>NC_092381.1:112830825-113547780 GCF_030028105.1 Mobula birostris | reverse complement strand
GCAAACTTAAAGCACACGGTATTGCGGGTAAGGTATTGGTGTGGGTGGAGAGTTGGTTAGCAGACAGGAAGCAAAGAGTGGGAATAAACGGGACCTTTTCAGAATGGCAGGCGGTGACTAGTGGGGTACCGCAAGGCTCAGTGCTGGGACCTCAGTTGTTTACAATATATATTAATGACTTGGATGAGGGAATTAAATGCAGCATCTCCAAGTTTGCAGATGACACGAAGCTGGGTGGCAGTGTTAGCTGTGAGGAGGATGCTAAGAGGATGCAGGGTGACTTGGATAGGTTGGGTGAGTGGGCAAATTCATGGCAGATGCAATTTAATGTGGATAAATGTGAAGGTATCCACTTTGGTGGCAAAAATAGGAAAACAGATTATTATCTGAATGGTGGCCGATTAGGAAAAGGGGAGGTGCAACGAGACCTGGGTGTGATTATACACCAGTCATTGAAAGTGGGCATGCAGGTACAGCAGGCGGTGAAAAAGGCGAATGGGTATGCTGGCATTTATAGCGAGAGGATTCGAGTACAGGAGCAGGGAGGTACTACTGCAGTTGTACAAGGCCTTGGTGAGACCACATCTGGAGTATTGTGTGCAGTTTTGGTCCCCTAATCTGAGGAAAGACATCCTTGCCATAGAGGGAGTACAAAGGAGGTTCGCCAGATTGATTCCTGGGATGGCAGGACTTTCATATGAAGAAAGACTGGATGAACTAGGCTTGTACTCGTTGGAATTTAGAAGATTGAGGGGGGATCTGATTGAAACGTATAAGATCCTAAAGGGATTGGACAGGCTAGATGCAGGAAGATTGTTCCCGATGTTGGGGAAGTCCAGAACGAGGGGCCACAGTTTGAGGATAGAGGGGAAGCCTTTTAGGACCGAGATTAGGAAAAACTTCTTCACACAGAGAGTGGTGAATCTGTGGAATTGTCTGCCACAGGAAACAGTTGAGGCCAGTTCATTGGCTATATTTAAGAGGGAGTTAGATATGGCCCTTGTGGCTACGGGGGTCAGGGGGTATGGAGGGAAGGCTGGGGCGGGGTTCTGAGTTGGATGATCAGCCATGATCATAATAAATGGCGGTGCAGGCTCGAAGGGCCGAATGGCCTACTCCTGCACCTATTTTCTATGTATGTTTCTATGTATACTTCAATAACAAATGTACTTTGAATCTTCAGTCCACTCTATTCTCCTATCAGATTCCTTCCTCTCCAACCCTTGACCTTTCCCACCCACTTGGCTTCAGCTATCACCTTCCAGCTGTCCTCCTTCCCCTCCCTCCACCTCTTCATTCTGGTGTCTTACCCCTTCTCCCTTCCTCCTCAGTCCTGATGAAGGGTCTCGGCCCAAAATGTCCACTGCTTATTCATTTCCATGGATGTTGCCTGACGTGCTGAGTTCCTCCAGAATTTTGTGTGTGTTGCTCTGGATTTCCAGCACTTGCAGAAGTTCTTGTGTTTATGAATCAACTTCTCTGGTTATTTCAGCAGTGTCTTGTGTCTCCAAATCACACTGTGTCTGGAGTTACATATAGTGTATAACAAGTTAGGGTAAATGATTTGGCCCATGTGAATGTACAAGATGGACACTATTACGAACAGCTTAAACTCAAATATTTAATAATGTCAAGGAGGGATTTGTTCTCATTTGCACAAGCCCATAAGGCATCGGCGCAGAATTAGGTCATTTGGCCTTTCATCTGCTCCGCCAAACAAACTTGGACAACTAATATTTTAGAATGTGTTGCTTCCTCAGAAATTTGGTTTGTTGATGAGGGACTGCTTGAAGCTGAACAGAAATACAACTTCAATTTGGAGAAACAAGAAATTAACTTTTATTGAGTATAATGCATTTAATTGCATAGCTTTGCAGTAGTTCAACTAAGCTAACAATGTTTTGTTGATGATTTTCATTAGTACTCAGTGTCTGAGGCTTCTCACTTAAGTGTCCAACAATAATCAGCCAGTATTGATGGATTCCAGTTGCCCTGAAACAGTTTCTCCATGGCCGCAATGTCCTGGTGAAACCTTTCGCTGCATTCGTCACTGACAGCGCTAAGGTTTTCTGGGAAGGAGTCTAAATGGGAAGGCAGAAAATGAATCTTTAGTGACATGTTGCACTTCATGGTTTCTTCTCCATGGATTGTCACCTTGTCGTGGTGGAGAGGCTTGTGTGGTCCTGAGATCCCGAGAGCGATGCCGTCTGGAGCTGTGCTCCTGGTAGGGTCACCCATGGCGGTAAGGTCGAGGGTGAGGTCCCTGACAAAGAACAATCCAAGACCTCAACGGTGGAACAAGCGGACAAAGTTACTTCGAACTGAACGGCTGTGAAGGCGGATGAAGGCTGCAACAAATCCACCAGCTCCAGTCGTCGTGGTTTCCATGCCATTGGAATCAGTTGGTTGATTTGTGAAGTATCGTGTGCCTCTTGGAGTACAACGTCAAGTACACGTTAAACAAATACACGCACAGGCGTCTTCACTCTGTGGGCAGCTTCTTCAGAACAAAGACCTTCATCTTCGACCTCGAGGGATAGCCACGACGACGACAACTTCATGGTTTCAGCTCACATTGTGGGCAGCATTTCAACTGACTTGAAATGTGAATCCAGATAACAAATAAAGACGATTTTTAGAAAATGATACATAATAGGGGATTTCACATAGATTGAAGCTCTGTCGTTGCCAAGACAATTTTCAACAACATCCTTGAATGTCTTCCATTCAGAACAGAGATGCAAAGGAATTTTTTTAGCCAGAGGGTGGTGAATCTGTGGAATTTGTTGCCACGGGCGGCAGTGGAGGCCAAGTCATTGGGTGTATTTAAGGCAGAGATTGATAGGTATCTGAGTAGCCAGGGCATCAAAGGTTATGGTGAGAAGGCGGGGGAGTGGGACTAAATGGGAGAATGGATCAGCTCATGATAAAATGGCAGAGGACAAAAGGCAGTGGACATTTGAGCAAAGCCAAGACAGGGACCAATTTACCTTATCATCGTCCTTCAGGATCTTGGATAACAGTGGTCGACAGGTCACTGCAAGAGAGAAACAGTTGATGTACAGTGACAGGCAGGGCAGCCAATGTTAATACAACTCGGAGGTACAACCCCAACCTCTATCCTGCACCTCCCGCCCCCAGGATGCCTCAGCTAACTCCCCCAGTCTCTTCGGAGCTGGACGACACTCAGTGCACCAGGTTAGATCACACTTGGCGTATCGAGCTCAGTTTTAGTCACCTCATGATTGGAAGGATGTGGAAGGTTTTCTGCGGGGGCAATCTGCGAGTTTTTTGTGCAGCGGGGGGGGGGGTCAGGGATTTGGGACTTGAGTTTTGTTTCTTTTTCCTTTTCAATGACTCCCGTGGTTTTTCTGTAGTGCATGGCCTTCTGGAGAAGATGAATATCAGAGTTGTATTGTACAGGTATACTCTGACAGTAAGATGAACCTTTGAACCTTCAGAAGCTTTAGGGAGGGTGCAGAGGAGATTTACCAGGATTAAGGAGGTTGATTGTGCTCGGGCTTTTCCCTTAGGATAAAGGAGGATGAGAGATGACTCGATAGAGGTGTTCAGAATCAGAATCCGCAGCAGTACTATGCAATATATAATAATAGGAAAAAAATGTGAACTACTATATGTATATTTATTAGTTATATTAAATAACAGAAAAAACAGAAATAAAATAGTGTTCACGGGTTCAATGTCCATTCAGAAATCAGATGGCTGAGGGGAAGAAGTTGTTCCTGAATCACTGAGTGTGTGCCTTCAGGTTCCTGTACCTCCTCCCTGATGGTAGCAATGTGAAGAGGGTATGTCCTGGGTGATGGGGGTCCTCAATGATGGATGCTGCCTTTCTGAGGCATCGCTCCTTGAAGATGTCCTGGACACCATGGAGACTAGTGCCCATGATGGAGCTGACCGAGTTCACAAACCCTAGCAGCTTACTTCGATCCTGTGCAGTAGCCACTGCCCCCCACCCCCCCACACCACAAGTTGACGCAGCCTGCTAGAATGCTGTCTGTGGTACATCTGTAAAAATTTGCAAGTGTAGATGGATTTCAGCAAGGCATTTGACAAGGTACCCCATGCGAGGCTTATTGAGAAAGTAAGGAGGCATGGGATCCAAGGGGACATTGCTTTGTGGATCCAGAACTGACTTGCCCACAGAAGGCAAAGAGTGGTTGTAAACGGGTCATATTCTGCATGGAGGTCGGTGACCAGTGGTGTGCCTCAGGATTCTGTTCCGGGACCCCTATTCTTCGTGATTTTTATAAATGACCTTGATGAGGAAGTGCAGGGATGGGAAGTGGAGGGATGAGTAAGTAAATTTGCTGATGACACAAAGGTTGGGGGTGTTGTGGATAGTGTGGAGGGTTGTCAGAGGTTACAGTGGGGTATTAATAGGATGCAAAACTGGGCTGAGAAGTGGCAGATGGAGGTCAACACAGATAAGTGTGAGGTGGTTCATTTTGGTAGGTCAAATATGATTGCGAAGTATAGCATTGATGGTAAGACTCTTGGCAGTGTGGAGGATCAGAGGGATCTTGGGGTCCAAGTCCATAGGACACTCAAAGCTGCTGCGCAGGTTGACTCTGTGGTTAAGAAGGCATATGGTGCATTGGCCTTCATCAATCGTGGGATTGAGTTTAAGAGCCGAGAGGTAATGCTGAAGCTATATAGGACCCTGGTCAGACCCCACTTGGAGTACTGTGCTCAGTTCTGGTCGTCTCACTATAGGAAGGATGTGGAAACCATAGAAAGGGTGCAGAGGAGATTACAAGGATGTTGCCTGGATTGGGAAGCATGCCTTATGAGAATAGGTTGAGTGAACTCAGCAACAGAGGATTGGAGGTGACCTGATAGAGGTGTATAAGATGATGACAGGCATTGATCGTGTGGATAGTCAGAGGCTTTTTCCAGGGCTGAAATGGTTAGCACGAGAGGGCACAGTTTTAAGGTGCTTAGAAGTAGGTACAGAGGAGATGTCAGGGGTCAATTTTTTTTTTTTTTTTTTTTTTTTATATATATATATATATATATATATATATATAAACGCAGAGAGTGGTGTGTGTGTGGAATGGGCTGCCGGCAATGGAGGTGGATATGATAGGCTCTTTTAAGAGACTCCTGGATAGGTACATGAAGCTTAGAAAAATCGAGGGCTATGGGTAAGTATAGTAATTTCTAAGGTAGGGACCTGTTCGGCACAATTTTGTGGGCCGAAGGGCCTGTAATGTGCTGTGGGTTTTCTATGTTTCTGCGTTTCCTGTTTCTAACTTCCACCCACAGAATCTTAGTAGGCAATCCCTCTATGACATCCTCCTTTTCTGCAGCCATGACACTATCTCTGATCAGCAATGCTATGCCCCCAACTCTTTTACCTCCCTCCCTGTCCTTTCTGAAACATCTAAAGCCTGGCACTCTAAGTAGCTATTCCTGCCCCTGATCTAACCAAGTGTCTGTAATAGGCACAACATCATAGCTCCAAGTACTGATCCACACTCTAAGCTCATCCGCTTTGTTCACAATGCTTCTTGCAGTAAAATAGACACATCTCAAACCATCAGTCTGAGCGTGTCCCTTCTCTATCACCTGCCTATCCTCTGTCTCACACTGTCACCAAGCTTTCTCTATTTGTGAGCCAACCGCCTCTTCCCCAGTCTCTTCAGTTCAGTTCCCACCCCCCAGCAATTCTAGTTTAAACTCTCCCCAGTAGCCTTAGCAAACCTCCCCGCCAGGATATTGGTCCCCCTGGGATTCAAGTACAACCTGTCCTTTTTGTACAGGTCACTCCTGCCCCAAAAGAGATCCCAGTGATCCAGAAATCTGAATCCCTGCCCCCTGCTCCAATCCCTCAGCCACACGTTTATCCTCCACCTCACTCTGCTCCCATACTCACTGTCATGTGGCACAGGCAGTAATCCCGGGATTATTACCTTTGTGGTTCTGCTTCTCAGCTTCTTTCCTAACTCCCTGTAGTCTGTTTTCAGGATCTCCTCCCTTTTCCTGCCTATGTCGTTGGTACCTATATGTACCACGATCTCTGGCTGTTCACCTTCCCACATCAGGATATCATGGACGCAATCAGAAACATCCCGGATCCTGGCACCTGGGAGGCAAACTACCATCTGTGTTTCTTTCCTGTGTCCACAGAATCACCCGTCTGACCCCCGAACTATAGAGTCCCCTATCACTGCTGCCAACCTCTTCCTATCCCCACCCTTCTGAGCCACAGGGCCAGACTCTGTGCCAGAGGCACGGCCACTGTTGCTTCCCTCAGGCAGGCCACCCCCCCCCCCCCCCGACAGTACTCAAACAGGAGTACTTATTGTTAAGGGGTACAGGTACAGCCACAGGGGTGCTCTCTTAGTATCTGACTCCTGCCCTGCCCTCTCCTGACTGTGACCCACTTATCAGTCTCCTGAGACCTCGCTGTGACCACTTGCCTATAGCTCCTCTCTGTCACCTCCTCATTCTCCCTGACCAGACGAAGGTCATCGAGCTGCATCTCCAGTTCCCTAATGTGTTCCCTGAGGAGCTGCAGCTCGATGCATCTGGCGCAGATGTGGCCGTCCGGGAGGCTGGGAGTCTCCCGGACATCCCACATCTGACACCCAGGACAGAACACCAGCCTCACAGCACACTTCCTGTTCCTATTCCTCACAAGTAACTTACCTCGCCTCGACCCCTTCTGCAGTTTCTAGCAGTCATGTGTCGAGCATTTGCCGTGACAAGCTGTGACGCACCTAGACAGAATGCTTCCTATGGTGTATCAGTCAAATTGATAAGAGTCAATGGGGACCATTTCCAATCTCTTTAGCCTCCTGAGAAGTCGAGGTGTTGCTGGGCTTTCTTGACCATCAGGACAGGCTGTCGGTGATGTTCACACTGAGGAACTCAATGGGTCAGGAGTGCTGATGAAGGGTCTCCGGCCAAAACATCCTCTTTATGTCCCTCCATAGATGCTGCCTGGCCCGCTGAGCTCCTCCAGCATTTTGTTTGTGTTGACCCAGATTTCCAACATCTGCAGAATCTCTAGTGACTCGTGCACGAGTGTGTTTGACAGTCAGGGCAGATGTGGTGAGTCAACGACTCCCCTTCTGTCCCCCATGACTGTACCCCTCACTTTATCCTTGAACCACAACCAGGACCAGGTTTAATATCACCAGCATATGTTGTGAAAAATGTTAACTTTGCAGCAGCTGTACAATGCAATACATGATCATATAGAAACAAAACTGAATTATAGCAAATACATATGTATATTAAATAGTTAGGTTAAATAAGTAGTGCAAAAATAGAAATAAAAAGTAGTGAGGTGGTGTTCATGGGTTCAATGTCCATTCAGGAATCAGATGGCAGAGGGGAAGAAGCTGTTTCTGAATCGCTGAGTGTGTGTCTTCAGGCTCCTGTACCTCCTCCCTGATGGTAGCAATGAGATGAGGACATGGCCTGAATATGTTTCACCTCCACCTTTTGCTTTCTCCCCCCTCATATCGAACCCCCGGTGCACATCCCATTCCTCCATCAGCCCCTCCTCTTTATGCGCCTGGGACTTGAGTAACAACACCACTCCAGGATTCGATCGTTCACCTTGAATCGGGGTGAGTAGTCCTTCAGATCTACCTGTCCCACCTCATCTAGCAATCTGAAACTTCCAAAGCCTATAAAATGTTAACAGCTGATTGGCAGGAGTGGGAATAAAGGGAACTTTTCTGCTTGGCTGCTGGTGACTAGCGGTATTCCACAGCGGTCAGTGCTGGGACCGATTATTTTTACTTTGTATGTCAATTATTTGGATGGTGGAATTGATGACTTTGTTGCAAAGTTTGCAGATGATATGAAGATAGGTCATTATGAGGAATTAGAGAGGCTACAGAAGGATTTAGACACATTAGGAGAATGAGCAAAGAATGGTAGATGAAATAGAGTATCAGGAAGTGTACTGTCATGCACTTTGGTAGAAGAAATGAAAGGTTTGACTATTTTCTAAATGGAGAGAAAATACCAAAATCTAAGGTGCAATGGGACTTGGGAGTCCTTGTGCAGGATCTCTTAAATGTTAATTTGCAGGATGAGTTGGTGGTGAAGGAGGCAAATGCAATGTTAGCATTCATTTCAAGAGAACTAAAATATAAAAGCAAGAATGTAATGTTGAGACTTTATAAGGCACTGGTGAGGCTTCACTTGGAATATTGTGAGCAGTTTTGGGTCCCTTACCTTAGAAAAAGGATGTCTTGAAATTGGAGAGGGTTCAAAGGAGGTTCACAAAAATGATTCCAGGATTGAACAGTTTATCATATGAAGAATGTTTGATGGCTCTGGGTCTGTATTCACTGGAGTTCAGAAGAATGAGGGGTGACCCAATTGAAGTCTATTGAATGGTGAGAGGGCTTGATAGAGTGGTTGTGGAGTGGATGTTTCCTGTGGTGGGAGGTCTAGGAACCGAGGACAGGCATCCTTCTAGAACGGAGATGAGGAGGAATGTCTTTAGCCAGAGAGTGGTGAATCTGAGGAATTCTTTGTCACAGGCAGCTGTGGAGGCCAAGTCTTTACCTATGTTTAAGGCAGAGGGTGATAGATTCTGGATTGGTCAGGGCTTGAAGGGATATGAGGAGATTGGGGCTGAGAGGAAAATTGAATCAGCCATGATAAAATGGTGGAGCAGACTCAATGGGCCAAATGGCCTAATTATGCTCCTGTATCTTATGGTTTTAACACTGTTGGTGTAGACAGGAGAATGTGCTGCCCAACAAAGTACAGGTTCTTTAAGTGACCATAGGAAGAAACACTGGCAATGCTGTGGCACATCTCCAGAGACCCAGGTTCTACGCTGACCAAGGAGGCAGCAGCCTGTATGTTTCTCCTGTGCCCGTATTGGGTTCCTGTACAAAAGGTGTACAGGGGATTAACAGGCCAGTGTCAATTGCCTTCAGACTGTAGATGGAAGGAGATAGAACATAGAAGAGCACAGGACAGGAATAGGCCATCTTTCTAAACTGGGGCAATCAGATTTGCATGCAATACTCACGATATGGCCTAACCCAAGTTCTATAAAGTTGTAAAATAACCTCCACTTTTGAACTCATGAAGTCTTACTGTCTTGGCTAAAATATTTCTGCATCTCCTACCAGATGGCAGGAGATTGAACGGACAGGACAGTGTCCGGGATGGGATGGGATGGGTCTTTAGTGATGTGACGAGCATGCCATACGCATCGAGAGTTGTAGGTCGTCTCTGGGTCCCAGTGATGTGCTGAGCTGTCCTGGTCACCCGTTGGAGTGCTTTGTGATCTGTCTTGAGGAATTAAGAAGAATCGGAGGACGATCCATTGAAGGGTCCAATATTTTTGTCGGCTTTGAAGGGCTGATGCAGGAGTAATGTTACCCCAGGTTGAGGTGAACAAGGCTCAAACAATAGAGTGAGATGAAGATATGACTTCATCCAGAAGGTGGTGAATTTTTGGGGGTTCTGTTCTCGAGAACTGTGAGGGGTCAGTGCTGGGAATATTCAAACAAGAGCCTGATGGAGCAAATCAAGTGGCTCCTGAAGTAAATGCCTCCAAGAGGACCACACCCTTGCCGTGGCTTGGAGTCTCGTGTGTCTCAATGACCCAGAGAGCCATGTTGGCTGGGGTCAGGGCTTTATGATTTGGCTCTTGGTAGGGTCACCCAGCCAAACAGGTCAAAGGGGTAGAGGCCAGACTAAGAGTGATCCACCAGTCCTCCAGGTTCAGAGGTTCAGCTCAGGGCCAACAACCCTGACTGGTCAAACAACATTATTACAGAAACAGCAATGAAGAATCCTTCTACATCTGAGTGTGACGGTATTCCTGAGTCTCCACCCGGGATTGGGTGACTGACAGTAGTGAAAACCAAGAGGAAGCTACTGACACGATGAAGGAAGCCCTGAACACCACCAGAGATGGACGACCTTCATTGCTGCCTTAAACACCAGCAGTGTAACCGGCAGAAGAAGCTGAAGGAAATAACATCTATTGGTCTATTGAAATGCAGAACAGGGGCATGGATGGGAAAGTGTTGGCAAATGGAACTAGCTGAGATGGCTATCTTGGATGGCATAGCCAAGGTGGGCTGAGTGTTCTATTTCCATGCTGTATTCTTTGCAATGTTTAGAATATAGAACAGTACAGCACAGTACAGGCCCTTCAGCCCACAATGTTGTGCCGACCCTCAAACCCTGCCTCCCATATAAGCCCCCACCTTAAATTCCTTCGTATACCTTTCTAGTAGTCTCTTAAACTTCACTAGTGTATCTGCCTCCACCACTGACTCAGGCAGTGCATTCCACACACCAACCAATCTCTGAGTAAAAAACCTTCCTCTAATATCCCCCTTGAACTTCCCACCCCTTACCTTAAAGCCATGTCCTCTTGTATTGAGCAGTGGTGCCCTGGGGAAGAGGCACTGGCTATCCACTATCTATTCCTCTTAATATCTTGTACACCCCTATCACGTCTCCTCTCAACCTCCTTCTCTCCAAAGAGTAAAGCCCTAGCTCCCTTAATCTCTGATCATAATGCATACTCTCTAAACCAGGCAGCATCCTGGTAAATCTCCTCGGTACCCTTTCCAATGCTTCCACATCCTTCCTATAGTGAGGCGATCAGAACTGGACACAGTACTCCAAGTGTGGTCTAACCAGAGTTTTATAGAGCTGCATCATTACATCGCGACTCTTAAACTCTATCCCTTGACTTATGAAAGCTAACACCCCATAAGCTTTCTTAACTACCCTATCTACCTGTGAGGCAACTTTCAGAGATCTGTGGACATGTATCCCCAGATCCCTCTGCTCCTCCACACTACCAAGTATCCTGCCATTTACTTTGTACTCTGCCTTGGAGTTTGTCCTTCCAAAGTGTACCACCTCACACTTCTCTGGGTTGAACTCCATCTGCCACTTCTCAGCCCACTTCTGCATCCTATCAATGTCTCTCTGGAATCTTCGACAATCCTCTACACTATCCACAACACCACCAACCTTTGTGTCATCTGCAAACTTGCCAACCCACCTTTCTACCCCCACATCCAGGTCATTAATAAAAATCACGAAAAGTAGAGGTTCCAGAACCGATCCTTGCAGGACACCACTAGTCACAACCCTCCAATCTGAATGTACTCCCTCCACCACGACCCTCTGCCTTCTGCAGGCAAGCCATTTCTGAATCCACCTGGCTAAACTTCCCTGGATCCCATGCCTTCTGACTTTCTGAATAAGCCTACCGTGTGGAACCTTGTCAAATGTCTTACTAAAATCCATGTAGATCACATCCACTTCACTACCCTCATCTATATGCCTGGTCACCTCCTCAAAGAACTCTATCAGGCTTGTTAGACACGATCTGCCCTTCACAAAGGCATGCTGACTGTCCCTGATCAGACCATGATTCTCTAAATGTCCATAGATCCTATCTCTAAGAATCTTTTCCAACAGCTTTCCCACCACAGACATAAGGCTCACTGGTCTATAATTACCTGGACTATCCCTACTACCTTTTTTGACAAGAGGACAACATTCGCCTCCCTCCAATCCTCTGGTACCATTCCCGTGGACAACAAGGACATAAAGATCCCAGCCAGAGGCTCAGCAATCTCTTCCCTCACCTCGTGGAGCAGCCTGGGGAATATTCCGTCAGGCCCCAGGGACTCATCCATCCTAATGTATTTTAACAACTCCAACACCTCCTCTCCCTTAATATCAACATGCTCCAGAACATCAACCTCACTCATATTGTCCTCACCATCATCAAGTTCCCTCTCATTGGTGAATACCGAACAGAAGTATTCATTGAGGACCTCTCTCACTTCCACAGCCTCCAGGCACATCTTCCCACCTTTATCTCTAATCGGTCCTACCTTCACTCCTGTCATCCTTTTTTTCCTTCACATAATTGAAGAATGCCTTGGGGGAACCTGAGGGGAATCTTGTCACTCAAAGCGTGGTGAGGATGTATGTGTGGAACGAGCTGCCGCTGGAAGCGGTGAATACGGCTTTAAGTTCAACACTGAAGAGGAAATGGGATAGGTACATGGATGGCAGAGGTATGGAGGGCTATAGTTTGAGTGCAGGTCAATGGGAGTAGGTAGATCAGCAGTGCGGTACAGACTAGATGGGCCAAAGGGCCTGTTTCTGCGCTGTAGTTCTAGGAATCTATGACACTGGCCCAGAACAGGCAGCTGCTGGGAAATGGAAAGTCGAGCCTTGGGGTGAACTGATATGCATAACTCTGTCAATCAGTGTGGCACACCTTCTAGTGTCTCACTGTTAGAGAGTGACTGCCATCTCCAGTCTAAACATCAAAGAGCCTGATCCAGAGTCTCTTGTGTCTGGGTCTGCTTTAAATGCAGGATGTGAATGGAACCGAGGCCCATCACGTGTACCTGAGCCCCAGCAGGCGTACTTGCTGCTTCTACACAGGGTGCACAATTGAATACTGCATATCCTCAAAAACCATAAAATGCAAGTGAGACATTGTTTCCCCAAGAGGTTTAAGGACTTCACATCGATCCATTCTGTTGATCAAAGTTGCTTAATAGATATCCAGAAATCTAAATACTGGTGTGACTGTCACCTCCTTTATAAATATCTATCAATCTATGGTGGTAGGGTAATAACTATTCTTGAACTTGGTAGTGTGGGACCTAAGGCCGATGGCAGCAGCGAGAAGAGAGCATGGTTGGAGTCCTCGATGATGGACGCTGCTTTCTTGGCACTGGCAATGTTGGAACCTAAGTGAGGAGGAAGACCGACTCTAGTGTAGAGAGGGCGACCAGAGTTTATTCATAAGAATTCCAACAGAACGGTTGGCTGTGCGACACCGCAAGTCTTAACATTCTCAAAACTAGGACCCCACAATTAGCGCAAATCAGGAGTCCCCTTAAATAATCCAAGTGACACGGTATCCCCTGCCCTTTGTAGGCTTTCCCCATTCAAGGGCTTTGTTATTTCCAGATCGGGCTGTGATGACTCTGTAACATGCACAAAGGCATGAATCATATCTTATGCTTCTATATATAGATCCTGGGTTTTGGTTTCCTTGTGTGCAAACATCCTCCCTACCTTATTAAAAGTTAAATTACATAAATGGTTCTTACATATATTTGCTGTATACGTTTACATGTATTCGGAATTTGCTGTGGTGTGCTGGCCACGACATGGCATACAACATACAACTATAAAGCATAAAGAATTATATAAAAAATAAATTTAGAGGTTAAGAGCCAAATATGGAATAAAATGTGCATGAATACCAGCACAAAACAGCTTTATAAAAAGTGGTTTAAAGTGTTTACAGTGCTGTGACGGAGGTAATACATAGAGGGGTTGGGGAGGTCACCAGATGACCAGATTAACTGGCTGATGAAAGAAGCTTTTAACTTGGTGTGAAGTTTGCGTTGTAATAGCCCTATAGTGCTTCACACTGGGAGGTTTTGTAAAAGGCAGGTTGCAGGGTGGGTGGTCTCTGAATGATTTGTCTTGCCTGCTCCCTTGGCCTGGACACGTACCAGTCTTTCAGTGATGATAGACTGCACCAATGACCTTCTCTGCCCGTCTTTTTGATTCCTCACATGTATGTGCCTGGTTATGGTCTAAAAAAAAGCATTCTTGCCCGCTTTGACATTGTCTATACTGTACTGACAATCACAACTGAATATCCATGAATAAGACCGCAAAATGTTTGCAACACTCAGCTGGTCAGACAGAAACAAAGTCAAAGTCATGAGAGTGGAAACATTTAGAGAAGTCTGTTTCTCACTTACTGGATGCTGCTTGCCTGGCTAAATATTTCTGGTGCTCTTGGCTTTGATTTCAGATTTAGAGTTTGTAGCAGGACTTTCAGCATTTAAGGGAAAGGAAGTGGACATTAACGGGGTCGGGGCCTCTGCACTCTGCAGCCACTTTGTTAGGTACTCCTGTTTGTTCATGCAAATATCTAATCAGCCAACTGTGTGGCAGCAACTCAGTGCAAAAATCCACGCAGACATGGTTGTTGTTCGAACATCGGAATGGGGAAGAGATGTGATCCAAGTGACTTAGACCATTGGTTGAATATCTCAGAAGTTGCAGGTCTCCTGGGATTTTCACATACAACAGTCTCTAGGGCGGGTCCATTTGGAGACTCTGAAGAAATAGGACATGGCTGGAGCTCTTTCTTGGCCAGAAAATATGGAGGATCTTTAGAGACAAGGTAGTCATTCTCATAGTTAAAACTGACCATGACTTCCACTCTATCTTGCCTTGATGTCTTTGGACATCGAGAGCTAAAAATGGCTCAGAGGGCAACTTTCTCCAGTTCATCTGCGAAACAGTTTAAATTCTTCACTTTACTGTCTCTTCTCTCCTTTTCAAGGTGGCTGGACTGCTGTGGGTGTCAGTGACCTACAGCTGCACTCAAACTACAGTTCTTCACAGCAGCGGAGCCAGCCCAGCGGCCTAGCATTTTCAATCTCTGCAGAAGGTGCCCGCCTTCGGGGATGGGCTTTTGTGGCCCTGTGGATGACCCAATTCTCGCTGAAGCATTGCGGGAGATCGGAACATCGAGGGAGTGGGTGTGGCTGTCAGAGGCCTCCGCACTCAAGTGATCAGTCTCAGTCTCTCTCTCTCTCTCGATGGTGAGAAGCGATTTGCTGCTGTTTCTGCAGGCTGTGACATCGAAACAGAGACCTGTGGGCCTCTCCTCTCACTGTGGCACCAATGAAACCTCACTCCTTTGTTACTAAGAGAGAGCCTGTGGGATGTCAAGGTGTTGGGGGATAAACAACATCTTTTTTTTGATGAACCCCAGATCATAGTCTCTATGGGAGCTTTGCAATTGCTTGCCTGGCAGGTGGCAGGGGGGGGGTGCTGTTGCTTTGTGCTGGAATAAGTGGGGGGGGGGGTGAGGAGAGGGTTGGTGCTTTACTGCTGCTTGTGGGAGGAAGGGCGATGGTGTTCTAACGTTTTTCTGTCGTTCATTCGTTGGGGTTTTTCTTCTGTTTGGTGGAGGTCTGTGAAAAGTAAGAATTTCAGGCTGTATACATTCTCTGATATTAATTGGAAACACTAAACCTTTTAATTAATATAGAAGAACAACAGGGGTTTCAGATTGACCTTTAAACAGACAGAAGTGAAGGACGGATCCCTTCATGAACAGGCTCGCTATTAATCCAAATAAGTAAACAGAGTAATCAAGTATTTGTTGGTAATTAAGTGTCTGCTTTTTCAGCGAACATCTGTGACGTGGCTTTCAACAACACTGACAAGTTAACAGGCAAGTAACATCTACAGCACCACCAAGCCTGGGTTCGACCCAACATCTTCTGGAAGCATTAACATCAGAGGCATGGCCAAATTTCTACAGATGTGTGGTGGAGAGCATACTGACTGGTTGCCACACCATCTGGCACCTAGGCACCAATGCACAGGATTGCAAGAGGTTGTAGCCTCAGGCAGCTCCATCACTGGCACAAATCTCCCCACCAGTGAGGACATCTTCAAGAGGCGGTGATCCAAGAAGGCAGCGTTCATCCTCAAGGACCTTCACCATCCAGAAGACGTCCTCTACTCATTCATCCGGAAGTGCATCGACGATGTCGTCCCCCAGAGGTCGGTCAGGGTCTTCCCGAACCAGAGACCCTGGATCAATAGTTCCACGCGAGCAGCACTTACCACGCAGCACAGAGCTTACACTGCTGGCAGTCAGCAGAGCTCAGGAAAAGCAGCTACGATCTGCGCAGAGCCATCAAGACTGCGAAACAGCAATACAAGGACAAGATTGAGTCAAGATTCACAACGAATAGCACACGTGACCTGTGGCGAGGGTCGCAAACTGCAAAGCCACCAACATCGTGGCCTCAAATGAGCTCAATCGCTTTTATGTTCGGTCCGATGTCACTAACACTGAGCCTCTGAGAAAAGCCACCGCTACAACCTGCAACCTGGTCATCCCTGAGGCTGAGGCACGCAGACGTTTCCAACGAGTGGACAGTCGCAAGGCTGTGGGACTGGATGGCATCCCAGTGCGGGTACTCAGGATGTGCCCAGCACAACTGGCAGGTGTGCTTACAAACATTTTTAATCTCTCCTTCTCCCAGTGTAGAGTTCCCTCCTGCTTCAAAACATCCACCATTGTCCCTTTACCAAAAAAGACCAAGGTAACACACCTGAACGACTGGTGTCCTGTCACACTCACCTCAAAAACAAGCAAATACTTTGAGAGGGTGCTCAAGGACTACATCTGCAGCTTGCTGTCACCCACACTGGACCCCCTACAATTCACCTACTGACACAACCGATCGACAGATGGAACAATAGCCATAGCTCTACACACCATCCTTACACATCTGGAGAAGACTGCTTATGTGAGAATGCTGTTCTTGGACTACAGTTCAGCCCTCAACACCGTAATTCCATCCAGGCTCGACAGGAAGCTCAGAGACCTCGGCCTTGACCCTGCCTTGTGCAACTAGATCCTGGACTTCCTGTCAGATTGCTGGCAGGTGGCAGCCCTACCGAGTGGGCTCCCTCACCTCCACCCCTCTGACTCTCAACACAGGAACCCCTCATGTCTGTGTACTAAGTCCCCTCCTTTACTCCCTGTGTACCCATGACTGTGTCGCCACCCACAGCTCCAATCTGCTAATTAAATTTGCTGACGACACTACATTGATTGGTCTAATCTCAAACAATAACGAGGTGGCCTACAGAGAAGTAATCACCCTGACACAAGGGTGTCAAGAAAACAACCTCTCCCTCAATTTCACAAAAACAAAGGAGCTGGTTGTGGATTACAGAAAGAATGGAGACAGGCTAACCCCTATTGACATCAATGGATCTGGGGTTGAGAGGGTAAACAGCTTTAAGTTCCTTGGCATACACATCACCGAGGACCTCACGTGGTCTGTACACACCAGCTGTGTGGTGAAAAAGGCACAACAGTGCCTCTTTCTCCTCAGACGGTTGAGGAAGTTTGGTATGGGCCCCCAAATCCTAAGAACTTTCTACAGGGGCACAACTGAGAGCATCCTAACTGGCTGCATCACTACCTGGTATGGGAACCCTACCTCCCTTAATCACAGGACTCTACAGAGAGTGGTGCGGACAGCCCAGCACATCTGTAGATGTGAACTTCCCATGATTCAGGATGTTTACAATGATGTGTGAAGAAAGGGCCCGAAGACTCATTGGGGACCCGAGTCACCTCAATCACAAACTGTTCCAGCTGCTACCATCTGGGAAACGGTATCACAGCATAAAAGCCAGGACCAACAGGCTCCGGGACAGCTTCTTCCACCAGGCCATCAGACCGATGAACTCACGCTGATTTGAGTGTATTTCTGTGATAGATTGACTGTTCTATTTATTATAAATTACTATGATTGCACATATACATGGAGACGTAACGTAAAGATTTTTACTCCTCATGTTATGTGAGAAATGTAAGAAATAAAGTCAATTCAAATCCACTAGGAACCAAAATTGGATTCTCATTCCATCGTTTGGTTTGCAAAGTCTTTCTGCAACGAGAATATCCAACAGGAGAGAGGTTTACACCCTACCTTCATATTCAATGCTCTATGACTTTACCTTCATTGAGACCCAAAACATCCATGTTCAATGGGTCATCATTAACCAAAAACTCAAGTGGACCAGCCTCTTGTCCATGTGGTGGTCTCATCAGGCAGGAGGTATAGGAGTTGGACCAGCCTCTTGTCCATGTGGTGGTCTCATCAGGCAGGAGGTATAGGAGTCTGAAGACCCACGCTCAACATTTTAGGGACAACTTCTTCCCCTCCACTGTCAGATTTCTGATCAGTGCATGAACCTTGAACTCTACCTCACCATGCTTTTGTACTATACTTATTTTTCTAATTTACGCTAGTTTTAAGTCTTTGCACTGTACTGCTGCCACAAAACAACAAAGGTCATGTCATCTAAATCAGAACCTACGTACTAATCTTTCCAGTGCTGAAAACCTTAAAACCTTTCTCCATCAAATCTCTTTTTTGGGCATATCATCTACAAGTTTCATAAACTTCTGCAGATGTGCAGTGGAGAGTATTCTGACTGGATGCATCACAGTCTGGTGTAGAAGCGCTAATTCCCTGGAATGGAAAGTCCTACAAAAAGTAATGGGTACAGCTAAGCCCATCTCGGCTAACTCCCTTCGTTAATGAGCACATCCACTGTCACGGGTGAGTGTAAATGAGCTCTTTGGGCCTGTGTGGGGAACGGGTGAACAGTGGGATCTGAGGTTTTTAAGAGCACCTGAATTTTAAGAGCAATCTTGTCGTGAGAGGCCCCTTGGGTAACAGTGACCATAATATGGTGGAATGCTTCATTAAGATGGAGAGTGACATAGTTAATTCAGAAACAAAGGTTCTGAACTTAAAGAAGGGTAACTTTGAAGGTATGAGACATGAATTAGCTAAGATAGACTGGCAAATGGCACTTAAAGGATTGATGGTGGATATGCAATGGCAAGCATTTAAAGGTTGCATGGACGAACTACAACAATTGTTCATCCCAGTTTGGCAAAAGAATAAATCAAGGAAGGTAGTGCACCCGTGGCTGACAAGGGAAATTAGGGATAGTATCAATTCCAAAGAAGAAGCATACAAATTAGCCAGAGAAAGTGGATCACCTGAGGACTGGGCGAAATTCAGAGTCCAGCAGAGGAGGACAAAGGGCTTAATTAGGAAAGGGAAAAAAGATTATGAGAGAAAATTGGCAGGGAACATAAAAACTGACTGTAAAAGCTTTTATAGATATGTAAAAAGAAAAAGATTGGTTAAGACAAATGTAGGTCCCCTACAGACAGAAAAAGGTGAATTGATCATGGGGAACAAGGACATGGCAGACCAATTGAATAACTACTTTGGTTCTGTCTTCACTAAGGAGGACATAAATAATCTTCCGGAAATAGTAGGGGACAGAGGGTCCAGTGAGATGGAGGAACTGAGGGAAATACATGTTAGTAGGGAAGTGGTGTTAGGTAAATTGAAGGGATTAAAGGCAGATAAATCCTCAGGGCCAGATGGTCTGCATCCCAGATGCTTAAGGAAGTAGCCCATGAAATAGTGGATGCATTAGTGATAATTTTTCAAAACTCTTTAGATTCTGGACTAGTTCCTGAAGATTGAAGGGTGGCTAATGTAACCCCACTTTTTAAAAAAGGTGGGAGAGAGAAACCGGGGAATTATAGACCGGTTAGCCTAACATCGGTGGTGGAGAAAATGCTAGAGCCAGTTATCAAAGATGTGATAACAGCACATTTGGAAAGCAGTGAAATCATCGGACAAAATCAGCATGGATTTGTGAAAGGAAAATCATGTCTGACGAATCTCAGAATTTTTTGAGGATGTAGCTAGTAGAGTGGATAGGGGAGAACCAGTGGATGTGGTATATTTGGATTTTCAAAAGGCTTTTGACAAGGTCCCACACAGGAGATTAGTGTGCAAACTTAAAGCACACGGTATTGGGGGTAAGGTATTGATGTGGATAGAGAATTGGTTGGCAGACAGGAAGCAAAGAGTGGGAATAAATGGGACCTTTTCAGAATGGCAGGCAGTGACTAATGGGGTACCGTAAGGCTCAGTGCTGGAACCCCAGTTGTTTACAATACATATTAATGAATTAGATGAGGGAATTAAATGTAGCATCTCCAAATTTGCGGATGACACGAAGCTGGGCGGCAGTGTTTGCTGTGAGGAGGATGCTAAGAGGATGCAGGGTGACTTGGATAGGTTTGGTGAGTGGGCAAATTCATGGCAGATGCAATTTAATGTGAATAAATGTGAGATTATCCACTTTGGTGATAAAAACAGGAAAACAGATTATTATCTGAATGGTGGCCAATCAGGAAAAGGGGAGGTGCAACGAGACCTGGGTGTCATTATACACCAGTCATTGAAAGTGGGCATGCAGGTACAGCAGGCGGTGAAAAAGGCGAATGGTATGTTGGCATTTATAGCAAGAGGATTCAAGCACAGGAGCAGAGAGGTACTACTGCAGTTGTACAAGGCCTTGGTGAGACCACACCTGGAGTACTGTGTGCAGTTTTGGTCCCCTAATCTGAGGAAAGACATCCTTGCCATAGAGGGAGTACAAAGAAGGTTCACCAGATTGATTCCTGGGATGGAAGAACTTTCATATGATGAAAGACTGGATTGACTAGGCTTATACTTGTTGGAATTTAGAAGATTGAGGGGGGATCTTATTGAAACATAAAATCCTAAAGGGATTGGACAGGCTAGATGTAGGAAGATTGTTCCCGATGTTGGGGAAGTCCAGAACAAGGGGTCACAGTTTGAGGATAAAGGGGAAGCCTTTTAGGACCAAGATTAGGAAAACCTTCTTCACACAGAGAGTGGTGAATCTGTGGAATTCTCTGCCACAAGAAACAGTTGAGGCCAGTTCATTGGCTATATTTAAGAGGGAGTTAGATATGGCCCTTGTGGCTAAAGGGATCAGGGGGTATGGGGGGGGGGAAGGGTGGTACAGGGTTCTGAGTTGGATGATCAGCCATGATCATACTGAATGGCGGTACAGGCTCGAAGGGCTGAATGGCCTGTGCCTGCACCTATTTTCTATGTTTCTATGAATTGTTAATCATTGAGTGGTGGGCTGGAGATATGTCTCTACCAAAAGAGGTGTAATGCACCCCTTCCCTCTGCTAGCCTGCAGATCACCCTTGGGTAGGGTGTAGCACCTAATTCTACCCCCCACCCAATCAGGGTCACACAAAGCCATGGGAGCAGGTGATGGATGGTCGTATGAGCAGCCGGTGCAGATCACAAGTCCTGGTTATGCAACTTCTGACACCAGGCAGACAATCTCTGAAGAGTATTGATAATAGCTGGGGGAGGGGTCACCCGTCTTGTAAAGACACAGGCCAGAAGTCAATGGCAAACCATTTCTGTGGGAAAATCTGTCACGAACAATCATGATCATGGAAAGACCATCACCACCCACGCATACGACATAGCTCGTAACGAACAAACATCAATCATTTTGAATTCCTTGTGTGCTTTTCTCAAGTGACTCCCTCTTCGTAATGTGGTCTCCGGGTGCTTTCTGTTTAAAGTTGTTAAGCTTATTTTGATAGGCTCGGGAATTGCGTGTTACTTGTATGATTTACATGGATGCCTGATTAGCGCTAATCGCAGGGTCCTAATTTGGAGAATGCAATATCTTGCAGCGTAGCTCGACCAAGCCACTGGTATACTGTTGGAATCCTTATGAATAAACTCTGTTCACAGTCTGTAGATCAGAGTCAGCCTTTCCTTTGCCATTGTCAGCACACATCGTGACAGAAAAGCAGCAGCCATCATCAGGCTGTGCTCGCTTCTCGTTGCTGACATCTGGCAGAACGTCAGAGGCCTTAGGTCCCACACCACCAGGTTCAAAAAACAGCTAATACCATAGATAGATTAATTTATAACGTGAGATTTATGAAGGAGGTGACGGTCACACCAGTATTTAGATTTCTGGATATCTATCAAGCAACTTTGATGAACAGAATGGATCGATGTGGAGTCCTTAAACCTCTTGGGAAACAATGCCTCGTTTGCATTTTATGGTAAACAAGGATATACAGTATTCAGTTGTATGTTCTACAACTGAAGCAGTAAGCACAGTTCCATTTGCAACCTGCATTTAAAGCAGACCCAGACAGGAGAAAATCTGAACCAAGCTGTTTGATGTTCAGACTGGAGACAACAGTCATCTGTAATGGTGAGACACCAGAAAGGCCATCACACTAATCGGCAGAATAATGCATGCACTGTTCACCCAAAGGCTCAGCCTTCTGTTTCCCACCAGCTCCCTGTCCTAGGATCACGTAATAGAAAAGACATAGCTTCACAGAACACAATCAGGCCCTTTGGCCCATCTAGTACCTGCAAACTATTATTCTGCTGAGTCCCATCAACCTGCACCCTGACCATTACCCTCCAAACACGTGTTGGTTAATGTTGACTACGTTTGAACTTTGCCTGTAAGAGTGAGGGGCAGAGGGAAATTGAGGCAGATGAAGAGATAGGGAGAGAGGCACAGAGTTGAGATGCAGGGAGAGAGTGAGAGAGACAAAAGAAAGAGAGCATGAAAGCAGAGTGAAGTCATGCAGATGCAAAGATACAGAAGGAACGAGTGAGAAAGAAATGAAGAAAGAAGAGGCAACAGAATGTGGGGACAGAAAAAGAGAGGGGAAGGGAAAGTAGAGAGTGTGACAGACAAAGACAGGAAAAAAAGGAGAAAGAAAGTGAGGGAAGGGATAGTGAGGGGAAGAGGGAAACAGTGACCGTGAGAGATTGGGAGAGAGTGGGTGAGGGGGAGGAGAATAAACGATAGTAAGGGGAAGGAGACAGAGACAGAAGGAGAGGGAAACAGACAGTGAGGGGAAAAGAGGCTGACAGATAGTGAATGAAGCAAGAGGGGAGGTAGCAGAGGTAGTGAGGGAGAGGGAGAAGGAGAGGTTGAGGGTGAGAAAGAGGGAGACAGTTAGTGAAGGAGAATGAGAGATGGCAGATGGATAGTGACGAAGAGAGGGGGGAGCAGGGAGACAAAGACAGTGAAGGAGAGGAAGCCTGAGACAGTGAGGGTGGAGTGGGAGAGGGAGACAGAAATAGTGAGGAAGAAAATGATGTCGAGGGAGTCGGTGGTATTAATGGGGAGGGAGAGCAAGAGGGACACAGATACTGAGGGTGAGAGTGAGGGAGAGGGAGTCTAGAAAGATAGTGAGGAGGAAGGAGGAGGAAGGAGCGGGGGAGAGACACACAGAGGTAGTGATTTGAGGGAATGGGAGAGGGATCCGAGATAGTGAGGAGGGACGGGGATAGGGAGGCAGAGATGAGGGAGAAGAAGTTGACAGATAGTGAGGGAAGCGAGAGAATAGACAGAGGTCGTGAGGGAGAGGGAGACAGATAGTGAGGGGGAGGGAGAGGGAGATAGTAAGGGAGTGGAAGAAGGAAACAGATAGTGAGGGAGAATAAGCGGAGAGGAAGAGGGAGACAGGGATAGTGAGGGAGAGGAAAAGGGAGATAAAGATATTAAGGGAGAGGGAGACAGAGAAAGTGAGGGAGACAGATTGTGAGAGAGGGAGATAGAGATAGTGAGGAAAGGAAGAGAGTGAGGGAGAGGTAGACAGTAAAGGGGAAGGAGTGAGAGACAGAAATACTGAGAGAGAGAGGGAGATTGTGAGAGAGATTTATGAGAGGGTGTGATAGAGGGAGACAGATAGAGAGGGTGAGGGGGAGGAAGAGAGACAGTGAGGAAGAGGGTGTGGGAGACTAAGGGAGGGGGAGGGAAGGAATGGGGAGGAGGAGAAATGGGGTTTGAAGTGGGGAGTGAGAGGGACACAAAGAGGCAGAGGGGGCAGATGGGGGAGAAAAAGAAGATGGAGAGACGGGGTGGTAAAGGAGAAGAAAGGGAGGAAAGGGGGAGTGGCTTGCTGGAGTGGGTCTGGGGGGAGGGAGATGGGGAGGAAGATTAGGAAGACGGAGATTAGGACGGGGAGAATGGAAAATAGGGGAGGGTGTGGGGGAGAGATAGGGCGAGAAAGTGTGGGTTTAAATTGAGGGTCGGGTCAGAGGGAGAGATAACAAGGCGGAGAGAGGGAGGATGTTCACGCATTCATACTCGCGGAGAGAGAAGGATGAGACAGGGCTGTTAGACGACTGGAAGGAGCGAGGGAGGGAGAGCCGGGAGGCTGGAGGGAGAGGGTGGCCTGGCCGGGGAGAGCGGAGAACAACAGCGAATCCGCAGCGCCGACCGGAGCTCCCGGCTCTGCTCTCTGTCCATGGAGCTGAAAACATCTCGAACCCTCGAGAACAGGAGCTTTGGGGATAATATCGCACCTCCCATAACCATCTGGCATTTAATCTTATATTTTCCATTAACTATTAACCAACCAATCTCGCCACCTCACTCAAAGCACAACTTTTCTATTTTAAATAACACATAACCAGCAAGTCGGTTTAAATAATAGAGCCGACACCCGACAAACAGTATTAACACAGTGCAAACAGTATTTAAATACATTTTAACACAATGAAAAGTACTTAGATGTTGGAACAACCTTACCCTGGTAACAGAGGAGCATCAAGACCACGAAACCCTTGTAAATCATTGTGGATCGCGCCTCCCGCTGTGTGGGGGGCTTGCAGTTAAGGGGAGACAGACGGAGAAATACAGCATTTAATGAAGAGGTTGAAGATGGGATGGGTTCGCTGTAACAAACGGAAAAGCAATGGAAATGAAGGCGGCTCGACCGTCTCCGCTAAGGAGATCTGAACCAACCTGGAATATTCAAGCGATTGTGTTTTTAAATAGCCGGACCAGAGGAAGTGATGTCAATGGCTGGAGTCCATTATACATATTTTTAAAGGTAAATGCAATCACCATTTATTGTCTGGGGACCGAAACTAGAACAGTCCTTGAGGCACTCGGATTAACATCAACATAACAAAACGGCCCTTTAATTAAAGCTTAGGTACCAGGTCTGAGAACAACAAAACGCCGCAGGTGCCAGAAACATGAAATAAATTCAGAAAATGTCACTGATGCTGGTCGGCGGGCCAGGCGGCGTTTGCGGAGAGAGAATGGGTTTAAATCAGAATTGGTCTTTGTCTGAAATATTTACTCTGTTCTTGTCCTTAACCCTGCTTTGATTTCTAACAATAGACAGTACAGTGCCTAAGATTTTTGCACTGGCTTTAAAATAATAAACAAATGTCATGACATATGTGAGTGATGATAAACCTGATTCTGATCTGGGTCTCTGTTGCGGACTGAGATTGGGAAAAGGGCAGGGAGAAGGGATTCATGGTTGGGAAAAAGGAAAGGGAGAGGGAAGGGAGCGGGAAGCACCACAGAGACATTTTGCAATGATCAATAAACCAGTTATGTGGAATCAAATGTCCCTCCCTGGTGTCTCAGGGCTGGGTGTGTCTGCACCCACATCACCCCGTCCCTGGCACTCCTTCTCTGCTCCTTCAGCTGTCCCACTCCCCTCCTGCAGCGCACCACCCTCGTCATTCCCAACGTCCTTGCTCTCCTCAGCTTTACTAACTGACTCACTGCTCCATGTTGACACATACAGTACTGGGCAGAAGGCTTAGGCATATATAGCTAGGGTGCCTGACACTTTTGCACAGTACTGAATTTTCAGAAATCACCTACTGTTCTTTGCTTGGCAGGGTGAAGATATGTCTCTACCAAGGGAGGTGTGAGGTGCTCCGTCCCTCCACTAGCCTGCAGGACATCCTTGGGCAAGGTGTAGCACCTGCTTAGCCCCCCACCCCCACTACCCCCTCAATCAGGGTCAGCGAAGCCACGGGAGCAGGTGCTGGATGGTCACATGAGCAGCCAGTGCAGATCACAAGTCCTGGTTATGTGACCACTGACACCAGGCAGACAATCTCTGAAGAGTATTGATAATGGCTGGGGTCACCTGTCTTGTAAAGACACTGCCCAGAAGAAGGCAATGGCAAACCACTTTTGTAGAAAAATTGCCAAGAACAATCACGGTCACCATGATTGCCCACGTCATACGGCACTGCGTATAATGATGATTATGGTGATGTTAGTCAAGAAGTTATATAAAAATTCAGCGCAGAAACCAATTCCTTCATGCCAGCCAGGATGCCAATCGAACCTAGTCTAATTTGCCAGCGTTATCCCTCTAAATCTTTCCTGTCCATGCGCCTTGTCCAAATTGTTAAATGTTATTATTCCTCCTGTCTGAACCACTTGCTCTGGCAACTCATTCCTTATGCCCACCACCCTCTGTGTGAAGAAGTTGCCCATTGTAATCTTTCCCCTTGTTCGGAGAGCCGTTCGCCGAGCGTGTTGGTTGGGACACGAACGTTTCGTCACCAGTCGAAGTGACATCATCAGTGCGCAATTGAGTGTTGTTTCTGCCGAGAGCTCACGTTTACATTGTTCCGACTATTTATATTGTTCTATCGATTGGCTGTCTCGCCGGCCGCTCGTCCCCGTTGGGAGAGCTGAGACGCTGTGAGCGTTGGTTCCCCGGGTGTCAGAGGCTCACCCCCGGCCCCCGATCCTCTCATCTTAAACCTACCTCACCCCCATTTGTAATGTATCCCGTTTGTGCGCCTATGACTTTATACGCCTCTATAAGGTGTCTCCTAAGCTCCAAAGAGTAAAGTTCTAACGTATCCAACCTATAACTCACGCCCCCGAATCCCGGCAAAATTTTTGAAAAAGTCTTGGCAGTCATCCCAGCTTAATGACTCGGAGTATTATGTTGTGGTCCAGTTGCCTCATTTTTGGAAAGATGTGAAAGCTTTAGGAGGGGTACAGAGAGATTTACCAGGATGCTGCCTGGATTTACCAGGTGTTGCACCTCGGCAGGGCAAGTGCAAGGAGACAGTTAAGGGCAAGATCCTTAACAGAGTTGCTGAGCAGAGAGGCCTTGGGTCCAAGTTCATAGCTCCTTGAATGCGACTACACAGGTCGATGTGGTTAAGAAGGTTTATGGAATGCTTGCATTGAGTTTAAAAGTCAGGAGGTTATGTTGCAAACTTATAAAATTCTGGTTAGGGCACATCTAGAGTATTGCGTACTGTTCTGGTCGCCCTCTGCAGGAAGGGTGTTGAGGCTTTGGAGAGGGTGCAGGAGAGGTTTACCAGGATGCTGTCTGGTTTAGAGAGCGTGTGCTATCATGAGAGGCAGGATAAACTTGGGTTGTTTTCTCTGGAGTGTCAGAGGCTGAGGGGAGATCTAATAGAGGTTTATTGAAGATTATGAGAGACATAGAGTGGACAGGGAGTATCTGTTTCCCAGAGCTAAAATGTCTAATACCAGAGGGCATGCATTGAAGGCAAGAGAGGGTAGGTTCAAGTGGGATATGAGGGGTAACTTTTTAATCAGAGAGTGGTGGATGCGTTGCCTGGTCTGGTGGTAGAGGCAAACACATTAGAGGTTTTTAAGAGACATTTGGATAGGCACATGGATGTGAGGAAGATGGAGGGATATGGACATGGTGTAGGTAGGAGGAATCAGTGTTTGGGTGTTTTTGAATTGCTATGTAGCCGGTTCGACACAACACTGCAGGCTGTACTGATGTACGTTTGTACATTTATGAGGGTTGGTGTGGTGAGCTAAGGCCTTTCTCTTTAGAGAGAAAGAGAATAAAAATGACTCGATAGAGGTGTACAGGATTTTAAACGGCATAAATCAAGTGGACAGCCAGAGACTTTTTCCCAGGGTGAGGGGCATAATTTTAAGGTGAATGGAGGGAAGTATCGGAGGGGATGTCAGAGGTAAGTTCTTTACGTAGAGAGCAGTGGGTGTGTGGTGGATTCTGAGGCAGTAGTACAGGCAGATATGGGTAGTGGGTAGTGGCTCCATGTGTCACTACTACAGGGCCTGACGACCCTGCCTTACACGAGTCCCGGGCTCAGCTGGCTCCGGCTGACAGTACCCGGTATGGGCCCCTATCCAGGGTTACGGATCCCACTGCCTTGTGGGTATCTTCGGGAGAAGAGAAGGCTGAGGAGTAAACCCTACGCAAATCCGGAGTGGAGCCCCTAAGGTGGTTGGATGACGTATCACGTCACCTCCCGGCAGCTCCTGCAGTCAAGCTGATGCCAAATGTACTGCTTCACATTCCTTTGGACCACACCCGCGAGGCCGAGAGGGGGATCTTGATGTCTGGGCAGCCCAGGATCTCCATATTCATCGCCCAGGTCTGTGCCCCGGAGAAAAACCGGGAGCATCCATTGTCTACTTAGACAGACGGAGCCATTAATAAATTAATTAATAGAGGCAGATTCATTAGGGACATTTAATAGACTCTTAGATAGACACACGTGGATGATAGAAAAATGGAGGGGTAATTGGGAGGGATCGTGGTGTAGATTAAAAAGTCAACACAACATCGTGAGCTGTAAGAGCTGTACTGAGCTATGTTCTCACTCTTAATACATACTTCAGATCCACTACTTAGCTCTGTGTCCTGACTGGCTGCATTTGTTGTAATGGGGCATAGGGTGCGGACCCAAGAGCAGGTCATAGACACGTAGGTAGCATTAACAGAAGTGTGTTTATTAACAGTTGCCAGGAAAGCCAGGGAGCGAGGATAGAATGCTTACGCGGACTAGGATGCGGGCCAACAAAACAGGAGGAGCTCAGACATAGAGCCTGGACTTGGACTTGGATTTGGACCCGGAGCCTGGATTTAGACTTGGACTTGGACTTGAGCCTGGACTTGGACATGGACTTAGACACAGAGCAAGGACTTGGACACAGATCCTGGACTTGGACTCGGACTTGGACACAGAGCCTGGATTTGGACTTGAACTTGGACACAGAGAGACAGAATACCCAACTCGGAGTAGCAGCAAATGGCCGGACCTACTCAACTGGAAACGAGGCGACCAAATCAAACAACAACAGACAATCCATATCTTGACACGGAGTAGCTCATGAACCGGCAAACAGCCAGCACTCAGCTGGACACGAAGAGACAGAATTCCCAACTTGGAGTAGTGGCAAATGGCCGGACCTATTCAGCTGGAAACAAGACGACTAACCCAACCAACAACTGACAATGCGAATCTTGACACGGAGTAGCTCATGAAGCAGCAAATGGCCGGCAATCCCTTAGCTGGACACAAAGAGATAGAATTCCCAACTTGGAGTAGTGGCAAACGGCCGGACCTACTCAGCTGGAAACGAGATGGCAAAAACCAAACAATGACAGTCCATTTGTATCTTGGCTCTGAGTGGCGGCAATTGGCCACCAAATCTCAGTCGGACATGAAAACGACAGAATTTGCATCCTGACTCAGAGTAGCAGCAAAACGGCCAGCAACTCATCTGGACACGAAAACGACTGGATTCACTAAGCAGTCACAGGCACCGAAGCAACATAGAGTCCACGATTCTCGGTGGCTCCGGGACAAGCATAGCCGCACTGGCTACGGTGATGAACCAGCAGTGAGTAGATGTAAACTGGAGTTTTTATGCTGCTGGTTCGAATGAGGATCAGATGCCCTAATCAAGGAACCCAGTGGAACATGGGTAAAGGAAATTAACTGAAATGAGAAGTCAGCAGACCGGACCGTGACAGCATTATGATCTGGTATGGCAATCTGAACGCACTGGAATGTAAGAAAGTACCAGACTCAGCCCAACACATAAAACATATAGATTTGTCACATTTGTGTCATCGTTTGCGACGTGCTGGAGATAGCCCGCAGTGTTGCCATGCTTCTGACACCTACACAGCATGCGCACAACTCACTGCCCCTAACCATAGGTCTTTGGAATGTGGGAGGAATGGTTAGAGAAAACATGCAAGCTCCTTCCAGACATCAGCAGTAATCAAAGCCCCATCACTGATTGCTGGAGCTGAAACCATAAGACCACAAGATATAGGAGTAGAATTAGGCCATTTGGCCCATTGAGTCTGTTCTGCCATTTCATCATGGCTGATCCATTTTCCTCTCAGCTCCAATCTCCTGTCTTTTCCTCGTAACCTTTCATGCCCGGACCAATCAAGAATCTATCAACCTCTGCTTAAATATACCCAATGACTTGGCCTCCACAGCCCCCTGTGGCAACATATCCCACAGATTCACCACTCTCTGGCTAAAGAAATTACTCCTCATCTCCATTCTAAAAGGACATCTCTCTATTCTGAGACAATATCCTCACCATAAGAAACATCTTCTCCACATCCACTCTATCGAGGCCTTTCAACATTCAATAGGCTTCATTGAAATCTCCCCCTCAGTCTTCTGAATTCCAGTGAGTACAGGCCCAGAGCCATCAAACGTCCTCAGATGATAAGCCTTTCAATCCTGGAATGATTGTTGTGACTGTGCTAACTGCTATGCTGCCGTGCCGTGGACACAACCCTCCCCACTATTGGTAATATCTACAGGGGGTGCTGCCTCCGTAAGTTAACATCTGCCAAAGATCCCCACCAGCAGGCTATGAACAGGCGATACAGAACCCTGAAGTCCCACACCACCAGGTTCAAGAACAGCAACTTCCCTCCAACCATTCGACTCTTGAACCAACACTAACCACTCCATCATTATAGCAACACTATGACCACTTTGATCACTTTACACAAAACTGGACTTACTTTGTTTGAATTGTGTTGTTTCTTGTGAAAGAAATATGGATAATTGATGAATTTTTCTTGACAATGCAGCTTATGAGATGCAATGTGTTTGTGATACTGCTGCAAGTAAAATTTTTAATTGCACCTATGCATACGTGTACTTGTACACATGGCGATAAATGTACTCTGGCAACACAGTAGCGTAGCAGTTAGTGTGACCCTATTACAGCTCAGGGTGTCAGAGTTCAGAGTTCAATTCTGATGCTGTCTATAAGGATTTTGTACACCCTCCCTGTGAATGCCCAAGTGCCCCAGTTTCCTCCCACATTCCAAAGAATTATCAGTTAATAAATTAATTGGTCATTGTAAATTGTCCTGCAGTTAGACTAGGGTTAAATAGGTGGTTTTCTGGGTGGCGTGGCTCATTTGGCTGCAAGAACCTATTGGATCTATTTAATTCTTAGATTAGACAGTTTAATTTTTCCTTTCTTTGCAGATTAACAATTAATTATCTGCTTGTATTTTATACAAGTTTAATAATGGCTATACAAAATATAATTCTGCAAAGCTCTGGAAATTTGTTTTGTGTTACTTCAGTAAGTGTATCTTATCGGCTAAGTGCAGTTTTCAAATGAGTACTTTTTAATGGGGTGTCTCTTATCTACAAATTTGAATGGAATTTTTCTTATCCTTGGGTACAAAAAAGCTGTTTTATGCCAGGCGCTATGTTTAGTTTTCCTCTTTTCTTCAACTAGTAGACCACTATCACTGTCCTGTTCTACTTCCCTTTGTTCCATCAACTCTTAATAAAACAATTGTGGAGCAACAAATTTTGTGCCTCTTTCCTGACTTCCAACAGAATCTTGGATTTAAGCATTAAAATCCAACAGGCCTGTTCTGCGCTGTATCTCCAAATTAAAAAATAAATTAACTGGACTGACTTCAATGGGAGTGAATCGAAAAGGTATTTGATTCAACATGGTTCTGTATCATGATGTAATCCTTGAGCCATTGAAAACTCTATTCAGAGTTCTTACACTTTGTCCCACCTAATCCCTGAGATTGAAAGGACCTTTCCTCTGTCACATTGGCAAAACCTTTTGTTCTGAATGTGTAATGAATTTTCCGACAGGGCTTGTAGGTTGTGTTATTAATTCTGACACAAGTCCAATTACCACATGGGGGGGAGAGGTGGAGATATGTGAAGCCATGGGAGCAGGTGTTGGGTCGTTGTATGAGCAGCTGGTGAATATCACAAGTCCTGGTTATGTGACCACTGACACCGGACAGACAATCTCTGAACACTATTAAAAACACTGGACAAAAGTGTTGCTTTCTCAGAATTTTTTTTTGTTTATGACAGACCGCTTGAAACTGAACACAAATATAATTCCAGACAATTTGTATCATGTAGGAATTTGGAGAAACAAGAAATTAACTTCTATAACATGTTTAATTGCATAATGGTGGTGACGCTTTGCAATAGTTCAACTAAACTAAAAATGTTTTCTTGATGATTTTCGTTTATATGCAGTGTCTGAGGCTTCTCATTCAACTGTCCAACAACAATCAGCCAGCATTGATGGATTCCAGTTGCCCTGATACGGTTTCTCCATGACCACAATGTCCTGGTGAAACCTTTCACCATGCTTGTCACTGACAACGCCAAGATTTGCACTAAATGGAAACACAGAAAATAAATCTTTAGTGACATATTGCACTTCATGGTTTTGTATGCTTGAAGCACCTTGTCAACCAGCTGCATGTAGTTTGGTGCTCGGTAGTTGCCAAGAAAATTTTCAACAACATCCTTGAATGCCTTCCATGTGATTTTCTCCAGTCCCACTAGAAGTTCTTCGAATTGCCTGTCATTGATGAGCTGTTTGATTTGTGGACCAGCAAAAATGCCTGCCTTAATCTTGGCATCAGTTATTCTGAATGAATTATGAATTGAAATAACAAATATAGGCACTTTCAAAAAAATGGTGTGTGATATGGAAATGTCATGGTGATTTTCATCAGTGGCTGAAAATTCATAAGATATGCCCAAAAGTATTCAGAAATCTAAATCTTTGTTGCTCAGTGTAATGGCTGCGGTCACCCGTCTTGTAAAGACACTGCCCAGAAGAAGGCAATGGAAAACTTCTTCCGTAGAAAAATTTGTCAACAGCAACCATGGTCATGGGACCATGATCACTTAAGTCACAATACACGACACATGTTGATGACAATGATGACAAATTACCCTAGAGCTGACATATCCTCCAAAAGCTTTAAGTGGGGGACTGTTTTTGTGCTCAGGTGTTTAGGCTTTGTGTAGTACTCAGAATACGATCTATTTTACCTTAAAAGCAACCCAGAGTTTATGATTTGGTCTCAGTACCATATAACCATTACAGCACAGAAACAGGCCATCTCGGCCCTTCTAGTCCTTACACTCGTGATTCTCTGCATGAACAAAAGGTCTCTGTAAAATTCGAGAATATTTAATTAGATATATCAAGAGTTCAAAAAATTCCAATTTATTATCAAACTCTGTATATCATGTTCAAAGGTTCAAAGGTCAAGTTTAATGTCAGAGAAACGTATACAATATACATCCTGAAATGCTTTTTCTTCGTAAAACATCCACGAAAACAGAGAAGTGCCCCAAAGAATGGATGACAGTTAAACATGAGAACCCCAAAGTTCCCCCACCAGCAAAGTTAAAGGCGCATCAGTACAATCACCGAGCCCGTGTGTGTGCTAAGCAATAGCAAAGACATAGACCTTGCAGTTACACTGATTCATTTCTCACTCTTGGGCCGTGATGCTTTAATCACCACAGAGTAATGGAGCCGAGCACGGGTTCGCTTTCGGTTCACGGGCCTCGATGCAGTGTCCAGCCGTATCCGCGTTCTCGAGAGGGAAGTTCGCCAAGTGCTTCAGTATATCTTAAAATCGCTAGTTCGTTTAGATGGTTAAAAAGTATATTTCTAAATGGGAAATTACGGGCTGTGGATTGCAGTGATTGTAGTTCAGAAGAAGTGTAACTAGCAGGGTATCTAGAGAGCTGCTGCTAAAAATGTCGCCGTATGTTGCCTCCACCATCTTGGTTGCTTGTAATCAAGACCAGTGTCCTGAACCCTTCATTACATTTCAGTCTCTAATTCACCCCCATGGAGTTGATGGCTTTGTGGTCAAGTTTGTGGATGATACAAACAAAGGTGTCAGGGAAGGTAGAGTTAAAGAAACAGGAAGTTTGCAGAAAGACTAGTACAGATTAGGAGAATGGGCAAAGAAGTGGCAGATGGAATACAGTGTTGGGAAGTATATAGTCATGCATTTTGGTTGAAGAAAAGAAAGGGTAGACTATTTAACTAAATCCAAGGTACGGAGGGACTTGGGAGTCCTCCTGCAGAATTCCCTTTCAGGTTGAGTCAGTGGTGAGGAAGACAAATGCAATCTTAGCATTCATTTTAAGAGTAATAGAATATAAAAGCAAAGATATAATGCTAAGGCTTTATAAGGCATTGTTCAGACTGCATGGAGTACTGTGAGCAGTTTTGGGCCCCTTATCTAAGAAAGGACGTCTTGGGATTGGAGAGGATTCAGAAGCAGTTCACAAGAATGAATATGGGAATGAAAGGGTTAATCTATGAGGCGCATTCGATGGTTCTGGGCCTGTATTCACTGGAGTTTAGAAGAAAGAGGGGGATCTCATTGAAACCTATAGAATATTGGAACGGCTAGATAGAGTGGACGTGGAGAGGATGTTTCCAATGGTGGGGGAGTCTAGGATCAGAGGGCACAGCCACAGAATACAGGCATGTCTCTTTAGAACAGAGATAAGGAGGAATTTCTTTAGCCAGAGGATGGTGAATCTGTGGAAATCATATTCACAGATGGCTGTGGAGGCCAAGTCATTAGTTATGTTTAAAATGGGGATTGATGGGCCCTTACTAATAAAGGCATCAAAGTTTCTGGGGAGGGGGCAGAAGAATGGTGTTGAGAGGGTAATAAATCAGCCATGACCGGGTCACAGACTCCTCATCGTATGTTCTCGATATTTACTGCTTATTTATTTATTACAATTGTTTCTTCATTTTGCATTTGCAGTTTGTGTCACAATGGGGGGGCATTGGGAGCAAGGGTGGACCCAAATGCAAGACACATCTTGTGAGGTTAATTAAATTTAGTTTATTGTTCGATACCAGGAGAGCAAGGCAGGAGCAGGAATAGCGAACTGGACAAGGACTCAGGACTACGACTAGGCTGGGACCAAGGGTCCGGGCTTGGACTCGGAATCGGCTCCCAGAACTAGAGGAGACATGAAGAGGCTAGGGTATGGACTCCGAGCCCGAGACTGGGCAAGGACCCAGTACCTGGGTCTTGCCTCGGGCTCGGACCCCAGAACCAGGCATGGACATGACATGGGCTAGGGTGAGCAGGAATATGGGAACACCGAGCCTCGGTCTCGGGAGAGCAGGTACATGGAACCATGGACACATACACAGAACAGAGAGCCGAGACCCCTCCTTGGGAACAGGACATAGGGCCGGGACTCATGACCCCCGCGGGGCAACGGCAAGACGGCCTGACTTACCCCACGGAGGTGAGGACAAGACAAGACAGGACAGGAACCCCCTCGCGGGGCAACAGCAAGACAGCCTGACTTACCCCACGGAGGCAAGGATAAGACAAGACAAGACAGGAACCCCCCGCGGGGCAACAGCAAGATGGCCTGACTTACCCCACGGAGGCAAGGACAAGACAAGACCAACACGAATGAACACCAGACAGTACCTATCTATCTCCGGCGATAGAACTAGACCGAAGTGCAGACGAAGGCTAGAGGCGAGAGGGGCAGAGAAGGGATTCAGACGGGGGGTAAGACAGGAATCACAGACCGCCAGGGCCGGGACTTGACTCGGAACTTGGACGCCGCCAGGGACGGGACTTGACTCGGAACTTGGACGCCGCCAGGACCGAGATTTGACTCGGAACTTGGATGCCCCCGGGGCCGGGACTTGACTTGGAGCCTCCAGGTAGTGGCGAGCTCTTGACTCAGCCCGGGAACAGTAGACAGCGGTTCTTGATTCCCTCTGGCGGGTTAACTGATGGACCCACCTCGGTGAGGAAACTTTGCACGCTCGCTTTGGCGAGGTAATTTGACGGGTGCTCCAGTGAGGAAGGGCGAATTATCGGCACTCGCCTTGGGCGGAGACATGGCTTGTTCCAGCCAGATGACATTGGCATTACCTTTAGTGACTTTGCAGACGCTCTGGTACTGAGCGGCTGAAAGCTGGAGACGATAAACTACCGGTTCAGCCGAGAGCAAATTGCCTCTAATCACCAAGGCCGAGGGACACGGGAAAACAGGGAACCAAAGGGAAACAGTCCAGATCGTAACATAAACAAAGTAAATTTAAAGAGACCTCAATCCGGACCATGACAGTTTGTTGTCTTCTACACTCTGACTGAATGCCCCAGCTGATTCTGTTATTTTTCTGTAGATTTGTTGAGTATGCCAATGAGAAAATGAATCTCAGGGTTCTATATGCTGACATATATGTACTTTAATTATAACATTTACTTAAAGTTACCTATTTACTCAAAGTTCAAATTATAAAATTTACTTTGATCTTTGAATGGCAGAGCAGACTCGATGGGCCAAACGGAGAGGGCACGAGAGGTATACTGTGAGACCCTCTTGTCGTACTAGGCAAAGGTTCAGTAGTCTGCTAACACTGGGTTAGAAGCCGTCCTTTAGCCTGATGAAGCGTGCTTTCAGGCTTCTGTATCTCTTGCCTGACTGGGGGATGGGGAAGGAAGGAATAAAGACAGAACACCTGAGGTTTATAAGAAGTGTATCATTTATGTTAATGCAAGTTTGTATTAACTTATCTTTATCATCTTGGACAAGGCAGGAACCGGGTATTGATAGTAGATGATCAGCCATGATCTCAGAATGGCAGTGCAGGCTCGAAGGGCCGAATGGTCTACTTCTGCACCTATTGTCTATTGTCTATCTTTGGAATATCTCTCTCTCTTTGGCCATCCATCCCATAGGATAATGATGGTTACTTTCAGACAGTTAGTGGGGTTTGAAAGGAGCAGCGTGTGCGTGAGTGGATTTTAGGTGAGTAGGGGGTTGCACAGGTCCAGACCCACCCTCTCGACATCCCCTCCCAGATCCAGCGGCATGGCGGGGTCCAAGACGGCCGGGGGAAGTTCTGTTGCAGTGAATGGCCAGACCAAGCTTCGATGCAAGGGATGCCCTTTCCGTGCTTCACGGCACGTGTTTGCTAGATGGCCGCTGACCCTACAGGAGGGTTCATCCACCCTTTGACAGGTCTTGTTTTTCGTCCTGCAGGGTGTCTAGCCACCCTCCTCAGCAGGCAAGCCCGATGGGGGAGCCGGTTTAGTCACCGACCCCGACCATGCGACAGGTAGTGCTGGGTTACATGGTACCAGTAGCACTCAGACGAGTATTCTGTGGAATATACTGTGCTTCTGTAAAATTAATGTTTACGTCATGTGCGTATGCCTGCAACAATAAACTTGAACTTGAAGGTTTATTCTGTGCGCTGCTTCACCATAAAACTACCCAAGCCCCTCAGTGGACAAAAATAAATCTTACTTTGATACACAGTTCTGGTTTACGACAGGGTCAAAGCTCGCAAATTTCTACAGATGTACCATGGAGAACATCCTAACTGGCTACATCACCACCTAGTACAGAGAGGCTTCTGCTCAGGATCGGGAAAAAGCTCCAAATTCACCCACTTGCACCATGGCACCAGGCTCCCCAGCATCAAGGACATCCTCAATGGCAATGCCTCAGAAAGGCAGCCTCCATCATTAAGGACCAGCCCCTCATCACCCAGGACGTGCCCTCTTCTCATTGCTACCATCAGGGAGCAGGTACAGGAGCCTGAAGACACATACTCAGCAATTCAGGAACAGCTTCTTCCCCTCCACCATCAGATTTCTGAATGGACACTGAACCCATGAACACTACCTCATCATTTTTCTTCTTTTTGTCTCTCTTTTTGCACCTCTTATTTAATATTTTAATATTTCTTATTGCACTTTATAGTTTTTCACTATAATGCATTGCATGGTAGTACTCCCTCAAGTCAACAATGCTGGTGACATTAAATCTTATTCTAAAGCTTGTTTATGTTAATTCTCAACATCTGTGTTCCCCTCATCAGTCCTCCAAGCGCATGCCAGGAGTTCACTCCCTCCCCTCGCTCGCGCTGGGTCTCATTTCCTTTCTTCCTCTGGGTCTCTCACGCTGCTTCGCTGCTCCCTCTCAGCGTTCTCCTCCACTCACTCTTTTCTCTGCACACATTCTCTTCTTTCCACAATACTTCCCCCCCCCCACTTTCTCACTTCCTCCTCTCGCTCTCTCTCAGAGCCTCTTTGCGTTTTCCTGTCGATCTCACATTCCTCTGCTGCTTTCTCTCCACACTCTCTCTCAGTGCCTCACTATCCCAGGCCACTCGCTGCTAAAACAATCCCAGCGAATGTGACCGACTGAGAAATTGATTCACTGCAGAGATTTTCACTGATCATCTATTTACACTGGGCCCCCAGGCTGAAAAGACTAATGCGTAGTTAATTGTCAAGCGAGACTCTGAAGGAATGCAAAGCACTGAACAAAGCCAAGAGCATTACTAACAAGAGAAAATCTGCAGATGCTGGAAATCCGAGCAAAACACGGAGTCAGCAGGCCAGGGAGCATCTATGGAAAAGAGTACAATTGCTGTTTCGGGCTGAGACCCTTCGGCAGGACTGGGGAAAAAAAGATGAGGAGACAAAAGGTGGAAAGTTGATTGGTTAAAGAGATTAGGATCGTCCGTCGTCATTGATGAAGACCTCGACACCATTAGTGCTTTTTACGAGGTCGAGTTGCTAGCTTACACTCAACCTGGCACGGATGGAAAGCGTGCCCGGGAACGGCCCGACTGGATTCGAACCCGGGAACCTCCGTTCCAGAGTCCGGTGCTGATGTCACTGCGCCACCAGCTGGCTTGATGGTGTCGAGACTAGCACGTGATTTGGATTTAAGTGAGGGAGAGTTGCGCAGTGTCAGCCTCACTCTCTCTTCCCAATTCCCATCTGGATCCAGTGGCAAGACAGGGTCTAGACGGCTGGAGATGGGACTAGGCGCAGTGGATGACCAGGACGTCTTCTGTGTCTTGTCGTGCTCTACACGTTCCACGACGCTTGCAGAGACCGCCTTCTTGACCGTTGGACCTTCCATAGGTCTCGTTCACTCAATCCGCCGGAGTCTGTCTTCACATGCTGGGATAGACAACTCCCGATCTCACCGAGGGTTTGAGACCCGTCAGCTACCCTCACCTGGTTTAGCCGGCTTGTCGAAGCCGTTGCCCGGGGTGTGGCCGCTGTCGCATGCAAACAGCTACGGGGAGCCACAGGTGTGAGCTGAGTGCCAGGTGGGGACCAAAGATGGACTAACCGCCCTGAAAAGGACGCGACATGTCCCCCCACCAGAGGTGCTACCCCTCCCTGACACCCCATACACCCGGTTAAAGAGATACAGTGCTGGTGAAGGGGGAGTCTAGAAGAAGAGAACTGAAGGCTGTGGAAGAAAGAAGGGGGGGGAGGAACACCAGAGGGAGGCGATGGACAAGCAAGGAGATAAGATGAGAGAGGGAAAAGGGGATGGGGAATGGTGAAGTGGTGGGGGCGGGGGGCATTACCAGAAGTTCAAGAAATCGATGTTCATGCCGTCAGGTTGGAGACTACCAATCGGAATACAAGGTGTTGTTCCTCCAACCTGAGTGTGCCCTCATCACGACATACCGGAAGGGAAATGGGAAGTGGAATTTCTGGTGGATGGAGCATAGGTGCTCGGCAAAAGTGGTCTCCAAATCTATGTTGGGTCTCACCAATACACAGGAGACCACACCAGGAGAACTAGACACAGTATATGACCCCAAGAGACTCACAAGTGAAGTGTCATCTCACCTGGACGGACTGTTTGGGGCCCTGAATGGTAGTGAGGGAGTAAGTGTAGGGGCAGCTGATGCACTTGTTCCACTTGCAAGGGTAAGTGCCAGGAGGGAAATCAGTGAGGAAGGACAAATGGACAAGGGAGTCACGTAGGGAGCAATCCCTGCAGAAAGCAGAAAGTTGGGGGAGGGGTTGTGGAGAGGGGAAGATGTGCTTGGCGGTGGATCCCGTAGGAGATGGCAGAAGTTATGGAGAATTATGTGCTGGACGCGAAGGCTGGTGGAATGACAGGTGAGGACAAGAGGAACCCTATCCCTAGCAGAGTGGCAGGAGGATGGGATGAGAGCAGACCTGCGTGAAATGGAAGAGATGCTGTTGAGGGCAGCATTAATGGTGGAGGAAGGGAAGCCCCTTTCTTTGAAGAAGGAAGACATCTCCTTCATTCTGGAATGTAAAACCTCATCCTGAGAGCAGATGCAGCAGAGACGGAGGAATTGAGAGAAGAGGGTGGCGCTTTTTGCAAGTAACAAGGTGAGAATGGGTATGGTCTAGGTAGCTGTGAGAGTCCATGGGTTTATAATAGACATCAGTAGATAAGCTGTCTCCAGAGAAAGAGACAGAGAGATCAAGAAAGGGGAGGGAGGTGTTGGAAACGGAGAAGGTAAATTTGAGGGTAGGGTGGAAGTTGGAGGCAAAGTGGGTGAAGCCAATGAGTTCTGCATGGGTGCAGGAAGCAGCGCCAATGCAGTCGTCGATGTAGCATTGGAAAAGTGAGGGACGGCCACCAGTTCCAAGTAGCCGACAAACAGGCAGGCATGGCTGGGACCCATGTGAGTGCCCATGGCTACTCCTTTTGTTTGAAGGAAGTGAGAGGAGCCAAAGGAGAAATTTAGGAGTGAGGACAGGTTCTGCCAGATGGAGGAGAGTGGTGGTGGAGGGGAACTGGTTGGGTCTGGTGTCCAGAAAGAAACGGAGAGGGTTGAGGCCTTTCTGGTGGGGGATGGAGGTGTATAGGGACTGGACATCCACAGTGAAAATAAGATGTGATGGTGGCTAGGGTACAGTGTTTGAAATCATTGAAATGATCCAGACGGTGTGAAGTGTCACGGATGTAGGTAGGATGAGACTGAACTAGGGGGGATAGGTATGCAGATGTGTTCAGTGGGGCAGGAACAAGCTGAAACAATGGGTCTACCTGGACAAGCAGGTTTGTGGATCTTGGGTAGGAGGTAGAAACAGGAGGTGCGGGGTGCAGGAACTATGAGGTTGGTGGATGGGAGATCCCCAGAGCTAATAAGGTCAGTGTTGGTGTGGGAGACAATGGCCTGGTGCTCTTTAGTGGGATCTTGTTTGAGGTGTTAGTAAGAGAAGCTGTCTGAGAGTTGTCGCTGGGCCTCAGCAAGGTAAAGGTTAGTACACCAGACTACTACAGCACCCCTCTTATCTTCAGGATTGATGGTAAGGTTAGGATTGATGTGGAGGGAGTGGAGAGCAGAGCGTTTGGAAGGAGTGAGGTTGGAAGTGGAGAGAGGAGTGTTGAAGTTGAGACAGTTGATGTCCTGTTGGCAGTTGGCAATGAAAAGGTCCAGAGCAGCAGAAGACCAGGGCGGGTGTCCGGGAAGAGGAGGAGGGTTGAAGACGGGAGAAGGAGTCATCGGTGCAGGGTAGAGAGTAAGTCGGGATAACAAGATCAAGGTAGCAAGGTTTTGGATTAGTGAAAGATATGTTTGAAACAGAAATTTATACTCAATTTAATAAGTCTCACCTAAGGCACACATTCCCTAATTATTGTACCTCTAAGCCAGTATTCCCAAGGGAAATGTTAGCATTACTCATTACATCTTATAGCGTCTGTAAGATCATCATCATCAAATACCTTTTAATCCTCTGGGTGTCTAGGACATCAATGAAGGTCCTCCATTTCTGTCTGTCCTTGGCCATCTTCTCTATTGTGCCCCAGGTGTAGTTCAGGGTCCCCATTTCTGCCTCTGTGGTACGGCACCAAGTTGCCTTTGGTTTCCCCTATCTCCTCCGCCCTTCAGAGGTTCAATGAAGATCTGTCTTGACAATGGAGCTGGCCTCTCTTCTCATCACCTGCCCAACCCATCTCCAACGTTTCCTCATGATGATTGTGGCCGTGTCCTCTTGGTGACACTGAACGAGTCGCGGGTGGTTGGAGATCTTTCTTGGCCAGAAAATACGGAGGATCTTCCAGAGGCTCTTGGTGTGGAATGACAAGGTCACTCTCTGTCATGCACCAGTATTCTGACCGTACAAGAGTGTGGACAGAAGACAGCTCTGGTACAGCTTCACCTTGGTGTGGACACTCTACTTGGTTGATCCCCATATGTTGCTCATTGATCTGAAGACATTTGCAGCTTTGGTGAGTCTGTCAACCTTGGTCCCACTGTCTTGCAAAATGAAAGACCATAAGGTATAGGAGAAGAATTAGGCCATTTGGTCCATTGAGTCTGTTCCACCTTTCAATCGTGGCTGTGTTCTTTTCAATTCCATTCTCCTGACTTTTTCCTGTAACTCTTAAACCCTTGACAATCAAGAACTCTGCCTTAAATTCAATTCAATTCAAGCTTAATTGTCATTCAACCATACATGAATATTCATAAAAACAGCCAAATAAGACAGCGTTACTCCTGGGCCAAGGTGCAAAACACAGTACCAACAGTCACACACAGCACAAAGTACACATAGCACATAAAGACAGAGCCACACAAAAAAAAACAGTCCAGGCCCGAGCCATGAACACTGCAGAAGTCTGCGGTTGACCACAATACAGCTTGTGTTCTGCCGAATGAACACTGGGGGACAGCACTGACTCCAGCGTGCCACTCCATGCCCTGCGGAGTGCATTGGCTCTTATACCTCTCTCCTGGAAACTGGAAATAGGCGACGCCTCGGCTTGAGGCCTAGTCCTCGCACACACTATGCTGAAACACACACAATGATTGGCTGCCACAGCTGAAACACACACAATGATTGGCCACCACGGCTGAAACACACACAATGATTGGCCGCCACGGCTGTCTATGGCAATAAATTCCACAGATTCACCACCTTCTGGCTAAAGAAATTCCTCCTGATCTATGTTCTAAAGGGATGTCTTTCTATTCTGAGGCTGTGCCCTCTGGTCCGATATTAACCTACTAATGGAAACATCCTTTGTTGTTTGTGAAATTCCAAGGAGATCAGCAGTTTCTGAGATATTCGAACCACCCCATCTGGCACCAGTAATAATTCTACAGTCAAAGTCTCTTAGATCACATTTCTTCCCCATTCTAATGTTTGGTCTGAACAACTGAACCTTTTGACCATGTCTACAAACTTTTATGCATTGAGTTGCTGCCACACAATTGGCTGATTAGATATTTTCATTAGCGAGCAGCCATACAGGTTTACCTAACAAAGTAGGTACTGAATGTAGATAGAGGTGACTGTACATCTAGGGTACTGTGTACTGGATATTGTGATTGGTTGAAGGGAAGTAGCTGTTCCTTGACCAGGTTGTGTGGGCTTCAGGTTTTGTACCTCTTGCCTGATGGTAGCTGCGAGAAGATGATGTGGCCCTGATGGTGGGATCTTTGTTGAAAGATGCTGTCTCTGAGATGGTGTGGCCCAGATGGTGGAGATCTTTAATGAAAGATGATGACTTCATGAAGTGGAAATGTAATGAATGGAACTCCAGTCGGTGACAGATTCTCCTGATGCCCTGATTCAAGGAAGATATAGCAGTGTGAAAGATTTCCTCCAATAGTTTACCAGATATTGGTGTAGAAATAACTCACAGGATTTTGTCGCTCAGAGGTAGCCTGAGAGATGATCCCACTGTCCTGGGAAATGGTTAGGGTGACATGTGGCATTACAAACACAAGAGATTCTGCAGCCACTGGAAAACCAGAGTAACACACACAAAATGCTGGAGGAACTCAGCCGGTCAGACAGTGTCGATGGTCAGAGTAACACACACAAAATGCTGGAGGAACTCAGCAGGTCAGACAGTGTCGATGGTCAGAGTAACACACACAAAATGCTGGAGGAACTCAGCAGGTCAGACAGTGTCGATGGTCAGAGTAACACACACAAAATGCTGGAGGAACTCAGCGGGTCAGACAGTGTCGATGGTCAGAGTAACACACACAAAATGCTGGAGGAACTCAGCAGGTCAGACAGTGTCGATGGTCAGAGTAACACACACAAAATGCTGGAGGAACTCAGCGGGTCAGACAGTGTCGATGGTCAGAGTAACACACACAAAATGCTGGAGGAACTCAGCGGGTCAGACAGTGTCGATGGTCAGAGTAACACACACAAAATGCTGGAGGAACTCAGCGGGTCAGACAGTGTCGATGGTCAGAGTAACACACACAAAATGCTGGAGGAACTCAGCGGGTCAGACAGTGTCGATGGTCAGAGTAACACACACAAAATGCTGGAGGAACTCAGCGGGTCAGACAGTGTCGATGGTCAGAGTAACACACACAAAATGCTGGAGGAACTCAGCGGGTCAGACAGTGTCGATGGTCAGAGTAACACACACAAAATGCTGGAGGAACTCAGCGGGTCAGACAGTGTCGATGGTCAGAGTAACACACACAAAATGCTGGAGGAACTCAGCGGGTCAGACAGTGTCGATGGTCAGAGTAACACACACAAAATGCTGGAGGAACTCAGCAGGTCAGACAGTGTCGATGGTCAGAGTAACACACACAAAATGCTGGAGGAACTCAGCAGGTCAGACAGTGTCTGAGGTCAGAGTAACACACAAAATGCTGGAGGAACTCAGCAGGTCAGACAGTGTCGATGGTCAGAGTAACACACACAAAATGCTGGAGGAACTCAGCGGGTCAGACAGTGTCTATGGGGTCAAGATGCTTCATCAGGATGATAAAGGAAAGGGAAGGAAAACAGAATAGGAAGGTGGTGGTGGTGGTGGGGAGGGAGGGCGAGAAGCACAAGCTGGGAGGTGTTAGGTGGAGTCAGACAAGGGGGGAAGGTGGGTGGGTGGGGGAGAGAAGCTGGGAGGTGGTTGGTAGAAAAGGTAAAGGGCTGAAGAAGAAGGAATCTGATTTTGACATGATAGTTCTGTGACAGGATTCCACACTCCTATAAACTTCTATAGGAACTGCCCTGGGTCCAACACATCAGTGCCACTATGAAGAAAGCACAACAGCACCTCTAGTTCCTTAGACGTTCATGAAGATTTGTCACAACAAACTTCTATAGATGCGTGGTGGAGAGTGTCGCATCACAGCCTGGTATGGAGCATTGGAATGGAAAATCCTGCAAAAAGTAGTGGATTTGGCACAGTACATTGAGGGTAAACCTCCCCCCACCCCAACCACCGAGAACATCTACACCAAGCCCTGTGGCAGGAAAGCAGCATCCGTCGTCGGGGACCCCCACCACACAGGCCACGCTCTCTTCTCACTGAAGAAGGTACAAGAGCCTCAGGACTCACAGATTCAGAAACAGATATTAACCCTCAACCATCAGGCTGTTCAACCTCACTTGTCCCATCACTGAACTGTTCCCACAATCCATGCACTCACTTTCAAGGCCTCTTCATCTCATGTTCTTGATAGTTACTGCTTATTTATTATTATTATTATTATTGCACAGTTTGCTGTATTTTCCATGTTGGTTGTTTGTCCCTCCTGCTGGGCACAGACTTTCATTGGTTCTACTGTGTTTCTTGGATTTTCTCAGTATGTCCTCAAGAAAAAGAATCTCAGGCTTGTACATGGTGATATATATGTACTTTGATAATAACTCTACCTTGAACTTTGATTCCTTCTTCTTCAGCATTTTAGCTTTTCTACCTATCACCCCTCAGCTTCTCACCTCACCCCCTGACCTGCTCACCTGTCAGTATGTACTCCCTCCCCCCATCTTCTCATTCTGGCCTCTTCCCTCTTCCTTTCCAGTCCGGATGAAGGGTCTCCACCCAAAACGTTGACTGTTTATTCCTCTCCATAGATGCTGCCTGACCTACTGAATTCCTCCGTTTTCAAAGAATGTATAAAACACACAACCTTGAGATTTGTCTGCTTACAGGCAGCCACAAAGCAAGAAATCAGAAAGAACCCAATTTAAAAATTAAAGACCAACCCCCAACGTGCAGAGAGAAAGACAAAAAAAAAAGACATCCTGCAAACAGAAGCGAGCATCAAAAACAGCATTCTGAACCGAATTGAGTCCTCAGATCCAAATCCACGGATCAGCCTGGAGTAGGCCCAAAGCCTCGGTATTCAGCTCATCGTTTTAGCAGGGCAAATCGCCATAAAGTTCACGGACACAAAGCACAGGCAGACGAGCAGTTTCACAGCCTTATCCTCGTGGAGAGAGGAGTGAACATTGATCAGGCTCAGCTACACAAATCGCTCTGGGCCTTGTGAAGTGAGGCAATCTCATTGCTCTGAGAAAGGGCTGCTGCAGAGAGACTGTCCCGTGACTCGATGCTTGGGATGGTGTCACTGGGCTGAGGCAGGAGACCCAACCTTTTTTGCACTGCGGACCGGCTGACGGGGGGGGGGGGTCAGGTGTTAATCACAACCGGAATATAGGTGATAAGTCAACTATAAGTCACTTATAAGTGGCTAATACACTCAATTTCGTTTCTAAAAGGGTTTATCTAACGAATTTAATATTAAACACACACAGCGCATATTTTCCTAGCATGAATATAGTTATAAGTCAATTATAAGTCACTTATAAGTCAATAGCATCATAACATTTTAAGTAACGTTTGGATATTAAATACACAGCACTTATTTTCCTCGTATGAACATATAAAATCATTGCAACACACCAATATCGCTGAATCAGTGGGAGCCCTGGGCTTGTTTCCCTGCAACAAGACGGTCCCATCGAGGGGTGATGGGAGACAGTGATACTCGAAGGGGGTTCCTTATGTCCAGTCTATTCCGCAATTTAGTTTTCGTTGCATTCATTGCAGAAAACCCTGCTTCGAAGAGATATGATGTTGGAAATGGAAGCAACGTTTTCAGTGCTTTCGTGGCTATCTCGGGATATTCAGCCTTGACTTTGATCCAGAATGCCAGCAGAGATGTTATATCAAACAGACGTGAGTTGAGGGCTTTTGCTTTGATGTGATTGATAACTTCAACAACGTCACTCAATACGCTGTGAAGATCAGGAGACATTTTTCAGCTAGCCAGCATTTCCCTGTGTGTGACACAATGTGTAGACTGGCATTCAGGAGCAACCTCTTTGACTCCGATAGGGAAACCAGACAGCCGTCCAGTCATAACTGCAGCCCCATCTGTGCATATTCCAACACAGAATGACCAGTCCAGTTTGCCTGACATGTAGTCATTCAAAGACTTGAATAGTTCTGCCCCAGTTGTGCTAGTTGGCAGCGGCAGTGCACACAACATATCCTCGTGCACATCGTATTGAAATACATATCGCACATAAACCAGCAGAATTGCCTTGTCGTCGACACTGGTAGACTCGTCGACCTGGATAGCATACCATGGTGACTCGTTAAGCCGTTCCAACAGCTGTGCTTCGATGTCCTCCGCTATGTCATCGATTCTCCTTGAAACTGTGGTAGCTGAAAGAGAAACCTGTGCCATCTTGTTAGCTGCAGCTTCTCCCAACAGTTCACGGCACATATTCTTAGCAGCAGGCACAGTCAATTCACCAACAGTGAAAGGCTTCTTAGCCTTTGCAATACGGCTAGCCACTAAGTACGATGCTCTCAGAGCAGCAGCATTTGTGGAGGTGGTGGCTCTCAGCACTTGCTTCTGACCCGCTTGCTCACATTTTTTCCACTCAAAAACCTCAACGGGTTTGTCTTTAAGTGCAGGGTGCTTGGACTCAAGGTTCTGAAGCAGTTTTTAGGGCTTCATTGCCTCATTAAACAGCTTGTCTCCACATATCACACACAGGGGGCTTGGTGCGTGTGAATCACCGGTCGCAATAAAACAATATTTTATGTATGACTCATCGTATTTTCTGTTGAAGAAAGCTTTCTTTTTTTTTGCAGTCTCAGCCTCAGCTGTCTCTGCATTATCATCATCGTTAGGCCTTTTATGTCCCCTACCACCTCTTCCAAAGGGACTGCCTGCACTCATAAGCTGGACGTGCATCTCTAATAGGCAAAATAAGCAAAATAGAATGGAGAATTGTAGACTCTGCCATGGTCAGAACGACCATCGAAAGACAGAGAAGCAGCCCTGAAGGTGAAATCAGAGAGAACAGGAACATTTTTAATTGGGGAAGGGCAAATTATGAGGCTATAAGGCTAGAACTTGCGGATGTGAATTGGGATGATGTATTTGCAGAGAAATATACTATGGACATGTGGTCGGTGTTTAGAGATCTCTTGCAGGATGTTAGGGATAAATTTGTTCCGGTGAGGAAGATAAAGAATGGTAGGGTGAAGGAACCATGGGTGACAAGTGAGGTGGAAAATCTAGTTAGGTGGAAGAAGGCAGCATACATGAGGTTTAGGAAGCAAGGATCAGATGGGTCTATTGAGGAATATAGGGAAGCAAGAAAGGAGCTTAAGAAGAGGCTGAGAAGAGCAAGAAGGGGGCATGAGAAGGCCTTGGCGAGTAGGGTAAAGGAAAACCCCAAGGTATTCTTCAATTATGTGAAGAAAAAAAGGATGACAGGAGTGAAGGTAGGACTGATTAGAGATAAAGGTGGGAAGATGTGCCTGCAGGCTGTGGAAGTGAGCAAGGTCCTCAATGAATACTTCTCTTCAGTATTCACCAATGAGAGGGAACTTGATGATGGTGAGGATAATATGAGTGAGGTTGATGTTCTGGAGCATGTTGATATTAAGGGAGAGGAGGTGTTGGAGTTGTTAAAATACATCAGGACGGATAAGTCCCTGGGGCCTGATGGAATATTCCCCAGGCTGCTCCACGAGGCGAGGGAAGAGATTACTGAGCCTCTGGCTAGGATCTTTATGTCCTTGTTGTCCACGGAAATGGTACCAGAGGATTGGAGGGAGGCGAATGTTGTCCCCTTGTTCAAAAAAGGTAGTAGGGATAGTCCAGGTAATTATAGACCAGTGAGCCTTACGTCTGTGGTGGGAAAGCTGTTGGAAAAGATTCTTAGAGATAGGATGTCTGGGCATTAGAGAATCATGGTCTGATCAGGGACAGTCAGCATGTCTTTGTGAAGGGCAGATCATGTCTAACAAGCCTGATAGAGTTCTTTGAGGAGGTGACCAGGCATATAGATGAGGGTAGTGCAGTGGATGTGATCTATATGGATTTTAGTAAGGCATTTGACAAGGTTCCAAACGGTAGGCTTATTCAGAAAGTCAGAAGGGATAGGATCCAGGGAAGTTTGGCCAGGTGGATTCAGAATTGGCTTGCCTGCAAAAGGCAGAGGGTCATGGTGGAGGGAGTACATTCAGATTGGAGGATTGTGTGGTGTCCCACAAGGATTTGTTCTGGGACCTCTACTTTTCGTGATTTTTATTAACGACCTGGATGTGGGGGTAGAAGGGTGGGTTGGCAAGTTTGCAGACGACACAAAGGTTGGTGGTGTTGTAGATAGTGTAGAGGATTGTCAAAGATCGCAGAGAGACATTGATAGGATGCAGAAGTTGGCTGAGAAGTGACAGATGGAGTTCAACCTGGAGAAGTGTAAGGTGGTATACTTTGGAAGGACAAACTCCAAGGCAGAGTACAAAGTGAATGACAGGATACTTGGTAGGGTGGAGGAGCAGAGGGATCTGGGGGTACATGTCCACAGATCCCTGAAAGTTGCCTCACAGGTGGATAGGGTAGTTAAGAAAGCTTATGGGGTGTTAGCTTTCATAAGTCAAGGGATAGAGTTTAAGAGTCGTGATGTAATGATGCAGCTCTATAAAACTCTGGTTAGGCCACACTTGGAGTACTATGTCCAGTTCTGATCGCCTCACTATAGGAAGGATGTGGAAGCATTGGAAAGGGTACAGAGGAGATTTACCAGGATGCTGCCTGGTTTAAAGAGTATGCATTATGATCAGAGATTAACGGAGCTAGGGCTTTACTCTTTGGAGAGAAGGAGGATGAGAGGAGACATGATAGAGGTGTACAAGATAATAAGAGGAATAGATAGAGTGGATAGCCAGTGCCTCTTCCCCAGGGCACCACTGCTCAATACAAAAGGACATGGGTTTAAGGTAAGGGGTGGGAAGTTCAAGGGGGATATTAGAGGAAGGTTTTTTACTCAGAGAGTGGTTGGTGCGTGGAATGCACTGACTGAGTCAGTGGTGGAGGCAGATACACGAGTGAAGTTTAAGAGACTACTAGACAGGTAAATGGAGGAATTTAAGGTGGGGGCTTATATGGAAAGCAGGATTTGAGGGTCGGCACAACATTGTGGGCCGAAGGGCCTGTACTGTGCTGTACTATTCTATGTTCTATGTTCTATGTGATACAGAATCCTTTCTCCAATTCTGATCTGATGTTGGAAATAACTCAGAAAATGTGTAGCTTGATGGTTGAGTTGAGTTGTTCTCCAATCTTGGCAATCTATTTGCAAACGTTTCGTCACCATTCATCATCAGTGAGCTGGTCACTTGTGGTGCGTCCTCCAAATGCTGGACTTTTATATACTTATCAATCAGCTGATTGGCAGTCATTACGGAAAATCAATTGTGATGTAGGGAGGGGGGTCCTGTTGCTGATTGGTCTCTGTGTTGTCTGGAATTTTGCCTGCATTGACTTATAAATGGGGACAAGGTCTATGAGTCAGTTTATAGAATTGTTCCTACAAAACCACGCTTCTAGGAATTCTTGTGCCATAACTTTCACTGATGCCTGGTCCAATTTGTGCCTCTCTTGATCTTCGTGGGTAGAGACTAAGCAAAGTTGCTTAACAGTTAGTTGATATTCATGGATCCTTGAGGATATCTTTCTCCTATTTTGACTGTCGTAATATTTGTTGCAGTTCCCACATTGGATTCTTTAGACCACTTTGGTCTTTTCCAATAGCTTGGTTTGTTCTTTAGGTCTGATCTAATGTGTTTAAACTGTCATCGGCCATGTGTTATTGTGGTCAAGTTTTAGAATTCCTTCCCTAAACCTCTCATTTAAGACTTTTCTTTCACATCTACAGTATCTACTGGACTAAGCTCATGATCATGAAGCAACCTACTGCCAAATTCCTTTTGATCCTCCTGACATCCTCCAAGTGGATCACTGCCCTGTCGTAGGGTTTGGAGGTTTCCACGCCTCAATGACCTGGAGAGCCATGCTGGCTGGAGTCAGGACCTTGTGTTCTGGCTCTTGCTAGGGTCAAAGGGTAGAGGTCAGACTGAGAGTGGTCCACTGTCCTCCAGGTTTGGGGGTTCAGCTCAGGGCTAACAACCCTGACTGTTCAAAAATGACACAGAAACAGCAGTGAAGAATCCTTCATCTGCGTGTGATAGTATTCCCGATTCTCCACTCAGGACTTGTTGGACTGACAGTAGTGGAAACCAAGAGGAGGCTACTGACACGATGAGGGAAGCCCTGATCACCACCAGAGATGCAGGACCTTCATTACTGCTCTAAACACCGGCAACATAGCAGGCAGTAGGCAAGTACTCCTGTCATGCATCGTGGAACGTTTTATGATGCTGTTAATGCTATATTGGTGCAAAGTATTGTTATTGTCAGTTTTTGAATATATTCTTTAATAGTCTTTGAAGAGCAACTCTACAATGGACCAGAGACACAAAGAACATGGTGTAATATTAATGAACAACGCCACAAAGTGCAGTTTTTTTCCAGTAAGACCAATTACTGACACCACTTTTAAGATACAAGTCACAACACTCTTCCCTACATCACAATGGTCCATGACTAATCCTGAATACAATTATGAAGAAGGCACGGTAGCATCTCTACTTCGCTAGGAGTTTCTCCCGTCAAGCTCTGAAGGCGACTCTCTCCGCCATGAGGAGGTACTTGGTGTCCCTATCCCAGACCCTTCCACACCTTCGGGACACTTTCTTCGCCGTCTGTAATGGTCCTACCCGTTATTTCATCCTTCGTCGGATTCACACCTGCAATCGCCGTTTTTTTGACTTTGTCATGTTAGGCAAAGATCGCAAGATCCTACATCTACGGACTCCAGAGCCTGCCGGCCCCGACGCTAGCAGGCATGAACTTCAGATTGCGGCTCCTGCCATTGATCTCACCGGCTCCAACACCTCAGGGCATATTCAAAACCCGGACTCCAGCAACGACCATGGACACCTTCACAGCGATTGCACAACCACCAACTGCAACGCCAGCCTTGAACTCCAGGCCGGGTCTTTATGTGCTGCTGTTGTGACTCCCGTCTCCCCTTCCCCCACCAATACTCTGCAACCCCGTCTCCTTCAGATCCCATCGTCAGCTCCTGGGTACTCAGAGGCTCCATCTTCCTCTCACCCCAACCCTCCCCTCTCCATTGACACCCCCAGCCTCCCCCCTCCCCCCTCTGATCCCAGCTCTCAAGATTCCAGCCTTGAACTCCAGGCCGGGTCTTTATGTGCTGCTGTTGTGACTCCCGACTCCCCTTCCCCCACCACCACTCCGCAGCCCCGTCTCCCTCAGATCCCACCGTCAGCTCCTGGGCCCTCGGAGGCTCCATCTTCCTCTCACCCCAATCCTCCCCTCTCCACTGACACCCCCAGCCTCCCCCATCCCCCCTCTGATCCCAGCTCTCATCCGTGCCGGGTCTTTACCATCCCCTCCGACCTTCAACTGTCGGAGGCAGAACGCTCTGTCCTCAGTAAGGGCCTCACCTTTGTCCCCCTTCGCCCACACCTCAGCGAGTTCCGTGTTCGCCATGATGCGGAACTTTTCTTCCGCCGTCTCCGTCTCCGAGCCTACTTCTTCGGCAAGGACTCTTCCACCCCCACCGATGACCCCTTCTCCCGTCTTCAACCCTCCTCTTCTTCATGGACACCCCGCTCTGGTCTTCTGCCTGCTCTGGATCTCTTTATCGCTAATTGCCGACGGGACATCAACCGTCTCGCCTTCACCGCACCTTGTCCCCATTCCAACCTCACTCCTTCGGAACGCTCTGCTCTCCACTCCCTCCGCACTAATCCTAACCTTATTATTAAACCCGCCGATAAGGGGGGTGCTGTTGTAGTCTGGCGTACTGACCTCTACCTTGCCGAGGCACAGCGACAACTCGCGGATACCTCCTCTTATTTACCCCTCGATCGTGACCCCACTAAGGAGCGCCAGGCCATTGTCTCCCACACCATCACCGACTTTATCCGCTCAGGGGATCTCCCATCCACTGCTACCAACCTTATAGTTCCCAGACCCCGCACTTCCCGTTTCTACCTCCGACCCAAGATCTACAAACCTGCCTGTCCTGGCCGACCTATTGTCTCAGCTTGCTCCTGCCCCACCGAACTCGTTTCTGCATACCTCGACACGGTTTTATCAACCCTTGTTCAATCCCTTCCGACCTATGTTCGTGACACTTCTCACGCTCTTAAACTTTTCGATGATTTTAAGTTCCCTGGCCCACACCGCTTTATTTTCACCATGGATGTCCAGTCCCTATATACTTCCATCCCCCATCAGGAAGGTCACAAAGCTCTGCGCTTCTTTTTGGATTCCAGACCTAATCAGTTCCCCTCTACCACCACTCTGCTCCGTCTAGCGGAATTAGTCCTTACGCTTAATAATTTCTCCTTTGGCTCCGCCCACTTCCTCCAAACTAAAGGTGTAGCTATGGGCACCCGTATGGGTCCTAGCTATGCCTGCCTTTTTGTTGGCTTTGTGGAACAATCTATGTTCCGTGCCTATTCTGGTATCTGTCCCCCACTTTTCCTTCGCTACATCGACGACTGCATTGGCGCTGCTTCCTGCACGCATGCAGAACTCGTTGACTTTATTAACTTTGCCTCCAACTTTCACTCTGCCCTCAAGTTTACCTGGTCCATTTCCGACACCTCCCTCCCCTTTCTAGATCTTTCTGTCTCTGTCTCTGGAGACAGCTTATCCACTGATGTCTACTATAAGCCGACTGACTCTCACAGCTATCTGGACTATTCCTCTTCTCACCCTGTCTCTTGCAAAAACGCCATCCCCTTCTCGCAATTCCTCCGTCTCCGCCACATCTGCTCTCAGGATGAGGCTTTTCATTCTAGGACGAGGGAGATGTCTTCCTTTTTTAAAGAAAGGGGCTTCCCTTCCTCCACTATCAACTCTGCTCTTAAACGCATCTCCCCCATTTCACGTACATCTGCTCTCACTCCATCCTCCCGCCACCCCACTAGGAATAGGGTTCCCCTGGTCCTCACCTACCACCCCACCAGCCTCTGGGTCCAACATATTATTCTCCGTAACTTCCGCCACCTCCAACGGGATCCCACCACTAAGCACATCTTTCCCTCCCCCCTCTCTCTGCATTCCGCAGGGATCGCTCCCTACACAACTCCCTTGTCCATTCGTCCCCCCCATCCCTCCCCACTGATCTCCCTCCTGGCACTTATCCGTGTAAGCGGAACAAGTGCTACACATGCCCTTACACTTCCTCCCTTACCACCATTCAGGGCCCCAAACAGTCCTTCCAGGTGAGGCAACACTTCACCTGTGAGTCGGCTGGGGTGATATACTGCATCCGGTGCTCCCGATGTGGCCTTTTATATATTGGCGAGACCTGACGCAGACTGGGAGACCGCTTTGCTGAACATCTACGCTCTGTCCGCCAGAGAAAGCAGGATCTCCCAGTGGCCACACATTTTAATTCCACATCCCATTCCCATTCTGACATGTCTATCCACGGCCTCCTCTACTGTAAAGATGAAGCCACACTCAGGTTGGAGGAACAACACCTTATATTCCGTCTGGATAGCCTCCAACCTGATGGCATGAACATCGACTTCTCTAACTTCCGCTAAGGCCCCACCTCCCCCTCGTACCCCATCTGTTACTTATTTTTATGCACACATTCTTTCTCTCACTCTCCTTTTTCTCCCTCTGAATATACCTCTTGCCCATCCTCTGGGTCCCCCCCCCTTGTCTTTCTTCCCGGACCGCCTGTCCCATGATCCTCTCATATCCCCTTTTGCCAATCACCTGTCCAGCTCTTGGCTCCATCCCTCCCCCTCCTGTCTTCTCCTATCATTTTGGATCTCCCCCTCCCCCTCCCACTTTCAAATCTCGCACTAGCTCTTCTTTCAGTTAGTCCTGACGAAGGGTCTCGGCCCGAAACGTCGACTGCACCTCTTCCTAGAGATGCTGCCTGGCCTGCTGCGTTCACCAGCAACTTTGATGTGCGTTACAATGGGAGTGAATAACAGCCAGGAACTGGCAACAATACACAGCTGGTGCTTTAAAGACTCAAGTTTTGCCAACACATCACACTGTGTGGCCACTTTGTTCGTTACCTCCTATACCTAATAAAGTGGCCACTGAGTGTACGTCCATGGTCTTCTGCTGTGGTAGCCCATCCACTTCAAGGGGTTCAACGTGTGGAGTGTTCAGAGATGCTCTTCTGCACACCACTGTTGTAACACATGGTTATTTGAGTTACTGTCAGCTTGAACCAGTCTGATCTTTCTCCTCGGAGCTCTCTCATTAACCAGGCATTTTCACCCACAGAACTGTCGCTCACTGGATGATTTTTCTTTTGTTTCTCGCACCATTCTGTGTAAACTCTAGAGACCGTTGTGCGTCAAAATCCCAGGAGTTCAGCAGTTTCTGAGATACTCCGCCTGTCACCAACAGCCATTTCACGGTCAAAGTCACTGAGATCACATTCCCTTCCCATTCTGATGTTTGGTCTGAACAACAACTGAACCTCTTGACCATGTCAGTATGCTTTTATGCACTGAGTTGCTGCCACATGATTGTCCAATTAGATATTTGCATTAATGAGCAGGTGTACCTAATAAAGTGGCCACGGAGTGTACATGTGTGGCAGAGTGACACAGCGGGTTAAGGTGCTGTCTCACAGCCCCAGCGATCCAGGCTCCTGACATTGGGTACTGTCTGTGAGAAGTTTGCATGTTCTTCTGGGTGTTCCAGTTCCGCCCCAAAGGCATGCCAGTTGGTAGGTTAATGAACTGTCAGCAGGTTAATTAGTGGTGTAAATTGCCCCTATCGTGCAGGTGAATGGTAGAACATGGGTAGGGTGGGGGGGGGTGGGGCTGATGAAAATTTTCAAATGGTTCCATTTAATATCACAGGATACGGTCTGAAATTCTTACTCTTTGCAAAACAAGATACAAAGAATGACTGACAGAAACATCAGAATCTCAAAGCACTCCCACACAAGCGGCTGTACTAAAGCATCAACCTTCCCCCACTTGCTCCAGGAGAAGCACCAACCCCCATCACGTAAACCATAGCAAAAAGCCCCCAAAGAGACCATCAACGACTGTAGTAAATAACCCGGTACTTCGGTATCTCAGACAGGCTCTCTCTCTCTCTCACCGGTGAGGCAGAGAGAGAGGTCGCTCTCCTGCAGTGAGAGCGGGAGACAAGCAACTCGCTGTTCCCATGTTGCAGTATTCCACGTCGCTGCTCCAGTCCCCCGACTCGGGGACTGACAGGCTGTCACTCTCCACTGAAAGGCAGAGAGGATAAGAAGGTACAGAGCGTGAGAACTGGGAATAAAGTAGGACTAGTGCAAATCGATGTCTGCTTGCCAGACTGGACTCGGGGCTGCAGGGCCTGATTCTGTTCTGTGCCCTTCTGCCCTTCTGGCTCCATGAGGATGGTGGTGAACCTTGGGAACTCTCTACCCTGGGTCAATCACTGAGCACATTCAGAAGAGACCAATAGATTTTTCATTATTCAGACCACACGTCCAAGGACCAACTTATTTACTGCCTGGCACACCACTGGTGTTTTGGGCAGCAATGAAGGTTCTCCATCTCTGGCAGTGTTCGGGGCTTCCCTCATCACGTCAGTCATGCAAGTCCTGGGTGGAGACTCAGGAATACCCTCACACTCAGATGTAGGATTCTTCATTGCTGTTTCTGTAACAATTTTGTTTGACCAGTCAGGGTTGTTCATCCTGAGCTGAACCCTTGAACCCAGCAGACCGGTGGACCACTCTTAGTCTGGCCTCTGCTCTTTGACCTGTTTGGCGTGGGTGACCCTAACAAGAGCTAAAGCCAACTCCAGCCAAGATAACTGTCCAGGTCATTGAGGCATACAAGCCTCCAAACCCTATCGCAACATTGTGGTCCTCTTGGAAGACCAAGGACAAAGGATCAACTTTATTCACGGTAAGTATGAGGAATGAGTGAAGACAGGTGAATGACCATAGTAACCAGAATCAAAATCAAAATAGGTTTTAACATCTCTGGCGTATGTTGTGAAATTTGTTGCAATGCAGCAGCAGTACATTGAGAGATGGTGAGGGCTTCCGTCAGTCAGAGTCGACTATGGAGCTTGTGTCCTGGCTGTCTACATACAGAAGCCAGGGCAGGACGATATGGAGAGCAAGCTGTTGTCCGTGCAGCAAGCTCCCCCTCTTCACAAATCTGATGAACCCAAAGGAACGGCAGAGACCAATAAAGTTTGGTAGCAGAGGTGTCACAGGAGTTGCCAGCCAGCATTGAACTCAATGTAGAACTGCCTTGGGGATTCCTGCTCCGGATTTTTCCCCTGGAGATTACTCCTGAAGCCTTCCCCATGAGTGGGTATAGCCACGAGACAGTGGAGGCTTAAGATCAGAGTTTTTCTTCTCCTCGATGAGCCGCCAACCACGGCTGATGAGCCCCGTCTGCCCGAAGTGACTGGTTCCAATATGCCAGTAAGCCACCTTTACCCCTTCTCCTATCAGTAGAAACGGTTCCACCAGACTTAGTGGCTAAGCCAGGTGTGTGTGTGCGCGCGCGCGTGTGTGTAACCCTCAGGTTCTGTCGGCTGTGTGAGTCTTGGGAAGACGATCTCTGGCCTCACCAACTGGGTGAGATTGAGATGCAAGTCCACCCTAAAAACCCCGTTTGTGTGGATGCTGTGTGATTTGTTACCGTTACAAATCAGTACTTTAAATAACAGAGAGTACACTGCATACAATTTAGCTTTACAATTCCTAATTTGACTACAGGGTTAGTGAAGATAAAGCAACCCATTTTAATGAAACAGCCTATGTACAAGTTGGAGCTCATGGTTTCCCTTTCACCGATCCTCTTTTTTTTATACAAAATATCTTCATTACAAATTCAGTGCTATATATACAAAACAGTGACTAACACAATTACTTCACTACAGACAGACAATACACCTTAAACCAAATGTTTCCATCTCTGTCAATGACGGCTATAGCCCCCCGCAGAGCCCCACGGTCCCAGAACGCCTCTATGGTCACCGCGGACAGTGCGTCTTCCTTCTCAATATTTACCCGGACACGAACATACCCCCTAAACGTGGCCAGGCAGTCTGCCCAGGCAGATCCTCCCGCCACTCGTTTCCAACCGATCCTCCTCTGATCTCCCCAGCCTTCGTCGGGTCATGGCTCCACTCCGGAATCTCCTCTCTTCATCTCCCGCCAAAACAAGAGACCAAGATCACCCTGGTGTCAGGCACAGAGCACGAAAACACCCTTCTGTCATTGGACAGCTCACATTGCAAAGCACCGGTTATCTCTAACCATAACCCAAACACTGCTTCTACAGAAAGATCATTACGTTAGCAGTGAGACCTTTCCTGGGTGTGTGTGTGTGTGTATGGAATGGGGTTTGTTTTATTGTTTGTTGTGTTCTGTGTTGTTCTGCTGAACATTGTGGGGAGGGTACATTGGTGCCAGAATGTGTGGTATCACTTACAGGCTGTCCCCAGTACGTTGTTAGGTTGTATTGGTTATTTATACAAACAATCCGTTTCACTTTATGTTTCAACATACACATGATAAACAAACTTTAATTTTAAATTTTGAAGCATAGATCACCCTTATGTTGCTTTTCAGAGCGTTATTGTCCCACAGGCCTTGTTCCACACAGCTTGGTGTAAATACAACACTGTGTAACTGGGTGTTGGACTTCCTAGATAATGGACCTCAGAGAGTCAGGATGCACAAGCTCTCCTCCCTCCCCATCATCCACTCCAGGACTGTGTGCTGAGCCCAAGCCCACCGCTACACTCCGCACACAGTAAACACCTGAATGGTCACATCGCCAAGTTCACTGATGACCAGCAGAGTCACCCGACAGAGAGGAGGAGGAAAAGCTTGAGGCCTGGTGGCCTCTTCCTCAAAGCCAACAAGATAACGTTATCAGCTTCAGGAGAACTCGTGTCGCCCAGCGGCACAGTGATGGAAACTACAAGCCGCAAACTCCTGGGGTGCACATCTCGCACAAACTCTCTTGATCCCAGAACAGATTCTACACTTTCAGGAAAGCTCACCAACACCTCTACTTTCTGAAGAGGCTGAAGAGAGCTGGACTTTGTGCATCTCTACTCACGTCACTCTGCAGAAGTGCAGTAGAGAGCATTGCAACAAGCTGCGTCACTGCATGGTACAGAAACTGAACTGTGCTAGACAGGAAGCCTCTACAACGGGAAGTCATAACACCCATGCATCTCGGGCACCAGCCTACCCATTGTCAAGGACGTACAGAGACAGGTGCTGGAGAAAGGCCAGTAGCATCACGAAGGATCTCACCCACCCTACTCAGGGACTGTTTGTCCCACTCCCATCAGGGAGGAGGCTACATAGCATCCAAGCCAGGACCACCAGAGTCTAATGCAGTTACTTTCCCCAAGCAGTAAGGCTGATCAACTCTTCTACCCACTAACCCACCCCTCCACACTCCCAACCACCACTATTTTATCAACTCCTACCAGTCACCTTATGTGCAGACACCCCTGTGCCTAGCGTCACTCTATGGATATACAATCAAAGTATGTATACAAGCTATCCTATATATTCATATTTATTGTGCTCCCTACTGATAAAGCTCCGTGGGAGACTGAAACATCAAGTCAGTAGGTAGTGTGTGCCGCTGTCGGAAGAAGGTCCCTGTCCTCGAGTGATCCCTCTCTTTCTCAATGGAGGGTGAGAGCCTGTCGGTCGTCGAGTCGGAGCCTCAGAGAAGCGACGTGGAAGATTGTAACACGGGAACAGCGAGCTGCTGGTCTCCCACTCTCACTGCGGCAGGAGCGACCTCTCTTTCCCTCGATGGAGAGAGACAGCCTGTCTGAGATGGAACGGTGGCTTTGATAGACTCTAGATCAATGTCTCTTTGGGGCTTCTGCCGCTGCTTGTGCATGCGAGGGGGAGAGGCTTTGGGGCTCTGATGTTTCGGTTACTCTTTCTTTGCGGTTTCTTGTTTCATGATATCTGTGAAGAGTAAGAATTTCAGGTACACATTTTCTGATATTACATTGAACCCTTTGAACCATTTTTGGGTTTTTTATCTTATTGTGTTTACTTTGTGCTGCATTGAATCTGGAGTAACAATTATTTCTTTCTCTTTTACACTTGTGTACTGGAAATGACATTAAACAATCTTGAATCTTAAGAGAAAAATTGTTAAAGTCTACTGCTTACAAAGTACAGATTCAAGTTCAGTTTTATCTATCAAACGTACATGGAGATATACAATGAAGTGCATCATTTGCATTAGCAACCGACACAGCTAGAGATGTGCTAAGGGCAGACTGCAATGGTCGCTGCACATCCCAATGCCCCGTTAGCAAGTCCACCGCGTGTAGCAGCACCCCAGCGAGAAAGCAGGATGAGCAAAGTTAGAGGAGAATTTTCTGTTACAATAACACTTCAAAATGTCGCGGGGTGGAGTGATTGCCACCATCACTTTCATTTCCTGCTGCTGTCTGGAACATTAGGGATGGAAACAGAATGGATTGCCCTAGCCCTCGTGCCTCCATCTCTGTTTGATCTGAAGGAGAAGGCAGCCTTCTGATGTCAAGCTTGCAACTGAACAGGGCTCTGCATCTGAATGCAGACAGCATGCAGAGAACAATCTCTAAAGCAGCGACACAACAAAGCTGATTGTTATGCAGGCAACAGGCTCAAAGAAAACCCCAGCTGCTTCCTCTGCATAATTGTGCTTTAGAAATTCAAATACATAATGCTGATTTTTTCCAGTATTATACCTCTGGGGAAAAAAGGGATTTTGTTTCTGGATTGGTAACAAAATGGCTTCATATCAATCTGAAAATTTAGTTGGTGACTTCCACATTTTTAGCTTTGACTTTACAATCTACCCTGCTCCTTACAGTCTGCCTACACTTCCTCTCTAACTGTGACACTAGATTAAGTTCGCTTTATTTTTCACATGTACATGGTAGCAGGTGGTGGATGGTCGTATGAGCAGCTGGTGCATATCACAAATCCTGGTTATATGACCACTGACGCTAGTTAGACAATCTTTGAAGAGGATTGATCATGGCTGGGTTGAGTTGTTCTCTGATCTTCGCAATTTTCTTGCAAAACTTTTCATCACCATATGAGGTGACATCATTAGTACACTGTTAATTGTGGTGTGTCCTCCAAATGGTTTGCCTTTATATACTTTGCAGACCAAAAGAGTCAACCAAGCTATTAGACAAGGCTGATGTGGAGACTGCAGGAAATGTTATGTCGGCCAAACTGGGAGAAAACTTTCCACAAGGATTCGTGAACATCAACCGGCTGCGAAGCGCATTACCAACTCTCCCTTGTCTTTACCCATGAAGATCGAGAGGGGCACTATTTCGACTGGGTGTCAGTGAAAGTTATGGCGCAAGCGAACACGCCACATGGAACAGAATTCCTAGAAGCACAGTTTTGCATGCACAATTCAGTATACAAACATGTAGACCTTGATCCTATTTATCAGCCAATGCGGTCAAAATTCCTGACCGCAATGCACGAAATTCACCACACAATCAGTGATGATAGTTCCTCCCCACATCACAATTGCCATCCAATCTGCTGATTGAAAATCATATCAAGGCTAAGCATTCGGGGACACTCCACAATCAACAGCGCACTGATGATGTCTCCTCATACGGTGACGAAACGTTTGCAAGTAAATTGCCAAGATCGGAGAACAACTCGACGCAACTGTCAACCACTCAAGCTACACATTTTCCAAATTAATTCCAATACTGATAATGGCTGAGGTCACCCGTCTTGTAAAGACACTGCCCAGAAGAAGGCAATGGCAAACCACTTCTGTAGAAACATTTTCCAAAAACAATCGTGGTCATGATCGCCCACGAAACGTAACGAACAAACGCACATCAAAACATTGAAATACACAGTGAAATGTGTTGTTTACACCAGCGACCAACATAATTCGAGGATTGTGCTGGCTGAGCTTCTGGTGCCAACATGGCATGCCCACTGTTTATTAACCCTAACCAGTACGTCTTCGGAATGTGGGAGGAAGCCAGAGCACCCTGAGGAAACCCACGCGGTCACAGGGAGAATGTAGGAACTCTTAAAGGCAGCAGTGGAAGGGAACCTGGATTGCCGCCACTGGAATAACATGGGGTAAACTGCTACACTATATTCTGTTTTTCCCATCTGCTACCTCGAGGTGCTGATGGGATGCAATGACGTGTGTGTGGACTTCACGGAAAACAATGTCTTTCCACTGTACCTTGGTACATGTGTCAATAACAAAACAATTGGCAACTTACTATGGGGAAAATTATGGGACATCCAATATGTCACCCCAAGAGCAAACATAGTTGAACATCGCTGAGGATCTACTGTGAGCAGCAGCAAAGAAAGCATGTCAGCCGCTATATTTCATGAGGACTTTGAGGAGATCTGGTATGTCGCCAAAGACACTCGCAAATTTCTACAGATGTTCTGTGGAGAGCATTCTAACTGGCTGCGTCAGCGTCTGGTATGTACAAGATTGGCAAGCTCAGCCAGATCCATCATGGGTTGTTCTATGCTTAAGGTGCAACGTCTAGAACAAGATACTTGTTTTCTTTTGCACGTTGGTTGTCAATCTTTGTTTATGTTTTGTTCTCTGCAAAATTCTGTTGTATTCCTTTTTCCTGTACATGCTTGCAGGAAAATCAACCTCCAGGTAGTTAGTACTGTATATGTATTTTGAAAATAAATTTATGTTGAACTTTGATGCTTCAAAGTACTTTGAATTTTGAAGGAATTGTGCTTTCAGTAGCTAAAGGACAAACTGGAAAGCCAGTTCAACTTGCTTAAACACAAGTCAATCTGTCAGCAAAACTGCAGAATCCTGAATGAAAATCTGCCCTCTCCAGAAAAAAATATGGCATCGTAATGTGTTCAATGCCACTTTTAGCTGCTGACTGACACCCTAAAGTATTGATAATGATCCTGTAATCAAAGGCTTCTCCACAAAATAACTATCTTCTGTCAGTTGCCATGGTGATCCAGCCTCTTTGCAGTGAACTCAGTCTAATCAAACCTGGACCTTGAACAAATGATTGCAATCACAATTACCATGATCGATGCAAAAAAATCACCTCAGAATATCAATCAGGCCATTCTGTTAAACTCTCGCTGGAAGGAACACTCAAATTCTACCCTGACTGGTTATATGTATTATACTTAATATCAACAGTTTCATTTACCAGAGAATGTATACAATATACAACCTGAAATTCTTGTTCTTTGAAGACGTCCACAAAAACAGAAGAGTGCCCCAAAGAATGAGTGACAGTAGAAAGAATAGAACCCCAAAGCCCCCTCCAACACACAAGCAGCAGCAAAGCAACAATGCAGCGGCCACTTTATTAGGTATGCCTGCTCATTAATGCAAATATCTAATCAGCCAATCATATGGCAGCAATTCAATGCATACAAGCATGCAGACACGGCCAAGAGGTTCCATTCAAACATCAGAATGGGGAAAAAAAAATGATCAAAGTGGGCTTGATAGTGGAATGATTGTTGGTGCCAGATGGGGTGATATGGGTATCTCAGAAACTGCTGATCTCCTGGGATTTTCACACACATTGGTCTCTAGAGTTTACAGGGAATGGTGTGAAAAAACAAAAGAACGTCCAGCAGGTGGCAGTTCTGTGGGTGAAAATGAGAGAGGTTACAGGAGAGTGGCCAGACTGAGGTGATACAGTAGTGTGGCGGTAAGCACGATGCCATTACAGCTCGGGTTAATTGGTGATTGTAAATTGTCCTGTGATTAGGCCAGGGTTAAATAGGTGGGTTTCTGGGTGGCACGGCTCGTTGGGGCTGGAAGGGCCTATTCTACACTGTATCCCTAAATTTAAAAAATTATAAACAAGGTCAGAGAATGGCCAGAGTGGTTCAGGCTGACAGGAAAGAGACAATAACTCAAAGATTCAAAGTACATTTATTACTAAAGTATGTATGCAGTATACAACCCTGAGATTTGTCTTCCTGTAGACAGCCACGAAACAAAGAAACAGGTTGAACAAGTTAGGTCTTTATTCTTTGGAATGTAGAAGGTTGAGGGGGGACTTGATAGAGGTGTTTAAAATTAAGAGGGGGATTGATAGAGTTGACGTGGGTAGGCTTTTTCCACTGAGAGTGGGGGAGATTCAAACAAGAAGACATGGGTTGAGAATTAGAGGACAAAAATTTAGGGCTAACATGAGGGGGAACTTCTTTACTCAGAGAGTGGTAGCTGTGTGGAACGAGCTTCCAGCAGAAGTGGTTGAGGCAGGTTGGATGTTGTTGTTAAAAGTTAAATTGGATAGATACATGGACAGGAAAGGGATGCAGGGTTATGGGCTGAGTGCAGGTCGGTGGGACTAGGTGAGAGTAAGAGTTTGGCACGGACTAGAAGGGCCGAGATTGCCTGTTTCCGTGCTGTAATTGTTATATGGTTGTTTTTATATATATATATATATATATATAAACACTATGGGATATTTTCAAAGAAAACATCAAACCTCAACATGCAGAAAAATTACCAAATCACAAAAACAGCGAAAAAATGTGAGAAACACACTCATAAAACACCAAACCACAAAGTCACTGAATGAGCCCAGGAAACAAAGAAACACCATGGAACGTTTTCAAAGAAAACATCAAACCCTACTGTGCAGAAAAATGACCAGATCACACTAACAGTGAAAAAAGATGAGTGAGAAACACAGAATATAAAGCACCAAACCACAAAGTCATCGAATGAGCCCGGGCATATTCAGTTCACTTCAATCCAGTGCTGTGTCATTCATTATCGGCTGGCCAGCTTACAACAGAGGTGGACAGAGGAGCATTTCTGAGCTCAGAACATGTTGAACTTTGAAGTGGATGGGCTACAGCAGCAGAAGACCAAGGACATACACTCAGTGGCCACTTTATTAGGTATATGATGTATTTATTAGGTATATGACAAATCTAATTAAGTGGCCTGAGTGTATTTGCAGTGTACGACCGTGTCACAGAGGCTCTAGACTTTCAAATCCTTGCATCACTGACGGAACAAGAAAAGAAAACACACCACACTTAATAAGAAGGCTGTAGGGATCAAGGATTAACTTTATTTGCCATATACATTTACATGTCTAAATGTATACGAGGGAGGGACTGGCCTGAAATGTTGACTCTTTATGCCTTTCCATAAATGCTTCCTGACCTGCTGCATCCCTCCAGCATTTTGTGTGTCACATTTGTGTGTTGACACGACATGCAACAAGAAATGACATTCAACAATTATAAAGAATTATATAAAAAATGAAATTAGAGGTTAAAGTACAGATATGGAATTAAACGTGCATAAATTATTTGGTCACCTGCAGGAAAAACTGTTGTTAAGATTGAAAGAGTGCAGGTAAAATTTACAAGGATGATGTTAGGACTTGAGGACCTGAGTTATAGGGAAGCTTCAAAGTGCAAAAGAGTTCATAAAAAAAGGCTGAATTGGTTGGGACTTTATTCCCTAGAGTATAGAAAAATGAGGGGAGATTTGATAGAGGTATACAAAATTATGAGGGGCATAGATAGGGTTAACGTAGAGTGGCTTTTTCCACTTTTCCACTAAGGTTGGGTGAGACTAGAACTAGACATCATGGGTTAAGGGCGAAAGGTGACATGTTTAAGGGGAACATGAGGGCCAAGTTATTCACTCAGAGGGTTGTGAGACTGTGGAACCAGCTGGCAGGGGAAGTGCTGGAAATGAGTTGAATTTCAACAATTAAGAAAAAAATTGGACAGGTATATGGATGGGAAGGGTATGGAGATGCAGGTCGATGGGACGAGGCAGATTAATAATTTGGCATGAACAAGATGGGCCAAAGGGCCTGTTTCTGTTCAGTAGTGTTCTCTGACTATAAGTGCATAACGTCATCGTGTTCGTACAATGTAAACTGTATTTTAAACACTGGTTTAAAGTGGTTACAGTGCAGTAACTGAGGTAATAGAAGGGTGGGGTCTAACTAGAATGGTTGACCTGGGGGAACAAACTTTTAAGATCATGTGATTTTTAAAAAATAGCCCTATAACACTTTCCAGAAGGGAACTTTGGGAAAAGGCAGTTTGCAGGGTGGGTCGTGTCAGCAAAGATTTTCCTGCTGGACACAAGTAGATACTGCAGTGATGGTGGACTGCAGCCAATGGCCTTTTTTTGCTGACCTGACAGTTCGCTGTAGCTTTCGTATATCATGAGAGAGGATGCTGTACCAAAGCAGACAGTAATGTCTGACGTGAGGATGTTCTCTATGAAGGCAGGGTAGAAACACATCAGTATGTTCTAAAGAAAATGGAATCAAGTGTTATATATAAACATATTATAGAAATCCTGGAGCAGATGCAGAAGTTGAGATTAATGAGACTGGATTCAACTACTGCACAGAGTCTTGTCATCTTCAGAAGTTTTCTGATGACTTTACCATAGTTGGATGCATCAGCAAGGGAGATGAGGCTGAGTACAGGGCTACGGTAGGAAACTTTGTCACATGGTGTGAGCAGAATTATCTGCAGCTTAATGTGAAAAAGACTAAGGAGCTGGTGGTAGACCTGAGGAGAGCTAAGGTACTGGTGACCCCTGTTTCCATCCAGGGGATCAGTGTGGGCATGGTGGAGGATTACAAATACCTGGGGATACGAATTGACAATAAACTGGACTGGTCAAAGAACACTGAGGCTGTCTACAAGAAGGGTCAGAGCCGTCTCTATTTCCTGAGGAGACTGAGGTCCTTTAACATCTGTCGGACGATGCTGAGGTTGTTCTACGAGTCTGTGGTGGCCAGTGTTATCATGTTTGCTGTTGTATGCTGGGGCAGCAGGCTGAGGGTGGCAGACACCAACAGAATCAACAAACTCATTCGTAAGGCCAGTGATGTTGTGGGGATGGAACTGGACTCTCTCACAGTGGTGTCTGAAAAGAGGATGCTGTCTAAGTTGCATGCCATCTTGGTCAATGTCTCCCTTCCACTACATAATGTACTGGGTGGGCACAGGAGTACATTCAGCCAGAGACTCATTCCACCGAGATGCAGCACAGAGCGTCATAGGAAGTCATTCCTGCCTGTGGCCATCAAACTTTACAACTCCTCCCTTGGAGGGTCAGACACCCTGAGCCAATAGGCTGGTCCTGGACTTATTTCATAACTCACTGGCATAATTTACATATTACTATTTAACTATTTATTGTTCTATTACTATTTATTATTTATGGAGCAACTGTAATGAAAACCAGTTTCCCCCGGGATCAATAAAGTATCACCATGACTATGATACACATGCTAGGATAGGATGAAGAAAAGAGGGGTCATTGTCCCCTGATCAACTGGTCTCTGAAAACTCTCACTCATTCCTCAACCACACTTTATTTACTGTGCACAGAGAAAACCCTCACCCCTGTCACCAAACTGTTAGATAGTTTGTCATTCTTACACAGAAATGGACCAGTTAAATACAGATACTAACCAACTAGAAATTTTCTGTATGTTCAAATTCCTTAATGGCATAATCAAGCAGCAATCACAGATATTAATAGGCAATGGAATCACAGACAAAATGCTGGAGGTCAGGAGAGCAATAAACAGTCAACATTTTGGGCTGAGACCCTATATCAGGGTCAGTGTCCGAAACGTCTTCTATTTATAGAAGCTGCCTGACCTGCTGAGCTCCTCCAGCATTTTGTGTGTGTGTTGCTCTGGATTTCCAACTTCTGTGAATCTTTTGTGTTGATGAACAGACAGCAGAACCTCTGCATTAAAGGCCAAAATACTTCAGAATTAAAGCAACTGACCAATAAAAGTGTCATCCAAGAATCCTTTATTTACATCCTGCAAATGGCTCCGGTCCCCTGCTATGCAAAAGGAAGCTCTGCTCTTCAAAGACCTTTCAATATCTAGGTTTAGTGCACACTGCCTGGAACCTTAACCCTCGCCTTTTCACGACTTCCACAAGGTGACCTGATAGAGGCCTTCAAATTTACGAGGGGTTTTGATGGGGTCGGTGTGTCCACTTGTGCAGTGGAACTGAACAGAAGTCATCAGTTAACATGGTCCAATAGGGTGCAGTTTTTTAGAACAGTTTGTGGTTGAGCCCAGGAGGGGATCAGCTATTCTGGGTTGGATGTTGTGCGATGAGCCACAATTGATTAGAGGGCTTAAGGTAAAAGAACTCTAAGGGGCAGGTGATCATAATATGATCGAATTCAGCCTGAAATTCGAGAAGGAGACTGGTTTTGTGTCATGTACCCTGTGGGATGCTATACAACTATTGGCAAGAACTTTGAACCATGTAATAGAGATAGAAAAGACTGCAGATGATGGATCAGGTGCTAAAAAACAAAGTGCTGAAGGAACTCAGTGGGTCTGGCAGCATCTCTGGAAGGAAATGACCAGTGGACAGTTTGGGTTGAGACCCTACATCCAGAAAGGTCTCTCTCGACTAGGGTCCACGGACTCCTTGATTGGCGGCAAGACGCCATGGCATAAAAAAGGTTGGGAACCTCTGGTCTAGATTAAGAATCTCAAACTAAAACCAGTTTTAGAACTAAATACCAAAATACAGTCACTGGTGTGCCTTCAACATAATTGCATCAACAGCCCTTTGTTTTTTATTTAGAGATGCAGTGTGAAACAGGAACTTCGCACCCCATGAGCAACCCACCTATTTAACCCCAATAATCACAGGACAATTTACAACGAGCAACCCGCCTATTTAACCACGACAATCACAGGACAATTTACAACGAGCAATTAATCCACTAACAGGTACATCTTGGGACTGTTGAGCACCCAGAAGAAAGTACAAACTTTCTTACTGGAATTGAACTCTGAACTCCGAAGTCCTGGCTGTAGTAGCATCCCGCTAACCACTACACTACTGTGGAGCCACAGGATATGTTGGGCCTAGATGAAATCTGCAGGGATGTTGACATCCTGGAACTTGAAACTGCTCACCCTTGATGAGAGCAGATGTGCAGTCCCTCGACTTTACCAAGAAGCCCGGAAATGGGGTGAGATTAATCCGTTTCTTGCTGATTAAAATTCCAAGTCAGGTTGAAATCGTCGAGGTGAATGGATGTTTGTGCTGTCTTGGTTGCCTCTGCCAGAGGAAGGTGTCTGTGTGTGACGGTCTCTCTCCCTCCTTCTCGCTCGCTGCTCCCAGAGGAAGGTCCCTGCCTTTCAATGATCTTTCTCTATCCCTCGATGCTGCCACAGTTCTGGGTCTTGGGCAAGGTTCAATCGATGCGGTTTGTCGATCAGACTTTGTGTGTCTCTGCTTCTTGCTCGCTTTTTTTTTGATATTTTGGGTAATTTTAAGTCAGGGTAGCCTGCAGATAACAAACACTGAGCTGAACAGAGTATGCCTGGACTCTTTCAGTTGTGTTTTTCACTTGTTTTTTGTTGTTGTTGTTGTGTGTGCGAGTGGTGAGGGGGAGGTTTTGTTTGTTCTTTGAACGGGTTCCATGGTTTTTGTTTCAAGGCTGTCTGCGGGGAAGATTGGAAGGTGCAGAGTGTCCATGGGTTGAGTTGAGAAACGGCAAGGGTAAAAGGACCCCAAACAGCAGCTAGGATGTGGATTACAAATTACAACAGGAGATAGAAAAGGCAATGTCATGATCATCATTGGGGATTTTAACATGAAAGCGGATTGGGAAAACCAAGTCAGTACTGGACCTCAAGAGAGAGAATTTGTAGAATGTCTAAGGGATGACTTTTTAGAACAACTTGTTGTTGAGCCCCCTAGGGGATCGGCTGTGCTGGATTGGGTGTTGTGCAATGATCCAGAGGTGATAGGAGAGCTTAACGTTAAGGAACCCTTAGGGAACAGCGATCACAATATGATCGAATTCACATTGAAATTTGAGAGGGAAAAAATAAAATCCAATGTGTTGGTATTTCAGTAGAATAAAGGAAATTACAATGGCATGAGAGGGGAACTGGCCAAAGTAGGCTGGAAAGGGACATTTACAGGAAAGACAGAAGAGCAGCAATGGCTGGAGTTTCTGCGAAAAATGAAGGAAGTGCAAGACAGATATATCCAAATAGAAGAAATTTTCAAATGGAAGGAGGACACTACAGTGGCTGACAAGTGAAGTCAGAGCCAAAGCCAAAATAAAAGCAGAAGAGAGGGCATACAAGGAAGCCAAAGCTAGTGGGAAGATGGAGGATTGGGAAGCTTTTAAAAACTTGCAGAAGGAAATTAACGACATTCGGAAGGAAAAGATGAATTATGAGAGGAAGCTGGCGACTAATAACAAAGAGGAGACTAAAAGCTTTTTAAAGTATATAAAGGGTAAAAGAGAGTTGAGGGGAGATATAGGACGAATACAAAATGACACTGGAGATATTGTAATGAGAGATGCAGAGATGGCAGAGGAACTGAATGCGTATTTTGCATCAGTTCTCACAGTGGAAGACATCTGCAGTATACCAGACATTCAAGAGTGTCAGGGAAGTGAAGTATGTGCAGTAAAGATTACAACTAAGAAGGTGCTCAGGAAGCTTAATGGTCTGAGGGTGGATAAATCTCCTGGACTTGATGGAATGCACCCTCAGGTTCTGAAGGAAGTAGCTGGAGAGACTGCGGAGGCATTAACAATGATCTTTCAAGAATCAATAGATTCTGGCATTGTACCGGATGACTGGAAAATTGCAAATGTTACTCCGCTATTTAAGAAGGGTGGGAGGCAGCAGAAAGGAAACTATAGACCTGTTAGCCTGACATCAGTGGGTGGGAAGTTGTTGGAATCGATTGATAGGGATGAGATTACGGAGTACCTGGAGGCACATGGCAAGATAGGACAGAGCCAGCATGGTTTCCTAAAAGGAAACTCCTGCCTGACAAACCTAGTGCAATTCTTTCACAAGCAGGGTAAACAAAGGAGATGCAGTAGACGTGGTGTACTTGGATTTTCAGAAGGCCTTTGGCAAGGTGCCACACGAGTCTGCTTAGCAAGATAAGAGCCCATGGAATTACAGTGAAGTTACTAGCATGGGTGGAACATTGGCTGGTCGGCAGAAAACAGAGAATGAGAATAATGGGATCCTATTCTGGCTGGCTGTCGGTTACCAGTGGAGTTCCACAGGGGTCAGTGTATGTCAATGATTTGGACTATGGTATTAATGGATTTGTGGCTAATTTGCCGATGATACAAAGATAGGTGGAGGAGCAGGTAGTGTTGAGGAAACAGAGTGCCTGCAGAGAGACTTAGATAGTTCACGGGAATGGGCAAAGAAGTGGCAAATGAAATACAATATTGGAAAGTGTATGGTCATGCACTTTGGTGGAAGAAATAAACAGGCAGACCATTATTTAGATGGGGGGAGAATTCAAAATGCACAGATGCAAAGGGACCTGGAAGTCCTTGTGCAGGATACACTAAAGGTTAACCTCCAGGCTGAGTCGGTTGTGAAGAAGGCTAATGCAATGTTGGCATTCATTTCTAGAGGTATAGAATATAAGAACAGGGATGTGATGTTGAAGCTCTATAAGGCACTCGTGAGACCACACTTGGAGTACTGTGTGCAGTTTTGGGCTCCTTATTTTAGAAAGGATATACTGACTTTGGAGAGGGTTCAGAGAAGATTCACGAGAATGATTCCAGGAATGAAAGGGTTACCGTACAAGGAACATCTGGCAGCTCTTGGGCTATATTCCCTGGAGTTCAGGAAAATGAGGGGGGATCTCATTGAAACATTCCGAATGTTAAAAGACCTGAACAGATTAGATATGACAAAGTTATTTCCCATGGTAAGGGATTCTATGACAAGAGGGCACAACTTCAGGATTGAAGGATGTCCGTTTAGAACTGAGATGCAGAGAAATTACTTTAGTCAGAGGGTGATAAATCTGTGGAATTTGATGCCACGAGTGGCTGTGGAGCCCAAATCACTGGGTGTATGTAAGGCAGAGATAGGTAGGATCTTGATTAGCCAGGGCATCAAAGGGTGTGAGGTGAAAGTGGGGAAGTGGGGATGACTGAAAGAATTGGGTCAGACCATGACTGAATGGCAGAGCAGACTCAATGGGCTGAATAGCCTACTTCTGCTCCTATATCTTATGGAAGATGAATCTCAGGGTTGTATACTGCATACCTACTTTGATAATAAATATACTTGGAATCTCTACTTGGAAGGATGACACTTTGGCTTTTCAGTCTGGGAAATTGCCTCATGTGCGATCATTTCCAAATGCTGAAGTGATCAAACACAATTATCACTTCAGTGTGTATGTGTCTTTGCATGTTTGTGTGTGTGTTGGAACCAGGGCTCCCTCTGTTAAGAAGGACTGATGACATGAATTTGCTCTTCACACCAGGAACATTAATGTGGAATGCACTTGTACATGAAAACCAGAGGAATTATTTGAGAATCAAGAACAATCATGTATACAGGTAGTCTTAACTGTGTTATTCCCCATTTGTGACACCAGAGGAAACAGGATGAATATTTATTTCGAATCCCTTTTGTGACACCAGAGGAAATGGGATGAATATTTCCATGCAAACACAAGGAATTCTGCAGATGCTGGAAATTCAAGCAACACACATCAAAGTTGCTGGTGAACGCAGCAGGCCAGGCAGCATCTCTAGGAAGAGGTACAGTCGATGTTTCAGGCCGAGACCCTTCGTCAGGACCAACTGAAAGAAGAGCTAGTAAGAGATTTGAAAGTGAGAGGGGGAGGGGGAGATCCAAAAAGATCCAAAAGATCTTTCTATTGTCTGTAAGGAGTTTGTATGTTCTCCCTGTGACTGTACACATTTCCTCCCATTCCAAAGATGTACGTGTTGGGGGCAGGACAGTAGCATAGTGCTTAGTATAATGCCAATACAGCACCAGAGATCCAGGTTCAGCTCCCACCATTGCCTGTAATGAGTTTGTACCCTCTCCCCTGGACCTCCAGGTGTTCTGGTTTCCTCCCACGTTCCAAAGACATACAAGTTAGTATGTTAATTGATCACATGGGTGTAATTATGCGAGGCAGAGATGCGTCTCACCAAAGGTGTAATGTGCTCCTTCCCTCCACTAGCCTGCAGGTGTAGCACCTGCTTAGCCTCCACCCCCCCCCCCCCCGGGTCAGGGTCACGTGAAGCCATGGGAGCAGGTGGTGCATATCACAAGTCCTGGTTATGCGATCATCACTGATGTTGGGCAATCTCTGATCATGGCCGAGGTTACCCGTCTTGTAAAGACACTGCCCAGGAGAAGGCAATGGCATACCAGTTCTGCAGAAAAAATTTGCCAAGGACAATCATGGTTATGGAAAGACCATGATCTCCTGCATCATACGACAAGGTACACAACGAATGAATGGGCTGATTGGGCTGGTGGGGCCTGTAGTGTTCTGTTCTTTGTTTGTACTAATGCTTGTGAAAGTGTTATAATGTAGGAGGGGCAGCAACCAGCAAATGTAAAGAGCAGTGTGCCAGTGATAATCTTTTACTGAGGAACTAATGTGGCCTAACTCTATGAAAACGAGATTTTATACAAGACAGAGTGGAATCATCTGAGGGTGTAGTGCTAGCCCAGGACTGTCCAAGATATGCCTGCCTAGATAAGGCCATAAGACCGTAAGCCATAGGAGCAGACTTCGGCCATTTGAACATAGAAACCTACAGCACATTACAGGACCTTCAGCCCACAATGTTGTGCCGACCATGTCACCTACTCCAGAAACTGCCTAGAATTTCCCTCCCGCATAGCCCTCTATTTTTCTAAGCTCTATGTACCTATTTAAGAATCTCTTAAAAGACGCATTTGGCCCATTGATTCTGCTCTGCTATTCCATCATGGCTGATTTATTATCCCTCTCAACATATTCTCCTGCCCTCTTTCTGTAATCTTTGATGCTCTGACTAACCAAGGACCTATCAACCTCTGCTTTAAATATACTCAATGACTTGGCCTCCACAGCCGTCCGTGCCAATGAATTCCACAGATTCACCACCTTCTAGCTAATGAAATTCACTCTCATCTCCATTCTGTTGGGACGCCCCTCTTTTCTGAAGCCGTGCTCTCTGATCATAGACTCACCCACGATAGGAAACATGCTCTCCACATCCACCCTATCTAGGCTTTTCAACATTCGATAGGTTTCATTTTGAAACCATCAAGCACAGGGATAGATCTTATGCTTGGGACTCAGAAGCACTATCTTCCAAACTCAGCTGCTAACACAAGGGTTCCCAACCATTTTTATGCCATGGACCCCTAGCACTAACCAAGGGGTTTGTGGACTCCAGGTTAGGAATTCCCGCGCTAAGAGGAATTAACCCACCCAAAGGTTGCAGGTGCAGACTGGAATGGCTGAAAGATCAACACTGGCAAAACACCCTTCTGCTGAGCATTGTGGGTACGCTACGTTGGCGACAGAATATGAGGCCACGTGAGCAGACCGTCCACAGTGCAACTTTGGGTTCTGCTGGTTGTTAACACAAATGGCACATTTCACTGTGGGCTTCCATGTATGCCTGATAAATAAGTGTATCTGAATCTGACACCCTTTCTTTCCCAAACTAATGGGAATTAAGCAGCAGAAACAGTGATGTAAAACATATTTCAAATGTGCATGAAACCCCATATTATTGCCTACGTAACTCTACTACAATTGAAGTGGGAATGCTACTTTAGCCAAAGTTGTCAAGTCCATTAGTCAGGGGCCCAAAAGTCAGTGTATCGAGAAGTCAGAGTTCCAACGTCTGCGAGACTGGAGGTTGTAGGCTTGGAGGTGGCGTGCCCTGGGGTTGGAGACTTGTCTTTGTGTGTGTTTGTTTTACTGTTGCTTATTGTGTTCCGTGTTGCTCTGCTGAACACTGTGGGCATGTTCCGTGGTGTCACAAAATGTGGTGACACTTGCAGACGTTCAAAGGAGGTTCATGAAAATTATCCCTGGATTGAAAGACTTATCATATGAGAAGTATTTCATGGCTTTGGACCTGTACTCTCCAGAACTCAGAAAAATGAGGGGGTATCGCATTGAAAACTATCGAATGTTGAAAGGCTTTGAAAGAGTGGATGTGGAGATGATGTTTCCTATGGTGGGGGAGCCTTAGAATAGAGGGATCTCCATTTAGAATGGAGATGAAGAAGAATTTCTTTAGCCAGAGAGTGGTAAAATCTGTGGAATTCACTGCCACAGCCAGCTGTAGGGAACAAGACACTGGGTGTATTTAAAGCAGAGATTGATTCTTGATTAATCAGGACATGAAGGGTTTCAGAGAAGAAGTAGGAGATTGGGGCGAAGAGGGAAATGGATCAGCCTTGATGAAATGGGGCACAAATGGCCTAATTCTGCTCCTATATCTTATGCTTAGGTTGTGTTGGCTTTTAACACAAATGTTCCCATGTGCACGTTCAAAGAAGTAAATTTTAATCAGTGAACATATATGTCACCATATAACGGGATTAATGAAAGGTCAACTGGAGTGCAGAAGACAACAACCTGTGCAAATGCAAATATAAATAAATAGCATTAAATAATGAGAACATGAGATAAAATCATTAAAGTTGTTTATGGAAACATCCCTTTTTGTTCAAGAGCCTGGTGGTGTGAGTCCTGAGGCACCTGTACCTTCGACTTGATGGCAGCTGTGAGAAAGTACCATGGCCTGGGTGGTGGAGATTGCTGGTAATGGATGCTTCTTTCCTATGGCAGCATATCACATAGGTGTGCTCAATAATTGGGAGGCCTTTTCCCGTGAGGTACTGGGCCGAATACATGTGACAAATAAATGAATCTTAAGTACTCTCTGTAGTTTATCCAAGTAAAATAGTGAGAAAAAATCTTGCAGGGTGTCCCCAGCGTATCGTTGGGTGTTGGTTAATGTAAACAAGTTTCACTGCATGTGTGATAAAGGAATACTAAAACACTCTCAGAACAGCTTACAAAGTAAAATTATTAAAAACAAATCTTTATTCTCCTGCTGCAAGTAATTCTACTGCCAGTGATTCAGACCCAGATGCTTTTATGTTTTGAGCAGTGATTTCGGCTGATTCTCATGAGTGCCTGCAGTAAAATTAAAACTCCACCATCTGCTCTGAGATTTGCCGTACTGCTCCCAAGAGTACGCTGGATATTCTCACTGATGGTTGAGACCAAAGTCACAGGCGGCTGAGGAAAGGGTGGGGTGCAGTTAGTCACACAGGCACCCTGTGCGTCAGCACAGTTGAGATTGCAGGTAAGATGACGTGATGTACCAGGACAAGGGGAAGTTGCAGCTCCACAGTATGTTGACTGTTACCACCTTGGGGAAAAGGTTTCCCAAAAAAAAAACCAACAAACACTAGGTTCTGGGGATGCTGGAATTCCAGATCGACACGCACAAAATGCTGGAGGAACTCAGCACATCATGCAGCATCTATGGAAATGAATAAAATGTCGATGTTTTGGGCTGAGAATCTACATGGAAAGGGACTGAAGACAGAATAAGCAGGTTGTGGGGGAGGTGCCTGATGCATCAACTGTTTATTCCTCTCCATAGGTGCTGCCTGACCTGCCGAGTTCCCCCAGCATTTGGTGTGTGTTGCTCCAGGTTCAGGAAAGATTCACAGAGAGATACAGGGTGCACAGGCCAATTAGCCCATTGGGTCCACTTTGCCCCTCAACCATTCTTTATATTCATCCTACCTCCATTCCCTTTTTCAATCCTCCTCATGTTCCCTTTAACCTTCCAATCCCTCAGATTTTAACACTCACCTGCAGTGCGACCACTTGAGTTGAGTACAATGTTCTCCTCAGAGGTTGTCCTCTATTGCTGGATCTTCAGGTGGCTGTAGAGGCCAATCCGGGATTCACATATTCTGGTGTGTTAATCCAGGACGTTAGGGCAGATTCCCTTAATGCAGAATGCATTAATGGTGACTTCATTTAACATGGGAAAGCTGATGCAGGGGGAGTCAACACATAGTCTTTGACAGATCGGGGTCAGGGTCCAGTGACATGGAGTGCAAAATGACCGGGGACCCCTCACTACTGCAGCTTTCGTCTGCCTTCACTGCCCTTGCAGTATGTTGCCATCTTCTGCCAACTCCACTTTTGAGGTCTTGGTTCTTGTGTCTAGAACCACCCCCTTGACTTTAACACCATTAGTGACGGTACCAGGAACTGCTAAACTCCAGAAGGCATTGCTCTTGGGAGCTCAGGAACTCACAAGCCTCTTCACCATGACAAGGTGAGGATCCTTGGAGAAAGCTCATCCATACACAGTGGCCAAGGGGTAATGGAAACCGAAACAGGCCAACAATCTCACAGATATATTCAGAAGTACCACACAGCAGGAAGACACCACCACCAAGATGCATACCATCTCATTGGAACGCTTGTGGCTGCTTCGCTCCCACTGAAGAATTCTGTGCCTGATCCCAGCACCATCATAAGCAAACTGTCAAGTCAGCAGAAAAGTCACTGGATGCAGTCTGCCATCACTGCACAACTTGTATGTGTCCAGGACGCAGGAGTGGGCAGGAAAAAAATCAGTCCGAATACTACCCACCCTGCAAACTGCCTTCAGGAAAGTGTTATAGGACTATTAAAACAAAAAAATTTATGCCATCTTACAAGATTCTTCCCCCAGGCAGTTAATCTGATCAAACATTCTAGCTAGCCCCCCACACTCTCCCCTATTTATTACCCCAGTGACTGTAAATAATTTAAACTACTACTTATAACACTGTTCACATTGTAAATATATGCAGATATTTGTGCACATTTTACTCCATATCCATACTTTAATCTCTGACTTTATTTTTAGACAAATCTTTCAAATTGTTAAATATTGTTTTTTGTTGCATGTCATGTCAAAACATCACAGCAAAGTCCTAATACATGTAAATGCATGTGGCAGATAAGGTAGATCCTTTGATAAGAAGTCAAGGTGATGTTCTCGGGAAGGTCAGCCTTGCCAGTCTCCCTTGTTGGGTCAGCCAGTCATCAATATGGTGCACATTTCAAATCTGTCTCTAGTGGTACCTCATTTGATCGGTTTTGAAGAGTGGCTAATTATGTCACGCCATGATTACCCTTGGATTACACAATGCTGCAAAACCAATGGGGAAGGGAAATCCCTCTTTCCAAAGTGAAGTACATTAAATCAACACACTAGTTACCCATTGACCCCAACTCTTAACTGATGTGTTCGCAGTTTGGACTCTTCAGTCGATGCGGTTTGGGGATAGGACTCTTAATCTGGATTGGGCTCTTTAATTGAGGCAGTATGTGGATTGGATTCTGTAGTTCACACTATGATGCGTTTCTGGTTGTTCCTTTTTTTTTAATTGCTGTTTTGTGAGATTCTGATGGGGGCAGACTAGCGCTGTGGTCTGCAGATAGCGAGGGACTGGGTTGACAGAATATGGCTGGACTCTTTTGCTGTCTTTATGATTTGGTGTTATATATTCTGTTTTCACTTTTTAAAAAATAGTTTTCGTTAAAAGAGATTCCAGAGTTTTCTTCATTTCGTGGCTGTTTGTGAGAAGGTGAATGTCAGGGTTGTATCCTGCATACCTACTTTGATAATTAATGTACTTGAATCTTTGAATTATGTTTAAAATGTTGTTCAAAATACAAATAGATTGCACCAAACTTCCTCCAGGCCTTAATTGCGACCCCACCTCTCCACCTTGTCCTTTCCCTTTACCTTCCCAACAAGAGTTCTTGACATGTCTCTCGGTTAGGTGCAGGAAAGCAAGACTTTGAGATATGCATCAGGCAGAGGATGCATGTTTCCAGCCCAGCTGTAGAAAAGAGACGAGAGCTTGTCCTGTGAGATGAGTGCTCTTGGTCAAGTTTCTGTGGCAACAGCCTCAACAAATCAAAAATTGGTTCATTGAAGGGATCCTCAAATCCAGATGCCCGTCAATCCAAATGGTTGAGCTTCCTGTGGTACTGGTTAGGTCCGATATATCGCAGTGGACTGTGTTTGGAGTGACTGATGACTTCTTTGCCAAGATATGGCTGCAAGACCGTTGGTACACGAACACTGCCATCCTGGAGATTAAAAATACATTATTACTTAATAGAAATAAAAACATCTCCATTTACCTTCCTTCATCCTGCACAGCACTAACATCAACTCTACCTGTAACATCCAGGATGTCTTCAAGGAGTGATGCCTCAAAAATGTGACATACATCATGAAGGACCCCCATCATCCAGGACATGGCCTCTCTCATTGCTACCATCAGGAAGGGAGGTCAGGAGCCTGAAGGCACACACTCAATGATTCAGGAACAGCTTCTGTCATCCAATTTCTGCATTAATTCCTCGTAAAATGTCATTTGATCTTTACCTAAGTCACAATAATAGATAAACACAATCTGTTGAAACTAATAACATGTTTTTATTGAACACATTGCAAAAGACCGCCTGGATGTTCCACAACTCTTCTGGGACAATGTTCTGTGGTCAGATCAGACAAAAGTTGAATTTTTTGGCAGAAGTGCACACCGCTATGTTTGGAGGGAAAAAGGGCACTGCACACCAACACCAAAACCTCATCCCAGCTGTGCAGCATGGTGGAAGGAGCATCATGGTTTGGGGCTGCTTTGCTGCCTCAGGGCCTGGACAGCTTGGAATTATTGAGGCAACAATGAATTCAAAACTGTATCAAGACATTTTACAGGAGGATGTCAGGGTAGCAGTCCGTCACCTGAAGTTTAATGGAAGTTGGATGACGCAACAAAACAATGATCCAAAACACAAGAGTATACCAACAACAGAATGGTTTAAAAAGCAGAACATTTGTGCTTTGGAATGGCCACGTCAGAGTCCGGATCTTAACCCATGACCTAAAGAGGGCTGTTTATGCAAGGTATCCCAGAAATATTGATGAACTGAAACACTTTGTATGGAGGAAAGGTCTTAAATTCTTCTTTGCTGTTGTGCAAGTCTGATCAGCAGCTACAGGAAACATTTGGTGGAGGTTATTTGCTGCTAAAGGAGGTTCTACCAGTTATTAAATACAAGGTTTCACATACCTTTTCCAGCCTGGACTGTGAATGATTAAACAATGTGTTCAATAAATAAATGGGAAGTACAACTGTCTGTGTTATCAGTTTAGGCAGATTGTGTTTGTCTATTATTGTGACTTAGATGAAGATCAGACCTACATTTTCAGAGTACAGTAAATAATGCAGAAACCCAGGTAACTGCAAAGGGTTCACCGTTTCTTGCAACTGTATTTGTTACTGTAATTGACAGATTTTTTCTATTATTATGTGCTGCATGTTACTGCTGCCGCAAAGACAACAAAGACAAATTTCATGACATATACCAGTGATAATAAACCTGATTCAGACTCTCGGCTGTTTGATAAAGTTCTTGTGTGATACTCATGTCCCTCGTGTCGAAAGGTCTCACTCAATGTTGACTTATGCCTTTGAGGAGTCTCAGAAATTCACAAGTCCATCAAATAACAAATTATTATTTTTTTTAAATTTAGAGATACACAAGTCCAGCTCAATTACACCCATGTGACCAATTAATCTTCTAACCGGTACATCTCTGGACTTTGGGAGGAAATCGGAGCACCGGGAGGAAACCCATATGGTCACAGGGAGACTGTAGAGACTCCCTACAGACAGTGATGGATTTGAGCTCGGGCTGCTGGTGTTGTAATATCTGCAATGTTAGCATGCTGCCCAACTTGTCCGATGAAATTTGTTGTCTCCAGTGACTATGGCTGCCCCCTTATCCTGCGTGTGGCTCCCCAACCCAAGGAAGTAGCTACTCAGTATCTACCTATCAGCCCCTTTCAGAATCCCTCATGACAAGCTCACTGCTTGGGTGCTCTGAACTCCAGTGAGCACAGCTAAATGTCTGCAGCCTTTCCTACACCCATACCTCGCAAATCCGTCCAGTATATCTGAGCTGCTGGAAATCAATGCTGGATGGACTCAGCAGGTCAGACAGCCTCAGGGAGGGAAACAAACAGTCAGAGTTTCCATCAGGACTGGAGAGGAAGGGGGAAGCAGCCAGAGTAAGAAGGTGGGGGTGGGGGAGGTGTACAAGCTGGCAGGTGATTGGTGAACCCAGCTGAGGGGTTGGGGGAGACGAAGTAAAAAGCTGTGAGGTGATAGGTGAAACCAGGTGAGGGATTGGGGGAGATGTACAATCTGTGAGGTGATTGGTGAAACCAGCTGAGGGGTTGGCGGAGGTGTACAAGCTGGCAGGTGATTGGTGAAAGTAGGAAATGGCCGAAGAAGGAGGAATCTGATCATGGAGACATAGAAAAGTGCAGCACAGAAACAGGCCCTTCGGCCCACCTGGACCATTCCAAACCATTTAAACTGCCTACTCCCATCGACCTCCACTGGAACCATAGCCCTTCACACCCCTACCACCCATGTACCTATCCAAGCTTCTCTTAAACGTTCAATTTGAGCTTGCATGCACCACGTGCTGGCAGCTTGTTTCACACCCTCACCATCCTCTGAGTGAAGTCTCCCCTCATGTTGCCTTTAAACTTTTCACCTTTCCCCCTTAACCTATGACCTCTGGTTGTAGTCCCACTGAATCTCAGTGGAAGAAGCCTGCTTGCATTTACCCTATCTATACCCCTCATAATTTTGTATTTCTCTATCAAATCTCCTCTCAATCTTCTATATTCCAAGGAATAAAGTCCTAACCTATTCAATCTATCCATATAATTCAGGTCCTCCAAACCCAGAATCGTCCTTGTAAATTTTCTCTGTACTCTTTCAACCTTATTTTCATCTTTCCTGTAGGTAGGTGACCAAAACTGCACACGATACTCCTAATTAGGCCTCACCAAGATCTTATACAACTTCAACATAACATCCCATCTCCTGTACTCAATACTTGGATTGATGAAGGCCAGTGTGCCAAAAGCTTTCTTTAAAACCCCATCTACTCGTGGTGCCACTGGCAACGAATTATGGACCTGTATTCCCAGATCCTTTCATTCTACCACACTCCTCAGTGCCCTACCATTCACTGTGTAGGGCCTACCCTGGTTAGTCCTACCAAAATGCAACATCTCAGACTGATGGGAAAGGAGAACAGAGAGAGGTAAGGAGGAAGGGCATCTTTTGTTCAGTATAGTTACAGCAATAAGCACCCTGCAGGCAAACAGCCTGTCAAGACTCACCAAGAGTTAGCACTTAATGGTGAGAAGGAATAAGAAAAATGCTGACTTTAAAATAAACTAATTTATGTCTCACTAGTATTGCTGGCATTTTCCTAATGATATTGAATGATACATGAATAGGAAAATAAATTCAGTGCTATGGAACAGTGGCTGGGAATCATGATTAATTGTACACTGTTACCACACAAACAACATGGAAACATCAGTACTCTCTATGATTTTACAGCTGGGATGTATGGGGTGTCAGGGAGGGGAAGCACCTCTGGTGGGGGAACATGTCGCGTCCTTTTCAAGGCGGTTAGTCCACCTTTGGTCCCCACCTGGCACTCAGCTCTCACCTGTGGCTCCCCGTAGCTGTTTGCATGCGACAGCGGCCACACCTCGGGCAACGGCTTCGACAAGCTGGCTAAACCAGGTGAGGGTAGCCGACGGGTCTCAAACCCTCGGTGAGATCGGGAGTTGTCTATCCCAGCATGTGAAGACAGACTCCGGCGGATTGAGCGGACGAGACCTATGGAAGGTCCAACGGTCAAGAAGGCGGTCTCTGTAAGTGTCGTGGAACATGTAGAGCACGACAAGACACAGAAGACGTCCTGGTCATCCACTGCGCCTAGTCCCATCTCCAGCTGTCTAGACTCTGTCTTGCCACTGGACCCAGATGGGAATTGGGAAGAGAGAGTGAGGTTGACGCTGCGCAACTCTCCCTCACTTAAATCCAAATCACGCGCTAGTCTTGACACCATCATAATGGTGTCGAGGTCCTCATCGACGTACGATGGACGAACAACCAACTACAGCTGGGATTATCAGCTAAATGCAAAACATTCCCCGGATTATCCGTCTTGCTGATCATAGTCATAGAACACTACAGCAAAGAAACATACCCTTCCGTGTCAAAGTATTAATCTGTTTTGTCCCATCAATCTGCACCCAGACCATATCCCTCCTACCCCCCATGTACCTATTCCTATATTAATCTGTCTTGTCCCATCGACCCACACCCAGAACATATCCCTCCTACCCCCCATGTACCAATTCCCATATTAATATTCCTTGTCTCATCACCCAGACCCAGACCATATCCCTCCTACCCCCCATGTACCTATTCCTATATTAATCTGTCTTGTCCCATCACCCACATCCAGACCATATCCCTCCTACCCCCCATGTACCTATTCCTATATTAATCTGTCTTGTCCCATCACCCACACCCAGACCATATCCCTCCTACCCCCCATGTACCTATTCCTATATTAATCTGTCTTGTCCCATCGACCCACACCCAGAACATATCCCTCCTACCCCCCATGTACCTATTCCTATATTAATATTCCTTGTTCCATCGACCCACACCCAGACCATATCCCTCCTACCCCCCATGTACCAATTCCCATATTAATATTCCTTGTCCCATCGACCCACATCCAGACCATATCCCTCCTACCCTCCATGTACCTATTCCTATATTAATATTCCTTGTCTCATCACCCAGACCATATCCCTCCTACCCATGTACCTATTCCTATATTAATATTCCTTGTCTCACCACCCAGACCATATCCCTCCTACCCTCCATGTACGTATTCCTATATTAATATTCCTTGTCTCATCACCCAGACCATATCCCTCCTACCCCCCATGTACCTATTCCTATATTAATCTGTCTTGTCCCATCACCCACACCCAGAACATATCCCTCCTACCCCCCATGTACCAATTCCCATATTAATATTCCTTGTCTCATCACCCAGACCCAGACCATATCCCTCCTACCCTCATGTACCTATTCCTATATTAATATTCCTTGTCCCATCACCCACACCCAGAACATATCCCTCCTACCCCCCATGTACCAATTCCCATATTAATATTCCTTGTCTCATCACCCAGACCCAGACCATATCCCTCCTACCCCCCATGTACCTATTCCTATATTAATCTGTCTTGTCCCAACACCCACATCCAGACCATATCCCTCCTACCCCCCATGTACCTATTCCTATATTAATATTCCTTGTCCCATCCCCCACACCCAGACCATATCCCTCCTACATCCCCATGTACCAATTCCTATATTAATATTCCTTGTCCCATCGACCCACACCCAGACCATATCCCTCCTACCCGCCATGTACGTATTCCTAAATTAATATTCCTTGTTCCATCGACCTGCACCCAGACCATATCCCTCCTACCCCCCATGTACCTATTCCTAAATTAATATTCCTTGTTCCATCGACCTGCACCCAGACCATATCCCTCCTACCCCCCCCATGTACCTATTCCTATATTAATATTCCTTGTCCCATCGACCCACACCCAGACCATATCCCTCCTAACCCCCCATGTACCTATTCCTAAATTAATATTCCTTGTTCCATCGACCTGCACCCAGACCATATCCCTCCTACCCCCCATGTACCTAATCTTGTATAAATATTCCTTGTCCCATCGACCTGCACCCAGACCATATCCCTCCACACTCTCTCACCCATGTACCTATCCAAATTTCTCTGAAATGCTGAAATTGAACCCTCACCCACCACTTGCCATGGCAGCTCACTCCACACTCTCACCACCCTCTCAGTGAAAGGTTCCTCCTCCTGTTCCTGTCTCCCATGACCTCATTTTAGTCCCATCCAAGCCAGTTTGCATTTACCCTATCTCCACCCCTCCTAATTTGCACACATCTACCAAATTCTTGTGTCACTCTCCGACGCTCCAGGGAATAAAGTCCAAACCTATTGGTCATCGTTGTGAGACAGAACTTGAGACTTGCAGGGCTTTACCTTCATCTGGTTACACTCCAAGATAGCGATCAGAGTCCGCGGAACAGCACAGGCAGTCCCATTGACCTGGATTGGAGCAGAAAGGAGGCAAAAGTTAACTGAGTAGATGATGGACTTGTCAAAGGAACACTGAGCTGAAATAGAGCAAGAAACAAGTCCGTCTCTTCCTACACATCACAGTATGAATTCAACAAGAACTCCGACAGTCTATATAGGAGAAGTGAGATCAGTGCCTAACCTTTAAAACAGAAAAAAAATAGCTTTATTTGGCACATGTACATCAAACACAGAGTGAAATGTGTCCTCTGCATCAAATCAATGAGGACTGTGCTGGGGGCAGCCCGCAAGGGTCACACACTTTCAGCCCCAATGTAGCATGCCCACAACTTACCAAACTTGATTATATGCCTTTGACCTTCAGGAGGATCACAACCTTGTCTTTGGGTTTGGAAAGCTGCATGCCTCAATGACCTGGAGAGCTATGTTGGCTGGAGTCAGGACTTTATGCTTTGGCTCTTGGTAGGGTCACCCATGCCGAACAGGTCAAAGGGTAGAGGCCAGACTAAGAGCAGTCCACCGGTCCTCCAGGTTTGGAGGTCCAGCTCAGGACTAACAATCCTGACTGGTTAAACAAAAGTGTTACGGAAGCAGCAATGAAGAATCCTTCTACATCTGAGTGTGAGGGTATTCCTGAGTCTCCACCGGGAGTTGCATGACTGACAGCAGTGAAAACAGAGAGGAAGCTACTGACACAATGAAGGAAGCCTGAACACCAGTGGATGCCTTTGTAATGTGGGAGGAAACTGAATCACCCAGAGCAAACCCATGCAGTGGCGGGGAGAACGTACAAACTCCTCACAGACAGTGGTGGAAATTGAACCCCAATCAGTGATAGCTGGCACCGTGAAGTCTTACCTTTCCCTGTCTTTCATTATTATAATAAAACAAATCTTCCTTCTGATCACTACACTATACTCTCCTCCTCCCCCCATGCATTCAAACATACAAAAGACCAGGACAACATTTTGAAAGGAAAGAATAATATTTCCACAGAGGTTTTTAAAGCCATTCTAAAGAAGATAATGAAGTTCAAAGTACATGTATTATCAGAGTATGTATAGATGATACAACTTTGAAAATTGTCTCCTTACAGGCAGCCACAAAACAAAAAAACCGCAAAAGAACTCACCAAAAGAAAAAAAGTCAAACACCCAATGAGGGAGGGGAGGGGAGAGAGGGGGAGAGGGGAGAGAGGGAGGGGGGAGGGGGAGGGGAGAGGGAGAGGGGGGGAGGGGAGAGGGAGAGGGGGGGAGGGGAGAGGGAGAGGGGGGGTAGAGGGGAGGGGAGAGGGGAGGGGGGAGGGGGAGGGGGGAGGGGGGAGGGGGAGGGGGAGGGGGAGGGGGGAGGGGGGGAGGGGAGAGGGGGGGAGGGGAGAGGGGGGGAGGGGAGAGGGGAGAGGGGAGAGGGAGAGGGGAGAGGGGAGAGGGGAGAGGGGAGGGGGGAGGGGAGGGGAGAGGGGAGGGGAGAGGGGAGGGGGGAGGGAAGAGAGGGAGGGGGGAAGAGAGGGAGGGGGGAGAGAGAAGGGGACAGACGGGGGGGAGGGGGGAGAGGGGGGAGAGAGGGAGGAGAGGGGGAGAGAGGGAGGAGAGGGGGGAGAGAGGGAGGAGAGGGGGGAGAGAGGGAGGAGGGGGGAGAGAGGAAGGAGGGGGGAGAGAGGAAGGAGGGGGTAGAGAGGGAGGAGGGAGAGGGGGGGAGAGAGGGGGGGAGAGAGAGGGGGGGAGAGAGAGGGGGGGAGAGAGAGGGAGGGGGGAGAGAGAGGGGGGGAGAGAGAGGGAGGGGGGAGAGAGAGGGGGGAGAGGGGGAGGGGGAGAAGGGGAGAAGGGGAGGGGGAGGGGGAGAAGGGGAGGGGGAGGGGAGGGGGAGGGGAGGGGGAGGGGGAGGGGAGGGGGAGGGGGAATGAAGGAGGGGAGGGGGAATGAAGGAGGGGAGGGGGAGAGAAACAAATCGCACAAGCAACAAAAGCAAGCAAGTAGCTTCAGAACTGGAGTTTTGTGAAAGACACGAAGACCAGGCATCACTGCAGGCAACAGCCATAGTTCATTCCAAAGCCAAGAAAACATTTCAAGAGCACGGACGCCAAGCCAGGCTATTTGTTGTGGCTGTTAAATGAAAGGAACAGAGCACGCAATTCACATGCAGTAAGCCCTCCCTCGGGTCAGTTGAGTGAGAATAACGAGGACAACACTCCTCTTCCAAATAACACTACGTCCAAACAAACAGGGGCTCACTTTGATACCTCACATGGAAGACGGATTCTCCAAACAGTGCAGATCGCTACACTACACTGCAGGATCAGCCTAAGCCGGGGTTCCCAATGTATTTTTGCCATAGACCCCTATCATTGACCAAGGGGTCTGTGGACCCCAGGTTGGCCTCAGTCCGGCCTCAACTTTGTGCTCAGGACTCAAGGCAGGTTCAAGACCAGCTACTTCCCTGCAACCACCAACCAACAAAATCTTAATCAATACAGCTTCGCAATACTGTCTCCATTTTGCACTACAACGAACCCTATTTCTTGTTCTAATGGTGTTTTCCTGTTCAAAAAAAATTGTGTATACAGTCATAGAAAAGTACAGGACAGAAACAGGACTTTCAGCCCATCTAGTCCATGCCAAACCATTTAAACTGCCCACCCCTCTCTACCTGCACGAGGACGATGGCCCTTCATACACTGGCAGCTCGTTCCACACTCTCGCCACCCTCTGAGTGAAGAAGTCCCCTCTTATGTTCCCTTTAAACTTTTTACCTTTCAGCGTCTGGTTGTAGTCCCACCCAACCTCAGTGGAAAAAGCCTGCTTTTCTCCTCTGACTACCCTATCTATATCCCTCATAATTTTGTATACCTCTATCAAATCTCCTCTCCACCTTCTATGTTCCAAGGAGTAACATCCTAACCTGTTCAATCTTTCCTTATAACTCAGGTTCTCTAGTCCTGGCAACATCCATGTAAATGTTCTCTGTGCCCTTTTAAACTTATTTACATCGTTCCTGTAGGTACGATGTTGTGTTGGGCACGTGGCCAAGTGGTTAAGGTGTTCGTCTAGTGATCTGAAGGTCGCTAGTTCGAGCCTCAGCTGTGGCAGCGTGTTTGTGTCCTTGAGCAAGGCACTTCACCACACATTGCTCTAGTGTCTGTGCGAGGAGTGGCGCTCTACATGGACTTCCAAACTGAGCCTTGTAAGGCATGAAAATGCCCTACACAGGCCTCTCATGGTCTGAGTCGATGTTCCCTCCCCTCCCCCTCCTGTAGGTAACTGCACACAATACTGCAAATTAGGATTTACCAAGGTCGTTTACAACTTCAACATAAACATCTCATCTCCTGTACTCAATACTTTGATTTATGAAGGCCAATATGTCAAAAAGCTTTGTTTACAACCCTGTGATTTATGAAGGCAACTTTGATTTATAACTAGACAACCGGGTGGCCCTTTGAGAGAAAGGAAGTGCAGTCTGATGTGCTGTGCTTTGGAAATTAAAGAAGAAAAACTCAGTTTATTAAAGAAGAAAGATGCGTAGCAAGATAAATATAGCTCCTCCTCGTTTAACGAAGGACACTTTTGATGACAACATTTCTGGTTGATCTGCCACCCTTCAAGAATACTCAAACGTTTCCATTTCTTTTTCCCCCACTCAAAGCCACATACAGCTGACCATGCTGGAATACCGGTTTCTCCAGATAAGTCAACACATTCTCCATGGTTTGGCCTTGCACCTTATGTATAGTCACAGCAAAGCATGACTGTGTCGGGAACTGGCTCCGCTGAAGAGGGACATCTTCCCCTTCTGATAAATTGAGAGTAATTCTTGGGATCATGTCAATGTCACTTTTGAACGCACCAATGTTTATCTTTGCTACGATGAGATTGTCGTGCAGTTCTTCCACCATCATTCGCATTCCATGGCAAAGCCTTGGTGGATCCAAGTTCCTCATTGAAATGACGGGAGATCCCCTCTTCAATTCCAGTTTATGTGGTGGCAATCCAGAGAGTTCAACCGAATCAAGGAATTCTGTTGGAAAATGAGTGGCGTTAGCTCCTTCACTTACGGCATTGAAGGAGCAGTATTCTTTCATGATTCCAGGGAAGTGCCTAATGCACGTGAAGTTTATTTTTCACATCATTTCATTGAGAGGAACGAAGACAGAATTCCTTGAGAACAGTTCTGCAGGATTGTTGAATGTCGGATAAATGAAATCATTGCATTCTTCCATAGTTTTTGCTGGCAGAATTATATCTTCAGGTAATTCGATTTCATCGTTTTCATTTTTTCTCAATCTTGTCTTCTCCAACATCCAATAAGAACTCAAAATATCGTCCTTCTCCCTCACTCAGTCGCATGTTTCTCTTCACTTGAAACTTGATGAAGCTTCTCCATAAGTAGGATTTTTTAATGCATGAATTCTCCACATCAGCATCATTTCACAATTGCTAGACACTGATGGAAATCGCCACAGCAAATGGTTAAAATACCCCTGAAGGCCTCATTCTTGCCACATACATCACAAAGAGTCCGGTCCATGGCTTCGAAGCTCTCCCTCCTAATCATGGGGCACTTATCCCAGACTATAAGCCTCGCATTTTGGAGTAAATTTGCAGTATTGGTGTTTTTAATCGATGTTACAAAGGGCATCTTCATTGACCTTGAGGGGTATTTTGAATCTTGAATGTGCTGTCCTACCACCAGGCATCAATGTTGCTGCAACACCTGATGATGCTACAGTAATAGCAGCACCTCCATCTCCCCTAACTTTAGCGGGGATCAAGTTGATGATAATTGTCCTCCTGGTGCATCAATGAAAATCATTGAAGAGAGATTCCTTTCCAAGCAGTCGCACACATATTCATATACTTCTCTGCCGTTCTATTCTTCATTGCCGTTTCTGTAACAATTCTTTTTGACCAGTCAGCGGTTGTTAGTCCTGAGCTGAACCAGTGGACTACTCTTAGTCTGGCCTCTACTCTTTGACCTGTTTGGCATGGGTGACCCTACCAAGAGCCAAAGCATAAAGCCCTGACTCCAGCCAACACAACTCTCCGGGTCATTGAGGCATGCAAGCTTCCAAACCCTACGGCAAGAATGTCTCGGCCTGAAACGTCGACTGCACCTCTTGCTAGAGATGCTGCCTGGCCTGCTGCGTTCACCAGCAACTTTGATGTGTGTTGCTTGAAATTCCAGCATCTACAGATTTCCTCGTGCTTGCATAAGAGAGCAGGAATGATAACAGAATTTGAGAGCACAAATAGGACTTCCTCTTACTTACAGTGTGAGCATATTTTAACTGAGCTGCCTCGTCATAGTACATGATATTCAGTCTTCTGCTCTGGTAGTCCGTGCAGTTGGAGGCACTGGATATCTAGCACAGGGAAAGAAAAAACAATATTGTCATGACCTTGAAGGAAGGAGTAGAAATGCGGGTGTTCGTATAAAGCTTTACAGTATAGGTGACCCAGGTTTAATTCCCGCCACTGTCTGTGATGAGTTTGTCGATTCTCCCCACGACGGCATGGGTGTTCTCCGGTTTCCTCCCACATTGGAAAGGTGGGGGGGCTCGGTGTGTGTGTGTGTATTGATATGTATGGATATGTATGTATAGATAGGGGGAGAGGGACAGAGGGAGAGACAAAATTAAGTTCTACACTTTGGGATTAGAAAGATGAAAATCTGCCTTGACGACCAGTGGGAGGATACAGTGCAGAAGGAGGCTTTAACCCAGAGGCCATTTATTTTCCGAAACGCCATTCTATTTGTTCCTATTTTCTGAATTTTGTCCCTTCCATAACTCAATATTTCTTCACAGTACGAGACAAACAATACCAGGGGTGGTGAACATGCGGCACATGTGTCCAAGAAGACACGTGGAATAATTTTGATGGCACACAGCACGTGGTGCAGCGCTCGATCTTTAAACCTCATTGGACAGCAGAGACTTTGCTCCCTGAATACTGTAGGGTGTATCTTACGGAATTTGGGTCGCTGATCATAACAATCACTGTGAAATTTCACTATCACGCACCATTTTATTGAAATCACTTATATTTGTTATTTCAATTCATAACTCAAGTCAGAATAACTGATGCCAAGATTAAGGGGGCATTTTTGTTGGTCCACAAATCAAACAGGTCATCAATGACAGGCAATTCGAGGAATTTCTAGTAGGGCCATAGTAATCACATGGAAGGCATTCAAGGATGTTGTTGAACATTCTCTTGACTACAGCAGAGCACAAAACCACGTGCAGCTGGTTGACACATGCTTCAAGCATGAAGTGTAACGTGACACTAAAGATTCATTTTCCGCATTCCCACTTAGACTCCTTCCCTGCAAATCTTAGTGCTGTTAGTGACAAGCATGGTGAAAGGTTTCACCAGGATATTGTAGTCATAGAGAATCGGTATCAGGTCAACTGGAATCCATCAATGCTGGCTGATTATTCTTGGACACAAGCGTGAAGCCTCATACACTAAGTACAAATGAAATTCATCAGCAAAACATTTTTAGCTTAGTTGAACTATTACAGAGCATCAGCCCTGTTATTCAATTAAATGCACTATATTCAATAGAAGTTAATTTCTTGTTTCTCTAAATTCCTGTGATACAAATAATCTGAAATTCTATTTTGAGCTTCAAGTGAACAAAAAAAAATTGAGAAAGCAACCCTTTCAAAAAAATTTGTTCTCCAATGAAATCATCATCATAAACTGCACTTTACATGAGCACCATTGAGGGTGCCCTGACAAGCTGCATCTCCATCTGGTGTGGGAGCAGCCGAGCATCGGACTGGAAGCCCCTATAAAGGACTGTGAGAACGGCCGAGAAGATTTAAGGGGTCTCCCTACCATCCATCAGGGACATTTATTAGGGCCCTTAGTATTATCAAGGATCCCACCCATCCACCCAGCCTCCTCTTTGACTTTCTACCATCAGGCATGAGACGCCAATTCATAAAGACAAGAACGGTCAGGATGAGAAACAGTTTCCTCCCCCAGACCATTAGGCTTCTGAACTCCCTGCCGCACTGTATTCAAAATGTCACTGGTTAATCTGTTTCAGCATAATATTTAATATTAATGCACTTTAGTTTCCCAATTATGTGTTATTCATCTGTAGATTAATATCTTTACCTTGTGTGTTCTGTGTACTACTGTGCTTTACACCCTGGTTCAGAGAAATGTTGTCTCGTTTCTATATACATTATATGGTTATATGCTATATGCACGTATGTTGTTAAATGACAATAAACTTGACACTTGATATCATCATCATTATGTGCTGTGTTGTATGACATGGGCAATCATGGTCTTTCCATTAATTTCAATCTGTCTGTTATACTTTCATTAATGGTAAAACAATTAGTACACATAAATAAACAACGTAACTCATCTTTTTTCCTTAAAAATGCCCATAATTATAGTTACTAATGAATTAACCAAAAACTTCTGTTCAAAATTACCATGATATATCAGAAAAATACTTAGATGATCCCAAACTTAGGCACATGCTCTCAAGGGTCACCACCAGGGATGGACAGAGGTGGTTGTCTGCCCCTCACACACAGCAGCACCTGAAGAACCAAGGGGCTCTGGAAGTGAATTTCCAAAGGACAGACTGTGAGCTGGAGGAATACCAAATGAGCAGCCATTGCTCTTTCTTGCTGCATTTTCAAGATCCAGGTTCATACATCGAGCCTTCCTCACGCCAGTGAATCAGAGTCTGTTCTGGTATTATGGTTGGCTTGTTAATCTTATTAGACAGACTGATTACTATACTGAAAAGAACATGATAAATGAGAGAAGCAGCAGTCCATTCGGTCCCAAGTATCAGTTCTGCCACTCGATGAGATCTGGGCTGATCTTTTGTTTGGCTGATGCTATCTTGGTGCTGTAGCCAGCCGGTGGTGTAGTGGCATCTGCATCGGACCTCGAGGCAAGTGCTCCTAGGGTCGTATCCGGCCCGCTCACCGCATGCTTTCCATCCGTGCAGGGTTGAATGTCGAACCAGTGACTCAGCCTCGTGAAAAAAACAGACAAATGCTAAGTAAAGGACAAGGCTGCCAACTGATGCGCCACAAGGCGCAGAAAGGAACAACTAAAACAACGAAATCTTGATGCAGGAAGTGAGGCGACATTTGCAGGCTGCCCAGCACAATGCTCACTGCCGTGACGCAAACGACGCATTTCACTGATGATTCAAATTCCATCTGACAAATAAAGCTAATCTTAAAAATCTTGAATTTCCACACTATTTTCCTAAATTAACTCATAAACTTCTATTATACCTAAAAATTAGTCAGCTCTATCATGGGCACTAGTCTCCGTAGTTTCCAGGATATCTTCAAGGAGCAATACCTCGAATAGGTGGCGTCCATCATTAAGGACCTCCATCACCCAGGACATGCCTTGTTCTCACTGTTACCATCAGGAAGGAGCACAGAAGTCTGAAAACACACACACACACTCGATTCAGGAACAGTTTCTTCTTCCCGCCATCTGATTTTTTTTTTGGTATGTGCGTGCATGCGTGTGCGTTGTTGGCAGGACAATGTCTTTTTCATGCCTTTACAAGGCGTGGAGCGAGAGAGAGACTGTGTGTAGGCACGCCACTCCTCACACAGACATTTCGCAGTATTTTTCCCTTTATTTTACGAGGTCGAGTTGCGATCTCGACACTCAACCTGGCACGGATGGAAAGCGTACTCGGGAGCGGCCCCGACTGGGTTCGAACCCGGGAACCTCCGTTCCAGAGTCCGGCGCTGATGTCATTGCACCACCAGCCGGCCCCTGCCATCTGATTTCTAAATAGGCAATGAACACTACCTCTCTACTTTTTTATTTTCATTTTACCGTACTTACTTAATATGTATATACATTTACTGTAATTCATATTTTTTCTATTATTAGGTATTGCCACAAAGACAATTAAATTTCACGACGTATGCTGATGGTGTTAAACCTGACTCTGAATCAAATGATCCATCTTAAAGATGCTGAGTATCAGAGACTCTGTTGACATCAAAGATTCTGCAGGTGTTGGAAATCCAGAGTAATTCACACAAAATGCTGGAAGAACTCTACAGGTCAGGCAGCACCGATGGAGAGGAATAGACAATCGATGTTTCCTGATGAAGTGTCTTGGCCTGAAACATCAACTATTTATTCCTCTCCTTAAGTGTTGCCTGAACTGCTGAGTTCCTCCATCATTTTGTGTGAGAGCCTCCACAGTACTGCTGTGGGTGAAGAAATTCCTTCATCAGTGTATAAATGTACCTAGTCACCCCAGTGAGGAAACATTAACTCCCCGTCCACCTCAATCACAGCTTGCTTCAACAAGATGGGAGTTTTCCCACAACCTGCATTACATCTCCTCCTGTTTTAACATCCTGATACGGCAAATCCAACACACAGGAACACAAGAGGCTGCAGCCCTCCCCATCAATGGAAACGTTGACATGAGGCACCACCTCAAAAAGATGGCACCCCTTATCACTTACTTCCTTACTGCCCAGTACGCCGCTGGCATTTAGGGCAGCAGTGAAGGTCCTCCATCTCTGGTGGTGTTCAGGGCTTCCTTCATCATGTCAGTAGCCTCCTCTCAGTTTTCACTACTGTCAGTCATGCAAGTCCCGGTTGGAGACTCAGGAATACCGTCACACTCAGCTGTAGAAGGATTCTTCATTGCTGTTTCAATATCAGTTTTGTTTGACCAGTCAGGGTTGTTAGCCCTGAGCTTAATCCCAAACCTGGAGGACTGGTGGACCACTCTTAACCTGGCCTCTACCCTTTGACCTGTTTGGCATGGGTGACCCTGCCAAGAAGCCAAAGCATAAAGTCCTGACTCCAGGTCATTGAGGCACGCAAGCCTCCAAACCCTACGACAAGGTTGGAAGATCTGTTATCAAGAATCTCCACTATCTGGGCTGTTACTACCATCGTGTAGGAGGTACAGATTCCTGAAGTCCTATACCACCAGTTTCACAGAATCATGGAATCATAGAAATCTACAGCACATTACAGGCCCTTCGGCTCACAATATTGTGCCGACCTTGTAACCTACTCTAGAAGCTGCCCAGAATTTCCCTACCGCATAGTCCTCTATTTTTCTAAGCTCCATGTACCTATCTAAGAGACTCTTAAAAGACCATGTTGTATCTGCCTCTACCACTGTCGCTAGCAGCCCATTCCATGCACCCACCACTCTCTGTGTGAAAAACTTACCCGACATCTCCTCGATACCCATTTCCAAGCACCTTAAAACTAACACCCCTCGTGTTAGCCAATTCAACCCTGGAAAAAGACCTCTGGCTATCCACACGATCAATGTCTCTCATCATCTTATACACCTTTATCAGGTCACCTCTCATCCTCCGTTGCTCCAAGGAGAAAATGCCAACCAATTCTCTCAACCAATTCTCATAAGGTACACTCTCCAATCCAGGCAACATCCTTGTAAATCTCCTCTGCTCACTCTCTCTAGTTTCCACATCCATCCTGTAGTGAGATGACCAGAACTGAACACAGTACTCCAAGTGGGGTCCTATATAGCCGTAACATTACCTCACGGCTCTTGAACACAATCCCACAGTTGATGAATGCCAACACACCATATGCCTTCTTAACAACACTGTCAACCTGCACAGCAGCTTTGAGTATCCTATGGACACGGACCCCAAGATCTCACTGATCCTCCACACTGCCAAGAGTCTTACCATTGCTACTATGTTCTGTCTGCAAATTTGACATATCAATATGAACCACCTCACACTTATCTGGGTTGAACTCTATCTGCCACTTTTTAGCCCAATTCTACATCCTATCGATGTCCCGCTGTAACCTCTGACAATCCTCCAGACTATCCGCAATACCCCAACTTTTGTGTCATCAGCAAACTTACTAACCCACACTGCTAATTCCTCATTTTATAAAAATCACAAAGGGAGGGGTCCCAGAACAGATCCCTGAGGCACACCACTGGTCACCAACCTCCATGCAGAATACAAACCATCTATAACAATCCTTTGTCTTCTGTGGGCAAGCCAATTCTAAATCCACAAAGCAAGGTCTCCTTGGATCCCATGCCTCCTTACCTTCTGAATGAGCCTTGCATGGATCCATATACACTACATCCATTGCTCTACCTTTCTCGATGTGTTTTGTTTCCTCCTCAGAGAACTCAATTAGGCTCATAAGACCATAAGTCATAGAAATAGAAATTGGGCCATTTGGCCCATCGAGCCTGCTCCACCATTCAATCATGGCTGATCCTTTTTTTCTCCTCCTCAAACATATTTCCCAGCCTTCTCCCAGTAACCAATCAAGAGCCTGTCAACCTCTGCCTTAAATACATCCAGCAACCTGGGTTCCACAGCTGCATGTGGTAACAAATTCCACAAATTCACCACGCTCTGGCTAAAGAAATTTCTCCACATCTCAGTTTGAATGGACGACTTTCTATTCCGAGGCTGTGCCCTCTTGTCCTAGACTCTCCCACCATGGGAAACATCCTTTCCACATCTACTCTGTCTAGGCCTTTCAACATTCGGAAGGTTTCAATGAGATCCTTCCATCATCCTTCTAAATTCCAGCAAGTACAAACCTAGAGCCATCAAATGTCCCTCGTATGATAACCCTTTCATTCCTGGAATCATCCTTGTGAACCTCTCCAATGCCAGCACATCTTTTCTAAGACAAGGAGCCCAAAACTGTTCACAATATTCAAGGTGAGACCTCACCAGTGCCTTATAAAGCCTCAGCATCATATCCTTGCTCTTGTATTCTAGACCTCTTGAAATGAATGCTAACATTGCATTTGCCTTCCTCACCACCGACTCAACATGCAAGTTAACCTTCAGGGTGTTCTGCACAAGGACTCCCAAGTCCCTTTGCATCTCAAATTTTTGGATTTTCTCCCCATTTGGAAAATAGTCTGCACATTTACTTCTGCTACCAAAGTGCATGACCATGCATTTTCCAGCATTATATTTCATTTGCCACTTTCTTGCCCATTCTCCTAATCTGTCTAAGTCCTTCTGCATTCAATATCCTCAACACGACCTGCCCATTCACCAATCTTTGAATCATCTAAAAACTTGGTAACAGAATCATCTATTTCATCATCTAAGTAATTTATATACAGCATAAAAAGGAGTGGTCCCAACACCAACCCCTGCGGAACACCACCAGTCACTGGCAGCCAAGCAGAAAAGGATCCTTTTATTCCCACTCTCTGCCTCCTTCCAATCAGTCAATGCTCTAACCATGTTAGTAACTTTCCTGTAATACCATGAGCTCTTAACTTGTTTAGCAGCCTCATGAGTGGCACCTTGTCAAAGGCCTTCTGAAAATCCAAATATACAACAACGACTGCATCCCCTTTATCTATCCTACTTGTCATCTCCTCAAAGAATTACAACAGCTTTGTTTGGCAAGATTTTCCCTTCAGGAAACCATGATGACTTTGTCCTATCTTCTCCTGTGTCACCAAGTACTCCATCACCTCATCCTTAACAATAGACTCTAACATCTTCCCAACCACTGAGGTCAGGCTAACTGGTCTATAATATCCTTTCTGCTGCCTTCCTCCTTCCTTAAAGACTGGAGTAACATTTGCAATTTTCCAGTCCTCTGGCACCATGCCAGAGTCCAATGATTTTTGAAAGATCATTACTAATGCCTCCACAATCTCTAACGCTACCTCTTTCAGAACCCTAGGGTGCAGTTTATCTGGTCCGGGTGACTTATGTACCTTTAGGTCTTTCAGCTTTTTGAGAACCTTCTCCCTTGTGATAGTAACTGTACCCACTTCTCTTCCGTCACACAGTACAACATCTGGTACACTGCTCGTGTCTTCCACAGCGAAGACTGATGCAAAATACTCATTTAGTTCATCAGCCATCTCCTTGTCCCTCGTTATTATTTCTCCTGCCTCATTTTCTAGCGGTCCTATATCCACTCTCATTTCTCTTTTATTTTTTTTACCTACTTGAAAAAGCTTTTACTATCCAATTCGATATTATTTGCTAGCTTGCTTTCATATTTCAGCTTTTCTCACCTAATGATTCTTTTAGTTATTCTCTGTAGGTTTTTAAAAACTTCCCAATCCTCTATTATCCTACTAATTTTTGCCTCGTATGCCCTTTCTTTTGTCTTTACATTAGCTTTAAATTCCCTTGTCAGCCACGGTTGTACTATTTTGCCATTTGAGTATTTCTTCATTTTTTGAATACACTTGTGTTTGTCCGTCACCTTCCTCATTTTTCCCAGAAACACACACCATTGCTACCCTGCTGTCATTCCTGCCAGCAGCTCCTTCCAATTTACTCTGGCCAACTCCTCTCTCATACCACTGTAATTTACCTCACTCCACTGAAATACTGCTACATCAGACTTTACTTTCACCTATCAAATTTCAAGTTGAGCTCAATCTTATTGTGATCACTGGTTCCTAAGGGTTCTTTCACCTTATCCGCCTCTGGTTCATTACATAACAGCCAATCCAGTATAGCTGATCCCCTAGTAGGCTCAAAAACAAGCTGCTCTAAAAAGCCATCTCGTAGGCTTTCAACAAACTCACTCTCTTGCGATCCATTACCAAGCTGATTTTCCCAATCAACCTGCATGTTAAAATCTCCCATGACTACCATAACATTACCCTTTTGACTCGCCTTTTCTATTTCCTGTTGTAATCTGTGGTCCACTGTTGGGAGACCTGTATATAACTGGTATCAACATCCTTTTACCCTTGCAGTTTCTTAACTCAACACACAACAATTCAACATCTTCCGATCCTATGTCACATCTTTCTACTGATTTGATGCCATTCTTTACCAGTAGAGCCACACTACCCCCTCTGCCTATCTTCCTGTCCCTCTGATACAACGTGTAACCTTGGACATTCAGCTCCCAACTACAACCATCCTTCAGCCACAATTCAGTGAATGGCCACAACACCATACCTGACCATCTGTAATAGTGTAACAAGATCATCCACCTTATGTCTTATACTCTGCGCGTTGAGATACAACACCTTGAGTACCACATTTGCAACCCTTTTTGACTTTGTATCCTTAATGCACTAATACTCACCCTGCTGGTTGCAATTATTTCCTATCATCTGCCTCCCCTTCCTGACAGCCTGACTGCACGTTATCTTTACTTTTTTTAATCATCCGTCCTATCCTGAGTCCCAGCACTCCGGTTCCCGATCTCCTGCCAAATTAGTTTAAACCCTCCCCAACAGCTCTAGCAAACCTGCCCGCAAGAATATCGGCCCCTCCTAAGGTTCAGGTGCAACCCGTCACTTTTGTACAACTCATACCTCCCTCAGAATCCAACAATCCAAGAACCTGAAGCCCTGCCCCCTGCACCGGCTTCTCAGCCACGCATTTATCTGCCAAATCATCCTGTTTCTACCCTCACTGGCGCGTGGTATAGACGGTAATCCAGAAATTACTACCCTGGAAGTCCTGCTTCTCAGCTTTCTACCTACCTCTCTAAAATCTCCTTTCAGGACCTCTTTTCCTTCCTATGTCATTAGTACCAATATGTACCAAGACATCTAGCTGCTCTCCCTCCCTCTACAAAATGTTGTGGATAGGATCTGAGACGTCCTTGACCCTGGCACCTGTAAGGCATGACCTGCCCTTGACAAAGCCATGCTGACTATCTCTAATCAGATTATGTCTCTCTAAAAGCTCATAAATCCTGCCTCTCAGGATCTTCTCCAACAACTTGCCCACCACTGAAGTAAGACTCACTGGTCTATAATTTCCTGGGTTATCTCTACCCACTTCCTTGAACAAGGGAACAACATTTGCAACCTTCCAATCCTCTGGTACTTCTCCCGTCCCTATTGATGATGGAAAAATCATCGCCAGAGGCTCAGCAATCTCCCCCCTCGCTTCCCACAGTAGCCTGGGATACATCTCATCTGGTCCCAGCGACTTACCTAATTTAATGCCTTTCAACAGCTCCAGCACATTCTCCATACACTCAAAGCGTCTTAGTCCACTGTAAGTTATTTCCACAATTGCCAATGTCCTTTTCACTGGTGAATACTGAAGCAAAGTATTCATTAAGTACCTCTGCTACCTCCTCCGACTCCATGCACGTTTCCACTATCACACCTGATTGGTCCTATTCTCACACGGCTCATCCTCTTGCTCTTCATATACTTGTAGAATGCCTTGGGGTTACAGTTAATCTTCCTCACCAAGGCCTTCTTATGGCCCTTTCTAGCTCTCCTAATTTCATTCTTGAGTTCCTTCCTGGCACACTTGTAATTTTCTAGAGCTCTAGCAGTACCTAGTTTCTTGAACCTTTCTTAAGCTGTTCTTTTCTTCGTAACTAGATTTTCTAGATCCTTTGAACACCACGGTTCTTTTACCCTACCATCACTTCCCTGCCTCAATGGAACAGATCTTTGCCACATTTCTGCCCTGCATTTCCCTGAGAGCATCAGCTCCCAATTTATGTTCCCAAGTTCCTACCTAAATGGCATTATATTTCCCCCTACCCCAATTAAATGTTTTCCCAAATTGTCTGCTCCTATCCCTCTCCAGCGCTATGGTAAAGGAGATAGAGTTGTGATCACTACCTCCAAAATGCTCTCCCACCGAGAGATCTGACACCTGACCAATACCCAGATCAAGTACAGCCTCTCCTCTCGTTGGCATATCTACATATTGCGTCAGGAAATGTAGCACACCTGATCACACCTAACATACTCCATCCCATCTAAACCTCTTGCCAGTCAATATTAGGAAAGTTAAAATCACCCATCACAACAACCCTATTATTATTGCACCGTTCCAGAATCTGCCTCTGTATCTGCTCCCTGATGTCTGTCACTGCTCAGGAATAGCTCCCTTTTTACCGGGTTCTTTGAACAATCTGCATAACCCTAACCTGACCTCAGCAAAGAAGCACAAAGAACCACCTCTTGTACTACCGTGGACTTGTCCCCAATAGTGGTTTTGTTTTGCACTAAGATCTGGTTTTGCACAGTCTTGGTTTTCACTGCCTTCTATAAAATATAGAATATTACAGAAGAGTACAGGCCCTTCAGCCCACAATGTTATGCCAACCCTTTAAACTTCTCTAAGACCAATCTAACCCTCCCGTCCCACATAGCCCTTCATTTTCTGTCATCCATGTGCTTATGTGAAAGTTTCGTAAATTCCCCTAATGCTTCTAGCTCTACTACCACCTTTGGCAGTGCATTCCACACACCCACCACTCTGAGTAAAGAACTTACACCTGACATCCACCCGTACAATTCCCTCCAATCACCTTGAAACTTTGCACCCTTGAATTAGGCATGTCTGCCCTGGGAAACAGTCTCCTGTATTCACGCTTTCTATGCCTCTTATCGCCTTGAACACCTCTATCAAGTCACCTCTCATTCTCCTTCGCTTCAAGGAGAAAAGCCCTAGCTCGCTCAACCTGCCTTCATCAGACATACCCTTTAGTCTAGGCAGCAGCGAGGTAAATCTCCTCTAAGGCATTGGATATAGAAGCATTTGAATCGAAATGGACTGCAATGCTACTGCAAGCTTTTCTCTGTACCCGTACCTCACTCCATTTGTCCTCACAACAATAAACTCAACAACTTGACTTGACATGTCAATATACAGCCACCTTTAATTCCACCTACCTACCTCTCCATAATCACCCCTCCCAGGCATCCAGGCTTCGATATCAAACTTGCGGTAAGCAGGCAGCCCCAGTTCCTGAGTCGGCATATCCAGAAGTCTGCCAAACAAAAAAAAAAGAATGCTCAGACCCGCAGAGACTGAGTGAGGGCGAAAGTCAAGCTTAAAATGGGCAGGGAAGTGCAACACCACATTAAACAGATCCAGGATTGGCAGGTGGGTTTCAATGGAGGGCTCCAGTTTCTTTCCGCAACCCAAATGTTTGCTGGTATGTAACTGAGTGCTGTACACTACCCCTAGTTTGTGGCAAGGGGACCAAAGGAACCATGGTGGCCACAGTAGCACAGCAGTCACAGTGAGACGTTACTGGGGCGTCAGAGCTTGGAGTTCAATTTTGGTGCCATCTGAAAGGAGACTGCAAGTTCTCCCTGTGACCGCGTGGGTTTCCTCCAGGTGCTCTGGTTTCCTCCCACAGTCCAAAGACGTACCGGTCAGTAGGTTAATTGGTCATTGTAAATTGTCCAGTTATCAGGTTGGGTTAAATCGAGGGGACTGCTGTGTTGGGCTGGAAGGGCCTGTTCTGTGCTGCATCTGTAAATTTAAAAAGGGAGTTGATAGACCAGTGATAAAGAAAGATTAAAGAGATTAACTTTATTTGTCACATGTACAGTACATCTAGTCACACAATAAAATGTGTCACTTGCATCAAATTAAATCAGTCAGGATTATGCTGGGGCAAGAGTTGCCATACTTCTGGCACCAACATAGCATGCCCACTACTCACGAACCCTAACCCATACGGACTGTGGGAGGAAACTGGAGCACCCAGTGGAAACCCATGCGATCATGGGGAGAACGTACAAACTCCTTACAGGCAGTAGTAGGAGTCTAACCCCAATCTTACAATCGGTGCTGTAAAACGCCATGCTAACTGCTACATTACAGTATAGCATGGATGCAGGCATTTTGACTCATTCAGTCCACCCCCCCCCCCCAATCTAGTCCCAATTTTCCTGGGTCAGGCCCACATCCTTCCAAGCACCTGGTTCTTAAAGGAAAGGACAGGACCTGCCCTCAAGCCCGGTGGATTAAAGTATGAAACAGATTAACCAGACTGATACTTCACCAGGTCTCAAACAGGAGAAAACCCACAGATGCTGGAAATCCAGAGCAACACACACAACATGCTGCAGGAACCCAGCAGGTTGGGTGTCGGGCAACATCTATGGAAAAGAGATGGTTCAGGTCAAGACCTTTCATCAGGACTAGAAAGGAAAGGGAGGAGTCAGGATAAGAAGGTTAGGCGGGGGGGGAGAGGAGGAAAAAATACAAGGTGGTATCCTAAGCCAGGGATTGCAGACTCCAAGGGAAGTAGAGGCACTGCCGTGATTTTTTTGCAATCACACTTTCCTGCCGGGCCCAGGACATGCCCTCTGAAATATTAACATCCAGGAGTTTACACTCCCGGTAAATGTCACAAATCGTGGGGAAGAGAGATACCAGTGAATTTTCACTATCCTCTGTGCGGTCTCTGAACTTTCCATGCCTAGGGCAGGATCTGCCAATGCCTTCTGTTGGTAGGTATCCTTCTAGCGGGCAAACCCAATAGTCAAGGAGAATTGGAAGAGCAAGTCTGCAGAGAGATAGCAGGCAACTGCAAGAAACATAAAGCTGTGGTGGTAGGGGATTTTAATTTTCCATACATTGATTGGGACTCCCATACTGTTAGGGGTCTAGATGGTTTAGAGTTTGTAAAATGTGTTCAGGAAAGTTTTCTAAATCAATATATAGAGGGACCAACTAGAGGGGATGCAATATTGGATCTCCTGTTAGGAAATGAGTTAGGACAAGTGGCGGAAGTCTGTGTAGGGGAGCACTTTGGTTCCAGTGATCATAACACCATTAGTTTCAATTTGATCATGGACAAGGATAGATCTGGTCCTAGGGTTGAGGTTCTGAACTGGAAGAAGGCCAAATTTGAAGAAATGAGAAAGGATCTAAAAAGCGTGGATTGGGACAGGTTGTTCTCTGGCAAAGATGTGATTGGTAGGTGGGAAGCCTTCAAAGGGGAAATTTTGAGAGTGCAGAGTTTGTATGTTCCTGTCAGGATTAAAGGCAAATTGAATAGGAATAAGGAACCTTGGTTTTCAAGGGATATTGCAACTCTGATAAAGAAGAAGAGGGAGTTGTATGAAATGTATAGGAAACAGGGGGTAAATCAGGTGCTTGAGGAGTATAAGAGTGTAAGAAAATACTTAAGAAAGAAATCAGGAGGGCTAAAAGAAGACATGAGGTTGCCTTGTCAGTCGAAGTGAAGGATAATCCAAAGAACTTTTACAAGTATATTAGGAGCAAAAGGATTGTAAGGGATAAAATTAGTCCTCTTGAAGATCAGAGTGGTCAGCTATGTGCGGAACCAAAGGAAATGGGGGAGATCTTAAATAGGTTTTTTGCGTCTGTATTTACTAAGGAAACTGGCATGAAATTTATGAAATTAAGGGAAACAAGTAGTGAGACCATGGAAACTGTACAGATCGAAAAGGAGGAGGTCCTTGCTGTCTTGAGGAAAATTAAAGTGGATAAATCCCCGGGACCTGACAGGGTGTTCCTTCGGACCTTGAAGGAGACTAGTGTTGAAATTGCAGGGGCCCTGGCAGAAATGTTTAAAATGTCGCTGTCTACGGGTGAAGTGCCGGAGGATTGGAGAGTGGCTCATGTTGTTCCGTTGTTTAAAAAGGGATCGAAAAGTAATCCGGGAAATTATAGGCCGGTAAGTTTAACGTCGGTAGTAGGTAAGTTATTGGAGGGAGTACTAAGAGACAGAATCTACAAGCATTTGGATAGACAGGGACTTATTAGAAAGAGTCAACATGGCTTTGTGCGAGGTAGGTCATGTTTGACCAATCTATTGGAGTTTTTCGAGGAGGTTACTAGGAAAGTGGATGAAGGGAAGGCAGTGGATATTGTCTACATGGACTTCAGTAAGGCCTTTGACAAGGTCCCGCACGGGAGGTTAGTTAGGAAAATTCAGTCACTAGGTATACATGGAGAGGTGGTAAATTGGATCAGACATTGGCTCAATGGAAGAAGCCAGAGTGGTAGTAGAGAATTGCTTCTCCGAGTGGAGGCCTGTGACTAGTGGTGTGCCACAGGGATCAGTGCTGGGTCCATTGTTATTTGTCATCTATATCAATGATCTGGATGATAATGTGGTAAATTGGATCAGCAAATTTGCTGATGATACAAAGATTGGAGGTGTAGTAGACAGTGAGGAAGGTTTTCAGAGCCTGCAGAGGGACTTGGACCAGCTGGAAAAATGGGCTGAAAAATGGCAGATGGAGTTTAATACAGACAAGTGTGAGGTATTGCACGTTGGAAGGACAAACCAACGTAGAACATACAGGGTTAATGGTAGGGCACTGAGGAGTGCAGTGGAACAGAGGGATCTGGGAATACAGATACAAGATTCCCTAAAAGTGGCGTCACAGGTAGATAGGGTCGTAAAGAGAGCTTTTGGTACATTGGCCTTTATTAATCAAAGTATTGAGTATAAGAGCTGGAATGTTATGATGAGGTTGTATTAGGCATTGGTGAGGCCGAATCTGGAGTATTGTGTTCAGTTTTGGTCACCAAATTACAGGAAGGATAGAAATAAGGTTGAAAGAGTACAGAGAAGGTTTACAAGGATGTTGCCGGGACTTGAGAAACTCAGTTACAGAAAAAGGTTGAATAGGTTAGGACTTTATTCCCTGGAGCGTAGAAGAATGAGGGGAGATTTGATAGAGGTATATAAAATTATGATGGGTATAGATAGAGTGAATGCAAGCAGGCTTTTTCCACTGAGGCAAGGGGAGAAAAAAACCACAGGACATGGGTTAAGGGTGAGGGGGGAAAAGTTTAAAGGGAACATTGGGGGGGGCTTCTTCACACAGAGAGTGGTGGGAGTATGGAATGAGCTGCCAGACGAGGTGGTAAATGCGGGTTCTTTTTTAACATTTAAGAATAAGTTGGACAGATACATGGATGGGAGGTGTATGGAGGGATATGGTCCGTGTGCAGGTCAGTGGGACTAGGCAGAAAATGGTTCAGCACAGCCAAGAAGGGCCAAAGGGCCTGTTTCTGTGCTGTAGTTTCTATGGTTCTATGGTAGGTGATAGGTGAAACTGGGAGAGGGAGAGGGGTGAAGTAAAGAGCTAGGAAGTTGATTGGTGAAAGAGACAAATGGCAGAAGGAGAGTCTGATAGGACAGGACAGAAGACCATGGAAGAATGGGAAGGGGGAGGAGCACCAGAGGAAGGTGATGGTCAAGTAAGAGAAGATGTGAGAGAGAGAGAGACAGAAATGAAGAATAGTGAAGTGGGGGGGGGGGGGGGCCTCATTACCAGAAGTTCAAGAAACCAATATTCATACATCAGTTTGGAGGCTACCCAGACGAAATATAAGGTGTTGTTCCTCCAACCTGAGTGTGGTCTCATCGAGACAGTAGAGGTGGCCATGGACAAATGGGAATGGGAAGTAGAAAGACACAGGGTCTGTCCTTGCATAGCATCTTTCAAATGGCAAAATTTCCCCACACTGTCAAATCTGGCTCAGCTTCCTCAGGTGACCAAATGCATACATGTAGTATATTTTAAAGGGACCATACATATGCTGGGTCAGCTGTGTGTGGGGGAGAATTCCTGAGTTTATTGCGAGGATTATAGAGATGGAGGGGATTACAGACAGGAAGTGGCCAAGCTGTTGAGGAATGTGAAGATTTTGTTTGCTAGTAGCCTGGATATGTCAACAGGCACTGGAGTGGTTGTCCCACTGTATGGTGAACTGAGGCTGAGGGCCTGCTCCATCTGCTCTGGGGTTTGGGGCTATGGACTCACTTTTGTTCTGAATGTTGTTGGTGCTTTTATCATTTTTTCTCTCTCTCTGCACGTTGGGTGTTGGTCTTTATTTTAAATTGGGATCTTTTGGTTTTCTTGCTTTGAGGCTGTCTGTAAGCATACAAATCTCAAGGTTATACATTTTGACAACAAATGTACTTTGAACTTTGAGAACGTTGGCTCCTTGCTGGGTGAACAGGTCTTGACTACCTTGCAAGACTCTCTATCACCTACTCAACTGAGGCCTTATTCAAAGCAAGGATGTACGCTGAGGCTGTATGACGCCCTGGTGAGGCTTCACTCGGCTTACTATCAGCAGTTTGGGCTGCTTATCTGAGAAAGGGTGTGCTGACGTTGGAGAAGGTTCAGAGGAGGTTTATGAGAATGATTCTGGGAATGAAACTGCTATCATATACTATTATGGTCATTACCTGCCAACCACATTCAGGGGATGGTCACAGTTGGGAACTGGATGTAGGAAAAGCTGTGGATGCCAAGTCATGTGGTATATCTAAGGCAGAGTTCGATAGGTTCATGATTTGTATGGACATTTAAAGGTTACAGGGAGAAGGCAGGTGAATGGGATTCAGACAGAAAATAAATCAGCCATAACAGAATGGTGGAGCTCATTCGATGGGCCAAATGGCCTAATTCTGCTCCTGTGGCTTACGGTCTTATATAACTTCAACAGGGGCAGGACCATCCTAACCAGAGCCACAAAAAATAGATCTTCACTCAAAATATCTCAGCAAAAAGGTACCCTGCCCCAAACCTCCCAAGCAGAACAGGCTTGGCCTGGAGTCACTCTCACTTGTAATGGAGTCCAAGGTCGGAGAAGATCTCCTTCTGAAGTGACACAAACTCATCCAGTAACTCTGTGCTCTCGCTTCCTGTCTCGGCTGCCGTCACTCCAAACATCTCCACCTTGAATGGAACACAAACAAGCTGATAGAAACCAATCCTTTAGTAGAGAGAAAGCTTTAGAAGAAGAATTTTTTAAAAACTCTAGTTAGGCCACACCTGAGCACTGTGTGCAGATCTGGTTGCCACACAGTAAGACTGTGCTGGAGAGGGTACAGAGGAGATCTGCCAGGACATTGCTTGGAGAGGGGTTTTTCAGTTAAATGGAGACAACTGTTTAGGTTGTTTTTCTCTGGAGAAGAGGTGGCTGAAGGGTGACCTGATAGAGGTGTACAAAACAACGAAGGGGTAGATTGGGTAGTGTACCGTATCCGATCAATTGCGAGAATGTGGCGAGTGAATCGGCTGGACCTCCGATGCACGAAGTACTCTCTTTGGGCACAGGCTTTTGAGCGCTCATCTTTTGTCCCAGCAGGTCCAGTTCATCACTCCCACACTGTAAGTTGCCCAGCGTATACCATTATTAATACAACTCAGTAAGGACACTAAATCAGACCTCTCCATTGTCGTTCTTGCTCCGCACAATACGTACCAGGTAGATAGTAAGAAATCTTCTTCTTTTGCTGGGGGAGCTGTCTACAGCAGTCTTAATATAAGATTAAGATGAGCTCTATTTGTCACATGTATTTACGAAACAATGAAACATACAGTGAAATGCTTCGTCTGGCATCAATGACCAACAGACCAAGGACTGCGCTGGGGGCAGCTCGCAAGTGTTGCCACAGTTCTGGTGCCAACGCAGCATGCCCACAACTTACTAACCATAACTGGTACATTTTTGGAATGTAGGAGGAAGCAGGATCACCCGGAGGAAATCCAAGCAGTTATGGATAGAATCCTTACAGTGACAGGAATCGAGACCAATCAGTGATCACTGATTCTGTAAAACGCTGCGGTTAGGGCAGTTGCTACCATGCCATACTCCTGCTGCTGCCTGTAAGGAGCTTGTACGTTTTCCCCACGGGTTTCCTCCCGCTGCTCCGGTTTCCTCTCATGCAGGTGGGCTAGAAGGTTAATTGGTGACATGAATGTAACAGTGTGGTAGAGCTCGCTGGGCCAGTAGGGCCTGTTATCATGCTGTATTTCTGAATAAAAATCTAGATAAGCACTTGAAATTGTCAAGGCAGAGAAGGTTGTGGATCAAATGCAGGCAGATGACATAAAATCCATGAACAGCATGGGCAAAAGGGCCTGTTTCTGCACTGTACAACTACGTATAACTTACTGCCTTTGCCTCTATTGTAATAGTCACTTTAGGGGTTTTGGATCAGAATTCCAAAACTTCCAATGTTATCTTAACCACTCAGACAGGTAGAGGCTCCAGGGAAAGACAGATCACTTTTGTCATCTGTGTCACAACATGGATCAGCTGCTGAGCTCCCTTCCATTCCCCACTCCCCTCAAAAGTTGCCCACATCCCAAGAACCAGGCACTGGCACACGTACATGTTACGGTGTATTTTGGGGTTAGGACATATACTACTTCAGCTATTAACCTTCAGATCCGAATAGGGACCATGGATTAAATTTAAAATGCAACTCGGAACGAGGAAACAGGCACTTAACTGGTATATGTCTGCATATGCATGAATGCAATTGACAGCCCATTGCATGAATACGACAGTAATTAATACTCATTTTGGGTGTGTTGGTCGTAAAGAAAACTACATGCAACTCAAAAGAGTATTAAGGGGGCATTGAATAGGACAGGATATAGAAATTATCCTGTAACTTTTGTCCTTTAACATATAAAAACGTGCTGTAATGTTGGGTTAGGGAGTCTCTCTCTCATGACTCCAAAGGACTGTCAGCTTACATGTCTGTGTTGGATAAGACTACTTTTCTACCTATCAGCTGCATCTGTTCCGTGACTTTGTTCACTTTACGACGTACCCAGCAAAAATTATGTTGGCACGTCGCAGGCAGTGCTGCCCCTTGATTCTTTAAACTCTAACCATAATAAGAAGGTACATACTGATAATCTGTACTGCCAAATAAAGCAGTGAATGATTTTTTTTACACCCTACCAAGCGTCTCACGCTAGCTTGGTGTCAGCTAGATGGAGGCAAGAACACATGACATTGAATGAAAAGTTTTAAAATCCTCAATGGCCTGATGCATACATCAGTATTTGGTCAATAAATGGTTACAGTAACAGTATTATTCATAAATTATGTATTTTTTCCAATTGCCTTTTTAAAGTATTCATATTAATCTTTGAACAAGTCATTAATTTGAATGTCCCTGTTATACCTTTTTTTTTACATTTTATTTTTATTTGGATAAATAAAAGAGGAGAAAAACTGAACATAAAGAAGAATCCTGAAGGACCTAGCATTCTAAAATCAGAAACTCGAGCAGCCATAAATAAAACAAAACATAACAGAGCAACTGGTCCAGACAACACCGCTGTTGAAATGATACTGGCCTTAGAAGATTTTGGAATAGAGAAAATAACAGAAATAGCAAATGAAATCTATGATCATGGGGAGATACCAGCTGATTTAAGTAAATCAGTGTTCATCACACTTCCAAAGAAAGAGAGAGCAACAGAATGTGAGTTACATCGTACAATAAGCCTGATGAGCCACGTGGCAAAAATTATTCTCAGAGTAATCATGATGAGAGCAAGATGCTGTATAAAACCAGAAATCAGTAAAGAACAATGCGGCTTTGTGGAAAACACTGGAACCAGAAATGCGATTTTCATGCTACAGATGATCTGTGAACGAGCCATCCAGGTACAAAAAGATATCTACCTATGTTTCATTGACTATACAAAAGCTTTTGACACTGTCAGACACCAAGATGTTCTGGAAATGCTTCAAGATCTTGACACAGATGGGAAAGATATACGTTTCTTACGAAACTTATACTGGGACCAGACAGCATCCATCAGAATAGAAGAAGTGAGTGAGTATGTGCTCTATTCAAAAAGTTCAAAGGAACATCTAAACAAGCCTGATGCATTTTGGAAACAAGTCCTGTGTACTGATGAAGCTAAAATAGAACTTTCTGGCCACAATGAGCAAAGGTATGTTTGGAGAAAAGAGGGTGCAGAATTTCATGAAAAGGACACCTCTCCAACTGTTAAGCATGGGGGTGGATCGATCATGCTTTGGGCTTGTGTTGCAGCCAGTGGCACGGGGAACATTTCACTGGTAGAGGGAAGAATGAATTCTTTGAGTTTCCAATGTGTTTCAATTGATGAGTTTCATCAATTTCACTTTGCACGTTCTTAATTTCCTGTTTTAAATTAGAACTAATTTTGTTGCTATCTACAACTTGAAGTTGTTTTAATTTTCCTTGAAGGTCTGCTAATTTATGTGCATTGAATTTTTTCATGTGAGTAGTAATGGAAATAATTTTCCCTCTCAGTACAGCTTTCAATGTATCCCATAAGATCACTGGTGATGTTTCTCCCGTGCCATTATGGTGTAAGTATTCTTTGATTTCTCCCCTTAATTTCTCCATTACTTTCAGGTTATTGAGTATATGTGAATTTAACCCCCACAGTGTTTTCCTCATTTTCCTTTCCAGAATTAGAGACACAGAGGCTGGACTATGGTCCGGCAGATCAATTGTTGCAATATTACAGTTTTTTATCCTGAGTCTATCTGTATTAAAGATGAAGAAACAGTCTATCCTTGAATAGGCTGAATGAGGGAAAGAGTAATGTGTATAGTATTTACTAGTGGGGTGTAATTCCCTCCACACATCTATAATTCCCAGCTCCTCCATCAATGAATCCACTTTCCTAGTCAGAGGTTTATTCTGAAAAACTGTTCTTGAAGAATCTAATGCAGGGTTTAACCTGATATTAGAATCCCCTCCACAGATTACTACCCCTTGAGAGCTGACCATTAGGTCAAAAATGTGCCTATAGAATGACCATTCACAACCTGGAGGAGCATAAACATTCAGCAATGTTATTTCAGTACCTTCTATTCTCCTGTAATTTTTACAAATCGTCCATCGTTGTCTTTAGTCTCTGAAATATGTTCATAATTAAGAGTACTAGACATTAAAGCAGCTACCCCTCTTTTGTGGCCCAATTTATATGATGAATAAAATACATGCTTAAAGCCCATTCTTTTTAATTTTGCATGTCAGATTGGCTCATGTGCATTTCCTGAAGGAAGGCTATTTGTGCCCTCTCTTTTTTCAATTTAGACATAATCTCATTTTTCTTAATTGGATTCAAAACCCCACTTACATTATAGGAAGTTATTTTTACCAGTTCAATTTGCATTTTTCTCTTAATAGAAAAAAAAACACTCTCCTTTTCTAAACGAACAGTAAGTAATTCCTTCTCAACAGTAAACCAGAACATTAAATCAAACCCTAGGGATTTTTGAACATAGAACATTTGAAAATTTTGCCCGACTTCCCACAGTGAGGCCTGAGCACCGACTGCCTCAGTTCAGAGGGATAACCTCTATGTCCAGTCTGTGTTAGAGGGCCCCCCGCGGTGTGAACAGTCACAGAGAATTCTCTCCTTTTCATGTCTCGACCATATTGCTCTCATTCATGTTATTCCATCTAGATTATTTTTAATTACCAGCTTTCATTTTACCTTTAAGTACGATTTACTCTTTTCAGACATTTCTCAATTAGTCTACACTCTGTACGTTCGCGTCTGAATACTTGCAGCTTTTCCTTGTAGCTTGACACTCTGGTTCGAGTGGAGAGTCCTCGCCACACTGGTTGCCACGTCCACCGCCAAATCTTCTCCAGTAACGACTCCGGTTGGGTGATAACTTTTGTGGGTAGTCCCCGAACCGCCAGATCCAACGTTGCCTCTTCCACTGTAGTGTAAGTTTTTGTCCCCTTGTCATAAAAGACTCTTAGCCGAGCTGGATACAGGGTCTGAAATCTGAAGTTGTTCTCCTTCAGGACCTTCCATGTTTCCATGTATTCCTTCCGTCTGGCAAGGATCCCCGGTGCATAATTGTGGTCTAAACTGATTTTACAGTTGTTCCACATAAAGCCTTTCTTTTGCCATGCCAGTTTAAGCACTTCTTCCTTCGTTCTGTATCTGAGAAATCTGACTGAAATCGATCTGGGCTGGGCATCTGCCGGGGGCTGTGGTGCCAACGCGCAGTGGGCCCTTTCTATCTGTAGCTCTTTTGCATCTGGTATGTCAAGGTTCTCTCTAAGCAGCTTCTCCACGAAGGGAATCACCAGTCCGGGTTTACCTTCAGTTCCTTCGGGAATTCCGTAGATCCTCACATTTTCCCTTCTTGGTCTATTAGTTCCCACTGGAGCTGTTCTTGTAGCTTTAGCATTTCTGCTATCACTTCCTCTGCGTTTTGCAGCCTCTCCTCAGTCCCTACAATCCTCGCTTCGGCTTCATCGAACCTCAGATTAGTTTTTCCTATTTCTCCTTTAATGTCTTCCAGCTGTTTGTTGATATCTTGTCGGAAATCACAAATCTCTAAGAATCAAAGTCAGATTCACCGATTCTTCCACATTATCTCCATCCTGGCTAGCTGTGGGGGGAGCTAGGCCCCTCGTCTTGCTGCGACTTTTTATAGTTATCAGCCTTCTGAGCAGACTTTTTAATCTTGTACTTAGACTCCATCCTTGCCCCTTCTATTGATATAGTTATACAATACTAAATATTTGTCTAATTTTGACTTTGGGGCAGTTTACGTTTTTTTTTGTCGAGAGACCTTTTCCTACGCTGCCATTCTCTTGGAGACCCGGAAGTCCTCTCGGCCCTGTTGTACCTTTATGAATGGCAGAAGTCCAGGTAGTATGGGTAGGGCATCACGGTAGCATAGCACAACACTTTATAGTATCAGCAACTTGGATTCAATTCCCGCCACTGCCTGTAAGAAGTTTGTACACTTTCCCCGTGACCGCGTGGGTTTCTTCCAGGTGGCTGACCTTAACAACGACGACGATGAGTTGGAGTATAGAGAGGAAGTGGAGCGGCTGGTGGACTGGTGTGAGAACAACAAACCGAGTCTGAATGTGGAGAAGACGAAAGAACTGATTGTGGATTTTAGGAAGGTGCAGATGAACAGCCCCCCTCTGCACATACATGGCTCCTCTGTAGAGAGAGATAAGAGTACCAATTTCCTGGGGATTCACCTCACCTGGTTCCTCAATAGCACCTCCCTGAACAAGAAGGCACAGCATCACCTCCACTTCCTGAGGAGATTGAAATGAGCTACAGCCCACCCCATCCAGAAGCACCATTAACAGTGTCCTGACAAGCTGTATCTCAGTTAGTCTTCCTTCACCTGGTCCCTCGCCTTCCTTCAGTTAGTCCTGACGAAGGGTCTTGGCCTGAAACGTCGACTGTACCTCTTCCTAGAGATGCTGCCTGGCCTGCTGTGTCCACCAGCAACTTTGATGTGTGTTGCTTCAATTTCCAGCATCTGCAGAATTCCTCGTGTTTGCGTTTTTAAAAAAGCTGTATCTCCATCTGGTATGGAAGCAGCAGAGCATTGGACTGGAAGTTCTGACAAAGGACTGAGAGAACGGTTGAAGGGTCTCCCTACTGTCCATCAGGGACATTTATCAGGAGCGCTGCATACGCAGGGCTCTTAATATTATCGAGGATCCCACCCATCCATCCAGCATCCTCTTTGACTTTCTCCCATCAGGCAGGAGACTCTGATGCATAAAGACAAAAACAGTCAGTATGGGAAACAGCTTCTTCCCTTGGGCCGTTAGGTTTCTGAGCTCCCTGCCGCAGTACAATTCAAGTGTCACCGGATAATCTGTTCTGAACCCTACAATACTTAATTTATGTACTTTACTTTGCTTATCCATGTGTAATTCATTTGTAAATTTAATTCTTAACTTTCTGAAGTTATTCTGTATTATATGTGTGTTATATGTACCCTAGTTCAGAGAAACATCGTCTCCTTTGACAGCATACGTGTGTATAGTTGAATCAAGTCAAGTTTATTGTCATTTCGACCATAAGCTGCTGGTACAGTACACAGTAAAAACGAAACAACGTTCCTCCAGGACCCTGGTGCTACATGAAACAACACAAAACTACACTAGACTATGTGAGACAGCACAAGGCTACACTAGACTACGTAAAACAACACAAAAACTACACTAGACCGGCACAGGACTATATAAAATGCACAAAATAGTGCAGGGCAGTACAATAATTAATAAACAAGACAATAGGTACAGTAGAGCACAAATTACAATATAATAATAAGTGATGTAGATGTCAGTCTAGACTCTGGGTATTAAGGAGTCTGATGGCTTGGGAGAAGAAACTGTTACACAGTCTGGTCGTGAGAATCCAAATGCTTTGGTACCTTTTGCCAGATGGCAGGAGGGAGAAGAGTTTGTATGAGGGGTGCGTGGGGTCCTTCACAGTACTGTTAGCTTTGCGGGTGCAGTGTGTGGTGTAAATGTCTGGAATAGCGGGAAGAGAGACCCCGATGATCTTCTCAGTTGACCTCACTATCCGCTGCAGGGTCTTGCGATCTGAGATGGTGCAATTCTTGACCAGGCCGTGATGCAGCTGCTCAGGATGCTCTCGATGCATCCTCTGTAGAATGTGGTGAGAACGGGTGGGGGGAGATGGACTTCTCTCACCCTTTGCAGGAAGTAGAGACGCTGCTGGGCTTTCTTTGCTATGGAGCTGGTGTTGAGGGACCAGGTGAGATTCTCCACCAGGTGAACACCAAAAAATTTGGTGCTCTTAACAATCTCAACGGAGAAGCCGTCAATGTTCAGCGGAGGGTGGTCGCTCCGTGTCCTCCTGAAGTCCCTTTTGTTTTGTTCACTTTCAGAGACAGGTTGTTGGCTCTGCACCAGTCCGTTAGCCGCTGCACCTCCTCTGTGTATGCTGACTCGTCATTCTTGCTGATGAGACCCACCACGGTCATGTCATCGGCGAACTTGATGATGTGGTTCGAGCTGTGTGTTGCAGCACAGTTGTGGGTCAGCAGAGTGAACAGCAGTGGACTGAGCACACAGTCCTGGGGGGGCCCGTGCTCAGTGTGATGGTGCTGGAGATGCTGCTCCCGATCCGGACTGACCGAGGTCTCGCAGTCAGGAAGTCTAGGATCCAGTTGCAGAGGGAGGTGTTCAGGCCCAGCAGTTTCAGCTGTCCAATCAGGTGCTGATTGAAATGGCAATAAACTTGACTTGGCTAGATAATGAATTTACTTTTTGACATTTATTACTACAAATTCATTAACTAATGATAATCTCTGCTCAAAGTTACCACAGCACATGAGAACCTTCTGAGAAGAAAATTGTCCATCTGGTCACACACTCTTAAAAAGGTTCACCAGCCCCGCCAAAAACAAATCAAATGAAGCAGCAGGAAAAGGAAGTGGTACCTTGGTAAAATGGTGAACCCGAAAGAGCCCCCAGGGATCCCTTGCTGTGTCTGTCTCTGCTCGGTAACACGTACTGCTGCACACCATCCTGCAACGGAAAAGACAGCGTTCACTCCAGTATTCATCAACAAGCCTCACACAGTGAATCGGCCCACCGTACTTCACAGAAACAACAGTCGGACTTGGCTGGGAATCGTAAAAGGAGATAATCCTCACCTTGGTCAAAGATATTCTTTGTTGGAGGAAGGCCAAACCATAAGACACAGAATTAGGCCATTCGGCCCATTGAGTCTGCTCTGCCATTTCATCATGGCGTATCCATTTCCCTCCTAACACCATTCTCCTGCCTTCTCCCTGTAACCTTTCACACCCTGACTAATCAAGGACCTATCGACCTCCACCTTAAATGCATCCAGTGACTTGGCTCCCACAGGCACCCGTGGCAATGAATTCTACAGATTCACCAGTCTCTGGCTAAAGAAAATTCCTCATCTTTGTTCTCAATGGACATCCCCCTATACTGAGGCTGTGTTCTCTGGTCCTAGACTCCCCCCACCGAAGGAAACACCTTCTCCACATCCACTCTATTGAGGTCTTTTAACATTCAATAGATTTCAGTGAGATTCTCCCCCCCCGCCCCATTGTTCTAAATTCCAGCAAAAACAGGCCCAGAGCCTTCAGTCACTGCTCATATAATAACCCTTTCATTCCCAGATTCATTCTGGTGAACCTCCTCTCAACCCTCCCCAATGTCAGCACATCCTTTCTTCAACAGGGGCACAAAACTGCTCACTATACTTAAAGTGAAGCCTCACCAGTGCCTTATTCAGTCTCCATATTACATCCTTTCTTTTATATTCTATTTCTCTGAAAAAGGATGAGAGAGAGGGCACAGCACTTAGTTAACGGGTTCGGGAATCAGCGACCCAGACAGCTGAAGGCATGAACACCAATGGAGTGGTGAGTAAAAGGAGGGAAACACCTGGAAAACGGGGTCTCGTATGCAAGACTCGTCAGTTCAACAGCATCCTACTCCAGAACCTGGGAATCAACTGCTCCCTCTGTAACTGGATACCAGACTTAACGGCAAAGCCGCAGTCAGTCTACGTGGGCAGCAATGTCTTTAGTCTCATCATGCTGAGCTGCTGCACTCCCTAAGACTGTGTGCTCAGCCCACTGCTGAGGCACGACTGTGTCGCAGGATCCAGCTCAAACCACGTTGTCAGGTTTGTAGATGACACGACATCAGGAACGATGACGAGACGGAGTAGAGGGAGGAAGTGCAGCGACTGGTGGATTGGTATGAGAAGAACAACACAGGCCTGAATCTGAAGAAGAACAAGGAAATCATTGTGGACTTCAGGAAGGTGCAGATGAACCATCCCCCTCTGCGAATACACGGCTCCTCCATACAGAGAATCAAGTTCCTGGGAGTTCATGTCACAGATTACCTCACCCGATTCCTTAATATCACCTCCCTGAACAGGAAGACACAGCAGCATCTCCTCTTCCTGAGGAGACTGAGGCAAGCAAGGCTCCCCCACCGCCCCAAACCTAACTGGATTTTACAGGAGGACCATTGAGAGCATCTTGATCAGTTGCATCTCCATCTGGTATGGGAGCAGCAAAGTATCAGACCAGAAGTCCCTACAAAGGACTGTGAGAACAGCTGAGAGATGGAGGGCATTTATCAGGAGCACTGTGTACACAGGGCCCTTAGTATTATCAAGAATCCCACCACCCATCCAGCATCTTCTTTGACTTTTTACCCTCAGCAGGAGACTCCGACACATAACGACAAGAGCAGTCAGGATGGGGAATAGTTTCTTCCCCCAGGCCATTAGGCTTCTGAACTCCCTGCCACATTGTTTTCAATGTTTCACTGGTTAATATGTTCCAGTACAATATTTAATATTAATGTACTTTAGTTTGTTAATTATGTGTGATTCATCTGTAGATTTTATGCTTACGATCACAAGTTATAGAGTGCATGTGGGTTTTGTGTACTATTGTGCCTTACACCCAGGTTTGGAGAAACGTTGTCTCTTTTCTGTATACAATATATGGTTATATATGTTATATACATAAATGTAGTTAAAGGACAATAAACGGATAAATTTGGAAGATTTAGGGCTGAGGAACAGGGTACCAATTTGCCTGAGACATAGCTACCCACTCAGATAATAGGAACAAGATTATGTTTATGTCATGATGGCCCAGGGCATTGCCAGAACTCCCTTCGTTCTCTTCCAGTGTTATTTGTTTAATATCATCACACGTGCAGTGCCTATAAAAAGCATTCACTCCCCACTTGGAAGTTTTCATGTTTATTATTCTACAATATTGAATCACAGTGGATTTAATTTGGCTTTTTTTTTGAAACATCAACAGAGAGAGCCTCTGTTGTGTCAAAGTGAAAACAGATCTCTACAAAATGATCTAAATTAATTACAAATATAAAACACAAGATAATTTATTGCATAAGTATTCACCCCCTTCAAGTCAATATTTAGTAGGCACACCTTTGGCAGCAATTACAGCCTTGAGTCTGTGTGGATAGGTCTCTATCAGCTTTGCACATCTGGACACTGCAATTTTTCCCCTTTCTTCTTTACAAAGCTGCTCAAGCTCTGTCATATTGCATGGAGATCAGGAGTGAACAGTCCTTTTCAATCCATCCACATATTCTCGATTGAATTGAGGTCTGGACTCTGATTTGGCCACTCCAGGACATTAACTTTGTTTTTTAAGCCATTCTTGTGTAACTTTGGCTTTATGCTTGGGGTCATTATTTTGCTGGAAAACATATCTTCCAAGTCACAGTTCTCATACAGGTTTGCCTCCAGGATTTCCCTGTATTTTGCTGCATTTATTTTACCCTCTACCTTCACAAGCCTTCCAGGGTCTGCTGCAGTGAAGCATCCCCACAGCATGATGCAGCCACCACCATGCTTCACAGTAGGGACGGTGTGTTTTTGATGATGTGCGGTGTCTGGCTTACGCCAAATATAGTGTGTAGTCTAATGGCCAAAAAGCTCAATTTTTGTTTCATCGACCATAGAGCCTTCTTCCAGCTGACTTCAGAATCTCCCACGTGCCTTCTGGCAAACTCTCGCCAAGATTTCATGAAATTTTTTTTTCCAGCAGTGGCTTTCTCTTTGCCAATCTCCCGTAAAGCTGTGACTGGCGAAGCACCCAGGCAACAGTTGTTGTATGCGCAGACTCTCCCATTTCAGCCACCACCATTGTAATTCCTCCAGAGTTGTCATAGGTCTCTTAGTGTCCTCCCTCATCCTTCTTGCACGGTCACTCAGTTTTTGAGGACGGCCTGCTCTAGGCAGATTTACAGCTGTGCCATATTCTTTCCATTGCTTGATGATTGACTTAACTGTACTCCAAGGGTATTCAGTGACTTGAAAGCTTTCTTGTATCCATCTCCTGACTTGTGCTTTTCAATAACCTTTCACAGAGTTGCTTGGAGTGTTCTTTTGTCTTCATGGTGTAGTTTTTGTCAGGACACTGACTCACCAACAACTGGACCTTCCAGTTACAGGTGTATTTTTACTACAGTCAATTAAGACACCTTGACTGCACACAGGTCTTCAAAAACAGATCTCCACTAAACTAATTATGTGACTTCTAAAACCAATTAATAATTACTTTATTGATCCCAAGCGGGAAATTATTTTGTTACAGCAGCAACATTTTAAAAATTCAGCAATAATAATAAATATAATAATATTAGCTAATGAAAAAGTTCAGAATGATAATATTCACAATAATTTACCAATGTGCTATACTGTACAATAGTAATGTACAAAATAATACAACAGAGGCTATTGTACTATTGTGTTCCCCTGTTGCACAGAGATGAACTTACAGCATTTGGTCAGAAAGATTTTCTGCAACAATTCTTGTGACAGCAGAGCTGAATGAGCATGTTTGAAAGGGGGCTCCGCTGCTGATTCAGTCAGTCATGGAGAGGATGTGCCTGATCGACACTGATGGATAACAGTTTGTTTCATGACCTCCTCCCCACCACTAACTCAAAGGGTCAATTGGCTGCACCAGTGATGATTTGGTGTGTCATATTAAAGGGGGTGAATATTTATGTAATCAATTATTTTGTGTTTTATATTTGTAATTAATTTAGATCACTTTGTAGGGATATGTTTTCACTTCGACACGAAAAGAGTCTTTTCCTGTGTCAAAAAAGCCAAATTAAATCCACTGTGATTCAATGTTGTAAAATTATAAAGCTGAAAACTTCCAAGTTGGGGGACGGGGGTGAGAGTGCCAAGCTTCATTTTCATGACATTCAAACAGATCATGCCATTCATAATCACATCAGGGTGGTGAACATGTGCCCCACGGGGATGTCTACTTAGCCCACTTATGACTGCGTGGCTACGCACAGCTCCAATGCCATATTGAAGTTCACTGATGACACCATTGTTTAGGCTGAATCAAAGGTGGTGATGAATCACTTTACGGGGGGGATTGAAAATCTGGCTGAGTGGTATCATAACAACAACCTCTCACTCAATGTCAGCAAGACCAAGGAGCTGATTAACACACGCAAAATGGAGGAGCTCAGCTGGCCAGGCAGCATCTATGAAAGAGAGTACACAGTTGATGTTTCGGACTGCGACCCTTCAGCAAAGGAGTTGATTATTGACTTCCGGAGGAAGAAACCAGAGGTCTACGAGCCAGTCCTCATCGGAGGATCAGAGGTGGAGAGGGTCAGCAACTTTGAATTCCCAGATGTTACTATTTCAGAGAACCTGTCCTGGGCCCAGCACGCAAGTGCAATTACGAAGAAAGCACAGCAACGTCTCCGCTTCCTTAGGAGTTTGCAGAGATTTGGCGTGACATCTAAAACTTCCACAAACTTCTAGAGATGTGTAGTGGAGAATGTATTGACTGGCTGCATCATGGCCTGGAATGGAAACACTAATGCCTTGGATTCAGCCCTGTACATCATTGGTAAAGTGCTCCCAACCATTGAGCACATCTACACGAAACGGTGTCATAGGAAAGCAGCATCCATCATCAGAGATCCTCAACACCCAGGCCGTGCTCCCTTCTTGCTGCTGCCATCAGCTAGAAGGTACAAGAGCCTCAGAACTCACACCACCAGGTTCAAGAACAGTTACTACCTCACAACCATCAGGTCCTTGAACAAAAGGGGATAACTACACTCACTTGCCCATTCATTGAAATGTTCCCACAACCAATGATCTCACATTAAGGACTCCTTGTCTCATTATCTCATGTTCTCATTATTTACTGATATTTATTTATATTTGCATTTGCACAGTTAGTTGTCTTCTGCACTCTGGTTGATCTTTCACTGATCCTGTTATAGTTACTATTCTATAGATTTGCTGAGTATGCCCACAGGAAAATGAATCTCAGGGTGGTATATGGTGACATATATGCACTTTGAATACTAAAAAGCCTAGACAGGGTTGGCATGAAGAGCCGTTTCCTATAGTAGACAATTCTAGGACCAGAGGGCACAGCCTCAGAATAGAAGTACATCTCTTTAGAACAGAGATGAGGAAGAATTTCCTTAGCTCGAGGGTAGCTAGTATCCACATCTTCAAGGAGTGATACCTTAGGAAGGCAGCGTCCATAATTAAGGATCCTCACCACCCAGGACATGCTCTCTTCTCACTGTTACCATCGGGAAAGAGGTACAGAAACCTGAAGGCACACACTTAACAATTCAGCCACAGCCTCTTCCCCTCTGCCATCCGATTTCTGAATGGACTTTGAATCCATGAACACTATTTCACTACTTTTTTTTAAATTTCCTACTCTTTTGCTCTAATTTAATTATTTAATATAGAATACTTACTGTAATACAAAGATTTTTCTTTTTTTCTCTCTATTATCATGTACTGCATTGTACTGCTGCCACAAAGCTAACAAATTTCACAACACATACCAGTGCTACCTAACCTGATTCTGACGGTAGAATGGAGAAGAGAGAATGACCAGGTTGGGAGGGGTCATAATCATGGGCTGCTTTCCCGAGGCAGGCAAGGAGTGTACATGGGGGTTAATGGAGGTGAGGTTGGTTGGTGTGATGGACTAAGATACCGTCACAACTCTCTAATTTATAGCAGACAGGGAAGCGTAGTTGGCATGGGTTTTAATATCTACCTAATGGTCTCACTTTAACTCTTTCAGAAGGCCATACATACAGTGCCTATAAGAGGTATTCACCCCCCTCCCCAGAAGTTTTCATGTTTTACAACATTGAATCAGTGTTTTGACACTGATCAACAGAAAAACTCTTTTGTATCAAAGTGAAAACAAATCATGATTATTCCGCCACCTCCAACGGGATCTCACCACTAAGCACATCTTTCCCTCCCCCACCTCTCTCTGCATTCCGCAGGGATCGCTCCCTACGTGACTCCCTTGTCCATTCGTCCCCCCCATCCCTCCCCACTGATCTCCCTCCTGGCACTTATCCGTGTAAGCGGAACAAATGCTACACATGCCCTTACACTTCCTCCCTTACCACCATTCAGGGCCCCAAACAGTCCTTCCAGGTGAGGCAACACTTTACCTGTGAGTCGGCTGGGGTGACATACTGCGTCCGGTGCTCCCGATGTGGCCTTTTATATATTGGCGAGACCCGACGCAGACTGGGAGACCGTTTCGCTGAACACCTACGCTCTGTCCGCCAGAGAAAGCAGGATCTCCCAGTGGCCACACATTTTAATTCCACGTCCCATTCCCATTCTGACATGTCTATCCACGGCCTCCTCTACTGTAAAGATGAAGCCACACTCAGGTTGGAGGAACAACACCTTATATTCCGTCTGGGTAGCCTCCAACCTGACGGCATGAACATCGACTTCTCTAACTTCCGCTAATGCCCCACCTCCCCCTCGTATCCCATCTGTTACTCATTTTTATACACACATTCTTTCTCTCACTCTCCTTTTTCTCCCTCTGTCCCTCTGAATATACCCCTTGCCCATCCTCTGGATCACCCCCCCCTTGTCTTTCCTCCCAGACCTCCCGTCCCATGATCCTCTCGTATCCCTTTTGCCTATCACCTGCCCAGCTCTTGGCTCCATCCCTCCCCCTCCTGTCTTCTCCTATCATTTTGGATCTCCCCCTCCCCCTCCAACTTTCAAATCCCTTACCCACTCTTCCTTCAGTTAGTCCTGACGAAGGGTCTCGGCCTGAAACGTCGACTGTACCTCTTCCTAGAGATGCTGCCTGGCCTGCTGCGTTCACCAGCAACTTTGATGTGTGTTACTTGAATTTTCAGCATCTGCAGAATTCCTGTTGTTCACGATTATTTATATTTACATTTGTAATTAATTTAGATCAGCTTGTTGAGATCTGTTTGCACTTTGACACAAAAGAGCTTTTCTGTTGATCAGTGTCAAAAAAGCCAGCCAGATTAAATCCACTGAGATTCCACGTTGTAAAACAATAAAACAGTAAGATAGCAATGCTCCCTCAGCTGTGCACTAGGAGTGTCACCCTGGTCTCTTGCTTGAGGTCACACTCAAACACATAACCTACTGGCTCTAGACGTCTGTGTACGGTTTGTGTAACACTATTACAGCTGTAAGATCAGGGTTCGAGTCCCACAGCTGTCTATAAGGAGTTTGTACATTCTCTACACGACCATGTGGGTTTCCTCCGGGTGCTCTGGTTTCCTCCTACAATCCAAAGACGTGTGGGTTAGGATGGTGGTGAATATTGGTAGCTCGGGTTGAGTGCTTGCATTTATATAGGCCCATTCACTTGCCTTGCTCCTGATTGGCTACCCCTTCAGTTGATCTTTGAATTCTATTGACTCCCATTTCTTTGGCCCTGAGGAGTTAATAGATCTATTTCGATATGTTTGATAATGAAGTTATCACAAGAGAAACACGCTTGCGCCTGCTTCATGTTTGCCTGTGGCAGAACCTCCGTGGTCTCCCAGATAAAGTGGTGTCCTTCCTGGTCTTCATGTACCAAGATCAGCGACAGTGGTCCATGTCTCCGTACTGTCTGTTTGTGTTGTGGTAAATGAGATGAGAGTTTACATCAGTTAGTCCAGACGAAGGGTCTCGGCCTGAAATGTCGACTGCACCTCTTCCTACAGATGCTGCTTGGCCTGCTGCGTTCACCAGCAACTTTTATGTGTGTTGCTTGAATTTCCAGCATCTGCAGAATTCCTGTTGTTTGAGTTTACATCCTGTCTGGCTGATGTACTACTTGTTGCAGTCTCCAAAGGTGATCATGTACACCGCATTGCTTTTGTCAGTTGCCTTCACTGGTACCTCGGCTCTTGAGACAATCCTCCTTAAAGTTCTGGGCCAGGCAAGCATGAGCAGACACAAGACTACAGAATTCAAAGATGAAGAGGTAGCCAATCAGGATCAAAGCAAGCAATCGGGACCTATATAAACATTAACATTCCCAGAGAGTAACACATAACTGCACACTGAGGATGTCTCCTTGACTGGTGATGAAACATCTGTAAGCTGATTGTCAAGCTCAGTGAACACTGCAATATCAAACACCTCATCCCAAGCTACCAATACTCACCACCATCCTAACCCACCAATACTCACCACCATCCTAACCCACCAATACTCACCACCATCCTAATCCACCAATACTCATCACCATCCTAACCCACCAGTACTCACCACCATCCTAACCCACCAGTACTCACCACCATCCTAACCCACCAGTACTCACCGCCATCCTAACCCACCAATACTCACCACCATCCTAACCTACCAGTACTCATCACCATCCTAACCCACCAGTACTCACCACCATCCTAACCCACCAGTACTCACCACCATCCTAACCCACCAGTACTCACCGCCATCCTAACCCACCAGTACTCACCGCCATCCTAACCCACCAATACTCACCACCATCCTAACCCACCAGTACTCACCACCATCCTAACCCACCAGTACTCACCACCATCCTAACCCACCAGTACTCACCACCATCCTAATCCACCAATACTCACCACCATCCTAACCCAATACTCACCACCATCCTAATCCACCAATACTCACCACCATCCTAACCCACCAATACTCACCACCATCCTAACCCACCAGTACTCACCACCATCCTAACCCACCAGTACTCACCACCATCCTAACCCACCAGTACTCACCACCATCCTAACCCGTATCTCTGGGACTGTAGGAGGAAACCAGAGCACCCGAGTTGGGGTTAGTGAGTTGTGGGCATGCTATGTTAGTGCGGGAAGCATGGTGACACCTGCATTGTGCCCAGCACAAACCTCGCTGATTTGATTTGATACAAATTATTTCACTGTAATTTTCAATGTACAGCTGCAAGAAAAAGTTTGTGAACCTTTTCCTCTTACCTCATCTTCTGCATTTTTTACTCATAAAATGTGGTCTGATATTCATCAGAGTCACAATAATAGACAAGCACAATCTGCCTAAACTAATAACGTACAAACAATTGTACTTCTCGTCAATACTGAGTCCACCATTTAAACACAGTCTAGGTTCAAAAAAGTATGGGAACCTCTGGGGTAATGCCTTCTACAAAAGCTATTTGGAGTCAGGTGTCCCAATCAATGAGATGAGATTGGAGGTGTGCGTTGTTCAGGTCCCCTGCCCTTTAACAAGACAATGTCAGATTACTGAGAGAGCCTGCTCTTCTCAAGAAAGATCTCTTTACATGCACTATGCCTTGATCAAAACAACTTTCAGAGGACTTTAGAAGAAGAACTGTAGAGATTAATGAAGCTGGAAAAGGCTACAAAGGCATTTCTAAAGACCCTTGTGTTCATCAGTCCACAGTAAGAGAAATTGTCTACAAATGGTGAGTACTGTTGCTACTCTCCCTAGGAGTGGGCATCCTGCAAAACTCACACCAAGAGCACAATGTGCAATGCTGAAGGAGGTGAAAAAGAACCCAAGGGTAACAGCCACAGACCTGTAGAAATCTCTAGAAATCTCTGTTCATGTGTCCACTATAAGAAAATGGTGCTCAAGGAAGGACACCACCGTTCTCCAGGGAAAAAACACTACTGCCACCTCAAGTTTGCAAAAGACCACGTGGATGTTCCACAATGCTTCTGGGCCAACGTTCTGTGGACAGATCAGACAAAAGAACTTTTCGGCAGAAATGCACACCGCTATGTTTGGAGGGAAAAGGGCACTGCACACCAACACAAAACCTCAACCCAGTTGTGCAGCATGGTGGAAGGAGCATCGTGGTTTGGGGCTGCTTTGCTGTCTCAGGGCTTGGACAGCTTGCAATCATTGAGGGAACAGTGAATTCAAAACTGTATCGAGACATTTTACAGGAGAGTGTCAGGGTAGCAGTCCATCACCTGAAGCTTAGTAGAAGTTGGATGATACAACATGATCCAAAATACAAGAGTATATCAACAACAGAATGGCTTAAAAAGCAGAACATTTGTGTTTTGGAATGGCCACGTCAGAGTCCGGATCTTAACCCCTGACCTGAAGAGGGCTGTTTATGCAAGGTATCCCAGAAATATTGATGAACTGAAACAGCTTTGTATGGAGGAAAGGTCTTAAATTTCTCCTTGCCGTTGTGCAAGTCTGATCAGCAGCTACAGGAAACATTTGGTGGAGGTTATTGCTGCTAAAGGAGGTTCTACCAGTTATTAAATACAAGGTTTCATGTACCTTTTCCAGCCTGGACTGTGAATGATTAAACAATGTGTTCAATAAATAAATGGAAAGTACAATTGTCTCTGTGTTACTAGTTTAGGCAGATTGTGTTTGTCTATTATTGTGACTTAGATGAAGATCAGACCTACATTCTATGAATAATTAATGCAGAAAACCAGGAAATTGCAAAGGGTTCTCTAATCTTTTTCTTGCAACTGTATATATAACAAATAAAGCCAATCTTTACAAAACCCTTAACAAAAGGTTCTACAGAAAGACGAATGTGCATTTAGAAACGCAAACAACAGGAATTCTGCAGATGCTAGAAATTCAAGCAACACACATAAAAGTTGCTGGTGAACACAGCAGGCCAGGCAGCATCTCTAGGATCCTGACGAAGGGTCTCGGCCTGAAACGTCGACTGCACCTCTTCCTAGAGATGCTGCCTGGCCTGCTGCATTCACCAGCAACTTTTATGTGTGTTGCCTGTGCATTTAGAATGTAGCTTTTTCCAATGCATTACGGTCGGATATACACAGCGTGGCCACTTTATGAGGTATTATATCTCTGGTACCTGATAAAGTGGCCACTGAGTGTATGTTCGAGATCTTCTGCTGCTGTAGCCCAACCACTTCAAGTTTCGATGTGTTGCGCGTTCAGAGATGCTCTTCTTCACACCAGGGTTGTAACGTGTGGATATTCAAGCTACTGTCAACTTCTTGTCAGCTTGAACCGGTCTGGCCATTCCAAACTGGCCTCTCTCATTAACAAGGCTTTTTCAGTGGAACCGTTTTTTGTTTATCACACCATTCCCCGTAAACTCTAGGGCAGGGGTTCCCAACGTTTTTTATGCCATGGACCAACACCATTAAGAAAGGAGTCTATGGACCCCAAATTGGGAAACCCTGCTCCAGATACTGTTGAAAATCCCAGGAGATCAGAGTTTTTAAGATACTCAAACCACCCCATCTGGCACCAACAAACATTTCATGGTCAAAGTCACTTAGATCATATTTCTTCCCCATTCTGAAGTTTGGTCTGAACAACAACTGAATCTCTTGACCATGTCTGCAAGCTTTTATGCATTGAGGTACTGTCACATGATTGGCTGATTAGATATTTGTAATTATGATCAGGTGTACCTAAGCTGTACTTGCCACAAATGTTCAAGGAGAGAAAGTTGGAAACTGAAGGCTGCTAACTAGTAAAGCCACTCAGAATGGACAGAAAATTTAGAAATTAGCGCAAGGCAGACAACTGACACAAAACTTTCCAGCAAAACCCAGTGCTTCTCCATAATTCATCAACTTACCTCATGGGCAGATCCTGGATGTTAACAGCATGATCCATGAAGTACCCTGGAAAACAACAGCAGCTTTCACTGAGAGAACAGCATGGAGAGTATTACAAACTAGGATTCACCAACTTCAACATATCATCCCTGTATTCAATACTTTGACTTGGAAAGGCCAATGTGCCAAGTGCTCTCTTAAGACTTTAAGATAATGCCAGAGAATTAGGCCATTTAACTCATTGAGTCTGCTCTGCCATTTCATCATGGCTGATCCACTTTCCCTCTCAGCCCCAATCTCCTACCTTCTTCTCATATCCCTCCACGCCCAGACTAATCAAGAATCTCTCAAACTCTGCGTTAAATATACTCAATGACTGGCTCTCCAGAACAAATTCCACAGAGTCACCACTCTCTGGATAAATAAATTCCTCCTCATCTCCATTCTAAATGGATGTCCTCTATTCTGAGGCTGAGCCCTCTGGTTTTAGACTCCCCCACTACAGGAAACATCGCCTCCACATCCACTCTATCAAAGTCTTTCAACATTCGATAGGTTTCTTAATGACTTTATCTACCTGTGATCTAAGTGACTTTCAAGGAATTATGGATTTGTATACACAGAGACACAAAGGCAAAGGCAGACTACATAATAACTAAGTATTTGCAGCTGGTCTATCTGGTACTGATGTTCCAAGGAGCCTTTTTCATCATCTTCACCTCAGTGCCTTCAGAATCACCACGCATTTCCCCTCATGTCTTATCCAGCTTCCCAATAAATGCATCTCCTACCTCCCTCCATCCTTTTCTCCTTCCATTTGCTGGGCGGCATGATAGCATAGAGGCTAGAGTAATGTTATCAGAGTGCCAGAGATAGGTGTTCAATTCCTGCTGCTGTCTGTAAGGAGTTTGCACGCTCTTCCCCATGACAATGAGGGTTTCCTCTGGGTGCTCCAGTTTTGTCCCACAGTCTAAAGACATACGGGTTAGGGTTGGGAAGTTGTAGGCATGTCAAGCTGGAAAAACAGTAATACTTGCAGGCTACCACCAGCACATCCTTGGGTGCTGCTGGTCATTCATGCAAACAACGTAGTTCACTGTATGTTTCAATGTTTTGATGTACATGTAACAAACAAAGCTAATTCTTAATAGGACCTAAGACCATAAGATTTAGGAGCAGAAGCAGGCCATTCAGCCCATCGAGTCTGCTGTCATTCAATCATAGGCTGATCCAATTCTTCCAGTCATCCCCACTTCCCTGCTTTCACCCCGTACCCTTTGATGCCCTGGCTAATCAAGAACCTATCTATCTCTGCCTTAAATACACCCAATGACGTGGCCTCCACAGCCGCTTGTGACAACAAATTCCACAGATTTACCACCCTCTGACTAAAGTAATCTCTCTGCATCTCTGTTCTAAATGGACGTCCTTCAATCCTGAAGTCATGCCCTCTTGTCCTACACTTCCCTACCATGGGAAATAACTTTACCATATCTAATATGTTCAGGCCTTTTGACATTCGGAATGTTTCTATAAGAACACCCACCCCCCCATTCACCAGGGAACACAGCCCAGGAGGTGCCAGACGTTCCTCATACGGTATCCCTTTCATTCCTGGAATCATTCTCGTCAAAGTTCAAGGTTTGAAGCACATTTATTATTAAAGTGTGAGAGTGTGTGTGTGTGTGTGAGACCATATACAACCCCAAGATTCATTTTCTTGTGGACATACTCAATAAGTCCAACGGCCATAATAGAATTAAGGAAAGACCGCACCAACTAGACACACAGCCAGTGTGCACAAGACAACAAACTGCGCAAATACAAAAGTAAATAATAAATAAGCAAGCAATAAATATCTAGATCACGAGCTCAGAGTTCTTGAAAGTGAGCCCACGGGTGTGGGAATATTGCAATGATGGGGAAGTGAAGTTGAGGGTAGTTATCCAATTTGGTTCAAAAGCCTGATGACTGCAGGGTAATAACTGTTCCTGAACCTGGTGGTGTGGGGCCTGAGGCTCATTGTGGTGAGTGAAGTTATCCACACTGGTTCAGGAGCCTGATGGTTGCGGGGTGATAACTGTTCCTGAACCTGGTGGTGTGGGGCCTGAGGCTCATTGTGGTGAGTGAAGTTATCCACATTGGTTCAGGAGCCTGATGGTTGTGGGGTAATAAATGTTCCTGAACCTGGTGGTGTGGGTCATGAGGCTCCTGCACCTTCTTCCTGATGGCAGCAGTGAGAAGAGAGCATGTCCTACGTGGTGTTGGGGAGCGGGGGCAATGATGGATGCTGCTTTCCTGCAACAGCATTCTGTGTAGATCTGCTCAACGGAGAAGAGGACTTCACCCATAATGGACTGGCCGTATCCACTCCTGATGGTAGGACTTTCCGTTCAAGGACGCTGGTGTTTCCACATCCCGGCCATGAGGCTGCCAGCCAATACCCTGCCCCACACATCCATAGAAGTTTTAGACACCATACCGAATCTTCGTAAAGTTCTAAGGAAGTAGAGATACTGCCATGCTTTCTTTGTAATTTTAATCAGCCTCCCTTTAGAACAGGGGTCCCCAACCATTAACTGAGGGGTCCGTGGAATCCAGGGTCTTTTAAGAGACTCCTGGATGAATACATGGAGCTTAAAAAAATAGAGATCAATGGGTAAGCCTAGGTACTTCTAAGGAAAGGACATGTTCAGCACAGCTTTGTGGGCAGAAGGGCCTGTATTATGCTGTAGGTTTTCTATGTTTCTATGTAACACTGCCTTAAATACATCTAGTACTCACATCTCTCTACTGCCTACGGGAGCTGGAACCATATCCATCAGATATGCTAAAGACAACTTACAGTAACAAATTAGCATAGTAACTTGCATGCATTCGGGATGTGGAAGGAAAGTAGAGCACCAGAGCAAACTCAGTCACAGAGAGAATTCCACTCATCACTTCCACCCGTCATGTCCGAGCATCTGCATGCTCATCTGCCTATTAACCCCTGCTTACCTGGATCCACTGATGACCCTTGCTTCTCATCTTCCCCTACCTCCCGCACTTTTTTTTTACACTGGCCATCTCCTTCCAGTCCAGAAAGGCCTGTACTGTGTTGTTCTCCGTTCTAACAGTTATAATGCCATCACTCAAGGTGAGCATGACGTTTTCCTGAGGGGTCATTCCCTTAATGGAGAATGCCTGTGCATGACTTTATTTAACGTGGGTAGGCTAATGCACTGGAAGCGCCCACACGGTCCTTGACTGATCGGGGTCAGAGTCCAGTGGTACAGAATGCAAGACGACTGGGGACAGTTCACTGCTGCTGTGATCCATCATCATCTTCTACCCATTGCACCATGAAGGTCTAAGTTGGATTGGTCTTGGTCTGGAACCTCCCTCACTGCCATGAGCAACCCAACAAGGAACTACACAGCGTTGCTCTTGGGATCTCAGGAACTCATAAGCTCATGCACCACATCAAACTGATGATCCTCGGAAAAGCTTACAAAATGTTCGAACACTTGACCTTAGACCAACATCATTAAAAAACAATAAGCCCGCGACTCACGGCAAGTAGACTTTGAAGGAGGAGATTGTGCGGGTACATTTCAGAAGAGAAATAATGAAGGGAGAAAGGAATATGTTAATAGGGTGAGAAGTTGGGCAGAAGGAGGTACAACAGGACATGAACGTCAGAACTGAGGGTTAGGGCTTGATCCACAACATCGACTAACCATTTCCCACCATGGTTGCTGCCTACCGTCCAGTGCCTTTGTGTTGCTCGCAAGGAGAAAGCCCAATCTCTATCCCAGAGTTCAGAAACAGACTGGGGGGGCGGGGGGGGGGGTCACTGGAGCCAAGGGACATCTGCACTACCTATTGTGTTATCTCCACTCTGTGGTGTGTCAGGTACACAGCTCATGGAACAAATCAATCATATCTACCTCCCTCCAAACCCTTCCCTCTCTGCTCATCGTTTCTCTACTCCTCCTCCTCCCCCTCCTACTACCCATTCCATCCACCTCTCCCCTGCTCCATCCTCCCCTTCCCTCTCTCCCGCCGTTCCTCCCACTCCCCTCTTCCTCCCCAAACCCCCTTCTCCCTCTCTCCCCTTATGCCCCTCCCTCCCCCTCTCTCCGCCTCCATCTCTATCCCCCTCCATCTCTCCTGTCTCTCTTCCCCTCCCCTACTCCCTCCACCCTCTTCTTCCCCACTTCCTTTCTCACCCTCTATTCCTTTCACTCTCCTTCTCCCCTTCTCTCCCCTCCATCTCTCTTCCCCTACCTGCTCCTTCTCTCCATTTCTCTTTCCCTCCCACACTCCACCCTCTCCCCTTCCCTCTCCCCCCACTCTGTCAGTCTACCCCCTCTCCCTCCCTCTCCCCACCCCCACTACCTCTCTTGCTCTCTCCCTCTTTCATCTCCCTCTCCCTCCCCCACTCACATCACTCATCTCTCTTTCTCTCTCTCTCTCTCCCCCCCCACCCCTGCACACACCCCCCTAACCCCAGTTTATCCATTGAGGGTTAAAGTTAGTTAATGCTCAGGGAATGCAAAAGGCTCCTAACTCATTCTGTCATGCCCTTACCTGCGATGCCAACCTCTGCTGTTCCTGCTAGACAGAGATCACCGAAGCGAGCAGAATCGAGCTGATACACCTGAGATGTTTTGGCATTGGGCATCATTCCACAACCCTCCTGTAAAGTTAGGAAATTCAACTGTTAAAGGCATCCTCATCCTCCATCACCCATGTCTAGTGCACCGTAGAGCACTTCCAAAATTCTGTTCCATTGCCTTCAGTGCAACTGCCAGAGAGTGTACTGCTGTTAATACGCACTCAGTGGCCACTTTATTAGGTACACCCCAGACCCTGCTGTGGTCTGCTACTGCTGCTGCTGGAGCCTGTCCACTTCAAGGTCTGACGTGTCGTGTGGTCAGAGATGCTCTTTGGCACACGACTGATATAACGCATGGCTATCTGAATTACTGTCACCTTCCTGTCAGCTCAAACCAGTCCGACCATTCTCATCTACAAGGTGTTTCTGTCCAAAGAACTGCCACACATTTGATGTATTCTCCCTTTTCGTACCATTCTCTGTAAACTCTGGAGACTGTTGTACAGAAAAATCCCAGGAGATCAGCAGTTTCTGAGATACTCAAACCACCCCTTCTGGCACCAACAATCACTCCAGTCAAAGCCACTTAGATCACATATTTTCCCCATCCTGATGCTTAGTCTGAATAACAACTAAACTGTTGATGACGTCTGCATGCTTTTGTGCAGATAGTTGCTGCATGATTGGCTGATTAGATATTTGCATTAACGAGCAGGTGTACAGGTGTAACAATGAAGTGCATTGCTTGTGTAGTATATACATGAGAGCTCAGAATTTCTGGTTTTCTTCCAAGTTAATTAATGAGATCAAAGGTCTATTAATATTAATGTCTGCCAATGAGCCGATAGACAATTACTGTGCTTGGAGTAGGTGAGAGAGAGCCTGTCTGAGATACCGAAGTTAGGATGGATTGTAGTTTTTGATGGACTCTAGATCAAGGTCTTTTTGGGGGTTTTGTTATTGACTGCATGGTGGGAGGGGGGAAATCAGTGACTTTGCAAGGGTAAGTGGGGGGAATAGGAGGGGTGATGCTTGTGTGTGGGAAGGTGAAGGGGTGCTTTAGGGTTCTGATACTTCTGTCATTTATTCTTCGTTTTTTTCCCTGTTTGAGTAAGAATTTCAGGCTGTATACTGTATACATTCTCTGATATCACACTGAACCTTTAAACCATTGTTTGAGGACCAGCAGAGATGTCACAAAAGCTTCAGCAATTTCACTCAACAAAGGTACAGCAGGCAGTGCAAGTAGTTTGGCTGCTTCACAGTCTTGGCAACCCAAGTTCCACGGTGAAGTTCAGGAGCAGACAGTGTGGAGTTTGCACATTCTCTGTGAGTGCGGGGGTTTTCACTGGGTGCTCCAGCTTCCTCTCTCACGGGCAAAGATCTCACTGCATCCGACAGTAAGCCCTGACGGGCTCTTGATTCTGGGTCGGGAAGTCCTGAATTGAAGTCCTTCAAAATATAGGCCACATCTCCAGTACAATACTGAGGTGTCACCTTATGGATAAAATGTTAAACCAAGGCCTTCTCTCACCCCTATACTGGCAAGTGAAAGAAGCTTCAGGAATTCCTGCTCCTTGACCTACCCGGATAGCCCAGATTAGACAGCTTATCTTATGAGGAAAAGATGAGTGAGCTTGGGCTTGTCTCTTTGGAAAGAAAGTGGCTGAGAGGTGACTTGATAGACATGTACATGAAGATAAGAAGCATAGATCGAGTAGACAGTCTGACTTTTTCCCCAGCGTGGAAACGGCTAATATGAAGGGGCATACTTAAAGCTGATGGGAGGAAAGTATGGGGGGGGGGGGAAGGGGTTTCAGAGGTAGGCTTGCTTGCTTGCTTTATTTATTTATTTATTTATTTATTTATTTATACATACATACATACATACATACATACATACATACAGAGAATGATGGTGCAATGAACCTGCCAGGGACAGTGGTAGATACTTAAGATAACCTTAGATAGGCACATAGATGATAGAAAAATGGAGGGCTACATGGGAGGAGGTTCCTTAAATTGTAATAGCCAATCGTGTGCACCTCAAATAGTCTCTGACAACCAACTCCAGCTCCTGGTCTGTGTGTAGCTTAGCTACTAAGCCCAGCAGAACGGTTTCTACTGACAGGAAAAGTGGTAAAGAAGGGTTACTGGCGCCTTAGAATCAGTCACCTTGGGCAGGTGGGACTCATCAGCTGTGGTTGACAGTTCATCTAGGAGAAGGAAAACTTTTATCTGAAACCTCCGCTGCCTTGCAGCTATACCCAACTCACGGGGAAGGTTTTGGGAGTAAACCTTGAGGAAAAATCTGGAGCTGGAATCCCAAAGGCAGTCCTATGTTGAATTCAATCACTGACGGGCAACTCCTACAACGCCGCTGGTGCCAAACTGTATTGGCCTCTGCCGTTCCTTTGGGTTCATCAGATGTGTGAGAAGGGGAGCTGGCTACGTGGGCAACAGCTTGCTCTCCATATTGTACTGCCCAGGCTTGTGCATCTAGACTGCTAGGACACAACATCCATGGTGGACTCTGACCGGCAGAGGCCTCGGTCACTCATGGGAGAAGGAAGTGTTAGATTGATCATGAAGCAGTTAAAGTTTGGGCACATCATTGTGAGCTAAATAGCCTGTGCTGTGTTGTAATGTTCAACTTTCCAACACTTGACTTGAGACTAACATCATTCATAAACAAGCCCACTGCTGATGCATGACGTGTTGCAGGATTCAGCTCAAACCAAGTCATTAAGTTTGCAGATAAACAACAGCGGTTGGCCTCAGCAACAATGATGAGTCGGAGTACAGAGAGAGAGTGGAGCGGTTGGTGGACTACTGTGAGAACAACCGAACTATGAATGTGGAGAAGACCAAGGAAATAATTGTGACCTCAGGAAAGGGCAGACAACCCATTCCCCCTGTGAATACACGGCTCCTCCGTAGAGAGAGTTAAGTGCACCAAGTTCCTGGGAGTTCACATGACAGATGACTTCACCTGGTCCCTCAATATCATCTCCCCAAACAAGGCGGTACAGTAGTGCCTACACCTTCCTGAGGAGAATGAGGCAAGCAAGGCTCTCCCCCACCCCACCCCGCCAATTTTAACTGAATTTTACAGGAGCACCATTGAGAGTGTCCTGACAAGCTGCATCTCCATCTGGTATGGGAGCAGCCGAGCATCGGACTATCCCTACAAAGGACTGTGAGAATGGCTGAGTGGATCACAGATATCTCCCGACCACTCATTGAGGACATTCATCAGGAGCGCTGTGTATGCAGGGCCCTTAGTAACATCAAGGATCGCACCTATCTGTCCTGTGGGAGCATTGCTTACTTTGATTGTCGAAAGTCACTTCTGTCATGATCGGTCAGTTTTAGAAATTGCAGCTGCTTTTCCCATTGGTTAGCTGCCTGTCAGTTTCAGATATCCTGGGTATAAAATAACACATGGAAGAGGCTTGCTCTCTCTTCCTTTGTTTAAGGCAAGCGGTGCACATAGCCACTGGGAAGGTAAGCTCTGCACGCGTTTTTAGCTAAGTGTGTTTCCTGAATACTCAGCTTTGTAGTTTCCATAATTTGGGGAACATTAATGTTTGGTCGAATTTTTAATTGTTTGTAAATAAATAATTAATATACTTTCTTTGTAGTCAGTGTTTTCTGGCTCACTCGCCAGACCTGTGAACCTGATTCAACATTACACCATTCATGTTCAGCACTCGCTTTGACTTTCTACCACCAGGCGGGAGACTTTATCCAAAGCATAAAGTCAGGATGTGAAAAAGCTTCTTCCCTCAGGACATTAAAGCTTCTGAACTCCCTGCCGCATCAAATTTGAAGTGTCATTGAATAATCGGTTCTGTACCCTATAATATTTAAATTATACACTTTACCTTGTTTACCTAACCCACCTGTAGATTTTAACCTTGCTTTCCTAAGTTATATGTGTAATCTGTGTACTACTGTGCTTTACACCGTGGTCTGGAGAAATGTCTCATTTGACGGTATACATGTATATAGTAAAATGACAATAAATTTGATTTGATTTGAAGTAGATATGGCTTTGAAGGAGATTATGGAGATACATTTCAGAGGAGAGACCATGAAGGGAAAAGGGAAATGCCGAGCGGATGAGATGCAGTCAGGCAGGAGTATGATACAAAAATTAAAATATCAGCACAGAAGACTTGGGCTGGATGGCCTGCTTCAGTGCTTTTAATGAATGCAATTGAACAAATTTCTATACTTACAAACACAGCCCCTTTCAACATATCAGGAACAGATATTGCCTCAAATCCCTGAAAAAAAAGTTACGGGAGAAGTATTAAATCTGTCAGCACAATTGTACAATATTCAGTCCAAGTTACCCACCCTGACTAGTGGGCATCATGTTACAGCAGTCAGTATAACACTTTATACAATGCCAGCGGTAAGATTGGGGTTCAATTCGTAAGGAGTTTGTATATTCTCCCCGTGACCACGTGGTACCCCCGGGGGCTCCAGTTTCCTCCTGCACCCAAAGACAGGTGGATCAGGGTTAGGCAGCTGTGAGCACCCTGAAGCATGGTTTCACTCACCCAGCATAATCCATGCTAATTTGATTTGGTGCATTTCACTGTATGCTTCGACGTACATGTGACAAAGCTAATCTTTTAAAATTGTCTTTAACACTGTCACAGACTACTTGGCCCAGAGCCTTCACTCAGTCCGGCCTCACAAGGTTCAGCTAAAACACTAAGCTTAACCAGGCCATCCGATTTCATTGGCACTTCATCCCCTCTATGTCCAAGCAATTCAAGTGTTCACTAGACCAGGGGTTTCCAGCCTGGGGCCCAGGGACCCCTCCGTTAATGGTAGAGGTCCATGGCATAAAAAAAAGCTTGTGAACCCCTGATCTCAACATTACTTAACTACTGTCAACCACCTGCATCAACCACTTTCTCAAACCCTATACTTACGCCCTGGCACGACAGCGTAGTGGTTAGCACAACACTTTACAGAACTGGCAACCCTGGTTCAATTCCCGCCACTGCCTTTAAGGCGTTTGTATCCTCTCCGGGTGCTCCAGTTTCTTCCAAGGATGTACTGGTTGGTAGGTTAATTGGTCATTGTAAATTGTCCCGTGATTAGGCTCGGGTTAAATAGGGGGATTGGTGGGCGGTGTGGCTCAAAGAGCTGGAAGGGCCAATTGTCTGCTGTATCTCAATCAATAAATAAAGGTGGTGGGGGAAGGGGAAGGGGAAGGAGTTAAAACTGGCAGGTGAGAGGTGAAACCAGGTTGGGGGCGGTTAGGGGAGGGAGGGTGGGTGAGGGAGAAGGGAATGAAGTGAGAAGATAGCAAGGGATATGAAGTGGGAGGAATCTGATAGGAGAGGATAGTGGACCATGAGGGAAAGGGAAGCTGGGGGGCCATCAAAGAGAGGCGATGGTTAGGTGAGGAGCAGTGTTAAGAATAGGGAATGGAAAAGGAGAGGAGGGGGAAGAGGGGAAAAACTACCTGAGGTTAGAGAAGTTGATGTTCATGCCATCGAGTTGGAGAATTAGCTAGGAAAGAAACCTAATAGAAGAATTGCAATTTTATGAAAAATAAACAAAAACTGCTGAAATCTGAAAGAAACTCAGATTTGGGAGTAGAGGGGCTGAGAACAGATGTGTGGAATAGCACAGACATGGTTGAGGGTTGCACAGGGGAAGTTATGGTTGAGGAAATGGGAAGACATTTCAGAAGCCATGTGGATAGCGTTGACTTCAGGGCAGATGGCGCCAAAGAACTTAGGAGGAAGGACTAAATAGAAGAGATTCTGCAGATGTTGGAAGTCTCAATAAAATGCTGGAGGAACTCAGCTGGTCAGGAAGTATCTATGGAAGAGAATAAACAGTCGACGTTTCAGGCCAAGACTCTTCATCAGGACAACAGTTTATTCCCCTGTATAGATGCTGCCTGACTTTCTGAATCCCTCCACCATTTTGTTCATGTTGCTGGGAGAAAGGACTTATCTATACAGGACACTGGATAGAAAGTGATGTGGTCAAGGCAGCTGTGAAGAAGTTGAGAAAGGCAAGAGTCAGAATGGACCATATGAAAGTGTGAGCAGTGTGGAAAACACGGCAGAAGTAATGATATCTGTGATGCTCGTCCGAGGCGCATCAAATGGCCCGAAGAAGGTAAGGAAGGAGAGCATTTTGGATTTTGTTCAAAAGAGCTCACCCTTTTGAGCAGCTTGCTCATTGTAAATTGGGCCAAAGCCTGCTGCAGTTCACTGCCTGGTCCTCGGAGGTAGTAGGATCGATGGCCAGAGACATGGGAGAGGCGCCTGGATCAAGATCAAATACAAAGAGTTAATGTTTAAACTCTAAACCAGCCTCCATTATCCAAGAAGCCATGGCATGGTCCAGCTGTTTTTTTTAATATAAACAATTGTTACTGGACCGGTTTGGAGAGACTGGGTTAGGGGAATACACCAAAGACCTTAAAATCCACTTTAGATTCTGTCTGAGTACCCTACAATCTCACGGCATGAGAATCAATTTCTCCTCCCAGTGAACAAAACTGTCCCCTCCCCTCTATTCCCCACTCTGACCTTTTACTTTTTCTCATCAGCCTATCACCTCCCCATGGGTCCCCTCCTCCTTCCCTTTCTCCCATTGTCCACTCCTCTCCCATCAGACTCTTTCCTCTCCAGCCCTTGGCCTTTCCCACCCTCCTGGCTTCACCTATCACCTTCCAGCTAGACTCCTTCCCTCTTCGAAGAAGGATCTCGGCCAGAAACGTCAACTGTGTACTCCTTTCCATAGATGCTGCTTGACCTGCTGAGTTCCTGCACCATTTTGTGTGTGTTACCTTTAAATTACAGCTGGGATGCTCAAGGAAGATTAGATTAGATTAGATTATGAGGACACACAGTCCTCTTTTATTGTCATTTAGTAATGCATGCATTAAGAAATGATACAATATTCCTCCGGTGTGATATCACAGAAACACAGGACAGACCAAGACTGAAAAACTAACAAAAACCACATAACATATAGTTATAACAGTGCAACAATACCATAACTTGATGAAGAACAGGCCATGGCACAGTAAAAAAGTTCAAAGTCTCTTGAAAGTCCCACATCTCACACAGACGGGAGAAGGAAGAAAACTCTCCCTGCCATGCCCGACCACAGTCTGACTCTGAGTCGTCCGAAAACTTCAAGCCTCCGATCAGCCCTCCGACACCAAGTACCAAGCACCATCTCTATCCGAATGCTTCAACCTCAGCCTTGGTCACCAGCAGCAGGCAAAGCCGGGGATTTTGGGGCCTTCCCTCCGGAGATTCTCGATCACACAGTAGCAGCAGCAGCGAACCGACATTTCAGAAATTTCTCCAGATGTTCATCTGTGCTTTCACGTCTGTCTCCATCAAATCAGAATTGTCCACGGCCCCTATTTAACAGATACGATATCATTTCACCGGAGAGCTGTGCGCGCTGCCATCTTCAATGCCATCTGCCATAAACATTGAGTTCTCTACCCAACTGATGGTGGGATCAATGGAAAATTTTAAAACCACCATTATTTTTATAAAAACAAAACACTGATGAGGCTGGAATCAGAAAATAATTATTGAAAATACTCAACATGTCTGGGTGGCAGGGTGGAGATACGTCTCTACCAAAGGTGTAAGGTGCTCCTGCCCTCTGCTACCCTATAGGTCACCTTTAGGCAAGGTGTAGCACCTGCTTAGCCGCGCACCCCCCTCCCCCCCCCTCCCCCCCCCCCCCCCCCCATGTCAGGGTCACGTGAAGCCATAGGAGCAGATCGTGGATGGTTGTATGATCAGCCGGTGCACATCACAAGTCCTGGTTATGTGACCACCGACACCAGGCAATCTCTGAAGAATATTGATAATGACAGGAGTCACCCATCTCATAAAGACACTGCCCAGAAGGCAGCAATGGCAAACCACTTCTGTAGAAAAATTTGCCAAGAACAATGATGGTCATGGAAAGACCATGATTGGGCGCATCATAAGACGCAGCCCATAATGAATGAATGGATTCAACATGTCAGCTAGCATCTGTGGAGAGAGGAAAAAGGTTGATGTTTCATCAAAACTGTTAAAGCTTTCTTTGGACAGGGGTTAAGAGAATATGGAATGTGGATGATGAATGGAGTCCAATGTCAACATAATTAGGCATAGAAAAGTACAGCACATAATCAAGCCGTTTGGCCCATCTAGTCTGTGCTGAACCATTTAATCTACCTACTGCCATCGACCGGCACCAGGTCCATCGCCCTCCATACCACTACCATCCATGTACCTATCCTAACTTTCCTTAAACATTGAAATTGACCTCCCATGCACCACTAGAATGCAGAACTGGGTTGTGTGAGAGAATACTTTTCTTCTACAACATATTTGAAACAAGAAATACTTCCATGGCAAATACTATACACAGTTTTCCAATATTTGGTGTCTATAATGTACTGCAACGAGCCCCAGAAACCCTAGAGTTGACACAGACAGACCAACAAAAAAGTCAAAAGTTCTTCTAACATTCATCAACTCTGTCCTGTCCATATCTAGACCCAGATTCGCTAAGTACTAATGTGAAGAACTTCCTGGTCAGAGTCCATCAACATTCAGATTCCCTTCCCTGTGAAGAACTTATTACAGCAAAGATACTAGCATGAATAGAAGATTGGGTGATTGGCAGGAGGCAAAGAGCAGGAATAAAAGGGGCCTTGTCTGGTTGACTGCCGATGACTAGTGGCATTGCAGGGATTGGTGTTGGGACCCCTTCTTTTCTTATGGTCTTCTTGTGATGGACTTTCATTGGACCAGGGAACAATGGTACCTCCTGGAATAAGCAGACAAACTGACGCACAGTGGGAGATCGTGCCATTTTATGCCTGCATCCAGTTAAAACATCTATACAAGTTTTTATAAGTATGATTGCTATTCCATTAGGAAAGAGGGCTGGTGAGTCACCGCTCTTGAAATTTGAGGTCCCATCATTGGCGGGGCAGGAGTTCAATTGTGGTGTTCAGTATCCTGTCATCAGTGAGGCAGGAGTTTGAGTGTGGAGTTTGGTGTCCCATCATCAGTGAGACAGGAGTACGAGTGTGAAGTTCAGGATCCCATTATTAGCATGCCTGGTACTCGAGTCTGGGGTTCAGTCTATCGTCATTGGTTAGTCCGGGGGTGGGGGGTTATGAGTCAACACTTAAGATCAAAGATCAAAACCTAAAAGTCAATTAGAAGTCCAGAAATCGAAGCTTGATAGTTGAAGACCAAAGACTGGAAACCTGTTCTGGGACTGAAGAACCGATGTGTGTTGGAAGGTGTGAGGGAGGAATATGGCTTGTCTTGCTGTTGTTCTGTTGCTTATTGTGTTCAGTGTAGTTCTGCTGAACACTGTGGGCATGCTATGTTGGTGCCAGAATGTGTGGTGATGTTTGCAGGCTGTCCCTAGCACCTCCTAGGGTGTGTTAATGCAAACTACATATTTTACTGTATGTTTCAATATATACTCAGCGTCCACTTTATTAGGTACCTCCTGCACAGAGTAAAGATCAAAGTTGAAAGTAAATTTATTATGAATGTACATATATGTCCCTGAAATTCAGTTTTTGTGGGCATACTCAAAAATTCATAATAGAATAATAACCACAAAAGAGTCAATGAAAGACCGCACCCCAAGTTGGGCGTTCAACCAGTGTGCAAAAGACAATGAACTGTTCAAGTACAAAAAGGAAGAAAAAATAATAATAAATAAACAATAAATATTTATTGTTACATACACTTGTTAGGGTGCATTCTCCAGATACCTTATAAGGTAACTGTAGCCTTCAGCCAGGAGCAGATGTCATCAGGTGATTCCCAACCTTCACCGAGTGTTTCGACCCTTAACCACGATACTCTCCAGTTGGTGGGCCGGCAGTGGTGGCCAAATCACTGCCCATCTGCTCCTGGCTTCCAGCTCCCCTCCTCTCGCCTGCTCCAAATCCAACAAGAGGCTCGTTCTGCCTCTTCCCCCATCCTACGAACTGCTTGTTTTTTGCTCCTTTCGTCCAGGCCCAGAGCTGACAACAACAGCCATGCTGATTTGGCTGGGAAACCTCTGCAGCCGATCTCCACAGGGAACAACCATGCCTGCCATCCCTTGTCTTTACACTCCTGCACTAAGGGCTGGTACCTCAAGGCCTTTCTCTCGTGGGCCTCTTCCCATCCCTCCTCCCACGGCACAGTCAGCTCAATCAGAATTATTTTCTTGTCTTCGGTTGACCACAGTACAATGTCCGGGCATAGGGTTGTGTGCACCACATCCGGGAACTGCAACTTCCTTCCTACATCGACCCTCATCTCCCAGGACCTGGCCGTTAGCAGCAGATTGGGCTTTGGTTGTTTGGTTACGAAAGGCCTGGCTCCCTCTTTGATGAAGGTGATGGCCTTCCTCAAATCTGTGCCAGCCGTCCTCTTCTTGCATCTCTCCCGCTCTAGTGTGTCAGCAAGAGCCAGAAGCACCTTATCATGGCGCCACCTATACCGTCCTTGAGTTCGAGCTGTTTTACACCCGGACAGTATACGAGCCAGTGACCCCTTTCGACCACAGAGCTTACAGAACATGAGGTGAAGACACCTTGAAAGTGAGTCCATAAAATGAACACTGAGTGTACATTCAAGATCTTTTGCTGCTGGAGCCCATCCACTTCAGGGTTCAATATGTTATGCATTCAGAGATACTCTTCTGCACACCACTTCAGTAACTCAACTAACCACATGTTACAATCGCCTCCCCGTCAGCTTGAACCAGTCTGGCCATTCTCTTCTGATCTCTGTCATTAACAAGGCATTTTTGCCCACAGAACTGCTGCTCACTGGATGTTTCTCTTTGGGGTTTTTTTTGCACCATTCTCTGTAAACATTAGAGACTGCTGTGTGAGAAAATCCCAGGAAATCAGCAGTTTCTGAGATACACAAACCACCCCATCTGGCACCAATAATCATTCTACTGTCAAGGTTACTTAGATCCCATTTCTTTCCTACTCTGATGTTTGACCTGAACAATGACTGAACCTCTTGACCACGTCTGCATTCTTTTATGACTGGCTGCCACACGATTGGCTGATTAATATTTGTATTAACAAGCGTACAAGTGTACCTAATAAAGTGGCCACTGAGCGAACATGTGATAAATAAATCTAAATTGGAAACTGGCCAGAAGCTCCTCTCACTCTGTGGAAAGCGGTTGTTTGTTAAAAAAAAAATCACTATGCCTGCAGTGAAAAAGGCTACCCAATCTCTCATAAGTCAGCTGTAACAAGAGTTTAAAGTATCACTGCCAGCCGCAGGACAGAAGGGGACGTGTGAGTGAGCAACAGAGCTGTCTGAGAGATAATGAATGTCTGTGAGCCACGGGGACTACCCCCCCCCCCGCTGTTCTGCAGTGGACAGGAAGAAAGAACCTCAAATAATACAGTACCTGCAAGGGGCAGAGTCGTATCCGGACAAGCACTTGTTCACACAGAGATTACCAGCTGGTTCAATACACGTTGAAACAGCTAACACTGCCATCACGCAGGGCACATAACTGAAAAGTGACGTTCATTGACGCGGGATATGGGCATCATTATTATGACTAGTATTTATTACTGATCTCAAATGCCTGAGATGTCAGCAGTGACAACTAAGAGCGATCAAGTTTCAAGACTGTTTAATGTCATTTCCACTACACAAGTGTACAGGAGAACGAAATAACCTTTACTCTAGATCTGATCAGCACATAAAAACACCATAAAATTTAAAAAAACAATTTTAAAAAGAACAATAAATATAAATACATATGATAGCTTAGATATAGATTGTTCCTTAAGTTTCTTATAGCCGGGGGAGGTAATGGCGACAAGCTCCAACTACCTATTAATGCTCCCAATGGTGTGCATCTCAAATAGCCTCTGACAACCAAGTCCAGCTCCCGGCCTTCACGTGTGGCTTAGCTACTGAGCCCAGTGGAACAGCTGCTACTGAGAGAAGGGGGAAAGGCAGGTTACTGGCACATTAAAACCAGTCACTTTGGGCAGATGGGGCTTATCAGATGTGGTCGGCAGCTCATCTAGAAGGAAAACTCTGATCTGAAACCCCTGCTGCCTTGCGGCTATACTCACTCAGGGGAAGACTTCAGGAGTAAACTCCTGAGGAACAAATTCAGAGCAGGAGTCCCTAAGGCAGCCCTACATTGAGTCCAATACTGACGAGCAACTTCCGTGATCCCTCTGGTGCCAAACTGCATCGGTCTCTCCCATTCCTTTGGGTTCATCAGATGCGTGGAGAAGGGGGACTTGCTACATAGGCAACAGCTTGCTCTCCATATTGTGCTGCCCTGGTTTGTGTAACTAGACAGCCAGGATGCAATATCCATGGCGACCCAGACTAACGGAGGCCTCGGAATACAGAGATTGATTGTATGCCCTAAAAGTGACACCAGGTACAGGCGTATGTATTCATAAGGTGGCTCTGACAGGAAATAATACAACAGTGGTAGTGGGCTGAGTTAGTGCGTGGAAGTCAAGAGAACTTCACACGGTGGAGTTACTACTGTGTGGGTTTGAAGTAACCCAAGAACAAGTCTAAAGGCGGCAAACTGGTTTCTTTCAGAAGACCTTCAAAGTACAAAGCTCAAAGTAGATTTATTATCTATGGCAGTGGTCCCCAACCACCAGGCCGCAAGGAAATGATATGATTTGGCGATATGAACCGATATGAGTCAGCTGCACCTTTCCTCATTCCCTGTCACGCCCACTGTTGAACTTGAACGCACCTGAGGTCCACAAGAATATTGTCAATATTAAACCGGTTCGCGGTGCGCAAAAGGTTGGGGACCCCTGATCTATGGAAGGTGTGTAAGGAGCACAGCCAGGACCACTTGCCTGGAAGTGCGGTGCCGATGCCATGGCACCACCAGCCGGCATATCAAAGCACATACATATCAACATATACAACATGGAGAATCGTCATCCTGTGGGCATTCACAGTAAATACAAGAAACACAATAGAATCAATGAAAGACCACACCCAACTGGATGGACAATGACCAATCTGCAAAAAAAACAAACTCCTGCAAATACAAAAAAAGGGAAAAAAATCATAATAATAAATAAGCAATAAATATCAAGAACGTTAGGTGAAGAGTCCTTAAGAGTGAGTCCAGTGGGAACAGTTCAATGATGGAGCAACTGATGTTGAGTGGAGTTATCCCCCTCTGGCGCAACAGCCTGATGACTGCAGGGTAATAACTGTTCCTGAACCTGGTGGTGTGGGACCTGAGGCTCATTGTGGTGAGTGAAGTTATCCACACTGGTTCAGGAGTCTGATGGTTGAGGGGTAATAACTGCTCCTGAACCTGGTGGTGTGGGACCTGAGGCTCATTGTGGGGAGTGAAGTTATCCACACTGGTTCAGGAGCCTGATGGTTGTGGGGTAATAACTGTTCCTGAACCTGGTGGTGTGGGACCTGAGGCCCATTGTGGTGAGTGAAGTTATCCACACTGGTTCAGGAGCCTGATGGTTGAGGGGTAATAACTGTTCCTGAACCTGGTGGTGTGGGACCTGAGGCTCATTGTGCTGAGTGAAGTTATCCACACTGGTTCAGGAGCCTGATGGTTGTGGGGTAATAACTGTTCCTGAACCTGGTGGTGTGGGACCTGAGGCTCATTGTGGTGTGTGAAGTTATCCACACTGGTTCAGGAGCCTGATGGTTGCGGGGTAATAACTGTTCCTGAACCTGGTGGTGTGGGACCTGAGGCTCATTGTGGGGAGTGAAGTTATCCACACTGGTTCAGGAGCCTGATGGTTGTGGGGTAATAACTGTTCCTGAACCTGGTGGTGTGGGACCTGAGGCTCATTGTGGTGAGTGAAGTTATCCACACTGGTTCAGGAGCCTGACGGTTGTGGGTAATAACTGTTCCTGAACCTGGTGGTGTGGGACCTGAGGCTCATTGTGGTGAGTGAAGTTATCCACACTGGTTCAGGAGTCTGATGGTTGAGGGGTAATAACTGCTCCTGAACCTGGTGGTGTGGGACCTGAGGCTCATTGTGGTGAGTGAAGTTATCCACACTGGTTCAGGAGTCTGATGGTTGAGGGGTAATAACTGCTCCTGAACCTGGTGGTGTGGGACCTGAGGCTCATTGTGGTGAGTGAAGTTATCCACACTGGTTCAGGAGTCTGATGGTTGAGGGGTAATAACTGTTCCTGAACCTGGTGGCGTGGGACCTGAGGCTCATTGTGGTGAGTGAAGTTATCCACACTGGTTCAGGAGTCTGATGGTTGAGGGGTAATAACTGTTCCTGAACCTGGTGGTGTGGGACCTGAGGCTCATTGTGGTGAGTGAAGTTATCCACACTGGTTCAGGAGCCTGATGGTTGTGGGGTAATAACTGCTCCTGAACCTGGTGGTGTGGGACCTGAGGCTCATTGTGGTGAGTGAAGTTATCCACACTGGTTCAGGAGCCTGATGGTTGAGGGGTAATAACTGTTCCTGAACCTGGTGGTGTGGGACCTGAGGCTCATTGTGGTGAGTGAAGTTACCCACACTGGTACAGGAGCCTGATGGTTGAGGGGTAATAACTGTTCCTGAACCTGGTGGTGTGGGACCTGAGGCTCATTGTGGTGAGTGAAGTTACCCACACTGGTTCAGGAGCCTGATGGTTGAGGGGTAATAACTGTTCCTGAACCTGGTGGTGTGGGACCTGAGGCTCATTGTGGTGAGTGAAGTTATCCACACTGATTCAGGAGCCTGATGGTTGTGGGGTAATAACTGTTCCTGAACCTGGTGGTGTGGGACCTGAGGCTCATTGTGGTGAGTGAAGTTATCCACACTGGTTCAGGAGCCTGATGGTTGAGGGGTAATAACTGTTCCTGAACCTGGTGGTGTGGCTCCTGAGGCTCTTGTACCTTCTTCCTCCAGCAAAAAGAGAGCATGTCTTGGGTGGTGGGGGGTTACTGATGATGGACGTTACTTTCCAACAACAGTGTCGATGTAATCAATGGTGGGAAGGGCTTTACCCATGATGGACTGAGCTGTATCCACTACTTTTTGTAGCTTTTCCATACAAGGGCATTGGTGTTTCCATACCAGCCTGTGATACAACCAGCCAATAAACTCTCCATCACATATAGAAGTTTGTCAAAGTTTCAGATGACCTGCCAAATCTTTGCAAACTTCTAAGTAGAGGCGCTGCCGTGCTTTCTTCAACTAATTAATTGAAGTAGTTGTTGTGACGAAAGTACACATAGACTAAGATATTGACTGTCCTGTGCTATCACCAGTGGGATCAGCAGTTGATCTGCCACCTGTCTTCAGGAGAGAGAGATAAGTAACACAATGGAGCAGCATTTGGAAATGTTAATGAAGAGACGGGACAGCTTAACGGAAGGAGACAGCGGTCTGGGAACTGTCAAGACAGGCTCCTCTTTGAACCCTGAACTGTTTGAAGTGATAGACAGGCGATAGCCCAGCAGGGAGATAAAAAGGGACAGGTTCGCTCAGGCAAAACACACACGACACCACCAGGTAACGAGACCCTGGAAGCGGTGCGCCTCCCACAAGTCGGTGGGAGTTTTGCAGGGCTGGTCGCGGGACCAAGCCATAGACGCACAGGGTGGAAGGGTACGATCGGCGGGAACCTGGTGTGTGTCCGCCCTTGCCTGGGTGCCAGGTTCACTGCAGAGAAACGATCGTATCTGAAAATGGAGGGGTCACAGTCGGTGACCTCAGAAGACATTACAAAGGGCTCGCCCGAAAGCTGACTGCGAAGAATATCGAAGGTCTGTGTGGAAGCCGTTTGAATATTCATTCACTTTTGCTCTCCCTCTCCTTCCCCCCCCTGTCCACAGCCACGGCAGTGATTACTGTGAACTGAACTGAACTCAATTGAACTGAACTTTGCATCACTTTGAAACTGGTCATTTACTCCTAGACGACGATAGAGTTTGATTGATCCTGTTATCCTAATTCTGTGTACATGTGTGTTTATCATTGCTGAACTGTTGCATTTATTATCCTTTTGATTAAGGTACTGTGTTGCTTATTTCTTTAATAAAACTTCCTTAGTTCCGGTAATCCAGACTCCAACTGAGTGATCCATTTCTGCTGGTTTGGCAACCCAGTTACAGGGTACGTAACATTGTAAACACAAGAGATTCTGCAGATAAAGGAAACCCTGAGCAGCACAAACAAAATTAACACTGTGGGCATCCTATGCTGGTGCTGGAATATGTGGCAATACTTATGGGCTGAACCCAACACATCCCTAGGTAATGCTCGTTGTTAATGCAAAGGCCACATTTCAATGTACGTGTGTTACATAAATGAATCAGAATTCGCTGGAGGAACTCAGCTAGTCAGGCAGTATCTATGGAGAGGAATAAACAGTTGATGTTTCAGGCCAAGACCCTTCATGAGGATTGGAAATGAAGGGGGAAGGAGACAGAATAAGACTGTGGCGGGAAGGAGGAGGAGTACAAGCTGGCAGGTTATTAGTGAGACCAGGTTGGGGAAAGGTGGTGAGTGGGGGAGTGTGACTGATGTGAGAAGCTGGGAGGGTTAGATGGAAGAGGTAAAGTGCTGGAGAGGACAGTGGACCATGGAAGAAAGGGAAAGAGGAGGGGATCCAGAACGAGGTGATGGGCAGGGGAGAAGAGAAGGGTGGGAAGGTAACCATAATAGGAAATGAAAAACGAGAGGAAGGGAGGGGGTTGAAATTATCTGAAGGTAGATAAATCGATATCCATGCCATGAGATCGGAGGCTACCCTGGAGTATGAGGATTGTTCTTCGAACTGAAGAGCAGCCTCCTAGAGGAACCAGTGGAGCAACTGTCAGAATTGGAATTGGTAGTTGAAATGAAATGAGTAACCATTTGGAGATCCTGCCTTTTGCTGCAGACAGAGCAAAGGTGTTCGACAAAGCATCCCCCCCCCCAATCTGTGTCAGGTCTCACTAATTTAGAAGTCTGCACTGGGAACACCAGATACAATAGATGCCCCTGAAAGACTTGCAGGTGAATTGTCGCTTCACCTGGAAGAACTGTCTGGAGCCCTGAATGGTGATCAGAGAACCAGTTAGCTTTTCATAACAATGAATTAGAATCAGGTTTGCAACTTACTGCAACTTTCCTGTGCAGTGGCTCCTCCATACCAGTTAAAATGCTCTCAACAGTACATCTGCACAAGTTTGCGAATGCCTTTAGTGACATTCCAAGTCTCCTCAAACTCCTAATGAAATATAGCCGCTGTCGTGCCCACTTTGTAATTGCCGAGGATAGAACTTCAAAGATATTGACACCCAGGAACGTGAAGCTGCTCACCCTCTCCACTGCTGATTCCTCAGCGGGGCTGGAGTATGTCCCCTCACTTTCCCCTTCCTGAAGTCACAATTCCTTGGTCTTGGTCCAAAGTGCTAGTTTCATTGCCCGGACTCTCAATAACGGCATTACAATTCCACATTTTGTATTCCCCAGTGCTCCTGTGGGATCTGAACTGGCTCCCCTGGATTCTTGGCCCAAGCCGCTAGATTACCGATTCAATACCAACAACTGTGCTAGTGCCGGTGAAAAACTCAATTGGGACTAATGCAAGACTAAATTAATGTCTGCCTGATAGAATTAAATCAGACGGAATTAATGGATTCTCTAAAGCCCATTCACATTTGATACACGGGTACTTGAAGTGAGGAACTTAGACAACAGTCAATAAGAGAAAGAAACCAGAATTATTTGCCCCACCCCTTTCCTACTCCTGCCAATTTACACCTCACGTCTGGCAACATTTACATCCCCTCAATGCAAATCAATGTGACCGAAGTAGATAATGACAAGAGGAACTTTGCCTTTTGTAAGACTGCTGTGTGCAGATGCCCAGAAATGGAATAGACTTCAGCAAGTGGTAGATACAGCTCAGTCCATCACAGGAAAAGCTCTCCCCACCATTGAGCACCTTGACATGAAGCATTGTCGCGAGAAAGCAGCGTCCATCATCAAGGAGCCACATCCATCCAGGCCAAGCTCCCTTCTCACTGCTGCCATCGGGAAGGAGGTACTTGGATGGTATATTTTACATATATTTATGTATTTTATGTACAGTACTGTGCAAAATTCTTAGGCATTGCAGATATATCACAAGACAAGACAAAGGAGTAGAAGTGGGCCATTCAGCCCATCGAGTCTGCACATATATCGATGTACCCAAGACCTTTGCACAGTGCTGTACAGGAGCCTCAGGTCCCACACCACCAGGTTCAGGAACAGTTATTACCCCTCAACCATCAGGCTCCTGAACCAGTGTGGATAACTTCACTCACCACAATGAGCCTCAGGTCCCACACCACCAGGTTCAGGAACAGTTATTACCCCTCAACCATCAGGCTCCTGAACCAGTGTGGATAACTTCACTCACCACAATGAGCCTCAGGTCCCACACCACCAGGTTCAGGAACAGTTATTACCCGACAACCATCAGGCTCCTGAACCAGTGTGGATAACTTCACTCACCACAATGAGCCTCAGGTCCCACACCACCAGGTTCAGGAACAGTTATCACCCCACAACCATCAGGCTCCTGAACCAGTGTGGATAACTTCACTCACCACAATGAGCCTCAGGTCCCACACCACCAGGTTCAGGAACAGTTATTACCCCTCAACCATCAGGCTCCGGAACAAACGTGGACAACTCTGAACCTATTCCAAAACCTAAAGACACACTTGCATGGAGTCCACAACAGAGTAAATCACAGTAAACCCTGAGGAAACAATCCAGAGCTGGAGTCCCCAAGGGAATCCTATGCTGACTGGCGACTCCTGCAATGCTGCTGGTGCCAAACTACATCGGTCTCTGCCATACCTTAGGGGTCATCAGATAAGTGAAGAGGGGGAGCTACACTGGCAACAGCTCGCTCTCCACGTTGTACTGGATAGGCTCGCGTACCTAGACTGTTAGGATGAAACACCCTTGGAGGGCCTCCCCTTCCTCTTAATATTATTTGACTTTTTGCATTTGCAGTTTGTCTTCTTTTGCACATTGTTTGTCAGGCTTTCTTTGTGTGCAGCATTTCATTGAATCTACTGCATTGCTTTTTTTCTACTGTGACTGCTTATAAGGAAATTAATCTCAGGCTAGTGTACTTACTTAGATAGTAAATTTCCTTTCTACTTTGCTACATTTATAACAGTGGTCACACATCATGTGGTATTCAAAAGAGAGTCTTGTATTGCAAGACCATACAGTATAGAAGCAGAATTAGACCATTTGGCCCATCGTGTCTGTTCTGCCATTTCATCATGGTTGATCCACTTTCCCTCTCAGCCCCAATCTCCTGCCCTCTCCCCATATCCCTTGCCCTGATTAATCAAGAATCCATCAACCTCTGCCTTAAATGTACCCAATGACTCGGCCTCCACAGCCGCCTGTGACAATGAATTCCACACATTCACCACTCCCTGGCTAAAATAATTTTATTGCCTTTTAGCGTGCCCCTTACAAGAGGGAAGGAGGAATGCTTACGGGAAAAGGGAAGCTTATTGAAAACGATGCAGGTGGATCAATGTAGTGGGTCCAATGGACCAACAATTTTACAAATGTTATCCTTTACAAATCCCTCTATGGTCTTGGACCATAATATATAGAAGCAGAATTAGGCCATTTGGCCCATCGAGTCTGCTCTAACATCATGGCTGATTTATTATCCCTCTCAACCCCACCCTCCTGCCTTCTCCACGCAACCTCTGGCACCCTGACTGATCAAGAACCCATCACCCTCTACTTTAAATATACCCAATGACTTGGCCTCCACGGCTGCCTGTAGCAATGAATTCCACAGATTCACCACCTTTGCCTTGTCCCTCCCCACCTCTGTAATCACTCTGGTCAATGCTATGAGATTTTTGCAATCCGCCAATTCTGGGTCCCTAATCATCCCCCAAAACTCCGCCATGGATGGTCACAAGCCCGGAGGTGAAAGGAGGAGGGTTGACCATGGGGCTAGCAACCCCATCCCATAAAACCTAGTGCTAAAGAAACACCAACAGAAGCTCCAAAAACCTCATCCATGGATCTCCAATCAGCTACACCTTGGACAGTGGACTGGCGAGCTGCTGTAGGTGCCCTATGCCCCAGCAGGGGTGATGGGCTTAAGAAGAATCGTCATCCCCAAATTTAGTCATTCCATTACAGTTGGCTATGCTATCACTGCCTGGATCACAATTCGTGGAATTCCTTCCCTAAAGCTCTCCACCTCTCTGCCTGGTTTAAACTGAGTCCCGTTGTTCACAAGACTGCTGGAGGTCCGGCAGCCTGTCCTGGGGTTGTGTGTGGGGGTGGGAGGAAAGGAAAGGGCTTATATTTTTGCTGCTGTTGTTTTGTTGCTTTTTGAGTTCTGTGTTGTTCTGCTGAAGACGGTGGACGTGCTATGTTGCTATTGGAATGTGTGGCAACAATTGTGGGCTGCTGCCAGCACATCTTTAACACAAACAACACATTTCACTGCATGTTTCATGTGCATATGATAAATAAATGAATCAGAATGTGAAAATGTACTTTTAATCAGGCTTAAATTTTGTCTGACAATGCTGCCCCTACAGGACATTTTCCCCAGGGAAAAGTATAGTGGTTAGTCTAACACTATTACAGTCCCAACAACCCAGGTTTATCTTCCATTGCTGTCTGTAAGGAGTTTATACGTTCTCCCCATAACTGTGTAGGTTTCCTCCGGGTGCTCCTGCTTCCACCCACATTTCAAAGGTTTCCAGGCTTCTAAGGATTAATAAATTATGCTAGGTTGGTGCCAGAATCATGGTGAAACTTGTGGGCTACCTCCAGCATATTCTCGTACTGTGTTGGTTGTTAACACAGACAACACATTTCACTGTATGCTTCAACATACATATGACAAATAAAAAACTAGTCTTTAAAAGATCTTTTAATATCAGAGAATGCATCCAGTACACAACCTGAAATTCTTACTCTTCAGACACCCACCCCGAAGAATGGACTACAGTAAAACATTAGAGCCCCAAAGCCCCCTCTTCCCCCTCCCAAGCTAATGCAGCAGCAAATCATCAGCCCTCTCCCTCTCCCCACTTATCCAGCAGGAAGCAACAGCACACATCACCAACCGAGCAGGCAATAGCAAAGCCCCTAAAGAGAGACCATGATCTGCAGTCCAAGAAAAACTATTGCTCACCCTACAATTCCACATGGCACAGGCTCTCTCTTTCACCAACAACGGACAGAGAGATGTCACCTTTTCACAGTGAGAGGGGAGACCAACAAAGTAAAACCGCTCACTGACTACAATTTTACAGTCTGCCGCATTGCTTTTATTCCGAGTTTTCCCGACTCGAGATTTGACAGCAAACACTCCCCCACCGCAGAGAGAAAGAGGGTTTTAAGAGTGACTTGAGGGACAACCTGTTCATAGAGGGCAATGTGTGAATGGAACAAGTTGCCAGAGGAATTACGAGCGGTGGGTATAGTTACAACATTTGGACAGCTACACGGACAGGAAAGGTTTAAAGGGATACAGATCAAATGCAGGCAAGTATTGAGTTAGGCAGCTTGGAGCAGTTACTGTGAAGGGTCTGTCTTCGTGCTGCATGCCATTAGAGTTGCTACACAAATACGAATTGCTATGGTCAGCTGGATGACTAAGCTTTCTGCTGTGCCTTGCTGACAGGTCAATTGATCTAATTTAATTGTTTCAAGAACTTATTCTGAAACCTAATTAAGTCCATGGCTTGCTTGTGTGTCTCTATCTTTCCCTTAGGCATCACTGGAGATCTTGTTTCAACTCTAGAAGCTCTGAAAGCCACTGTTGATTAAAGACTAAATATTAGCTTTATTTGTCACACAGCAAAATGTGTCATCTCAATTCAATTCAAGTTTAATTGCCATTCAACCATACATGAATACAGCTAAACGAAGCATTACTCCAGGATCAAGGTGCAAAACACAGTACTAACAGTCACACACAGCACAAAGCACACGCAAGGTAGCAAGCATAAATGGTATCACAATCACTCTAAAAAGAGGGACCAAAACACTCAATCTACATCTGCAGCCAACCACAACAGAGCTTGTCTCCTGCCAAGGAAACACTGGGGGGGGGGGGGCACAGCACCAACTTCATCGTGGACGCCGCACCACACCAACCCTGGTGGACTGCACCAGCTTCAACGCCTCTCTCCTGGCAGCTGCATTAAGGCGACACCAAGGGGAAATCCACAAGGTCAGAGTGAGAATATTACACTTCCTTAGGACATGGTTGGTGCTGAAAAGCACCATGCTAACCACGAAGCTACCTCCTCATTCTTCGAGACTCCAGCAAGTACAAGCCCAGGGCCATCAGACACTCCTCAAACGTTAACCCTTTAATTCCCAGAATCATTCTTGTGAACCTTCTCTGGACACTGTCCAATGCCAGCACATCTTTTTTTAGGTAAGGGGCCCAAAACTGTTCAAGCTAAAGAAATTCTTCCTCATTTCTACTCAAAATAGAAGCCCCTCTGTTTTGAGGTTATGCCCTCTAGTCCTGGACTCTTCCTCTATAGGAAACATCCTCTCCACATGATTACCCCTCATTCTCCTAAATGCCAGTGAGTACAGGACCAGAACCATCAAACACTCCTCATACAATGTCTTTTAATCCCAAAGCATTTCTGTGAACCTCCTTTGAACCCTCTCCAATGTCAGCACATCCTTTCTTAGATAATGAGTCCAAAACTGCTCACAATATTCCATGTGAGGCCTCACCAGTGCCGTATACAGCCTCAGCATTACATCCTTGCCTTCACATTCCAGTGCACTCGAAATATATGGCAACACTGCGTCTGTCTTCCTTACCATCAACTCAACTAGCAAGTTAACCTTCAGGAAATCCTGCGCTAGGACTCCCAAGTCCCTTTGCACCCCTGAATTTTGAACTTGTTCCCATTTAGAAAAATTTCTGTACTCATGTCTGCTTGTTCCTTTTCAAGGTGGTTGGGGTCCTTTTGGAGTCCATGAACTACAGCTGTGTTTAAGCTACAGTCTTCACGGATGGTGGGTCCTAACTCTTTGGAACTTGCCAAGTGGCTTGTGTTGCGGGATCTCCAGGAGCAGCTTGGAAGATGTGCACCTTCAGGGTGCGGCCCTGAGGACAACCCGATTCCTCACCGATGTCGCTGACTGCAGCGTAGTGGGAGATGGAAACATCAAGACAGCGGGAGCAGTTGGTTGGAGGCCTTGGCCAGCTATATCTCTCTCTCTCTCTCTCCCCCCCTCCTCCCGCCCCCCCCCCCCATGATGACTCTCGAGTCAGGGGAACTTGAAATAAGTGACACTGCAGACTATAACATTGAAACAGCAAGCTGCTGGCCTCCCCTCTTCCTGTTGAAGGAGTGATTCTCTCTTCCCCCCTTGTTAGTGAGGGAGGGCCTGCTGGGATGAACTATAGTTTTAATGGACTTTGGGGCTTACTATTGCTTGCATGGTGGGTGGTGGAGGGTGCTGATGCTTCTTACTGGATTAAGTGGGGGGAGCGAGGGGTTGAAGCTTTTGCTGCAGCTTGTGCGCGGGGGGGGGATTTGGGGTTCTAATGTTTTTCTGTCAGTCATTCTTTGGGTTTTTCTCCCTGTTTTGTGAATGTCTGTGAAGAGTAAAAACTTCAGGTTGTATACAATTCTCTGGCATTAAATTGAACCAAAGAATGCCTTTATTCCTTCTACTGTAGGCCTCTAATCTATGGACTGCCTCCAGCAAGTGTCACATGGTGTCAGGGAGAGAAAGAACAACGCTGTTGATCAGATAATATGCACTTCAGACACTCAGCTGCAATGTAATTAGGTTCACGCCTTGCCTGTATGTGATTATTGACGGAATCTCCAGGGAGCCGGAATGAAAGGGAAATGACATGAATTAAAGTTACATTAAACAGCTGGAGACTAATTGCTTCATTTGTTTAGCAAGGGCAGAGTATGTTTTTTTTAAATTATTCAGCCTTCGAAGACAACATCCCTTGTTGTCTAAAGGGGAGAAATAACCTTGGATTGGTATAATTGGAAAATTGGGACATAACATAATGAGGCTGTTTCAACTTCAACAGCAAATATTATCTTCATTTGTATAGACTTTTGTTACTGGTACATCACATCTGAAGGCAATGAAACAGAGTGCCTGACATGTAGGCAAACATAATGAGCCAACCATCAGTTATTTTAATTATTTATTAAGATACAGTGCTGAACAGGCCCTTCCAGCCGTGTCACCCAGCAATCCCCAATTAAACCGTAGTCTAAACACAGGACAGTTTACAATGACCAATTAACCTACTAACCAGTATGTCTTTGAACTGAGAGAGGAAACCCACACGTGCAATGGGAGACCGTCAAACTCCTTACAGACAGCAGCAGGAATTGCACCTGGGGTTGATAAAGTTTAAGGATGTTGGGGAAGTAAGACATGATTCTTGGACTCTTGTAAATAAAGTGTTAAAAAAACTTAAGTGCCACCCTATGTGTGTTAGTGAACAAATTCTGTTGCTTTCGCTGAAGAATATGCCCGCAGTTTGTTTAGATTTAACAGCTTGCTTGATTAGAAGCCTTTTTCAAGGTGACATGAGGGCTGGAATTACTCAGAGCTCACATAGGTCATGTTTTATTGTTCTGCTCCACTGACTTAAGTCTTTTCTTTGGAGAGGCTCAATGATAAAGACATCTGTCTGTAATTAAGTCAGGGGCCTAGCGAAAGGAATGACTGATGCGGGGCGGACAATATATCTATTTGTAATTAAACTCTGATTTAGTGGACTCTCTTATCAAAGTAATTGGGTTTCGCTCTGACTGACTTAGCATACCATTGTAACTGAGTGTTCTTTGTCTGCTCATTCTATAAATTGTAGCATTTCTGTTCTTTAAATCAGAAGCTCATTGAGCCGCCAGAGAGAGGGATAAACTCTGTCCCTTTGATGTCCGGCTTGGAGCACCTCGCCGGCTGAACTGGGAACAATAAACTGGTGAAGAGGTTAAAGTTAATAACTGTGTGGTGTGATTATTGGTCTGGCAATCTTTTTTAAGTTTACAGGGTTGCTGGTGCTGTAAAGCCTTGAGCTAACTACTACACTACCATGCTGTCCCATTAGAAAAATACTAGCTTAAAGGACACTCATTTGTTCATTATGTGCCATGTTTTATAACATGGGCGATGATGGTTCTACCATGATTGTTCTTGACAAATTTTTCTACAGAAGTGGTGTGCCATTGCCTTCTTTTGTAAAGTGACTTTAAAGATGGGTGTGCCTAGCCACTATCAATTCTCTTCAGAGATCATCTGCCTGGCATCAGTGGTCGCATAACCAGGACTTGTGGCATACACCAGCTACTCATATGGCCATCCAACACCTGCTCCCATAGCTTCATGTGACGCTGATTGGAGGGGGGGAGAATCGGGCCTAAGCAGCTGCTATACCTTACCCAAGGAGGACCTACAACACTAGCGGAGGGAAGGAGTTCCTTGTATCTCCTTTGGTAGAGACGTATCTCCACCCCACCACTCAATAAAGGACACTAGCATTTCCATTGAAAACTGTTCCAGAGAGTCGTAAAATTAGTCAGCTCCATCATGGGCACTAGCCTCCGTAGTATCCAGGACATTTTTAAGAAGTGGTGCCTCAGGAAGGTAGCGTCCATCATTAAGGACCCTTATCACCCAGGACATGCCCTCTTCGCTACCATCGGGAAGGAGGTACAGAAGTCTGAAGGCACATACTCAATGATTCAGGAACAGCTTCTTCCTGCAGAGTGAACAAATCCCATGACAAATGCCAGTGATATTAAACCTGATTCTGATACACTAAGATTGCCAATACTACCACTTAAGGCTGACTTATACTTGTGTGTCAACTCGACACCGTAGGTACGGCATCGCCACGAACTCTACATGGATCCTCACACCGTAGCCCGACACGCACCTCTCCCAAAATGTAACTATGCGTTGCAGCAACGCAGACCGCAACAACCGTGATTGGTCCGCCTGGTAGCATCGCATTTCCTCCTACGCTGCAATAGCTTCCCATTGAGTGACTGAAGGGCAGGGAAGGAACTCTGGCTGCAATGCTTTCCATAAAGCTTTACAGACCTCCGAAATTATGGAGGACACATTTCGCTTTTACGAAAAAAGGCGCTCGCTTTAAGCTTGTTTACCCCGTGAAAGACTACCATGACCATGAAGCCTTGCATGGGCAGGTGTGTGCGCATGCGTGACGTGTGCGAATTGCAGAGCGACACTTACACACCAACGCCCAAGTATAAATGCTCACAATGCCGTAGGCCACTTGCATAGGCTACGGCATCGAGTTGACGCAGAAGTATAAGTCAGCCTTCAGGCTGCTTATTTCATTATAATCACTAGATTTAGTTTCATTTGGGTTTTTTAAAATTATTACAAGACTGTTCATCTTTGCTGGTTACTTAAAACTTCATTATTTTGGAGCGCATCATACAGTGTCACCCTCCCCCCAGCCCCTTGCTTAGTGTCTGCTTGGTTTTGGTTTGTTTCCAAGTAACCATTACACCAATTAATTAAACATCATTCCATCTGCTCTCAATCAAGTACAGTCAAGTTTATTGTCTGCTAACTACTAAGATAGGTAAGAGATTCAAGTTATTAGGCATTGGGCAGTTTTACCTGGCTCCATCATCAGCGACCCTCACACTTGGGACATGCTCTATTTTTGCTGCTGTCATCAGGAAGAAGGTACAGGAGTCTCAGGACTCGCACCACAGGTTCAGGAACAGTTATTACCACTCAACCTTTAGGCTCTTAAACCAAAGGGGATAACTTCACTCAACTTCACTTGCCCCATCATTGAAATGTTCCCACAACCAATGGACTCACTTTCAAGGACTCCTCATCCCATGTTCTCAATATTTATTATTTATTTATTACCATTTCTTTATTTTCGTATTTGTATAGTTCATTGTCTTCTGCACACTGGTTGAACGCCCTAGTAGGATGGTCTTCCACTGATTCTGTTACAACTTCTGTTATGGTTATTATTCTATAGATTTATTGAGTATGCCCACAAGAAAATGAATCTCCGGCTGACACTTACTTTGAACTTGAACTATCTAAGTCTCTTAAATGCATCCACATCTACCATCACCCTCAGTGGCGCATTCCATGCGCCCACAACTCTGTGTAAGTCAAGTTTATCATCATTTAACTATCTACATGTATACGGTCAAATGAGATATTTCTCCGGATCATGATCTAAAGCACAGCAGCATACATTACAGATATGTAGCATACAATAACTTGGGAAGTAAGGACAAGAACATACGAAAAAGGAGCAGGAGTAGGCCATCCGGTCCATCGAGCCTGCCCCACCACTCAACAAGATCTCACGTTTACCAACATTGTATTCCATCTGCCAGACCCTTGCCCACTCACTTAACCTATCTATATCCATCTGCAGACTTTCCACATCCTCTCTACAATTTGCTTTTCCACTCAGTATAGTGTCATCAGCAAATTTTGCTACACTACACTCAGTCCCCTCTTCCAAATCATCAATGTAAATGGTAAACAGCTGCGGGCCCAGCACTGACCCCTGCAGCACCCCACTCACCACTGACTGCCAACCGGAGAAACACCCATTTATACCAACTCTCTGTCTTCTATTGGTTAACCAATCCACTATCCATGCATCCGTATCTTATTTATAAGTCTCTTGTGCTGCACCTTATCGAACACCTTCTGGAAATCCAAGTCTACGACATCCACCTGTTCTCCTCTATCCACTGCACCCATTATGTCCTCACAGAACTCCAGTAAGTTGTCAAACAGGAGCTGTCCTTTCTGAATCCATGCTGTGTCTGTCTAATGGAACCACTCCCTTCTAAATGTTTCGCTATTTCTTCCCTAATGACAGCTTCAAGCATTTTCCCGACTACAGATGTCAAGCTAACTGGCCTATAGTTGCCCGTCTTTTGCCTACATCCTTTTTTTAAAATGTGGTATGACATGTGCTATCTTCTAATCCGCAGGACCTGCCCAGAGTCTACAGAGTTTTGATAAATAATTACCAACGCGTCTACCATAACCTCTACCAGTTCCTTCAGCACCCTGGGATGCATTCCATCAGGACCAGGGGACTTATCTACCTTCAGGCCCTCTAGTTTGCTCATCACTATCCCTTTAGTGAGCAGTGATTTTATCAAGGTCCTCACCTCCTATTTCGTCCATAACATCCTTCTTTGCCATATTAGACGTGTCCTCCACTGTGAAGACCGACACAAAATAGTTGTTCAATGCCTCACCCATCTCCTTATCACCCAATAACAATTTCCCCTTATCGTCTTCCAAGGGTCCTACGTTGACTTTAGCCACCCTCTTCCGCTTTATATATTTATAAAAACTTTTGCTATCTGTTTTTATATTTTGTGCTAATTTACTTTCATACTCTATCTTCCCTTTCCTTATTTCTTGTTTAGTTGTTCTCTTGCTTTTTAAAGTTCTCTCAATCCTCCAGTCTCCCACTACTCTTTGCGACTTTGTACGCGAGCTTTTAATTTGAAAATATGCAAATGAATCACACATATATAAACAAAGTAAAGTGCATAAATTAAATACTGTCAGGTACAGAACAGATTAACCGGTGATACTACAAATGCAATGCAGCAGGGAGTTCAGAAGCCTAATGACCTGCGGGAAGAAACTGTTTCCCACCCTGACCATTCTTGTTTTTATGAATTGGAGTCTCCTGCCTGACGGTAGAAAATTAAAGAGGATATAAGATGGATGGGTGGATTCTTAAAAATACTGAAGGGCCCTGTGCACGCAGCGCTCCTGATAAATGCCCCCAATGGACGGTAGGGAAACCCCTATGATCTTCTCAGCCATTCTCACGGTCCTTTGTAGGGACTTCCGATCCAATGTCCAATGTATTGAATCCCAAAGAATTAAAACCCATTCCCACTTATTCTGATGGTGTAAACTGCCAAATGACTCCTCATTCAAATCAACCATTATCCAGTAATTAGTACTCAAAAAAATCTACTGACTGTCTCACTGTAAAGTTCAGTGCAAATTCATTTCTCAACCAGCAATGTTTTGACATCAGAAAGTTCATCTCACCTCTGTCTAATAATATCCAGCTCTTCGCCAATTTGCAAATGACCCTTGGGCTCAAGATCAAATTCTAGAAAACAGAAGGAAAAGATCAGAATGGAATTGTGAAATTGCAGGCCATTAAGGCTAGAGATAAAGATTATCTTTATTTGTCACGTGTACATCGAAGTATGCTGTGAAATGCACTGTTTGTGTCAAAGCAAATCAGCAAGGATTGTGGTGTCATTTGCATCGAGAATGTGCTGCAGATAAGCCGCAAAAGTTGCCATACTTCCTACAGCACATAGCATGCCCACAACTTACTAACCCTTACTCATACGGCTTTTGTGGGAGGAACCAGAACACCCAGAGGAAATCCACGCAGCCACAGGGAGAAGGTACTGACTATTTAAAGACAGTGAAACACAATCTTACAGCTAGGCACTGTAGAGCATTAAATTAATCATGCCAGTGCACTTATAGTGTTATGTAGTGACTGCTTAAATGCTTGACTGCTGTAGCGCTTTAAGGACTTCATTTATGCACATTGCGTAAATCACTGTGATCAGTTACAGTTAAATTCCGCAAGTCAGTGACATGTTTACAAGTTTCAAGCTCAAGATCAGAATTCCTGTAGAATAAACCTATCTTTTAAAACCACATTTTGCTTCAACCTGTGGGCAAATGCGAGATTAGAAATGCGACAGACACACTGAAACTTAATTTGTCAATGAAACTTTCAGATTTTGACCCATATTGAATCCAAGGTTATTGAGGGTGCAAAACTGGACTGCATGGTAACGTAGTGGTTAGCATAACATTTTATAGTACAGACGGCGCAGGTTCAATTCCCACCCATTGCCCATAAAACTTTGTACATTCTCTCCGTGACCGCGTGGGTGTCGTCCCTTAGTCCAAAGACACATGGGATGGTAGAGTAATTGGTGATTGTAAATTGGCTAATTTGAAGTATCGCTATTTAAAAAAAAACTTGCCAATATATTTATTTATTGAGATACAGTAACATAGACCCTACTGGCCCTCCAAGCCAAAAGCCCAGCAATCCCCCGATTTCATCCTAGCCTAATCACAGGACTATTTATTATTATTATTACATATTTTCTCTCTCTTTTGTATTTGCACAGTATGTGGTCTTACGCACATTGGTTGCTTGTCTTTGTTTTATGCGTTGTATTGATACTATTGTATTTCTTTGTATTAACAATAATTGCATGAAAGAAAAGGAATCTCAGGGTTGCATATGGTGACATAAATGTATGCATTTATTAATAAATTTACTTCAAACATTGAAATGCTCACCTGGTTTGTCACCAACCACTTCAACCACGACAGCCTGACTTTCATCACCTACAGGCTTCCAAGATAAGGAGCATAATTAGAAATCAGAATAACAATGGGAACAAGTTTGGAGACAGATGGTTTCTCCCAATTCGGCCTCCCCTACATAGGTGAGCTCCCCACTAATCTCCATCCAGCAGCCTAAAGGCTGATTTATACTTGTGCATCAAATGGACACCGTAGCCTATGCAAGTGGCCTACGCCATTGTGAGCATTTATACTTGTGCGTTGGTGTGTCTGCGTCGCTCTGCAATTTGGGCACGTCGCGAATGCGCACACACCTGCCCGCGCAAGGCTTCATGGTCATGGTAGTCTTTCTCGGGGTAAACAAGTTTAAAGCGAGCGTCTTTTTTCGTAAAAGTGAAATGTGTCCTCCATAATTTCTGAGATCTGTAAAGCTTTACAGAACGCATTACAGTCAGGGTTCCTTCCCTACCCTTCAGTCGCCCAATGGGAAGCTATTGCAGTGTAGGAGGAAATAGGAAATACGATGCTACCAAGCTGACCAATCACAGTTGTTCGGTCTGTGTTGCCGCGACGCATAGTTACATTTTGGGAGAGGTATGCATCAGGCTACGGCTTAGGGATCCACATAGGCTCTGTGTAGGGTTCGCGGCGAATGGCATCGAGTTGACGCAGAAGTATAAATCAGCCTTAAGCGCTACATCTTCTCCCCCTCCTCCATTCACAGCCCAAACAGTCCTTCCAGATGAGGCAATATTTCTCCTTCAAATCTGCGAGGGTGTTTTTAGAGTCCAATGCTGTCAATGGGGGCTCATCTACATAAGTGAGACCTGTCGTAAATTGGGGGATTGCTTTGTCAATCTAATTACTGTCCTCTTGTTAAAAAAAATGTATAAAATTACTTTGGTTGAAACATAAGGTTAAAGTTATTTTTCCAGACAATACTGGGCTGGAAATATATCTCTTGCAAGTAAAACAATAAATGCATTAATAATGTGATCCACTCTGAATTTGTTCTAGTTTGTTACTTTATATTAGAAGACCTAGCTGAACAGCACATGGCAAATGTCAATAACTCTTGCCCGTGTGTATTTTATCAGGCAGAATAATAAAGAGATGGTCCATATGACACACCCTTTTCATTCCTGAAGGGCATCAGTGAATCATAAACACGAGATTCTGCAGACGTTGGAAATCCAGAATAATCACACAAAAAGGTTTGTACATCATTGAGGACCCCCATCACCCAGGACATGCCCTCTTCTCATTGCTACCATCAGAAATGAGGTACCGAAGCCCGAAGGCACACTCTCAATAACTCAGGAACAACTCAGGATAATTCAGCAACTCCTCTACCATCAGATTTCTGAATGAACATTGAACCCATGAACACTACCTGACTATCTTTTTAATGTTTCCACTACTTGAACTATTTAACATAATATAGTTACTGCCATTTAGATTGTTTTCTCTATTATTATGTATTGCATTGTACTGCTGCGGCAAAGTCAGCAAATTTCATGACATATGCCGGTGATACAAAACCCGATTCTGATTCTAAATACTGGAGGAACTCAGCAGACCAGGCAGCATCCATAATAAGCAGTCGACATTCTGGGCCGAGATCCTTCATCAGGCCTAATATCAGCTATTTATTCTTCTCCATAGATGTTGCCCGACCTGCTGAGTTCCTCCAGCATTTTGTCTGTGTTACATCGGTGAATCAGATAGGCACAAATACAAATGCAGAGCGACTTGCAGGTATACAGGAACGAGTTTTAAACAGATACACACAGCTTACCACACTTGGATGAGTCCAGTTGGGTAGTTTCAATGCTTTCAGAAAGAAGCATTCATCCAGCTCACTCTCTTGATGATACAGTATATTTAATTCTGAACGAATTTCCTTCCCCCTGCTTCGCAGCCTTGAGAAATCAGGATGCTGTTTCCAATAGTAAGATGTACAGTACATTAGGTTTAAAAATTCATCCTTTAACAGCCACTTTCATACAATGATCCACACTGGGCTTTGTCTTTCATGCTCACTTTACCAAACAAACAGCAGTGCACTACAGTTCAAAGCTTCGTTTATTATCAAACAATGTACATATGCAACTTTGAAATTCGTCTTCTGCAGATAGCCACGAAACAAAGAAAAGCTACGCAAGGCATTCAGAGAGAAACATCAAACCTATCCCCCCGGCACAGAAAAAGAATGGCAACCCAAAAAAACTAACAAAATGCAACAAGAACATTGACCCCAAACCCTCCTCCCTTCATACAACAAAACAAAAAAGAACAGGTGAAAACACAGAATATAAAAATCATAAAACTGAAAAAATCCACAGTCCATTAACACAGTCCAATCCGTAAAAGCAGAATCTCGGTAATACCATCCTAAGGAATGGCCTAATTCTGTTCCCATGTCTTATTGTGTAAACAAAGGTGAAACAGTAGACATTCTACAGTTGCTTGGATAGAAGTTGTACTGGTGAGTCTGGTGGTACATACACTACCATCTTGCTCCTGACCCCTTGCACCATTATCCAGTAGTGTGGCACCATCTTCCATAAAACCTTAAGACGAATTAGGCCATTCGTCCCATTGTCTTTACTCCATCACTTGATATCATGGCTGATTTAATGATGAAATGGTGGAGCAGACTCGATGGACTGAATGACCTAATTCCATTCCTGTGTCTAACGGTCTTTTGTTACCCTGCACACAATTTCAGCCAGGTTTCTGCATCTAAACTCAATAAACCATCAGGCTATGGGGAAAAGAGTGAAAGGTAGGATTAAGATTACAGGCAGGTGCTTAATGGCCTCCTTCTATACTGTAATAATTCATCAGAATCTATATTTGCAAACCCACCAACCCATCAATTACTTATCCAATCCGATCCCATTCAATCTTTCCTTTGCCTCCAGGGCCCATTTCAGGCTGAAGTCGCGACAGCCACTGAGGGACCGTTCAGGAAGAGAAGCGCAGACGTAGACAAGCCTCCTGCATTTGTTTAGTTAAATATTCATTTGTTGTATGCTTACTTCTTCAGTCTTTTGATATGAGGAAATTTGATGGAATACCCATTAAGTGTAACTAGATGTTCACAAGACAACTCAGGAGCAGGCTCGCAATGTTGTGCCAAACCAGCTAAAAACCAAATCAAAAACACCCAATCACTAATCCCTCCTACCTACAGCAAGTCCATATCCCACCATCTTTCGCATATTCATGTGTCTATCCAAATGTCTCTCAGAAGCGTCTACCATAATACCAGGTATCCGTGACACGGAGTAAAAACCTTACCCTCACATCCCCTCTGAACGTACCCCTTCTCACCTTCAATGCACACCCTCTGGTATTGGGCATTTCAACCCTGGGTAGCAGATACTCTCTGTCCACTCTATCTATGCCTCACACAATCTTGCAAACCTCCATCAGATCTCCTCTCAGCCCCTGATGCTCCAGAGAAAACAACCCAAGTTTGTTCAGCCTCTCATGATAGCACATGCCCTCTAAACCAAGCAGCATCCTAGTAAACCTCTTCTGCATCCTCTCCAAAGCCTCAACATCCTTCCTATAGTGGGGCAACCAGAACTGTATGCAACACTCCAGATATGGTCTAACCAAAGTTTTATAAACTTGCAACATAACCTCTTGACTTTTGAACTCAATGACTCGATTAATAAAAGCACACTTTCCACAAGCCTTCTTAACCACCTTATTGACCCGTGTAGCCACTTTCAAGGAGCAATGAATTTGGATCCTAAGATCTCTCTGCTCAGCAACACTGTTAAGGATCCTTCCCTTAACAGAGTGCTGTCTCCTCACGTTTGCCTAGCTGAGGTGCAGCACCTCACATTTATCTGGGTTAAACTCTATCTGTTTATTTCTCAGCCCATATCTGCAACTGATCTGTATCATGTTGTATTCTTTGTCAGTATCCTGGTTTTGTATAGTTTAAGGTAGTTCAGATAAACATTTGGTCATTTATAAATAAATAGTTAACATGCCCATTAGCAATCTGCGCCTTCTGAAAACCCCCCACCCATGTTACACCTCTCTACTTGCCAGGCATTCTTTCTTTTCCATACCACCCCTGCTAACCCTCCCCAAACTCACTGTCTCCTCAGTGTCTTCTCTCTGCACTGGACGAAGTTGTGCCAGAGGAGCCCATTCTATAAAGTGTGATGCTTTGAGTTTCACGCATGACAGAACAGCAGAGCCTCCCCTTCAGGAGGGGCTCCTCTACGCGTCATACCAAGAACTCTTATGGGCCTAGTTCCATCAATGTGATGTCTCTTGCCTAGATATTAGCCCACAAGGTAAAGATTACAAATACAAGAGATTCTGCAGAGGCTGGAAATCTGGAGTAACACACACAAAATCCTGGAGACACTCAGCAGATAGGGTAGCATCTATTGAGAGGAACAGATAGTCCAAGGTTCAGGCCAAGACCCTTCATCAGAACTGGAAACGAAGGTGAAGAACTCAGAAAAGAAGGTCGGGAGAGGAACGGAGTACAAGCTGGAAGATGATAGCCAGGTGTTTCTGGGGGGGGGGAGAGATGGGGGGGAGAGATGGGTGGGTGGGGGAATTTAACTGTGCATCAAAACTTACAGCGACTTGCATCATTCGCAGTAAATCAGCGAGGATTGCGCTGAACAACCCATGAGTGTCACCATGCTTCCAGCAACAACTTTCTAACAGTAACCCAGACATCTTAGGGATATGGGAAGAAACCCACACAGTCACAGGGAGAACATACCAACTCCTTACAGCCAGCGGAGACAATCAAACCTCAATCTGGTGCTGTAAAATGATTGCACTAACTGCTCTACTACCATGCCACCCACAACCCTCACTCACAGCTGGAAAGCAAATGAGGGTGACGATACTTACCGACTGAAGTGCTTCTTTATTTTGTTTATCCTAAAAAATACAAAATTACCAATTCAAGTTAAAAACACCTAAACGTATAGAACATTTGTACTGATAAGATTCCCCCCTTTATACCCCTTCTGCACAGGATTCCACATACTAAGCATCCCGTTACTTTTTCCTCTTCTGTGTATTCCCACAGATTTTCTCCTTCAGTTCCTCTGGTATCCACCAAACACGAAGATCTATTAACAGCTTCAAATTACTGAGGAATGCACACAGCTAGACTTTCTGTTCACCTGATACTGCCTAGTGTGGCTTCAAAGTTCAAAGTAAATTTATTATCAAAGTATATTCCATACACAACCCTGAGATTCATTTGCTTGCGGCTATTCACAGTAGAACAAAGAAATACAATAAAATCAATGAAAAACTACACACAAAGGCTGACAGACAGCCAATATGCAAAAGACAAGCAGTGCAAATACAAAAAAAATACAAAATATAAAAATAAAAACAATCTAGTAAATAAATAATACATATAACATGAGGTGTAAAGAGTCCTGGAAAGTGAGTCTGTAGGTTGTGGAATCAGTTCAGTATTAAGGTGAGTGAAGTTATCCATACTGGTTCAGGAGCCTGATGGTTGTGGGGTAATAACTGTTCCTGAACCTGGTGGTGTGGGACCTGAGGCTCATTGTGGTGAGTGAAGTTATCCACACTGGTTCAGGAGCCTGATGGTGGTGGGGTAATAACTGTTCCTGAACCTGGTGGTGTGGGACCTGAGGCTCATTGTGGTGAGTGAAGTTATCCACACTGGTTCAGGAGCCTGATGGTTGTCGGGTAATAACTGTTCCTGAACCTGGTGGTGTGGGACCTGAGGCTCATTGTGGTGAGTGAAGTTATCCACACTGGTTCAGGAGCCTGATGGTTGAGGAGTGATAACTGTTCCTGAACCTGGTGGTGTGGGACCTGAGGCTCATTGTGGTGAGTGAAGTTATCCACACTGGTTCAGGAGCCTGATGGTTGTCGGGTAATAACTGTTCCTGAACCTGGTGGTGTGGGACCTGAGGCTCATTGTGGTGAGTGAAGTTATCCACACTGGTTCAGGAGCCTGATGGTTGAGGGGTAATAACGGTTCCTGAACCTGGTGGTGTGGGACCTGAGGCTCATTGTGGTGAGTGAAGTTATCCACACTGGTTCAGGAGCCTGATGGTTGAGGAGTGATAACTGTTCCTGAACCTGGTGGCGTGGGACCTAAGGCTGCTGTATCTCCTTCCCAATGGTAGCAATGAGAAGAGAGCATGGCCTGGATGGTGGGAGTCCTTGATGATGGATGCTGCTTTCTCGTGGCAGTGTTCCTTATAAATGTTCTCAGTGGTGGGGTGGGGGTTCTGCCTGTAGCCAGTATTTTTAGGCATTTTCTATCTTGGGTATTGGGGTTTCCTTTCTGGCTTGGTGTGTGCCTGACACAAAACTTCAATGCTTCCAGTCCAACTCCAAAATAACCAGCAAAACAAAAACAGAGTGCGCTGGGTGCACTGTTGACTTTGCCTTCTATCAAGATGAGACTTCCATTCTACTGTATTCAATGCTAACAGTGTGGCTTTCTCCACATTTGAGCCACTCTGTTCTGAACTGATGAGAAGTGAGGGGAGGAGTTGGAAAAGATGGCACCAGAGGTTTTTGTTGATCCAGACACTTCTTCCAGTTCGTCTGCAAAGCAGCTTATTCTTCTTTTCTCAACCTTTCAACATGGCTGGGGTCCTGTCAGAGTCTGTGATCTACAGCTATGGCTCACGCAAGCAGTGCATTCTCGGAGCCACCGGACAGCCTGGCATTTCAATATCCGCAGGTGCGGCCTGGAAGACGTGCCTTTGGGGTGTGGCCCCGTGGACGATCCAACTCCTCGTTGCTGTCACCAACTGAAGCATTGTGGGAGACTGAAACATCGAGACAGCAGGTGGTGTGCACTGCTGTCACAAGAAGGACCATGTACTCGAGCGATGCTCTCTTTTTGATGGTGACAGCCTGTCGGTCCAAGTCTCGGGGGCGGGGGACTCAGAAAGCAACACAGAAGATTACAACATCCAACAGCGAGCTGCTGGTATCCCATTCTCGTTGTTGCAGGAGTGATCTCTCTCTCCCTTGCTAGTGAGAGAGAGCCTGTCTGAATTACTGAAGTGTTGGATTATGGGTGATTCTTTGTTTTTTTCTGTTTTCTGAATGTCTGTGAAGAGTAAGAATTTCAAGCTGTATACATTCACTGATATTAAATTGAACCATTTGATTTGACGGTGATGTCGACATCCTGAATAAAACTGGCAGGAATGACTCTGAGCTTCCAACCGCCCGCCTCCTTCAATCAAGATCAAAGTCCTATCTTTCAGTCTATTGCCTCCTACAATGTTACAATAAGACCCAATGCAGGCTCAGGGAACAAATCATGTGTCTCCTGGATGAGTTAAGCTTACAGCACTCAACACTGAATTCACCACCTTCAGCTAACGTGCACTTTCTTTTGTTTGTACGTGCCATTTATTTGTTATATCCTGAACGTCCCTATAAGCCAGACTATATATCACCCAAACTTCGTAATGTCAGCAACACATTATACAGGCAAGGTGAACATCCATTAAATTGCACTCTATTGCTGACATTTAAACCTTTGACAAACTTCTATAGATATGTAGTGGAGTATATTGTTATGCACCAGCAGCAATAGATATGAAACTGAGTCAGGTTTTTATAAACAAACAATTTATCAACCTCTGCTCAAAACATAGAAAAGTTAACGAACGACTAACTTAAACAGAAGTTAATGGTGTTATGCGTCTGTAGTTATCAAACAGTCGAACTTAGACAATTCTTAACAGATCTTACTTAAGCACAGTCTCAAGGCGGTAGTTTAATAAGTGATTTATAGTCATTAAGGAGAGACTTCCCTGAAACGATTCCTTTGAAGTAATGACGAATCTGCGGATCACAGCCGAGAGATGCCTTGTCCGAAAAAATCACGAAGAAATAAAGTGTCCTAAAGGAACTGACCTTTTGGCTGGAGGGTGGTCACTGCACAAACCTTCCCGACCTTGCAGGGGTTTAACTCAAATGTGCATGCCACAATTCCCGAATGCAAATTCAAAAAGGTCGATCATTCCCAAGACACTGAACGACGTTAACTTTACCCAATCCTTTGGGTTCGGATAACACTGGTAATGTCTTCACTCTCTGATACTGGACTGTAAGGGGAAAATAAACGTGCAACAAACAAAACCAGTGGCGTCTCCAAAACATCCGACCGGCAACAACGATGTTGCACTAAAAATAAAAATGAGAACTGCATCACAGTGGCGGGCTTTTCCTTCCTACCATGCCATCACGTGACATCACATCACCCTGCTATCATGAGACAATTACATCATGCCCATCACGAGATAATGACATAATGCTCACAAAATAATTACAACAAGCTCACAAGATAATTACATCATGTTCACAGATATATGTAACAATATTGACTGGCTACATCATGGTCTGGTATGGAAACACCAATGCCTTTGAAAAGAGAATCCTACAAAAGGTAGTGGATTCAGCCCAGTACATCATGGGTAAAGCCCTCCCAACCACTGAGAACATCTACATGAAACACTGTCGTAGGAAAGCAGCATCCATCATCAGAGATCCCCACCACCCAGGCCATGCTCTCTTCTCGGGGCTGCCATCAGATAGAAGGTACAGGAGCCTCAGGACTCTCAGCACCAGGTTCAACCATCAGGCTATTGAACAAAAGGGGATAACTACACTCACTTCTATTCAGGATGTCGACATCCTGAATAAAACTGCAGGAGTGACTCTGAGCTTCCAACTGAAATGTTGCCACAACCAATTATCTCATTTTAAGGACTCCTTGTCTCATTATCTGATGTTCTCATTATTTATTGCTATTTATTGATATTTGCATCTGCACAGTTTGTTGTCTTCTGCATTCTGGTTGATCTTTCATTAATCCTGTTACAGTTACTATTCTATAGATTTACAGAGTATGCCCATAAAAAATTGAATCTCTGGGTTATATATGGTGATGACATTTATGCATTTTAATAACAAGATTTCTTTGAACTTTGAAGATTCCCTTTCTTCTGCCCATTGCCCTCCCCACCTCCAGTTCCTCAGACTAACTTGCTCTCTCTTTTTCTCAGTCCAGATGAGAGTCTTTGATCTGAAACATGAGCCAGCTTCCCTTTCCACATACTGCCTAACTAGCAGAATTCTTCCAACGTTTTCTTCCTTAATGAAACTAACTGAGCGCACTCAGGTGAATGGAAGAGAGCCAGGGGTTCTGGTCTGAAGAACAAAGGACTCTCAATCTCCTGGCCAATAGTTCTAAAATTAAACACTCTTCAGCAACACACACAAAACGCAGGTCAGGCAGCATCTGTGGAAACGAATAAATAGTTTACGTTTCAGGCAGAGACCTTCTTCAGGACTGAAAAGGACAGGGGGAAGATGCCAGAATGAAAAGGTGTGGAGGTGAGGGAAGGAGGATAGCTGGAAGGTGATGGGTGAAGCCAGGTGGGTGGGAAAGGTCAAGGGCTGGAGAAGAAGGAATCTGACAAGAGAGTGGACCATAGGAGAAAGGGAAGGAGGAGGGGACCTCAAGGAAGGTGATAGGCAGGTGAGAAGAGGTAAAAGGTCAGAGTGGGGAATAGAGGAAGAGGGGAGGTAGAAATTTATTTACCAGAAGGAGAAATTGATATTCATGCCATCAGGCTGGTGGCTACCCAGACGTTAAATATGGTGTTGCTCCTCCAACCTGAGGGTGGCCTTGTCATGGCACAAGAGGAGGCCATGGACCGACATGTCGGAATGGGAATGGGAATGGGAATACTCTCATACTGTTACACATAATACTGAAAATTGAGGATCCTATTGAAGTAAAGTTGTATAAATGGACTTTAATCTGAAACACAACAACTATTTTTCCAATGGGACCACAACCTTGTCTGAGTGCTTGGAGGTTTGCGTGCCTCAATGACCCAGAGAGCTATGTTGGCTGGAGTCAGGGCATTATGCTTTGGCTCGTGGTAGGGTCACCAATGCTAAACAGGTCAAAGGGTAGAGGCCAGACTAAGAGCAGTCCACCGGTCCTCCAGGTTCGGGGGTTCAGCTCAGGGCTAACAACCCTGACTGGTCAAACAAAACTGTTACAGAAACAGCAATGAAGAGAATTCTACATGAGTTCCTGAGTCCCCACTTGGGACATGTATGACTGACAGTAGTGAAAAACCAAGAGGAAGTTACTGACTTGATGAAGAAAGCCCTGAACACCACCAGAGATGGACGACCTTCACTGCTGCCCCAAACACCAGTGGTGTAACGGGCATTAAACATGCACACTATTCATATATAAGTGATACTTTCCACTCATTCTCCAGGAGGGCTGTTCTGCAGCTGAATGATGCTACATCCCGGCTTGCCAATGGCCTTTGAGTATTAAGGACTATCGAAGACACTTGCTGCATGTAAATATGGGAAATTTTATTTAATTAAACTGTACCTCGTGCATTGTAAATTATCTGTTTTGCATGGACCGGAGTAGCACCACAATCTCGTTGTCTTGAGCGATGATAATAAAGTTCTAATCTATTCTTTCTGCATGCTGACTTTCAGAATCAGAATCATGTTGAGTATCACCAGCTAATGTCATATAACAACGAAATAGCATCCGTTTGCCTCCCCTTTCACTATAGAACGAGTGATATCTGCCTTTCCTAAGTTGGGGGGGGAGGGGGAGCGGGAGCGTCTGAGGGATGTCAAGTTGTTGGAATGAACAGTTAAGTTTTGAATGGACTGTAGACTATGGTCACTGTTTTGGGACATTGCTGTTGTTTGCATGGTGGGAATACTGATGTTTTATACTAGAATGGGGGGGGGGAAGAGTTGATGCTGCTTGTGCATGGGAGTGTGAACAGCGGGCTTTGAGGTTCTTGCCCTTCTTTTGTCATTCTTTAGCATTTTTCTTCCATTTTGAGGATGTCAGCAGAGAGCAAGAATTTCAGGTTGTAAACTGTATATATTCTCCGATATTAAATAGAACCATTGAAATTTGTTGCCTTTGTGGCAGCCATAAATGCAATACATAATAAAAAAAAAATGACTTCACGTCTAGTGAAATCTCAAAGCCTTTTAAGATCCTTGTCCATTTTTCTCAAATTCCTCGGATTTTAGTCTCACTGTCTCAATGTCTGACCTGGAAACGGCACTTCACTCAAATACTGAACGTGGTCTTTCCTCAACAAAGGCCAAAGCTGAGTGTTGGTCACCCCTCATAAAGGACAATACATTACAACCTTATGCATTTACTGTTGCACTTCACTGAAAGTGCAGTGACCGTACTCCCTTTTATATAAAATATAATCTGCCCAACGAAATGTCTTTCCCCAAAGTGGTTACTAATGTAAGGTTGCTGCTCTCAATCATGAGATTGTAGATGATCTGTGACCTAGCTTGATGTATCTGTCTTTACTGAATATCTGTTAATTAAGAAAAGTTTCAGATTTTTTAAAAATCTAGCATCAATTATCATTAGTAAGTTGCAAGTTTATACCATTGTCTGTATGCAAAAGTGTTAAAAAATAAATCCCTGACTAACTTTCAAGATTGCTTACTCTAAATTTACATGTTCCAAACAAAAGCAGTAATTTCTTTAACTTAAGATGTGCTGGAAATCCAGAGCAACACACAAAATGCTGGAGGAACTCAAGATCTCGGCCTGAAAAGTCGATTGTTTATTCCTCTCTATAGACACTGTCTGACCTGCTGAGTTCCTCCAGCATTTTGTGTGTGTTACTCTGACCATCGACACTGTCTGACCTGCTGAGTTCCTCCAGCATTTTGTGTGTGTTACTCTGACCTCAGACACTGTCTGACCTGCTGAGTTCCTCCCGCATTTTGTGTGTGTTACTCTGACCATCGACACTGTCTGACCTGCTGAGTTCCTCCAGCACTTTGTGTGTGTTACTCTGACCATCGACACTATCTGACCTGCTGAGTTCCTCCAGCATTTTGTGTGTGTTACTCTGACCATCGACACTGTCTGACCTGCTGAGTTCCTCCAGCATTTTGTGTGTGTTACTCTGACCATCAATACTGAGTTTCTTCCCATGTGTTCAACCTGTTCCCATAATACCTTTATTTCTCTCATCAAATTATTCAGCCAACTAATTACCACCTCCAGGATTCATTCTTACCAGCAGCGCTTTAATCGAATCACTGATATCGTTTTTCTCATTCTCCAACTTCTCAATGTCCTCTTTTACCTTTGTCAGCTGTTGCCACGTGGATACCTGTTAGAGTGGATCAATTGGAAAGATGATCATATCAGAAAGAGGGAAGTTCATTGTGTTTCTTCCCCACACTCCCCAAGAGCCAAGAAATATTTTAAAACCTGTTAAATCTTGTTAATAAATCAATTTTCTATTTCACTGAATGTGTCTTACTAAAATTAATACATTTAAAGGGAAAGAGAAAAACTAGTTTTATTTGTCACAGGTATATCTAAACACTGAAACACAGAGTTATTTCCCGTGGCCATTTGTAAGGAGTGTGCACGTTCTCCCCATGACAGCGTGAGTTTCCTCTGGGTGCTCCGATCTCCTCCACAGGGTTGGTAAGTTAACTGGCCAATGCAAGTTAATCAGGGGGATGCCAGGCAGTGCAGCTTGAAGAGCCTGTTCCACGCTGTATCTCAATAAATGTTTTTGCATCAGCAGCCAACACAGTCCGAGGATGTGCGGGGGCGGGGGGGGGGGGCCGCCACAGGCCGCAGGCGTCACCACACTTCCAGCACTAGCATAGCATGCCCATGCCCACAACTTACTAACACTAAGCTGTACGTCCTTGAAATTTAGGAGGAAACAATCACCCAGACGAAACCCACAAGTTCATGGGAGGCACGTACAATCTCCTTACAGAAAGCAACGGGAATTGAACGCTGATCACAGGCAATGTGAAGCATTATGCTAACTGCCACACTACCATGCCACCCTTTCCGATGTGTTGTTAACTACTTCCATTATACATTAAACCAGTACTAATAACCAAAACTGGTTTCATAGCCAGGGTGGTAGTGGGATAAAGTTCCCACTACCTGTTAAATGCTTCGCATGGTGTGCGCTTCAAATAGCCTCTGACAGCCAAGTCCAGCTCCTGGAACTTCATGTGCGGCTACCTGCTGAGCCTAGTAGAACCATTACTACTGACAGAAGGGGAAAAGGCAGGTTACTGGCACCAGTCACTTCAGGCAGATGGGGCTCATCAGCCATGACTGGCAGCTCATCCAGAAGAAAAACTCCGATCTCAAATCTCTGCTGCCATGCAGCTATACCCACCTATATGGGGAAGGCTTCAGGAGTAAATCCAAAGGGAAAATCAGTAGCTAGAATCTCTAAGACAGTCCTATGTTGATTTCAACACTGACTGGCTTATCTTTGACACCCTGGTGCCAAACGGTATCGATCTCTGCTGCCCCTTTGGGTTCATCAGTTGCATTGACAGGGTCCTGACGTTAGTCCTGACGAAGGGTCTCGGCCTGAAACGTCGACTGTACCTCTTCCTAGAGATGCTGCCTGGCCTGCTGCATTCACCAGCAACTTTGATGTGTGTTGCTTGAATTTCCAGCATCTGCAGAATTCCTGTTGTTTGCATTGAGAGGGAAGCCTGCTACATGGGCAACAGCTTGCTCTCCATATTGTACTGCCTAGGCTTGCGTATTAAGACAGCTAGGATACAACATCCATGGTCAGCCCTGCCCACTGAGGCCTCAGTATAACAAAGCTCCTTACAGAGTTAATTCATCCACTATGTGGGCAGCAAGGTTGATATTATTTGTCCTTGGCAAGTGAACCATCTTCTTCAACCACTGCATCTCTGGTCAGATGACATTCCCACTATGGTGCTACAAACAGAGTTCCAAGATTGAGAGCCAGTGATAAAAGAATGGCAATATATTTCCAAGAAGGCATCATACAAATCAGAGGGAATATGTAGTTTCAAATATTCCTGTGCATTGCTGCTCTTGTTTTTCTTGATGTGATCAACGGACTGAAAAAAGCTTTGGGGAGGGGGGGGCGGTGGACGGAAAGGGAACCTTAAATTGAGATTAAGTTTGGTCCAATCAATTCAGCTCATGGGAAAAGTTGAAGAAGCTGGAAATCCACAGCAACACACACAAAACACTAGAGGAACTCAGCAGGTCAGGTGGCAATTTACAATGACCAATTAACTCACCAATCAGTATATCGTTGGACTGTGGGAGGAAACCAGAGAACTTGGAAGAAATGCACACAGTAACAGGGACAGCATACAAACTCCTAACAGTAACGGGGAGAAAGTACAAACTCCTAACGTAAAAAATCCTAACATACAAACTCCTAACAGGCAGCAGTGGGAATTGAACCTGTATTGTAAAGTGTTGTGCTAACCACTATGCTACCAAGCCGCCACTAAGTTCAGGTTTTGTTATGTTTTCTAACTTCAAAACATTAAACTCATTCAAATGAAGACATGAGAGTCTGAAATGTGGGTTTAACTTCGAGTTTACTTTAAGCAAGACGCACAGGGTATCACATGGTAGCGTGATGACATATGCAATTCACATATTTGTACATATAACCTGTAATGAATTATTTAAATGACCAAGATGAACTGAAGAAGGGTATCAGCCCGAAATGTCGACTGTTTACTCTTTTCCATTGATGCTCCCTAACCTGTTGAGTTCCTCCAGCATTTTGTGTGTGTTACTCTGACCATCGACACTGTCTGACCTGCTGAGTTCCTTCAGCATTTTGTGTGTTACTCTGACCATCGACACTGTCTGACCCGCTGAGTTCCTCCAGCATTTTGTGTGTGTTACTCTGACCATTGACACTGTCTGACCTCCTGAGTTCCTCCAGCATTTTGTGTGTGTTGCTCTGATCTCAGACACTGTCTGACCTGCTGAGTTCCTCCAGCATTTTGTGTGTTACTCTGACCTCAGACACTGTCTGACCTGCTGAGTTCCTCCAGCATTTTGTGTGTGTTACTCTGACCATCGACACTGTCTGACCCGCTGAGTTCCTCCAGCATTTTGTGTGTGTTACTCTGACCATCGACACTGTCTGACCCGCTGAGTTCCTCCAGCATTTTGCTCATGCTGCTGCAGTCAACTCAACTAAACTTTTAAGTTCCCAGTACAATATTGCAAAAAAAAACTGTAATTAGAACACTCATTTATTTATTGAGATAGAACGCGGAATAGGCCTTTCACACCACTCACCCTCTGATTTAATCCTAGCTAATCACTGGACAATTTACAATGACCAATTAACCTACCTACTGGTAGCTTTTTGGACTGTGGGAGGAAACCAGAGCACCCGGCAGAAACGCACGTTGTCACGGGGAGAACGTACAAACTCCTACGGGCAGCAGCAGGAATTGAACTTGGGTCACCTGTACTGTGAAGCGTTGTGCTAACCACTATGCTACTATGCCCGCCCTTCATATGATCACTAAATGTTCACCTCCACAAACTTCTGTCACTTGCCCTGTCTCATTCCCTAATCACTGATCACGGTGGGTGGCAGGTTGGAGATATTACCCCCACCAAAGGAGGCATAAGGCGCTCTTCCCTCTGCTAGCCTGAAAGTCAATCTTGGGCATAGCACCCCCCCCCACCCCCCCACAACCGATCAGGGTCAGTGAAGCCACGGGAGCAGGTGAAGGATGGTCATATGAGCAACTGCTACATATCACAAGTCCTGGTTATGTGACCACTGACATCAGGCAGACAATCCCTGAAGAGTATTGATAATGGCTGGGGTCACCTGTCTTGTAAAGACACTGCCCAGAAGGCAATGACAAACCACTTCTGTCGAAAAAAAAATTTCCAAGAACAATCATGGTCACAGGAAGACAATGATCACCCATGTCATATGACACGACATATGATGATGATGATGATTTTCAAGCAGGGATAGGACAGATGTACTGCACATGCGGCTGGCTAGATTGTTCTTCCAGAGAGTAACCATGGCAGAACGATGTACTTTTATATCAATGCTTCTCTAAGTCACAGTCAGCTTTTGATGGTCCTGTCTGTGATACCCAGGCCCTCTCTGACATCCAACTGATCAGACTGAACACAGTAAAGCAATAGGCCTATTCGGATGGAGAAGAATACTAGGAAAAGAAAGAACAAGGTAAGTCCATAGCAATATACAAAACACTAGAAGAACTCAGCAGGACAAGCAGCATCTATGGTGGGAAAAGGGCAGTCGACATTGCAGGTTGAGACTGGAAAGAAAGAGGGGAAATAGCCAACACAGAAAGGTAAGGGAAGGGGGTAGAGCAAGAGTTGGGTAACAGGTGAATCCAGGATTGGCAGGATGAATGATAGCCGGAGGGGGAAGGGAAGAGTGGGAATGATAAACACAAGGGATTCTCCAGTCACTGGAAGTCCAGAGAAAAGCATACAAAGTGTTGAAGGAACTCAGCAAGTCAGGTAGCTTATGTGGAGAGGAATAGGCAATCTATGTTTCTGGCTGAGACCCTCCATCAGGACTAGAAAGGTAGGAGGAAGAAATGAAATTAGGAAGGTGGGTAGAAGTTGGGAGGTGATAGGTGAGACCAAGTGAGGGAGGAAAGTGGGTGGGTGGGGAGGGGGGACGAAGTGAGAATCTGGGAGGTGATAGTTGGAAGAAGTAAAGAACTGAAGCAGAGGGAATCTGATAGGAGAGGAGAGTGGACAATGGGAGAAAGTAAGGGAGGTGAAGAAGGGAACTTGAGTGAGGAGTGTGTTGGTGATAGGCAGATTGAGAGAGCAGGGGAGGAGAAAAAGGATGATGGGGCTAGTGGGATTCAGAATTATCACTGGAATATGACATAAAACTGGTTATTTTACAGCAGCAGTTTCTTAAGAAACTTATACTGGAACCAGACAGCATCCATCAGGATAGATAGATAGACAGACAGACAGACATACTTTATTGATCCTGAGGGAAATTAGGTTTCATTACAGTTGCACCAACCAAGAACAGAGTACAAACATAGCAATACAAAAACCACAAACAATCAAATAATAATATGTAAACCATGCCAGATGGAAATAAGTCCAGGACCAGCCCATTTGCCCAGGGTATCCAACCCTCCAAGGGAGGAGCTGCAAAGTTTGATGGCCATAGGCAGGAATGACTTCCCATGACACTCAGTGCTGCATCCTGGTGGAATGAGTCTCTGGCTGAATGTACTCCTGTGCCCAAAGGTATAAATGATGTTACATGCCGACGTCGGGTTGGCAGAGGGAGGGATGTACACAACAACCACAATTGCATGTGAGATTTCCCTTGGCAAATAATAAGGCGGAGTCCAACAGCAAAAAGTTCAATATCCGGGCTACAGACACGTTCCTTGATCATAATATGACCAGGATTGCACCATCTGTTTGTTAACCAGCACAGCAAGCCCCCCTCCTTTACGCTTACCGCTCTCAGTGCACTTTCGGTCAGCCCGAACGGTCTGGAAGCCCTTTATGGAAACGTTTTGGTCGGGTATGTCCTCGTGCAGCCACGTTTCAGTGAAACACATAACATTGCTCTCCCGAAATGTTCTCTGACGCCTGGCTAGCGCCATCAACTCGTCCATTTTATTACCCAGCGATCTCACATTGCCATAATGAGAGAGGGGCGACACGGCTTATAACTCCTCTTCTCCATAAGTCTCTGTTGTCTCGATCCAGTCCTCTTCCCTCGCCTTTTTGATCCCCCTCTGCATCTTCTGGGTGTTTTCCTCCAGATTTCAGCAGGGGTACCTGCCGTTCTGTTCACTAAACCGGCCGGCACAAGCACAATCAGCTGGTCCCTGGAATAAACAATGCGACCATACTGCTGCCCCGCTAATGAGTCGTGTCCAAATGTAACTGTTTCCAGCGCTAAAAACCCAAACAAAACTCTCTCCACCAGCAAGTTAGAGAGGGTACAGTTTCAACGTGATACCGTGAAAAAAAAATACAACAAATAACGTAAGTTAAAAAGTAAGAAAGCTAGTCAGAGCGGCTGTAACAGGCTGCATGTACGACCAGCGCATGCGCACTAATAGAAGCAGAAGTGAGTGAGTATGTCAATATCATGACAGGAGTCAGGCAAGGTTGTGTCTTCTCACCAGACTTATTCAACCTGTATAGTGAAAATATCTTGAGAAGTATCAAAGACATCAAAGGATTCACAATTGGAGGCCATAATATAAATAACATCAGATATGCTGATGACATCGTACCAATAGCTGACTCAGAAACAAAACTTCAAGAACTACTCACTATAGTGGCAGCAGAAAGTAATCGCAGAGGCCTCTCAATCAACACCAAGAAGACAGAAAGCATGGTCATCTCCAGAAAGACAAACATCCCACAATGTGAACAAGATCGGAAATACAAACATCAAACAAGTCACCAAATTCAGATATCTTGGCAGCGTAATAACAAGTAATGACAGGTGCGACACAGATATCAAATACAGAACAGCAATGGCGAAAGAAGCTTTCCAAAAAATGAAGACCATATTAACAGACAGAAAGATGAGTACGCACACTAAAAACAAAACACTGCAGTGCTACATTTATTCTATCCTGACTTATGGAAGTGAATGCTGGACCATTTCTCCAGCAATGGAAAAGAGACTAGAAGCAGCTGAATTATGGTTCTACAGGAGAATGTTAAAAATATCATGGACCACACACACATCAAATGAAGAAGTTCTCAGAAGAGCCCAAGCAGTTCAATCACTCATACCAACAATACGAGAAAGACCACTCCGATTCCTAGGACACATCATGCGGAAAGATGAACTAGAAAAACTCATACTCTCTGGAAAGATTGAGGGGAGCAAACCTAGAGGAGGACCTCGGCTTATGTACATCAAAAGCATAGCCAGGTGGCTACAAATCGAGGAAATGGAAGTCATCCAAAAAACGAAGGACAGATCTATATGGAAAACCAAGGTCACCAAGGTTTGCATCGGATATGGTACCTAGACAGACAGATAGTATATGCAAAAGCATAAAAATCTATAAATTACAAAAATATATAAGTAGTGCAAGAAAGGAAAAACAAATTAGAGTCTGATGAAGCTTTCAGCCCAAAACATCAACTGTTTACTCTGTTCCATAAATACTGCCTGACCTGCTGAGTTCCTGCACCATTTTGTGTGAATACTAGAGTAGAGCTCCTGGGCTGTTCAGAAATCCAATGGCAGAAGGGTACAAGCTATCCCTAAATTGTTGAGTGTGGATCTTCAGGTACCCCTACCTCCTCTCTGAGGGTATTAACATGAGGAAAAACATATTACCTTAAAATACTGTTGCAGAATTAGGCCATTTGGCCCATTGAGTCCACTCTGCCATTTCATCATGGCTGATCCATTTTCCCTCTCAGCCCCAATCTCCTGCCTTCTCCCTGATTCCCTCATGCCCTGATCAATCAAGAATGACGATCAACACCGGTGCACCTCAGGTTGTGTGCTTAGCCCACTGCTCTACTCTCTATATACCCATGACTGTGTGGCTAGGCATAGCTCAAGTACCATCTACAAATTTGCTGATGATACAACCATTGTTGGTAGAATCTCAGGTGGTGACGAGAGGGCGTACAGGAGTGAGATATGCCAACTAGTGGAGTGGTGTCACAGCAACAACCTGGCACTCAACGTCAGTAAGACGAAAGAGCTGACTGTGGACTTCCGGAAGGGCAAGACAAAGGAACACATACTAATCCTCATAGAGGGATCAGATGTGGAGAGAGTGAGTTCCTAGGTGTCAAGATCTCTGAGGAGCTAACCTGGTCCCAACATATCAATGCAGCTATAAAGAAGGCAAGACAGTGACTATACTACATTAGGAGTTTGAAGAGATTTGTTATGTCAACAAATACACTCAAAAACTTCTATAGATGCACCGTGGAGAGCATTCTGACAGGCTGCATCACTGTCTGGCATGGGGGGGGGGGGGGGGCGGGTGCTACTGCACAGGATTGAAAGAAGATGTAGAGGGTTGCAAATTTAGTTGGCTCCATCTTGGGTACTAGCCTACAAAGTACCCAGGATATCTTCAGGGAGTGGTGTCTCAGAAAGGCAGTGTCCATTATTAAGGGCCCCCAGCACCCAGGGCATGCCCTTTTCTCACAGTTATCATTAGGTAGGAGGTACAGAAATCCAAAGGCACACACTCAGTGATTCAGGAGCAGCTTCTTCCCCTCTGTATTGGATTCCTATATAGACATTGAACCTGTGAACACTAACTCGCTTTTTTGGTATATATTATTTCTGTTTTTGCATGATTTTTAATCTATTCAATATAATTACACTACTAAGTTAACAAATTTCACGATGCATACTGGTGGACAAACCTGATTCTATCAACCTCTGCCTTAAATATGCCCAATGACTTGGCCTCCACAACTGCCAATGGCAGCAAATTCCACAGATTCACCACTCTCTGGCCAAAGAAATTCTCAGCTCCATTCTAAAAAGACACTCCCCATTCTGAGGCTGTGTCCTCTGGTCTTAAGACTCCCCCCTACCGTATGAAACATCCTCTCCACATCCACTCTGTCGAAGCCTTTCACCATTTGTCATGTTTCAATGTGATTTCCCATCATTATTTGTCTGAATTCCACTGAGTACAGACCCAGGGCCATCAAACACCCCTCACATAACAAGCCTTTCAATCCCAAAATCATTTTAGTGAACCTACTTCAAACCCCTTCCAATGTCAGCAAATATTTTCTTAGAATAGGGGCCAAAACTGCTCAGATTACTCTAAGTGAGGCCTCGGCAAGGTGGGGGGGGGGAGGGGCAGGGAAGGAGGGATCATCTGAAGTTAGTGAAGTCTAATGAAGAGTGTATGATTGTATGGTGCGCAGGTAAAATTAATAGGTCAAAGGGGTGGTAATGCAAGGTGAAACAGCAGAACCAGAGATGGTATTTAAAAAGACAGCAGATGCTGGAAATCTGTGTTGTAGAGGAATTCAGCAGGTCAGTCAGCACTTCTGGAGGAGAACATGGTCATGTTTCAACACGAGACTCTTCATTGGGACTGGTCTGCCCATTGCCTACCTCTGGTGCCACCCTTTCCTCCCATGGTCTGCCCATTGCCTACCTCTGGTGCCACCCTTTCCTCCCATGGTCTGCCCATTGCTTACCTCTGGTGCCACCCTTTCCTCCCATGGTCCACTGTATTCCCCTATCAGAATCCATCTTCTTCAGTCTCTTACCGCTTTCACCTATCACCTCCCAGCTTCATCCCCTGTTCCCCAACCCACCTTCCACTCACCTACCAGCTTACACTCTGCCCCCTCCGTCCACCACCACCTTTTTATTCTGTCTTCTACCCCCTTCCTTTCGAGTCTGATTACTCCAACCTGACCTGCTCAGGTTGTGTTTATGGGTGTGTGTTCCTCAAGATTTTCAGCATCTGTAGAATTTCCTGTGTTTATAATATCAGTTTGTTCATTTTAGTGTATTTTACTACAGGCGCCTACGCGGGGTGATCAGGCGAGCACTTTATCGACGGAACCTACTATATCAGACACATCTTCACCGGTCAGCTCTCCCTTGCGATTCCGCACATTGTCCAGCAGCGCCTGCGTCTGATTGCAGACAAGCTCCATGTCCAGCCGGGGCCTGTCCGAGTAGCCGTCCCTCACATGGTCATACAGGCTGCTCCTGCTGCACCAGCGCCCGACCGGAGGAGCCCAGCCATGGGAAGGGGAACGGAGCCAACATCGAGCACACAGCCGCCACACTTCCCTCCACTTGCCGCCCGCCATCTCGATGACCTTCGACACGGTGACGTAGATTGCTACTCTACCAATCAACAGTTCGTCATCTCACCGTCCTTTGATACCCGCCCCATTCCGTGACATCATTACCCCTTCCACCAATCAGAAACCCGTCTTTTTTTCGGCTATCCGTCGGTAACCGCCCAACTCCATGACGTACTAGCTCATTCACCAATCAGCCCACCGGTCGGTGACGTAAGGCTCAAGGCGGACTGGTCTCACGTGATGAGCCGTCAAATTCAATTGGAGAAAGTGTAAGATTCACGTCATGCAGCATACAATGACCGCTTTATTTGGTTATATTTCCCCTTGTTGGTTGCTAAACAGTTTAAATGCTTGAAATAAATAATTGGATGAAAACTGTGTATATTGACATCTACATAAATACAAGTATGCACAGGTGCTATTAAATGCTAGTTGCAGCAGTATTGAAGTCACATAACATCATGCAAACAGAATTCACAAGGAAAACGAAAATTATACACATTTTTACAAGAAAGAATGCAAATAGCGAAATAAAAAGTCCCAATACAGTTACAATATATTAAATTCAAAGTAAACTTATTATCAAAGTATATATGTCACCATCGACTGCACTGTTGCTGGGCAGTAACTGAAATGCTTCCGTATGTATAACCTTTGTTGCCGTATGGCCGGAATGTTCTTTTATGTAATGTTTAACTAAAATGGTGCACAGTTTTCAGGCCGTGTAAATATTTCATACTCAGAGCAATAGTTGGTCTGTGCAGCGTAAAAAAAAGAGGGAATGGTGTATGCTACCCTGAGATTCACTTTTTTGCAGGCATTCACAGTAAACACAAATGAAGACAATAGAACCTATGAAAGACAGCATGCAAACAAAGATGCATAAACAGCCAATGTGCAACAGAAAACATATGTGCAACTGTAAAAAAATAAATAAGTAATAAATATTGAATCAATGAGTTGTAGAATCCTTGAAAATGAGTCAATTAGTTGACTGTTCCAGTGAGTGTAGTTATCCTCACTGGTTCAGGAGCCTGATGGTTGTGGGCTAATAACTGTTCCTGAACCTGGTGGTGTGGGACCTGAGGCTCATTGTGGTGAGTGAAGTTATCCACACAGTTCAGGAGCCTAATGGTTGTGGGGTAATAACTGTTCCTGAACCTGGTGGTGTGGGACCTGAGGCTCATTGTGGTGAGTGAAGTTATCCACACTGGTTCAGGAGCCTGATGGTTGTGGGGTAATAACTGTTCCTGAACCTGGTGGTGTGGGACCTGAGGCTCATTGTGGTGAGTGAAGTTATCCACACTGGTTCAGGAGCCTGATGGTTGTGGGGTAATAACTGTTCCTGAACCTGGCGGTGTGGGACCTGAGGCTCATTGTGGTGAGTGGAGTTATCCACACTGGTTCAGGAGCCTGATGGTTGTGGGGTAATAACTGTTCCTGAACCTGGTGGTGTGGGACTGAAGACTCCTGTACCTCCTTCCTGAAGGGAGCAGCAAGAATGGAGCATAACCTAGATGGTGGGGATCCTTGAGGATCAATGCTGTGTTCTGTGACAGTGCTCCTTGTACATGTACTCAATGGACTTTACCTGTGGTAGGCTGTGTCGACAAATTTTTGTAGCATTTCCGTCCAAGAACGTTGTTTTTTTCAAGTTCAAGTTTAACTGTCATTCAACCAAACATTAATACCCATTAATAAGAAGATAAGAAGTAGGAGCAGGAGTAAGCCGTCCGGCCCATCGAGCCTCCCCCGCCATTCAATAAAATCATGGCTGATCTGTCCGTAAACTCAGCTCCATCTACCTGCCTTTTCCCCATAACCCTTAATTCTGTTACTATGTAAAAATCTATCTAACTGTTTCTTAAATATACTCAGTGAAGAAGCCTCAACTGCTTCCCCGGGCAGATAATTCCACAGATTCACCACTCTCTGGGAAAAACAGTTTCTCCTCATCACCGTCCTAAATTTTCTCCCCTGAATCTTGAGGCAATGTCCCCTAGTTCTAGTCTCACCTACCAATGGAAACAACTTTCCTACTTCTATCCTATCTACCCCTTTTAAAATTTTGTATATTTCTGTAAGTTCCCCTCTCATTCTTCTGAACTCCAGAGAGTATAGTCCCAGGCGACTCAATGTCTCCTCATAGGTTAACCCCTTCATCCCTGGAATCAACCTGGTGAACCTCCTCTGCACTGCCTCCAAAGCCAGTATATCCTTCCTCAAGTATGGAGACCAGAACTGCACACAGTACTCCAGGTGCGGCCTCACCAGTACCCTGTATAGTTGCAGCATGACCTTCCTGCTCTTGAATTCAATCCCTCTAGCAATGAACGCCAACGTTCTGCTTGCTTTCTTAATAACCTGTTGTACCTGCAAGCCAACTTCTTGCGATTCATGAACAAGCACTCCCAAGTCCCTCTGCACAACAGCATGCTGCAATCTTTCACTATTTAATACAGCCAAATGAAACAGTGTAACTCTGAGGCCAAGTTGCAAAACACACTACCAACCATCCCTCACAGCACATAGCACATATAAGCAACACAACAAAATGCTGGTGGAACGCAGCAGGCCAGGCAGCATCCATTGGAAGAGGTACAGTTGACCCTTCTTGGCCCGAAACGTCGACTATACCTCTTCCAATAGATGCTGCCTGGCCTGCTGCTTTCCACCATCATTTTGTGTGTGTTGCTTGAATTTTCAGCATCTGCAGATTTCCTCGTGATAGCACATATAAGATAGCAGTAAATTGCAGTCACACAAAAATATATAATCCTAGTCCCTGAGTCCATGTATGTTGCAGCAGTCTACAGTCAAACACAATACAGTTTGTCTTGGGCCAAGCGAACACTGGGGGAGGGTTGGGGGGGGGGGAGTACTGACGACACACAGCTCATTGCCGTTTGCCAATAAACCAAAAAATGAACTTGCAGCATTCCGCGCCTGCAGAAAGTAGAGATGCTGCCATGGTTTCTTTGTAGTAGCACTTATAGTGGCACTTACATGCTGGAACCAGGACTGATCCCTCAAAGTGGTAGTGCAGAGGAATTTAAAACTTACTGACTCTCTACACCTCTAACCGCTTGGCTCCTCGTTCCGTGGTCTGGTCTTTCGTTCTGCTGATGGCAAGTGAGAGGTTGGTGCAGTGACACCATTCTGACAAACTTTCGGTCCCGTTCCTGTCTGCTAACTTGTCACCACCTTTGATTCACCCAACAACAGTGGTGTCATCAGCAAGCTTAAATATGACATTGGAGCTGTGCTTAGCCCTCACAGTTTTAAGTGTAACGTGAGTAGAGCAGGGGGCTAAGCACACAGCCTGGTGGTGTACCTGTGCTGATGGGGATTCTGGAGAAGATGTTGTTGCCAATCTGAACTGACCGGGGTCTGCAAGTGAGGAAATCCAGGATCCATTTGCAGAAGGAGGTATTGAGGCCCAGGTCTTGGAGCTTATCGATTAGTTTTGAGAGAATGTGATAGTGTTGAACGCATATCTGTAGTCAATAAAAAGCATTCTGATGTAAGCAAGGTTTCTTAAGGTTAGATTATGAGAACACTCAGTCCTCTTTTATTGTCATTTAGAAATGCATACATGCATTAAGAAATGATACAATGTTTCTCCAGCACGATATCACAGAAAACAGGACAGACCAAAGACTAACACTGACAAAACCACATAATTATACCATATAAGGTTGTCAGAGCCGGTGGAGGTAGTATTAAATTCTCCCAATGGCACATGCCTCAAATAACCTCTAAGCCCAGAGGAACCATTTCTACTGACAGGAGAAGGGGCAAAAGTGGGTCACTGGCACCTTAAAACCAGTCGCTTCGGGCAGATGGTGCTCATCAGCCGTGGTTGTCAGCTTATGCAGCAGCAGGAAAACTCTGATCTCAAACCCCTGCTGCCTTTTGGCTATACCCACTCATGAGGAAAGGCTTTAGGAGTCAACCCCCAAGGGGAAAATCAAGAACTGGAGTCCCTAAGGTAGTCCTACGTTGAGTTCAATGCTGACTGGCAACTCCTGCAACACCACTGGTGCCAAACTGCATTGGTCTCTGCCATTCCTTTGTATTTATCAGCTGCGTGGAAAGGGGGAGCTTGTTGCATGGGGAACAGCTTGCTCTCTGTATCGTACTGCCCTGGCTTGCGTATCACATAGAGAGCTAGCACGTAACATCCATGTTCGATCTTGACCAACAGACAGCCTCAGAGATGTTTGCATCTTCATTGTGCAGATGCTCCAATGTTAAAACATTAATATGAGTAACAATGAGAAAGATCTAGTTAAAGAAGGGAGCCAAGTAGTTAGGTAGTGGTCATGGGTTCATCGGCCTTCCAGAAATCTGACTGTGGAAGGGAAGAAGAAGTCCTAAAATTCCTGTACCTCCTTCCTGATGGCAATATTGAGGTGGGGCCATGTCCCGGATGGTGAGGGTCACCGATGGTGGATGCTGCCTTTCCTGAGGCACCACTTTTGATGATAGCCTCAATAGTGGGGAGGCCGCTGCCTATGTTGGAGCTGACTGAGTTTACAACCCTCTGCAGCTTTTTTTCGATCCTGTGCATCAGCGCCTCCCTACCAGACATACCAAATCTCCTCCAACATACCTCTTAAAGAAGTATAGATGTCAGTGTGCCTTCTTCACCATTACATAAATATGTTGGGCCCAAGACAGATCCTCTGAGATGGAACTTGAAGCTGCTCGCCCTTTCTACTGCTGACCTGCTCATGAGAACTGGTGTGGGATCTCTCTATCCCCCTCTATCTTCCAGCCCAGATGAAGGGTCTTAACCTAAAATGTCACCTGTCCATTTTCTCCCAACTTGCAATGACTTGTGCCTCCTACTCATTTGGCTTCACCTTATCAGAAATATTTCCTTTCTTCAACGTATAAGCTGGCCGCTGGTGGGGTGACATCACCACTAGGCTTCAAGGTAAATGGCCCCGGGTTTGAATCCAGCCAGCTCCTTGCATGCTTTCCCTTGCTGCGTTGAGCATCAAGTTAGCACTCAGCTTCATAAAAGCAGACAAAAATGCAAAAGGAACAGTAAAGTTGCCACCCGATGAACCACAAGGTGTGGAAAAGAATAAAAACAAATCTACCTATCCCGCTCCAACTGAAACTACCTTGTTATTTTTTTTGGTCTTTTCCAGTTCCGATGACGATGTTCGGCCTGAAACATCACCTTTGTTGTTTTTTAACGTTGCTGCCCTGCTTGATGGGTGGAATTTCTATTGAGAAGATTCGGTACGTCTCCTGAACACACAAACACTTCTACAGTTGTGCCATGGAGAGCATTCCAACTGGCTGCCTCACCGTCCAGTATGGGGCTGCGACTGCACAGGATGAAACAAGCTGCAGAGAGCTGTAAACTCAGCCAGCTCCAGCACGGGCACCAGCCTCCCCAGCATCCAGCACATCTTCAAGGAGCGATGCTTCAAAAAGGCGGCAACCATCATTAAGGCCCCCATCTCATTGCTACCATCAGGAAGGAGGTACAGGAGCCTGAAGACACACACTCAACGATTCAGGAACAGCTTCTTCTCCTCTGCCGTCCGATTTCTGAATGGACATTGAACCCATGAACACTAGCTCACTAGAATTTTCCACTACTTATTTAATTTAACTAATTATCTGTACATATTTAGTGTAATTCACATTTTTCTCTATTATTATGCATCGCATTGTACTCCTGTCGCAAAGTCAACAATTTCACGACATATGCCGGTGATATTAAACCTGATTCTGTGGTCGTCGTGGCTATCCCTCGAGGTCGAGGATGATGGTCTTTGTTCTGTTGATCTACTTATGGGCTCTCAAGAGGCTTATGAGTCCAATCTTGGCTTTGAAAGTTCTTCGGCATTCAGGACAGGTAGTTCCAGATGGCAGATCGGGCTTCTGCCTCTCTTTCCATTTTCTTCTCTTTTCTTCTAATTCTGCTCATCTGTTGGCTTGGAAAGTTGCTGTTCCTTCTCGGATGATGGCTTGCCAGAGCTTCCTGTCCTTGGCATTGGTTTCCCAATTGTTGGTGTAGATGCTACATTTCTTCATGTTGGCTTTTAAGACGTCTTTGAATCTCTTCTGTTGTCCGCCTCTTCTACGCTTGCCTTCTTTAAGCTGGGAGTAGAAGATTTGTTTCGGCAGACGTTCGTCTTTCTTGCTGACATGGGCTTCAATGCTTGTTTGCGCTTCATTCAGCACTCTGGTGGAGAATTGCGAAATGAGTGTGATACTTGATTGACAGGACACCGGCTGACGAGTCACGTGATGAGCGGTGCGGCTTCACAGGGGGCGGGGCCCGGAGCAGGAAGTGACGCCGGGGCAAGGTGGGTGATTTGGGGGCGAGAGCGATGGACAACTCGGCGAAGGAACGGGAGGCGGTCAGCCTGGTGGCCGAGGCGGAGAAGAAGGTGCGCTCGGCGCGCTCCTTCATGGCCACGCTGTTCGGGTGAGAAGCTTCAAGCGGGTCCTGGGGGAGGTGATGAGCTCCGGTCCCGAGATGGGGGGAGAGGCCACAGCTGCTGAGGCCAGGCCTTGGTGGACGGCGGTGCTCTTGGTATTCTGGTGACGGGGCCGGGTGTATGTCAACATCTGGTAACGGAGACATGGGTGAAGAGTGGGTAACGTCCGCTTGTTGCCCTGAACAGGGGGAGCGAGGACATGGGTTGTTGACATCTGGTGATACCCGGAACGAGGGAGGTAGGACACGGGTGAAGGGTTGTTGACAGTTGATGATGCCCCGAACTGGGGTAGTGAGAATATGGGTGAAAGATTGTTGACATCTTTGTCAACAAAAATGAGTGAGGACATTGTGTTTGCCCTGAACAGGGGGTGCAAGGACCTGGGTGAAGGGAGGTTGATATCTGGTAATGCCACGAACAGGGGGAGTGAGGACGTGGGTGAAGGGTTGTAGGTGTCTGCGTAATGTCCTGAATAAGGCTGTGGGGGTGATGATGGGCTGTTTGCATCTGGTTGATGCCCTGGTAGAGGAGGGAGGAGATGGATTAAGCATTGTTGGTGCCTGATTGATGCCCTGGCAGGAGAGGGAGGTGAAGTGTTATTGGTGTCTGATTGATTTATGCTCCTTTTAGTCTGTATCTGTACTTCTGACTTTATTTTTTTTATAATTTGCATGTTGTACCCTGACCAACACATCTCAACAAATTCCAAATACATGGGAATGTATATGGTGAAAAAAAATTGACGTTTTAGCCCATGATCCTGCGTGATTTTATATTGAACACAGGCTATGTCGTGCTCTGATTAAGTCGAGCCCTGGTTAGACGATACCTAAAATAATGTGTACAGATCTAGTTTCCCCCAAACTGAGTGTAATGTGCTGTTTAAGATTTTCACTACTGTGCTGTGAGGTAGTTTATATTAGCAGTTTTCTGTAAAAACTCTGTGCCATTCTGGAAAGTGTGTTTGGTCTTCAGCTAAGATAAGGACCCATATTATCCAGCTTAGGAATGTGAGTCAGACAGTCGAGATGGTGAATGTGACAGAAGGTTCTAGAGAGCTATGGGGAAGGGTTTTCTGAAGGACAGTGGTCTGGGTTGGGGTCTTTTGGCAGGAGATGTGGAATGGTGCACAAGGTAAGATGCCATACAATGCTGTTGGAAGAAGTGCTTTGTACAGATAAATAGCTCCAAGGAGGAAGTGCCAATAAGTTCATTCAAGACAGGCTTTGAGGGAAGTTCGGAATGTGGCGGGTGCTTTCACATAGACCGTGGATCCAACGTGTGAGTAAGAGGTACACCCCCAACTACTCTCGAATAAGCTCCAATGTTATGTGCACATTGGACTGGTTTAACTGTAATGGGCCCTTTTTTCTTTTTCTGTGAACGTTTGTTAGAGTTGAAAATCTGGTACATATACTTTCTTTATAATCTTATGCTGGTGTATGATTTGTCATTTCTGGGCTACAGATAACTACTTGCACAGCATTTGCTCAAATCAAGGTTTCTTTAATTGGAGCATCACGACGTTCCTGTTTGCGTGAACCTCACGTCCAGGATCGGTATGTTGTTTATGACAGGTGGCCATCTTACCGCTGAGTCACGTGGCTGTCAGCTGAGTTAGCCTGAGCCCTGGTGAGAGGGTTACATTTGTGGTGGCCCGTATGGGATTCAGGAATGTTGTGTGAATGCTACTTAAGGATTGATTAAGTGGTTTATTTGTGCTTAAGCCAGTGCTTAAACTACTGTTTGTGGGAAGTGAGGTGTGTCGTAATTAAGGTACTTTATTATGGATGCTGCAGGGAATAAGGTTTGGTGGCTATTCGAAAAGGATATCCATAAGTCATGCTTGTGTTCTGAGCGGGGTGGATGTCTGAATTCCTGATGAACTGCTACTAAGAGTGCTGAGTTCTGTAAAAGTGGTGGGAAAAGTTACACACATTGAAAGGCGTTTTGACTAATCAGCTGGTAAGTATGTCATGTTAGTCCAGACTACCGGTGACATAACTGAAGTCGTGCTGCCTGATACGATAAGGGCGCCTGGAGAGGTGGGGCCATGGGCAGTCTGTATCTTTTAAGAGAAGGGATGGAATGTACAAAGGGTCAGGACTCTAAAGGAAGAAGGAGAGGAGCTGTCTGCCTACCTTCCAGGATGGAGAAGCTACTGCACTGTTTGTGCCTCAAAGGGGGCATTCAACTGTCTGAGAGAATTTACTTGAGGATGGAGCAAGTTGTGAAGGCGCGCTGTCACATGGTGTGATTGCTCTATGTATTCAAATAACCCGCAAGATGAACCCTCCTCCATCTGTTACCAAGTTGGTCAGAATGCCAAATACCAGGAGCTGGTAGTGCGGTGCCACAGACAGATGAAAGGCACTGCTCGCTGTGCAGAACCTGCTTTCTCTTTGGCATTGTGGGGGGGGGGGGGGGCGGGATCAAGACCGTCACAGAGGCTGCTCAGTGAGTTTCCAGATGGCTATGGTGTGATCAGTGGACCAGTGTTGCTGGGACACAAGCCGGGGCTTGATCAACCCTGGCTGGGTCACCTGGCGAGAGTGGCTGATGTTGAAAGACCCGAAGCGCCAAGCTTGCATCACTGATGATGTGCCCCATCGCGCCATAGGGTGCACCTCAGAATCAGCTTGGGGCATTCCAGAGTTCAGAGTTGAATTCTGGTACCATCTGTAAGGAGTTTGTACGTTCTCCCTGTGACAGCTGGGGCTTCCTTCAAAGCAACACACACAAAATGCGGGGGGGGGGGTGTCACGTGATGACGTGGGATTGAGACGTGTAAATCCAGCTCTCCCGTAAAAAATCAGCAAAGTACTGTTTAAACAAAGTAAAGTTAATAAATACTTTCCGAAAACTACTTATAAACTTCGTAAGACTACTCTACGATATGCCTCGTAAACCGCAACAGAAGAAGTCTGTTGTTGTGAAATCGCCACGAGATGGGAAGAAAAAAGGGCCTACTGCAGCGATGGAGCCTCGGATTCAGGTTGGATCTCCTTCAGAGGAGACTCATTTTATCTCTGGCATAGAAGAACGGGGAGCAATGGCGGCAGTAGCGGTCTCTAGGAAGAAGATGCCGGAATTGCGCATGCGCAAATCGACACAATTTAAACTACAAGAACCGACAGCCACTGCAACTGAAAGTGACTCAGAGTCAGAATTGGATATCGCAGAGAATACAGATGAAGAAGAGGAGGAAGAACTGGAAGAGACTGGAAGTAGAGATGACGGAGACATAAGAGAGGCTTTATTGCAATTAACGGCTGAACTAAGAAAATTAAGAACAGAGCTTAGAGACGTGAAGATGTGCTATGATAAAGCTATGAAAAGACAGGATAAAATGGATAAGAAATTTCAGAAGATGGAAAGAACAATGGAGCATATTAACGATAGAGTGGAAAAAACAGAAAATAATGTGCTTGTCTGGAACACAGAAAGAAATCGACTCTTGGAGAAAGTGGACGTGTTGGAAAATTTTAGTGGACGTAATAACATTAAAATTGTTGGTCTTAAAGAAGGTATAAAGGGAGATAATCCAATAGAATTTTTTCAAAGATGGATCCCGAAAACCTTGCAAATGAAAGAGGAAGACCAATCAATTGAAATTGAGCGGGTACATAGAGCTCTAAGACCAAAACCACAAGATGACCAATATCCACGATCAATTTTAATAAAATTCTTAAGATTTCAAGACAAAGAAAGGATTCTACAGGCGGCTGCCCAAGCTGCCAAGAAGAGAAAAGGGCCACTGATGATAGAAAGGAAGAAAATTTTTTTCTAGCCTGACATAAGTTATGAACTTTTGAAAAGAAGGAAGAAGTTTAATCCAGGAAAAAAAGCCCTATGGGATCACGGTTATCAATTTATATTGCATTATCCTGCAACCTTGAAGATTTTTTTGCCTGGTGGAGAAAAAAGATTTTTTGACGATTACCGGAAAGCGGAGGAGTTTGTGCGAGATTCTTTGAATATTCACCAGATACAAGAACAAACTTAGGGGAGCGAGATGGATTGAAGATGAAGACTGGATCAAGGATTAGGCCTGTTGAATTTTTAGGCAGATGAATATATAAATATATTATTTATTATATGAGGGAGGGGAAGAAAGGTTAAAATTTGAGGAATATTAGCTGGGAATAATAACATTAATTTTTTTATATATATATATAATTTTTTGTTACTGGGGAGCTGGAAGAAACACTGACCAATCACTACGTTATTCATGTGTGCAAACGTGGCAACAGCCACGACCCGCACAATGGAGGGGGGTAGTGTGTATCTTTTCATTCACAACATTGGGGGGGGGGTATTTTGTTTTTTCTTTTTTTGTATCTTATCTATCTTTTTTTTTCTTTTTACCTGGATGATTGGGAGGGAAACACATAGCAATATGGTGAAGTTCAAAGAGATTCCCCAGGGAACTATGAGAGTTGAGAAGCTAAGTAATGTTTTAAATTTTAAGAGATAAATATGTAACATTTTTGAATATTTGGAGCCCTTATTTATAGCTCCGATGATGAAGATCGTGGTTCCTTGGGGAAAGTAACAAATATATATTAAATTTATTTTTATCCCATGGAGCATGTGCAAACCTTCTAATATTCAGGCGGTTTTTTTTTTCTTTTTTTCTTTTCTTTTTAGGTAGGAGTATATATCGGGGGGGAGGGGGGAGGGTAGATTTTTTTTTCTCATGTATCACTTTGAAAACTCAATAAAAATTATATATTAAAAAAACACACAAAATGTTGGAGGAACTCAGCAGGTCATGTATGGAAATGAATAAACTGTAGATGTTTCTGGCTGAGACCCTTCAGCTGGACTGAGATGGGAGGGGGAAGATGCCTGAGTAAAAAGGAGAAAGAGGCTAGCTGGGAGGTGATGGGTGAAGCCAGGTGGGTGGGAAGGGTCAAAGGCTGGAGAGGAAAGAAGTTGATCGGAAAAAGGGCCGACCATAGGAGAAAGAGGAGGAAGAGGGGACCCAGCGGGAAGTAAAAGGCAGGTGAGAAGAAATAAAACGTCAAAGTTGGGAATAGCAGAGGTGGGGGGGGGGGGAATTTGTTCACTGGAAGGAGACATTGATATTCATACCATCAGCTTAGAGGCTAACCACATGAAATTTAAGGAGTTGCTTGTGGGTGGCTTCATCTTGGTACGAGAGAAGGCCATGGATTAACACATCAGAATGGGAATTAAAATGTTTGGCCTCTTCTGGGTGCTCCTGTTTCCTCCCATGATCCAAAGCCATGTTAGTAAGTTAACTGGTCATTGTAAATTGTCCAGTGATTAGGCTAGGATTAACTAAGTGAGTTGCTGGGTGGTGTAGCTCATTGGGCTGGAAGGGCCCATTCCACACATAAAAATTAAAAAAAACGAATACAGCTTGGATGTTAGGGAATCAAAAGTTTAATAGAAGAAGACAGTGCTGAGTTAAAGGATCAGTCACACCATTAAATAATGGTGCAGGCATGAGGGGATCAAAATAAGGCCGCCCTCAGGATGGAGGAGCAGCACCTTGTATTTCGTCTGGGTAATCTGCAAACTGATGGCACAAATATCAATTTCTCCTCCTGGTTAAAACAAAGCTCCCCCCCCCCCTCCCCACCACCACCTATCTTCTCTATTCCTTACTCTAGACTCTTGCCTCTTCTCTCCCCCTGGGTCCCCTCCTCCCCTATCCTCTCTCCTCTCCTATCAGGTTCCTTCTTCCCCAGACCTTTACCTTTCCCACCCACCTGCCTTCACCTGTCCCCTTCCAGCTTTTCTCTTTCCCTTCAGCCCCCTGCCCCTCCCCCCATCTTTTTATTCTGGCATCTTCCCCTTCCTTTTCAGTCCTGAAAAAGGGTCTTGGCCCAAAATGTTGTCTGTTTATTCATTTCCATAGATGCTGAATGACCTACCGAGTTCCTCTAGTGTTTTGTGTGTGTTGCTGAGGGGGTTGCTAGCATGCTTTTATTTGTAATACTTAGGACTTCTAAGTAGATTGTTGTAACATATGAATGGAAATCCTTTGTTTTTCAGTGAGAACCACTAATCAGTGTAGAAGCTGCAGCTCCCTGTACACTAATTTGGCTTGATTTATGAATTTAAACATGCCCTCTCTTCCAGAATAACAACTGTACTGCGGGATACCATTTGGCTGCCAACTTCATTGTGGCTCCCTGTGGGGTGTGCCTACTTGTCCAGTTTTCCCTGCTCCTCCTCCATAATGCTGTAATTAATTCCTTTTTGAAAATTGATATTTCCCGGTTCAGGAACACTTATTATCCCTCAATTATCAGGCTCTTGAACCAGAGTTGCTCACTCCACTTCAATCGCCCCATCACTGAGTTGTCCCCATAATCTATGGACTAATTTTCAAGGACTCTTCATCTCATGGTCTTGATATTTATTGCTTGCCTATTTGTCTATCTGAAGCACAAGAAAATCTGCAGTTGCTGGAAATACTAAGCAACACACAGAAAGCTGGAGGAACTCAGCATGTCAGGCAGCATCTATGGAAAAGAATAAACAGTTGACTTTTCCGGCCAAGACCTTTCAGCAGGACTGAAAGGGAAGGGGGCTTTGGGGGTGAGGGGGAAGAGGCTGACTGGAAGGTGGTGGGTGAAGCCAGATGGGTGGGAAAGGTCAAGGGCTGGAGGAGAAAGCATCTGATGGGAGTGGAGAGTGGACAATAGGTCTCTCTGTCTCTCTTTTTCTCATTGGTTTCACATGGGACTTATTTTACATATAGCAAGTTTCCCCTTATTCTTCCCCATCTTTAACCCATCACTTTGAATTTATTCTCTGCTTCTTGAAGCATTGATGGAGAATATTGGCACTGTGTTAAGATGCAGGATATTTTCAACAATATCTAAACTTGTAACCAGCTTGTGCATTGCTATTAGGTTCCACCCCCACCACTCCAGCCTCCTTTGCTACAAGGAGAGCACCAGCTTCTCCACTCTAACCTTTCATCATTCTTAGACCCAGTCTAGTAAAGTATCTGAGCACCTTATCACGGACCCTTACAAACGTCCAAAAGTGTGGTAGTGTGGTGACCAGAATTAATAACTCTGCAACACACACAAAATGCTAAAGGAACTCAGCAGGCCAGGAAGTCGACATTTCGAGCCGAGACCTTGTTAATAACACTGCATCTCATTCCTTCAACTTCTCAGTTTGCTTCTGTCAAGATGTGTTTCACTTGTTCTTTCTCTTTTTTTTGTGTGTGTGCGGGGGGGATTTGAGGGCTGATGTTCTTGTTGCAATTTGTGTGTGTGGGGGACTTGTGCCCCGATGTTCTAGTTGGGTGCGGTGGTTTGGGGGGGGGGGTTTGATGATCATGTTGCCGTTCTCTTTTTGTGCGATGAGAGGGGTGGTTTGTTGTTTCTCCTGAGCTGATGTCCATGTTTTTTTTTCTTTGTTTCGTGGCTATATGGCTAAAGAAATACCTCATCTGTGTTTTAAATGGACGTCTTTCTATTCTGAGGCTGTGTCCCCTCTGGTCTTAGATACTCCCACCATAGGAAGCATCCACTCCACATCACTGCCTTTGAATAAGATTGAAAGAGTACAGAGTAAGTTTACAAGGATATTGTTGGGACTTGTGAACCTGAATTATAGAGAATGGTTAAATAGGGTAGGACTTTTTTTCCCTCGAGTGTAGGAGAAAGAGAGGAGATTTGATAGTTATACAAAATTATGAAGAGTGTAAATAGGGTAGGGTGGAGGTATGTCTCTACCAGAGGAGGTGTAAGGCACTCCTTCCCTCCACTGACCTACAGGCCACCCTTGGGCAAAGTGCAGCACCTGCTTAGACCCTTTTCTCTCACCCCACTGAATCAGGGTCACATGAAGCCATGAGAGCAGGTGCTGGATGGTCGGATGAGCAGCTGGTATATATCACAAGTCCTGGTTATGTGACCACTGGCATCAGGCAGACAATCTCTGAAGAGTATTGATAATGGCAGGGGGTCACTGCCCAGAAGAAGGGAATGGCAAACCAGTTCTGCAGAAAAAATTTGCTTAGAACAATCACGGTCATGGAAAGACAATGATCGCCCTCGTCAGACGACACGGCATTCAACGAACGAACGAACGTACATAAGGTAAAAGCAAGCAGGCTTTTCCCACTGAGGTTCTGTGAGACTAGAACTAGAGGTTATAGATTAAGGGTGAAAGGTGAACTGTTTAAGGGGAACCTGAGGGGGAACATCTTCACTCAGAGGGTGGTGCAAGTGTGGAATGAGCTCCCAGTGGAGGTGATGAATGTGAGTTTGATTTCATGAGAAGTTTGGATAGGTACATGGACGGTAGGGGTATGGGGTGGGGGTCTGTGGTCCCAGTGCGGGTTGATAGGCTAGGCAGAATAACTTTTTGACATAGACTAGATGGGCGGAAGAGCCAGTTTCTGTGCTGCTGTGCCCCATAAACCCTTGCAAACTCGCTCCAGTGTGGTGACCAGAATTCTGCTCATTTGCCGGTGATACCAGTGCCATGTGAGTTTCTCCTGTGCTCTGGTTTCCTGCCACATTCCAACAACATGCGGGTACGTAGGGAATTTTCCACTAAACTGCCCTTGTGTGATGCCTGTGGCAGAACCTGGGAGGAGGCTCAAGATGTGGGGACAGTTAAATAAGTTTCATTTTATGGTTGATGGTCAGCGTAGACTCTGAGGGCAGGTGTTGAATGATTCTATGCACCACTAAACTATAATAGAGAAATTCCAGAGCACTTTCTTCATTTGAAACTCTTATCTTAGTTCTGTCAGCTAAATTGAGAAGCTTTTGGTTTTAAATGTTGCCTTGAAGACATTGGAATAATAGTCGCCATCATTATGTGCGGTGTTGTATGATGTAGACAGCTATGGTTTTCCTGTGACCGTGGTTGTCGTAGGCAAATTTTTCTCCAGAAAACCTCTGCCATCGCTTTTTTCTGAGCAGTGTCTTCACAGGATGGGTTAACCCCACCGCCAGCCATCATCAATACTCTTTGGTGATTGTCTGCCTGACGTCAGTGGTAACCAGAACTTGTGATATGCATCAGCTACTCATGGCTTCACATGAGCTTGATTTTGGGGGGGGTGGGGGGTTGCTAAGCAAGTGCTACACCTTGCCCAAAGGTGACCTTCGGGCTAGCAGAGTGCCTTGCAGCTCCTTTAGCAGAGATGTATCTCTACCCTGCTATACCTGAATAGTATTGGTGCCAATGCCTTTATCTACCCCAAACGGAGTTTTTTCCTGCAACTATTTAAATTAACATATTGCACCATTTTTATAATTTAATGTTCTATTTCAGTTTGCTTTGACTGCATCCAAATGAAGCAGCCATGTATCTCTGTTAATATTGGAATACCAAAGATGTCTGTTATCCTGTAGTAATTATACAATTTGTTTACCATAAATATTTACTTGGGGTTGCGAGCTCAGATCATATTTCCAATCTAATAGAATTCCTCCTGCCCCATGTTGAAGAAACTTATAAGTAGCTCATGAAAAAAAAATAAACTGCTATTTCTCTTAAGTAATTTCTCTTGAATGTTCAGACACTTTCTCTGAAGATCTTGATTAGTAGGCTTCCTATTGATCGAAGTCGACCATGGATGTTGAGTCCTGGCTGTCTACATGATGTGCAAGCCATGACTTTACAATAAGGAGAGCAAGTGGTTGCCCGTGCAGCAAGTTCCCCCTCTCCACGCATCTGGCGAATCCAAAGGAACGGCTGAGGCTGATAGAGTTTGGCACGAGTGGTGTCACACGAGTTGCCAGTCAACACAGGACTGCCTTAGGGACTCCAACTCCAGATTTTTCCTTGGGGTTTGCTCCTGAAACCTTCTCCATGAATGGGTATAGGTGCAGGGCAGTAGAAGTTTGAGATCTGAGCTTTCCTTCTAGAAGAGCTGCCAACCATGGCTGTCCAGAGAGACTGCTATTAAGGCACCAGTAACCCACCTTTGCCCTTCTCCTGTTAGTAGAAATGGTTCTGCTGGGCTTAGTAGCCAAGCCAGACGTGAATGCCAGGAGCTGGACTTGGTTGTCAGAGGCTATTTGGAATGCTTGGCATTGGGATCATTGAGTAAGCACTGGGAGCTACTCCCTCTAACTCTGATAGCCTTAAGGAACTAAGTTCTTGATTAATCACTAAAGATTATTACATCTTGTTTTGAGAATGAGTATATTCAATATCCTAAGTGCAATATTGTGAACAATTGATTGGGAGGTAGCACTCCAGGTAAATCTTCAATCCATCACTTCAGAACAAGAATGAATAATAATCTGAAACATTGCTGAAAATGTCAGTAGGATTTGTATTTTGAGCAATATGAATAAGTCTGTTGGAGGAACCCAGCAGGTCAAGCAGCTTCTGCAGCAGGGAGGGTCAAGGAATTATCGATGTTTTGGGTCAACTTGGCGATTCGGTTATTCAGAGGCTCCCAGTGAGTTCCTCCAGGAGACTGTTCTAGATTCTAGCATCTGCAGTTTCCTGTACAGCTAAAGATACCCTCTGAGACTTGTGGACCTGGGTTGTAATGGAGATTGACTAGGTTCAGAATTTATTCCCAGATGTGTAGGAGAATGAGGGGAGATTGGATAGAGGTGCGCACAGTTGAGGGGTAAATGCAGCAGGCTTTTTCCACTGAGGTTGGGTGAGAGGTCATGGGTTAAGGGTGAAAGGTGAAATGTTTAAAGGGAACATGAAGAGGAATAACTTCTCTGAATGGTGAGAATGTGGAATGAGCTGCCAGTGTAAGTGGTAGATGCAGGTGCGATTTTAGCATTAAAGAGAAATTTGGATAAGTAAATTCTACTTCTGCAGAAAAATTTTGCCAAGAAAGACCACGGTCGCCCACGACATGACACATAAAAAACGACATCAGAATCATATTCAGGTTTAATATCACTGGCATGTGTTGTGAAATTTGTTAACCTTGCAGCAGCAGTACAAAGCAATACATGATAATAGAGTGGAAAAAATGAATTACTGTGTGTGTGTGTGTGTGTGTGTGTGTGTGTGTGTGTGTGTGTGTGTGTGTGTGTGTGTATATGTATGATGGTAGCAATGGGAAGAGGGCATGTCCTGAGTGATGGGGATCCTTAATGATAGATGCTGTCTTCCTAAAACTTTTCTCCTTGAAGATGTCCTGGAAACTAGAGATGCTAGTACCTACGATGGAGCTGACTAAGTTTACAACTCTCTGCAGTTTACTTCAATCCTGTGCAGTAGCAACCCCTCCCCCGTACCAGACGGCGATGCAGCTAGTCAGAATGCTCTCCATGATACATCTGTAGAAATTTTCCAGTGTTTTAGGTGACAAACCAAATCTCCTCAAACTCCTAATGATAAGTATATGGGTGGAAGAGGTTTGGAGGGCTGTGATTCAGCTACAGGTCGTTGGGACTAGGCAGAATAATAGTTTGGTATGGTCTAGATGGGCCGAATGGCCTGTTTCTGTGCTGTAATATTCTGTTACTCTCTATAAACTTGATTGCAACTTCAAGACAGGATCAGTACCTCTTGAAGTAAAAATGTTTCCTATCTCTATCTATTGAATAGCTGGTACATTCTATTTCATCTATTGAAATGCCCTCTATCCAGTTTTAAGGAAGAATTGTTCTATAATTTATCCATTGAGCTTCTATCTAACCTTTATTTGAAGTATTACTCTCTGGGGTTTGTTATGCACTTGAACTTGATTTCAGATGTTATGTGGCAGAAGTTAATCTTGTAAACACGTAGGGCTGCTATATTGTGCCTTTCCTACCACTAACAAACAAGGAGTGTCTGTTAGATAAGGTGCAGTAACTCATTCCCTGGTTGCACTTTGGCTGGGTTTTTAAGGTTCAGATCGTAGTTTGTTAGCTTTTAAAGTCCAGTTTGTCCATTGGCCAAGATCCCTGAGGTTGCTATAGCAGACCATTTGCAATTGCTATCATGCTGAATGAAAGGAAACAATGCGTTGTCATAAACCACAAAATGCTGGGGTACTCAGCAGACCAGGCAGAATCTATGGGGAAAAAGTAAACAGTTAACGTTTCAGGCCAAGGCTCATCATCAGGACCCCTCCTGAAGAAAGAGCTCAGCCCAAATGTCAACTGTTTACTCTTTTCCATAATGCTACCTCATCTGTTGAGTTCCTCTGCATTTTGTATCATCATCATTATTATGTGCCGTGTCATATGACATGGGCGATCATGGTCTTTCCATGAACATGATTGTTCTTGACAATTTTTTTTTGCAGAAATGGTTTGCCATTGCTTTCCGGGCAGTGTCTTTACAAGATGGGTGACCCCAGCCATTATCAATACTCTTCAGAGATGGTGTGCCTGCTCCAGCTGCTCATATGACCATCCACCACCTGGTCCCATGGCTTCATGTGCCCCTGATGGGGGGTGGGGGGAGAGGGTCTAAGCAGGTGTTATACCTTGTCCAAGAGTGACCTGCAGGCTAGTGGAAGGAAGAAGCGTCTTACATCTCCTTTGGTAGAGACGTAATCTCCATCCTGCTATCCAGAGCAACATGTACAAGATACTGAGGGAACTCAGCAGGGGTGAAGGGTCTCAGCCCAAAACATCAATTGTTTATTCCTTCCCTATATGCTACCTGACCTGCTGAGTTCCTCCAACATTTTGTGTGTGTTATTTGACAAGATTAGCTTTACTTGTCACATGTAGATTGAAAAGCACAGTAATGTGTTGTTTGCTTCAATAAGATTCTTGTGGACATGCAGAGGATATTTCCTATATCGGAGAAGTGTAGGGGCAGAGGGCCTCAGTGTAGAAGAACGTCCCTTGAGAACAGATGAAGAATTTCTTTAGCTAGAGGGTGCTGAATCTTTGGAATTCATTGTCAAGACTGCTGTGGAGGCCAAGTCATTGGGTATGTTTAAAACAGAGGTTGATAGCTTCTTGAGTATTTTGGGCATCAAAAGTTATGGGAAGAAGGAAAAAGAGTGGGGTTGAGAGGGAAAATAAATCAGCCATGATGGAACGGCAGAGTAGGCTTGAAGGAGCAGAATTAGCCCATTCAGCCCAATATCTTATGGTCTATGTATCTATCCTACAGTTTAGTAAATGGTACTTAAAATGGAAATGCAACACCTTTAACTGTATATTCAAGCATGGATGATACACGTAAAATCCCAATTAAGAGGGCAAGGAAATATTCCTTGTCATCTTCAGCCAACTGATTAATTGCTATTCCTTATCTCTTTGTGGGAGCTTATTTGGTTTTGGTCAATTACTGTAAATAAAGATTGACTGCAGTTTGACTGCTAAATTCTGCAGTTATCAAATGCAAGCACTCCATTTGTTCTTGTGTCAAATAAGAGCCTGCAACCTCTACCATGGTAGCGGTTCGTGCAATTCTATTACAGCTCGGCTTGTCGGAGTCCAGAGCTTAATTCCGGTGTCATCTGTACGAAAGTTTGTACATCCTTCCCATGAACACTTGTGCTTCCTCCAGGTGCTCTGGATCCTCCTACAGTCCAAAGGTTCACAGTTTAGGAGGTTAATTGGTCTGTCCTGTGATTCGGCTAGTGTTAAATAGGTGGGCTTCCGGGCGACGGGGCTTGTTGGGCCGAAGGGCCTGTTCCACTCTGTATCTCAGAATAAAGTTCTTAAAAACTGTTTTCACTTTGTCAGATGTTTGGGCCGAGACTCTTCATCAGGACTGAAAAGGGTGGGGTGGGGGGAGCCAGAATAGGAAGTTGGAGGGAGGGGAAGAAGTACAAGCCATAAGGTGACGGGTGAAGCCAGGTGGAGGAGGAGGGGAGATGAAGTAACAGGTGGAAAAAGTAAAGGCCTGGATTAGAAGGAATCTGATAGGAGAGGAAAGTGGACTGTAAGAGAAATGGAAGGATGAGGGGAACTCGGGTTGGGGGTATTAAGCAGGTGAGCAGGAGATAAGAGGGGGGCCAGAGTGGGGAATTGAAGAGGGAAAGAGGAACGAGAAAAATTTCCAGGAGTTGGAGAAATCAGTGTTCTTGCCATCAGGTTAGAGGCTACCTAGGTGGAAAATGAGGTATTTCCTCTCTAACCTGAGAGTGGAGAAGAGGAGGCCATGGACTGATATGTCGGATTGGGAATGGAAAAATTAGAATTAAAGTATTTGGCCACTGAGAAATTCTGCTCTTGTCGATGGAGCAGAGATGCTCAACAAAGTGGTCCCCCTATTCACGACAGGCCTCACCAATATAGAGGAGGCCACATCAGGAGCACTGGATACAACAGATGACCCAACAGGTTTGCAGGTGAAACGTTGCCTCACCTAGAAGGACTGTTTGTGTCCCTGAATGGAGGTGAGGGAGAACGTGTATGGGCAGGTGTAGCACTCCTTACACCGGCAGGGATAAGTGCCAGGAGGAAGATTAGTGGGGAGGGGTGGAATCACAGAGGGAACAACCCCTGCTGAAAGTGGAGAGTGGGAGTGAGGTAAGGATGTTTTTGAAGATAGCAGAAGTTGCAGCAAACGATGTGCTGGATAGAGGTTCGAGGGGTAGTCGGTAAGGACAAGAGGAACTCTATCCCTGTTCTGGTGGTGGGAAGATGGGGTGAGCGCAGATGTCTGGGTAATGGAGAAGATGCGGGTGAGGGCAGCTTCCGTGATGGAGGAGGGAAGAGTCCACTTCAGGTGCCACTTAAGGCTTTCTTTAGTCTCCTTTCGCCAGTCACCTTTAATTCTGTTGTTAACCAGTGAAGAGGGAGAAACTGCTTTCTACCTGGCGTAAAGGGACCTTGTTATTTTAATCTTTGTGCTGTTCTTCCCAACCTGATAATAAGGCAGACAATCAGAGCCTCAGCCTTTTTTTCCGTAACTCATAACTCATGGTTGTAATCTTTTCTGCATTTTCCTAAGGGCCTCTACAGCCTTGTGGATGACTGACAAATGGTTGAAATAATTCAAATTATTGCTGAGCCCAAGGTTTATTTCTGACCTAGTATTAGTGCTAAAATTGATGGGAACTTGAGTGCAGCATGTTTCTGTTGCAATATGCCTGTTGCTGACAGGACAGTTTAAGCCCGTTTCTTCCTGTTGAAACCACTTGTTAATACAGATCAATGACATCAAGTGTTACAGAGAATGATACAATATGGCTGTTCATCCTCTTCCTTTCTTTTCACCACACCACACCTCTTTACAACACTGAACTGAAAGATTAGTTGTATTTGTCAAATCTACATGTGACCTGCTCCAGGCTCTGTGACATTTTCTCAGCCTTGCTGTGTGATAAGCTGTGGCTTGCTCCGAGCTTCGTGTCTATGGACTGTCTTGTATTCTGAATGCTATTTGCTTATATTTATTGTTTGCATGATTTGTTTTTTTCCCTCTGCACATCGGGTGCTTGATTGTTTTTTATGGGTTCTTTCAGGGTTTCTTTGTTTTGTGGCTGCCTGTAAGGACATGAATCTCAAGGTTGAATAATGTATACGTAGTTTGATAATAAATGTACTTTGAAAGATACGGTAAAATGTAGCATTTGCATCAAATTAGCAGAGATTATACTGAGCAGTTCACAAGTGTCACCGCGTATCCGGCGCCACAGTAGCATGCGCATAACTCACTAGCTGTGGGTGGAAACCGGAGTGCCTGGAGGAACCTAGTGGTTATACAAACCCTTTACAGGCAGTAGCTGGAATCGAACCTAAATCCTGCATTGCACTACCACGCCACCCTCATTTTTGAAGACTATTCAGAATCAGGTTTGATATCACCAGCATATGTCATGAAATCTGTTGACTTTGCAGCAGCAGTAGCTTGCAATACGTAATAGGATAAAACATGAATTACAGTAAGTGTCTATTTCTGTTTCTATCTGTATATCATTGAGGATTCCCCATCACTCAGGTGTGTAGTTCTTCCTGAATCATTGAGTGTGTACCTCCATCCTGATGGTTACAATGAGAACAAGGCATGATCGAGGTCCTTAATGATGGATACCACCTTTTTGAGGCATTGCTTCTTGAAGATGTCCGGGATGCTGGGGAGGCTAGTGCCCATGATGGGGCTGACAGAATTTACAACTCTCTGTAGCTTATTTTTGATCCTATGCGGTAGCCCCCCGCCCCCAGCCTCACCATACCAGACAGTAATACCGCCAGTTAGAATGCTCTCACGGTACCTCTGTAGAGATTTGCGAGTGTTTTAGGTGACATACCAAATCTACTCAAGCTCTGCATTCTTTGCACTGTAGCTGCAGCAATATTTTGGGTCCAGGTTAGATCCTCAGCGATGTTGACCTCTGAGGACTGGTATATGTTCCCTCGTCTTACCATTTCTGAAGCCCACGATCAGCTCTTTCATCTTGTTGAAGTTGAGTGCGAGGTAGTTGCTGCTACACCATTCAAACAGTAGATCTACCTGGCTCCTATACGTCCTCTCGTCACCATCTGACTTACTGAGTCTACTACACCAGCTGACAGTAATTCCAGTCACTGCTGTTGTAACCATCTCCACATTCTGACCAACTTCCCACTGTCACCTGCCTACACAAAGGGAATTGCTTGAAAGAGTGTAGAGCATCCAGAGTGGCTTAAACTGACAGTGATGGGAGCAACTTCTTACTTCACCAGTCTGCGTGTCTTTGTTATCTGGGAGGAATCTGATGCACTTAAGAGAAACCTGTGTGCTCATGGAGAACATGCCATCTCCATACAGACAGCACTGAAGGTTAATATTGAATGTGGGTTAATTCTGATTCCCATTCCTGTTTCAACATGTTGGTCCATGGCCTGTTGTGCCAAGATCAGGCCACCCTCAGGGTGGAGGAGTAGCACCTTGTATTCCGTCTGGGTAGCGTCCAACCTGATGACATTTTGCCTTCTAGTAAAAAGAAAAAAAAAATTTCCTCTCCCCTCTCTTCTTCCAATTCCCCACTTTGGCCTCTTGCCTCTCCCCAACTAGCTATCACCTCCCCCGGGTCCTCTCCTCCTTCCCTTTCTCCTATGGTCCACTCACCTCCTAACAGATTCCTTCCTTGACAGCTGCTTACCTTTCAAAACCACCTGGCTTCAACTTTAACCTTCCAGCTAGACTCCTCCCCCCCCCCCAACCTTTTTGTTCTGCATCTTCCCCCTTCCTTTCCAGTCCTGAGGAAGTCTCGGCCCAAAATGTTGACTGTTTATTCATTTCCATAGATGCTGCCTGACCTGCTGAGTTCCCCCAACATTTTGTGTGTGTTGCTTTGAACGCAGCCCACTAGAACTTTTTTTTAAAAAAAGAGGCTCTTTAAATATTAGCTTTATCTGTCACATGTACATTAACACAGGCAGTGTTGCAGTGTTGGTCTTGGCGAGGTACATCAGCCTCTATAATACCTTCCTATTCCGTACATGGGCTGGCATGGTAGAATTGTGATCAGCCTAATGCTATTACAGTGCCAGTGACCCTGCTCTATTCCTGCAAATGTGTGTTAGGAGTTTGTACGTTCTCCCCATGGCTGCGTGGGTTCCTCCGGGTGCTTTCCTCTCTCATTCTCCAGAGATACAGTATACAGGTTACTAGGTTAATTGGCCACATGGGTGCAGGCCTGTTGGGTCGGAAGGGCCTGGTACTGTGCTGTCACTCTAAATTGTAAAAAAAAAACAAAGCACAGAGTAGTGTCAACATCTGCCCTGGATCTCTGCTTTAATTGAAGGCATTGCATCATTTCTGTAGCTTGTGCTTGGATACCTGGTGACCCTGTCGCAGTCTTTGCCACAACTGCTGTTCCTTCTCTTCCACCATTCTTACTGCTCGTTATGCTGCGGGAGTTTAGGGCAGCAATGAAGATCCTCCATCTCTGGCAGTGTTCATGTCAGTAACTCTCTCTCTCTATCTCAGCTTTCACTGCTGTCAGCCTGGCAAGTCCCAAGTGGACTTGAACCAAAGCGTAGAGCCCTGACTCCAGTTAGCATGGCTCTCCACGTCATTGAGGCTAGCAAGCCTCCAAACCCGATGACAAGGTTGTGGTCCTCTTGGAGGTCCACTTGTCATGATCCTCTCTGATCCTCTGCTCCTTCCCTTTCTCCCATGCTCCACTCTCCTCTCCTATCATATTCCTTTCTCTCCAGCCCACCCACCTGGCTTCACCCATCACCTTCTAGCTATCCTCCTTCCACTCTCCCCACCTTTTTATTCTGGTGGCTTCCCCCTTCCTTCCCAGTTCTGAAGAAGGGTTTCGGCCCAAAACATAGACTGTTTATTCTGTTCTGTAGATGCTGCCTGACTTGCTGAATTCCTGCAGCATTTTGTGTGTGTTGCTGTGGATTTGGCTGTGTAGCCTCTTAACATGACCTTAGTTCATCCAAAAATACTTCGCTAACAGAACACCTTGGTGTATGCTCACTGTCTGGAGTGTAATAACAGAGTGATGCAATGCAGTTTGATTGTGGTTAGATATTCTGCTTATCCCACTGCTGTCTATAAGGAGATTGTACATTCTCCCCCTGACTGCGTGGGTTTCCTCTGCGTGCTCTGGTTTCCTCCTGCAGTCCAAAGACATGCAGGTTAGGGTTAGTAAGTTGTGGGCAAGCTAAGTTGGTATTGGAAGCGTGGTGACACTTGTCAGCTGTCCCCGTGATGATAGTTGTTGATGGAAATTGCATATTTTCCTCTGCTTTGATGGGGTTTTTTTGTGTGCCATACTCTGCCAGAGCCTCAGCGACCACTTTTCAAGTGGTTGTCTTGGAGGAAAGATTCTGTGAGCGGTCCCCCACGTCCTTCTCACAGCGCAGTTGTTTTTTTACCAGGCCGAGTTGTGAGCTCGACACTCAACCCGGCACGGATGGAAAGCGTGCCTGGGAGCGGCCTGACTGGATTCGAACTCGGGAACTTTCGCTCTGGAGTCCAGCGTTGATGTCACTGCGCCACCAGCCGGGTTGATGTATCTTTGATAAATAAAACTAATATAATCTGAATAATGGAAGTGCCATAACGCAAGTGATATCTCCCTACCACCCCCAGGAATTAAATGCTCTGATGCGTGAAGCCATAAGTTATGTTTTATTGAGACACTAGGCTGCAGTCACAGGAATCCTAAGCAACAGTCTGCTAGAGGAACCCAGTGGCTCAAGCTTCATTTATGGGGGTGGGGTGAATTGAAATCATGGATTAGGGTTTTTTGAGGCCTCTGGTTATGGTCAACCATGATGTTGTGTCATAGCTGTCTAGATATGCAAGCCAGGGCAGTACAATATGGAGAGCAAGCTGTTGCCCGTGTAGCAGGCTCCCTTTCTCCATGTATCTGATGAACCCAAGGAACGACAGAAACTGATACAACAGCGTTACAGGAGTTGCCAGTCAGCATTGAACTCAACATAGGACGGCCGTAGGGTGTCCAGTTCTGGAATTTTCCCTCTTCTACTCCTGAAGTCTTCCCCCATGAGTGGTATAGCCGCAAGGAGGTGGAGGTTTGAGATCAAAGTTTTCCTTCTGGATGAACTGCCGACCACAGCTGGTGAGCCCTGTCTGCCTGAAATGACTGGTTTTAAGGTGCCAGTAGCCCACCTTTGCCCCTTCTCTTGTCAGTAGAAATGGTCCTGCTGGGCTTAGTAGCTAAGATAGACATGAAGGCCAGGAGCTGGACTTGGTTGTCAGAGGCTATTTGAGGTGCATGCCATTGGGAGCACCTCAAATATTACCCATTTAATAGATATTGGGAGCTTATCCCCATTACCACCCCAACTATAACAAACTTAAGAAACCGGTTTAGGATTAAGAAGTATTAAATGGAGGTGGGGGATTGATGAAATGCAGCAAAGGTAGATCGAGGGGATGAGTGAAGATTGTAGTGGGCGGAGTTGAGAGACAGCCAGATAGGTGGAATGAGTTAAGCCTGTCATCCCTACTGGGGCATGGGCTGCTGAGAGCAGCTCACCAAAGTTCTCTGTCCTGGGCCAGTCTTTCACGTTGACCCTAGGTGTAGCCCATCTCATCTAGCTGAAGATCTTTCCTCTCCCAGGAACGAGGTGTTTGGAGCTTGTGTTAGCGTTTCTGCAGCTCTGGACGTTGGGGATGTGGTTGCTAGCCTCACGCCCAGCCTTTCTCCTTTCGCAGCCGGGTTAGGGACCATGCGCAGTGGATTCAAGTTGATGAAGGCAGAGGTAAAAAGAAGATTGCGCCCATCTCTTCTACCCCATCTCCAGCCTCTTGTGTTACCATTTCCTGTGTTTTATACCAGCTATCTCCCCTTGTAGACCTGATTCAAGGTCAACAATTCCTTCTGCTACCTCGCTGGACCTGCAGGTTATTTATAACTCTAGCTTTATTGTTGATAACTGATCCAAACAACACATTTCTCAGTCTTTGGTTTCTGAATGTTCAATTGAGAAACCTTTTCTCTTGTCCTGATTTTTGACCTGCTTCCATTTTAATTAGGGGGTCGTCGAAATTGGAAGAAGCATGCGAAATGTATTGCAGAGCTGCTAACATGTTCAAGATGGCTAAGAACTGGAGCGGTGAGTACAGATACCAAATGCTACAATTATCTGTGATGTTGACTATTCCTACTTCACAACTACTCTCTGGAACGATGGAGGCTGAGGGGAGATCTGATAAAGGTTTATAAGATTATAAAAGGCATAGATAGAGTAGACAGACAGCACCTTTTTTCCCCTAGGGTTAATATATCTAATACCGGGGCATACATTTAAGGCAGGGGTTCTTTACCTGGGGCCTGCGAAGGTGAAAACATCCAAACTCGAAAGCTCGTAGGAAAAGAGCCCTCCACATGCTGAAGGCCCAGTCATTTCACTGCGTGATCCATTGGCCACATGTGGAATTGCCATAAATTCTCAATTCAAAGTTCAAAATAAATATTATTATCAAAGTACATATATGTCATATAACCCTGGGATTCATTTTCTTGTGGGTGTACTGAATAAATCTATAGAATAATAATCAGAACAATTCAGTTCCCAACCAAGTAGCTTTTAGTTTATTGTTATCACACACACATGTACAGTAGAAAACTTTTGCATGCCATCCATACAGATCATTTCATCACATCAGCACATGGAGGTAGTACAAGGGAAAAGAAATAACAGAATGCAAATAAAGTTGGAATTGGTTTATTATTGTCACCTGTGTAAGGGCGTTTTCTGGAGTTGGGGTATATAGCAAATATTAAGTTCAACAGCTGCCATTCTTTAGATTTGAATGTGGATTGCAGATAGAATTTAAAACACAGCTCAGAACAACGGGTTTCCTGGAGCTGCAGGCTGGGCTCAATCACAAACAAAGAAACATTTCACTTGGACCTCAGATGCCTGCATATGCATGAATGCAGCTGTGAGTCAGAGGGTATGAACATCCGTTTTGGGTGTCTGGAATATGGGTGTGAAGAAGGAGGTGTGTGGAAAACTATATGTAATTCAGAGGAAGCATTGTAGCTATAGAATTGACCTGCTGATACCTTTGATCTCTAGCATTTTTAAAATGTTATGCAATTTTGGGTCAAGCAAGCTTCTTCTTCCAAGAGTGTCTCAATATGATGTCTGTTGCTTGTTTCTGTTGAATAAAACACTTCAATATCCACTAGCTGCAGTGTCCCTCTGGTGACTTTGTTCACATCACAACACCCTGTACCAAGGTGCAGCTAATCGTGATCAAATCATTACACAGTACACTGAGGTAGTGCAAGGTAAAACAAGAACGGATGCAGAATAAGGTGTAACGGTTACAAGGAAACTGCGGTGCAGGTAGACAATAAGGTGCAAGATCACAAGGTAGAATGAGGTCAAGAGTTCATCTTACTGTGCTAGGAAGCCATTCAAGAGTCTTATTACTCCAAGGTGGAAGCCGTCCCTGAGCCTGGTGGTACAAGCTGTCAGGCTTTTGTAGTTTCTGTCCAGTGAGGGGCGGGTGGGGGGGGGGGGAGAGAGAGAATATCCAGGCTGGGTGGGGTCTGTGATTATGCTGGCTGCCTTCCTGAGACAGTGAGAAGTGTAGACAGAGTCTGTGGAGGGGAGACTGGGTCCTGCAACGTGATTTAGTATCTGTTTCACTCGTTAGTTGGCAATCTGGACTGGCCCACAGTTGAGAACTCCCTTTAAGTCAGGGGTTCCCTACCTTTTTTAGTCTTACCCGTTTTTTACCGAGGGATCCGTGGACCCCAGGTTGGGAACCCCTGCTCAAGCAGTGATGTGATATCTTCAGTGAAGTATTGGTTTGTTATTGTCACAGTGACAAGCTTGTCCTGCATACTTTTCATACAGATCAGGTCATTACACAGTGCAGTGAGCAAGATAACATGTAGAATAAAGTGTAACACTGACAGAGGAAGTGAAGTGCAAGTAGAAAATAAGGTACAAGGTCATAACGAGGTAGATGTGAGGTTAAGATGTTCATCTTGTCATTCTTGGGGACTGTTCGAGAGTCCAGGGTAGAAGCTGCCCCTGAGTCTGGTTGTGTGGACTGGACTCTCAGGCTTTTCCGTCTCCAGCCTGATGGGAGGGGGGAGAAGAGGGAATGGCCAGGATGGGCAGGCACCTTACATGGTCAGGTTGGTCTTAAGGGCTTGTTCCTGTGCTGTCTGACTGCCTTGTCCATAGTGGATTTGCCTTTCTTTCCGACAACATACAGTGCTATTTGAATTTGGCACTACTTCCTATCCCAAACAGGCAAATTAATTGAACAAAGAAATGGAATGCTGGAAGAACAAAACAAGATCATAGACCGATTGAACAACCAGAGACTTTTCCCCCAAACTGTTACAGATACAGAGAAAGTGAAGATAGGCCATAAGACGACAGGCCACAGAGAGGTAGATTGTGAGGTCAGGGGTACAATACAATATACTTGGGGTCCATCTGATAGTCTTAGAGCAGCTAGAAATGACATACAAAGGGGACAATTTTAAAGTGATTGGAGGAAAGTATAGGGGGATGTCAGAGGTCATCATCATCATTATTATGTGCTATGTCATATGATCATGGTCTTCTATCTGTCTTTAATCTGAGAAGTTCTAATAAGCCATTCAAAACTTTTGCCTGTCCATCTCTTGATGTAACTCATGAGTTCCATGCAATGTGGACCGCAATATTTTTCTCCCATCAATTTTTCCCATCACTGCAAGATGTTTGAGCTTCTTTTCCCAGTATATGTCCCAGAAATTCCAGCCGCCATTTCCCATTGATATCAGCTGTCTTCTTCTTCCAGCTTTTCACAACACTTCCTCATTTGTTACTCTGTCCTTCCACAATATCTTCATCATTCTTCTCAAAAACCACATTTCTGCAACTTCCCTCATTTTGTTTTGATATTGTCCAACTTTTGGTTCCATATGTCAGAGGTAATTTTTTTTTTCAGACAGTGGTGGGTGTGTGGAATGCCCTGCTATGGGTGGTGGTAGAGGCAGATACATTAGTGGCATTTAAGAAACTCTTTGATAGGCACATGGGTGAAAGAAAAATGGAGGTCTATGTGGATGAGAGGAAGTAAGTTATAAGGTTGGCACAACATCGTGGGCTGAAGGGCCAGTACTATCTATGTCATAACTCTGGACGAATGTGTGCCCTGACCTAAAGTGTGGACTTGCACTTTTTTGCATCCATAGATGCTACTTTTTGTTCTCGTTTTTCAACCTCTTGGCTCTGCTTTGCCTTTAAGGCTGTTTAAGTGACTTGTGGCAGTCTTTCACACAGCAACAAGGCAACATTTTACCAATTGTTCAGATTGTGAGAGCACAAACAAAACGTGATGTTTCACCTTTGCATTTGAATTTTACTGACACCTCTTCGCAGGGTGATTTAGATCTATGGGGAAGGAGAATGGTGTGAAACCCATTCGAGAGCCACATTAATCTAAAACTTTGTTAGGAAGTTTGAAAAATAGTCTGGTTAGCACAGCTAACCCCATTTTGAGTCTGTCTCATTATGTATGTGTGTCAATGTCTTTGTGTGTTTTTATATGTGGACTTCATTTACAATTTTTAACCTTTCCCTGTAACTTAGCTGCTCAAATCCTGGTGACAGTTTTGTAAATTTTCTCTGCACTCCTCCGATCTTATTTGCATCTTTCCTGTAGCAGGTGAGCAGAACTGCACACAAAACTCCAAATTAGGCCTCACCAATGTCTGATACAGCTGCAATGTAACATCCTAAGTCCTGTACTCAGTACTTTGATTCATGAAGATCAGTGTGCCAAAAGCTTTAATTTACAATGCTGTCTACCTCTGATGCCCCTTTTCAAGGGATTATGGAGCAGTAATCTGACTCACTTGATGCCTGGCCATTCGTTCTCCAAGTACTACCCTAGTTTGTCCTGCCAAAGTGTAAAACCTCACACTCATCTGCATTTAGGGCAGAGGGGGAGGAATTTCTTTAGATAGACGGATGTGAATCTGTGGAATTTATTGCCACAGATGGCTGTGAAGACCAAGTAATTGGGTATATTTAAAACAGGTTCTTGGTTAGTAAAAGTGTCAAACATTAGGGGAGAAGGCAGGAGATTGGGGTAAAGAGGGATTTTTTTTAAAAATCTGCTATGATCGAATGGCGGAACAGACTTGATAGGTCAGATGGCCTAATTCTGCTCCAGAGTCGAATGATCCTTATTTCCATGAGCAGCAGGTGCTGCTGGTACCCACTCGTAACCTTTTTCTCTTTAGCCGCAGGCAATGCCTTCTGTGAAGCTGCTAAACTGCACCTACACTTGCAGAGCAAACATGATGCTGCAACAAACTTCGTGGATGCTGGAAATGCCTTTAAGAAAGCTGACCCTCAAGGTAACCTCTACTATTGTTGTAAATATTCCCAAAGACTGCAGAATTGTAGTGTAAAATGTGTTTTAAAGGCTTAAAATGAGCATTTTGTCTCTCAGATTCTTCAGTAGTGTTAAAGTGTTATCAAAGTACATATAAATTATACAACTTTCAGAATCATCTCCTTGCAGGCTGCCACAAAACAAGAAACCCAAAAGAAACCATTTTTAAAAAAAGATTAACAAACTCCCAATGCGCAGAGAAAGAGGGAAAAAAACACAAATCCTGCAAACAGTGAAAACAAGCAACAGCATTCAGAGCAAAAGGAAGTCCACAGACATGAATCCCGGAGCAGGCCCACACCCTCAGCCTCTGTTCAGCACACAGCGGGGCAAATCATCGTGAAGCTCACAGACAGGCCCACACCCTCAGCCTCTGTTCAGCACACAGCGGGGCAAATCATCGTGAAGCTCACAGACAGGCCCACACCCTCAGCCTCTGTTCAGCACACAGCGGGGAAAATCGTGAAGCTCACAGACATGAATCCCAGAGCAGGCCCACACCCTCAACCTCTGTTCAGCACACAGCATGTCAAATTGTGAAGCTCACAGACAGGCTGTCACCGTCAGCCTCTGTTCAGCACACAGCGGGGCAAATCATGAAGCTCACAGACAGGCTGTCACCGTCAGCCTCTGTTCAGCACACAGCGGGGCAAATCATGAAGCTCACAGACAGGCTGTCACCGTCAGCCTCTGTTCAGCACACAGCGGGGTAAATTGTGAAGCTCACAGACATGAATCTGGAGCAGGCCCACGCCCTCAGCCCAGAGTAAGTGTCATGGAGTAGCAAGGAGAACTGACCTGACCCGACCCACGCCTCTGGTCTTGATACCATGCCTTCTCAATCCATCTGGCCCAGTGTGTAAATTGCCCGAACATTAGGATGTTCTCTGCACTCGGACCCAGGCCCTGTTGCTTTGATGCTCAGTGGGCTTGGACCCCCTCCCCCACTGCCATGCTCCGGCCTGTACCTGATCTTTACAAATTGGCCCCTTGCTGATTAGGTTTACAATGCATGAATGTGGAATCGTTTATATACTGTTTATCGGAATGCAAGTGTTTAGAAATTTTAAATTCCCTTTTAGTGAGGATGAATATTTTTGCAAATAGTGATGCAAAATTGATTCACTCACTTAATCTGTTACAGCTGACTTCTGTTTATGTACAAGTCAATCAACTGACCTGTCTAATCAAGGATCAGTTTTATTCACCATACACATTTACATGTATCAGGAATTTGCTGTGGTGTCTTGGTTCAAAGTATATTTATAATCAAAGCAACCCTCTCAAAATGCTGGAGGAACTCAGCAGGTCAGGCAGCCTCTGCAGAAAAGAGTAAACAGTCGACGTTTCAGGCTGAGCCCATCGTTAGGACTGAAAAGGAAGGAGGCTGCCGTCTCACACATTAGTTGATACAGGTTCAGTTCTTCATGGTTTACATGTTCTCCCTGAGGTTCTGTGGATTTAATCTGCAGATTGATTGGTTAATTAGTTGCTGCGATTGGCCTAACGTGCGGATGAGTGATAGAACCTAGAGACCCAATGGGTACTTTGCAGACCCAGCAGCCACTGTAGATCCAATCAAAGGTGGATTTATTTGTCTTGTACGTCCTTTTTAAGATAGACGGTCACTGCTGGATACTAAGCCTATCAGGTAGTGCAGAACAATCCCATCAGCAGATTGCTCGATAGCAATGGAGCTAGACTTACTGCTTACTGTTGCAATGTTGTTACCTGGACCTGTCATGTACTGTTGTGCTGAGAAGGTGCGAGTGACTGGCTTGGACATTTTTATTGTGATCGCAAGACCCTGTTGGACGTTGGTAATGTAGAATGCTGTAAGTCCATTTCACGTGTTCATTGGTAAGCCCAGCTGTGGGGGAGCTGTGTTGCCTCGGTTGTGGGGAGGACTAGGTCTGTGTAGAGGGTTTGCCTGTCGCAGCCGACAGGAGAGGAGATGTCAAGACGGTGTGGGAAAGCCTCTGTGGGGTGCATTGGGTTGGAGACTGGCCCTTTCTGTTGGTACTGCTCTCCAGTGTTCACGGTTAAAAAATAAGTTGAATCAGGACAATACAGACACATCACCTGGGGACTTTGGCTATATTTTTTTCTCTCTGTGACTGTATGTTTTTCTAAAATCATAGCCATATGTGCTATTTGTGCTGTGCTGTATTGATGATGTATTTTGCATCTTGGCCTGGAGGAGCACTGTTTTGTTTAGCTATATTCATTTATGGTTAAATGATAATTAAATGAACTTGAAAATAAAATGGGATTACTGTAAATGGATTTAATGTTATACTTGGCATTACGGGGGCTGTAAAGAAAAGAGCCACCAGAACTGTCGCAGAGGTTGCTGAGTGACCCTCCAGGTAGTTCTGGATCAAGAGGTATGACCCATAGACCAACACAATCCAGGGCCTGATCAACACTGGCTGGGTCACTTGGGTGAAGGTGCCTGATGTTGAAAGACCTGAAACACCCGATGACTCCAGATTACATCACTGATGATGTACATCACTGATGATGTGTCCCAGCACATCCAAGGATGTATCTCAGCATCATAGCGATAGTCGGTATAAACACAATGAGCCAAAATGCCTTTTTAATGCCTGTGAGTCTATGAAATCAGTAGATGATTTTTGATAATTGAATGCACAATTTCTGCCTGTGTCCACATATTAAGATGATATTCAAATTTAAAAGAACAGGCAGAAATGGGTGCATTGTTAGTAACCTAAGGTATTTCTTTTAAATTAATGTTAAATGGTTTTCTCCATTTTTATTTTTTTTTAGAAGCCATTAATTGTTTGAACAGAGCTATCGAGATTTACACAGATATGGTAAGACGTCAACATCATTGCTTGAATTTTGGAACACACTTTCATTAACGAGAAGTAATTTGCAAAGTCCAAATCCCAGGACTCATTGAGACTTTGAGAGTATCCTATTTTTAACTTCCAGTGAATAAACTCTAAGTTCTTTGGGCTCAGCAGGGTGGATACAGAAAGGATATTTCTGTCTGAGTTCAGAACCAGAGGTCGCAGTGTCAGAATAAGGGGTAGAATGAGATGAGAACTTTATTCAGAATTCTCTATCCTAAAGGACTGTTGACCATTGTTCATTCAAAACAGGCAATTTGGATATTAAGGGCAGAAGGATTAAGGATGTAGTTCAGGGAAGTAAAGCCAAGGTGGAAGTTCAGTGTTTCAATTTAATATCAGGGAATGTTTACAGTATACAACCTGAAATTCTTACTCTTCACAGACATCCACCAACAGAAAAACCACCCAAAGAAAGAATGACAGAAACATCAGAACCCCTAAGGTCCTCCTCCCCCTCCTACGCACAAGCAGCAGCGAAAACCACAACCTCAGAATCAGATTTATTATCACCGGCATGTGTTGTGAAATTTGTTAACTTAGCAGCAGTTCAATGCAATACATAATATAGAAGAAAAAATAATAAATAAATTACTGTATACGTATATTGAATGGATTAAAAATCATTGAAAAACCAGAAATAATATTTAAGATATTGGAAAAGGTTTGTAGCACGGGTTGAGGATGTTGTTGTTGAGTGGCTCACCGAGCTGGCTTGTTAGCTTGCAGACGTTTCGTTACCCAGCTGGGCAACATCATCAGTGCAACTTCGAATGAAATGTTGGTGATCTACTTTGTCTTTTATGTGTGCTGTGATTAATCCTGAGGCTGTCTACAAGAAAGGTCAGAGCTGTCTCTATTTCCTGAGGAGACTGAGGTCCTTTAACATCTGCCGGACGATGCTGAGGATGTTCTACGAGTCTGTGGTGGCCAGTGCGATCATGTTTGCTGTTGTGTGCTAGGGCAGCAGGCTGAGGGTAGCAGACACCAACAGAATCAACAAACTCATTCGTAAGGCCAGTGATGTTGTGGGGATGGAACTGGACTCTCTGACGGTGGTGTCTGAAAAGAGGATGCTGTCCAAGTTGCATGCCGTCTTGGTCAATGTCTCCCATCCACTACATAATGTACTGGGTGGGCACAGGAGTACATTCAGCCACAGACTCATTCCACCGAGATGCAACACAGAGCATCGTAGGAAGTCATTCCTGCCTGTGGCCATCAAACCTTACAACTCCTCCCTTGGAGGGTCAGACACCCTGAGCCGATAGGCTGGTCCTGGATTTATTTCATAATTTACTGGCATAATTTACATATTACTATTTAACTATTTATGGTTCTATTACTATTTATTATTTATGGTGCAACTGTAACGAAAACCAATTTCCCCGGGATCAGTAAAGTATGACTGTCCGTTCGTATGTGTGTGGGGGTATAGATGATGCCATTTCTATTGGTTACCGATGATGTAATCTGCGATTGGTTCATTAAAATGCAATTTGGTGATAATTGTTTTCCAGGTTGTGTCAGTCGACCGTTATATAGGATTAATGTCGTCCTCATTGACACGTGTAATCAGGTGTGAATTGCCTCTTGGCTCTGGACTGAGGACTTGACGCTGAAGTGGGATGTAAACTGGGTTCATTTCGATGTGCTTGTTGATAGAATTCTGTGTGGAGAACAAAGCCTGTAAGAATTCTTGTCATGATCAACTTTCCCTTGTATCTATACATTGTGACAGTGAAGCACATCAATTCGACTGGTCTAATGTCACTATCTTTGGTCAAGCCCGTCAACGACAAGCCTGGGAATTGTCACCTAATCGGATTTTAACAAACCAATTGTGGATTACATCATCGGTAACCAGTAGAAATGGCACATATACACAGACACGTGATGAACTACGTAGATGGCCAACATTTTATTAAAGTTGCACTGATGATGTTGCCTAGCTAGGTAATGAATCGTCTGCAAGCTAACAAGCCAGCTCGGTGAGCTACTCAATAACAAGAAATAATATATATTAAAGAAGTGAGGTAGTGTTCAGGGGTTCAATGTCCATTTAGGAATCTGATGGCAGAGGGCGAAAAGTTGTTCCTGAATCACTGAGTGTGTGTCTTCAGGCTTCTGTATCTCCTACCTGATGGTAACGGTGAGAAAAGGGTATGCCCTGGGTGCTGGACGCTGCCTTTCTGAGACACCGCTCCTTGAAGACGTCCAGGGTACTTTGTAGGCTAGTACCTAAGATGGAGCCGACTTAAATTTACAACCCTCTGCAGCTTCTTTTGGTGCTGTGCAGTAGCCCCCCGCCCCCCCATACCAGACAGTGATGCAGCCTGTCAGAATGCTCTCCATGGTACATATATAGAAGTTTTTGAGGGTATTTGTTGACATGCCAAGTATCTTTAAACTCCTAATGAAGTATAGCCGCTGTCTTGCCGCCTTTATAACTGCATCAATATGTTGGGACCAGGTTAGGTCCTCAAATATCTTGACACCCAAGAACTTGAAACTGCTCACTCTCTCCACTTCTAATCCCTGTATGAAGATTGGTATGTGTTCCTTCGCCTTACCCTTCCAGAAGTCCACAATCAGCTTTTTCTTTTGTCTTACTGACATTGAGTGCCAGATTGTAGCTGTGACACCACTCCACTAGTTGGCATATCTCACTCCTGTACGCCCTCTCGTCACCACCTAAGATTCTACTGACAATGGTTATATCGTCAGCAAATTTGTAGATGGTATAGAAGGTATTAACCTTCCCCCCACTTGCACCAGCAAAAGCACCAACCCCCACCATCTGATGGAACTATATTGCACAGGACTGGCTCTTTGGCCCATGATGTTTACATGACCTTTTACCCTAGTCCAAGATCAATCTAACCCTTCCCTCCCAAGTAGCCCTCCATTTTTTAATCTTAAATATCCCTACTGTATCTGCCTCTAGCAACACCCCCAGGAGAGCTTTCCACGCACCCACCATGCTGTGTTTAAAAAGGACTTCCATCCTCTCATACTTTTCTCCAGTCATCTTAATATTATGCCTCCTTGTATTAGCCTTTTCCGCCCTGGAAAAAAGTAGACCATAAGATATAAGAGCAGAATTAGGCCATTTGGCCCATCAAGCATTCTACACCATTTCATCATAGAAACACAGAAAATAGGTGCAGGAGTAGGCCATTCGGCCCTTCGAGCCTGCACCGCCATTTATTATGATCATGGCTGATCATCCAACTCAGAACACCGCCCCAGCCTTCCCTCCATACCCCCTGACCCCCGTAGCCACAAGGACCATATCTAACTCCCTCTTAAATTTAGCCAATGAACTGGCCTCAACTGTTTCCTGTGGCAGAGAATTCCACAGATTCACCACTCTCTGTGTGAAGAAGTTTTTCCTAATCTCGGTCCTAAAAGGTTTCCCCTCTATCCTCAAACTGTGACCCCTCGTTCTGGACTTCCCCAACATCGGGAACAATCTTCCTGCATCTAGCCTGTCCAATCCCTTTAGGATCTTATACGTTTATATCAGATCCCCCCTCAATCTTCTAAATTCCAACGAGTACAAGCCCAGTTCATCCAGTCTTTCTTCATATGAAAGTCCTGCCATCCCAGGAATCAATCTGGTGAACCTTCTCTGTACTCCCTCTATGGCAAGGATGTCTTTCCTCAGATTAGGGGACCAAAACTGCACACAATACTCCAGGTGTGGTCTCACCAAGGCCTTGTACAACTGCAGTAGTACCTCGCTGCTCCTGTACTCAAATCCTCTCGCTATAAGTGCCAGCATACCATTCGCCTTTTTCACCGCCTGCTGTACCTGCATGCCCACTTTCAATGACTGGTGTATAATGACACCCAGGTCTCGTTGCACCTCCCCTTTTCCTAATCGGCCACCATTCAGATAATAATCTGTTTTCCTATTTTTGCCACCAAAGTGGATAACTTCACATTTATCCACATTAAATTGCATCTGCCATGAATTTGCCCACTCACCCATCCTATCCAAGTCACCCTGCATCCTCTTAGCATCCTCCTCACAGCTAACACTGCCACCCAGCTTCGTGTCATCCGCAAACTTGGAGATGCTGCATTTAATTCCCTCATCCAAGTCATTAATATATATTGTAAACAACTGGGGTCCCAGCACTGAGCCTTGCGGTACCCCACTAGTCACCGCTTGCCATTCTGAAAAGGTCCCGTTTATTCCCACTCTTTGCTTCCTGTCTGCTAACCAACTCTCCACCCACACCAATACCTTACCCCCAATACCATGTGCTTTAAGTTTGCACACTAATCTCCTGTGTGGGACCTTGTCAAAAGCCTTCTGAAAATCCAAATATACCACATCCACTGGTTCTCCCCTATCCACTCTACTAGTTACATCCTCAAAAAATTCTATGAGATTCGTCAGACATGATTTTCCTTTCACAAATCCATGCTGACTTTGTCCGATCATTTCACCGCTTTCCAAATGTGCTGTTATCACATCCTTGATAACTGACTCCAGCAGTTTCCCCACCACCGACGTTAGGCTAACCGGTCTATAATTCCCCGGTTTCTCTCTCCCTCCTTTTTTAAAAAGTGGAGTTACATTAGCCACCCTCCAATCCTCAGGAACTAGTCCAGAATCTAACGAGTTTTGAAAAATTATCACTAATGCATCCACTATTTCTTGGGCTACTTCCTTAAGCACTCTGGGATGCAGACCATCTGGCCCTGGGGATTTATCTGCCTTCAATCCCTTCAATTTACCTAACACCACTTCCCTACTAACATGTATTTCGCTCAGTTCCTCCATCTCACTGGACCCTCTGTCCCCTACTATTTCTGGAAGATTATTTATGTCCTCCTTAGTGAAGACAGAACCAAAGTAATTATTCAATTGGTCTGCCATGTCCTTGCTCCCCATAATCAATTCACCTGTTTCTGTCTGCAGGGGACCTACATTTGTTTTTACCAGTCTTTTCCTTTTTACATATCTATAAAAGCTTTTACAGTCCGTTTTTATGTTGCCTGCCAGTTTTCTCTCATAATCTTTTTTCCCCTTCCTAATTAAGCCCTTTGTCCTCCTCTGCTGAATTCTGAATTTCTCCCAGTCCTCAGGTGATCCACTTTCTCTGGCTAATTTGTATGCTTCTTCTTTGGAATTGATACTATCCCTAATTTCTCTTGTCAGCCACGGGTGCACTACCTTCCTTGATTTATTCTTTTGCCAAACTGGGATGAACATTTGTTGCAGTTCATCCATGCAACCTTTAAATGCTTGCCATTGCATATCCACCGTCAATCCTTTAAGTGTCATTTGCCAGTCTATCTTAGCTAATTCACGTCTCATACCTTCAAAGTTACCCCTCTTTAAGTTCAGAACCTTTGTTTCTGAATTAACTATGTCACTCTCCATCTTAATGAAGAATTCCACCATATTATGGTCACTCTTACCCAAGGGGCCTCTCACGACAAGATTGCTAATTAACCCTTCCTCATTGCTCAAAACCCAGTCCAGAATAGCCTGCTCTCTAGTTGGTTCCTCGACATGTTGGTTCAAAAAACCATCCCGCATACATTCCAAGAAATCCTCTTCCTCAGCACCTTTACCAATTTGGTTCACCCAATCTACATGTAGATTGAAGTCACCCATTATAACTGCTGTTCCTTTATTGCACACATTTCTAATTTCCTGTTTAATACCATCTCCGACCTCACTACTACTGTTAGGTGGCCTGTACACAACTCCCACCAGCGTCTTCTGCCCCTTAGTGTTACGCAGCTCTACCCATATCGATTCCACATCTTCCCGGCTTATGTCCTTCCTTTCTATTGTGTTAATCTCTTCTTTGACCAGCAACGCCACCCCACCTCCCCTTCCTTCATGTCTATCCCTCCTGAATATTGAATATCCCTGAACGTTGAGCTCCCATCCCTGGTCACCCTGGAGCCATGTCTCTGTGATCCCAACTATATCATAATCATTAATAACAATCTGCACTTTCAATTCATCCACCTTATTACGAATGCTCCTTGCATTGACACACAAAGCCTTCAGGCACTCTTTTACAACTCTCTTAGCCCTTATACAATTATGCTGAAAAGTGGCCCTTTTTAATGCTTGCCCTGGATTTGTCGGCCTGCCACTTTTACTTTTCTCCATAGTACTTTTTGTTTCTACCCTCACTTTACACCCCTCTGCCTCTCTGCACTGGTTCCCATCCCCCTGTAGTGAACTAACCTCCTCACGCCTAGCCTCTTTAATTTGATTCCCACCCCCCAACCACTCTAGTTTAAAGTCACCTCAGTAGCCCTCGCTAATCTCCCTGCCAGGATATTGGTCCCCCTGGGATTCAAGTGCAACCCGTCCTTTTTGTACAGGTCACGCCTGCGCCAAACGAGGTCCCAATGATCCAAAAACTTGAATCCCTGCCCCCTGCTCCAATCCCTCAGCCACGCATTTATCCTCCACCTCATCGCATTCCTACTCTCACTGTCGCGTGGCACAGGCAGTAATCCCGAGATTACTACCTTTGCGGTCCTTTTTCTCAACTCCCTTCCTAGCTCCCTATATTCTCCTTTCAGGACCTCATCCCTTTTCCTACCCATGTCATTGGTACCTATATGTACCACGACCTCTGGCTCCTCACCCTCCCACTTCAGGATATCTTGGACACGATCAGAAATATCCCGGACCCTGGCACCAGGGAGGCAAACTACCATCCGGGTCTCTGGACTGCGTGCACAGAATCGCCTATCTGACCCCCTTACTATCGAGTCCCCTATCACAACTGCCCTCCTCTTCCTTGCCCTACCCTTCTGAGCTACAGGGCCGGACTCTGTGCCGGAGGCTTCTCCGGGGTAAGCTGTCCCCCCCCAACAGTACTCAAACAGGAGTACCTGTTGTTAAGGGGCACAGCCACCGGGGTACTCCCTATTACCTGACCTTTCCCCTTCCCCCTCCTAACCGTGACCCACTTGTCTGCCTCCCGTGGCCCCGGAGTGACCACCTGCGTGCAACTCCTCTCTATCACCTCCTCACTCTCCCTGACCAGACGAAGGTCATCGAGCTGCAGCTCCAGTTCCGTAACGCGGTCCCTTAGGAGCTGCATCTGGATGCACTTGGCGCAGATGTAGACGTCCGGGAGGCTTGTAGACTCCAGGGCCTCCCACATCCGACACCGAGAACAACAAACTGCCCTCACACTCATACTGCCCCTCTCCTCAAATAACAACAGAAAATGAATGCCAAACCTCCCTCGCCTCGCCTGTTTCCGCCTAAGCCCGTTGAGCCGAAGCCCTTAAGTCTTCACTCTGCTCCCGGCTCACTCCGCATGGCTGATCAATTTTTCGTCTCAGTCACAATCCCCTGTCTTCTCCCCATTACCCTTCATGCCCTGACTAATCAAGAATCTCTCAACCTCTGGCTTAAATGTACCCAGTGACTTGGCCTCCACAGCCACCTGTAGCAATGAATTCCACAGATTCACCACCCTCTGGCTGAAGAAATTCCTCCTCATCTCTGGACATCCCTCTACTCCAGGGGTTCCCAACCTTTTTTTCATGCTGTTGACTCCTACCATTAACTGAGGGGTTTGTGGACCCCAGTTTGGGAACCCCTGCTCTATTCTGAGGCTGTGCCCTCAAGTCTAAGACTCCCCCACTCCCCACCACAGGAAGAATCCTCTCCACATGCACTCTATCTTGGCCTTTTAACATTTGGATAGGTTTCAATGAGATTCCCTCCCCCCCATGAATTCTTCTGAATTCCAGTGGGTATAGGCCCAGAGCCATCAAATGATAAGCCTTTCAATCCCAGAGTAATATTTGTGAACCTCCTCTGAACCCCCTACAATGTTAGCACATCCTTCCTTTGATAAGGGACCCAAAACTTCTCGCATTACACTAAGTGAGGCCTCACCAGTGCTTTATAAAGTCTCAACATTACATCCTTGCTGTCTGGCTGTCCACTTGATCTATGTCCCTTACCATCTTGTACACCTCTCCCCATCCTTTGGTCCAAAGAGAAAAATGCTTTGGCTCACTTGGCCTATCATGATCTTGATAATTGGTGGGGCAGGCTTGATGAACCAGATGGCTTACACCTGACTATATGATCAAATGTGTCCGTCTCCTTCTGTCACTACAAGTTCATGCTGTTTTCAATGGGAATGAATCTTAAACAATAGGCTAGCAAGTCCTTCAAGTCTTCAGTGAACTTCAGACTGATCTCCACTCCATATTGTATGCCTTGGCATTTATATTTTTAAAATCAACTTGAGCGGCAATTGGTTGTAATAGAGAGCTTCTTTCCTTAGTTTGGAGAGGACTAGAGTATAAAAGCAAGGCTATAATGTTTAGGCTTTATAAAGCACAGTTGAGGCCTCACTTGGAGTATTGTAAGCAATTTTGGGTCCCTTATCCAAAAAAAGAAGTGCTGAGGATTCATAGGAGGGTCACGAAAATGATTCTGGGATTGAAAGGCTTGCCAAATGAGGAGCGTTTGATGGATCTGGGCCTATACTCACTGGAATGAGGGGTGACCTCATTGAAGAATTTAAATCTATTGGTTGTTGAAAGGCCCAGATAGAGTGGATGTGGAGAGGATGTTTCCTATGGTGAGGGAGTCTAAGATCAGAGGACATAGCCTCAAAATAGAGAGACATCCTTTTAGAACAGAAATGAGGAATTTCTTTAGCCAGAGAGTGGTGAAGCTGGAATTTGTTGCTATGGGCAACCAAATCATTTGACATATTTAAGGCAGAGGTTGATGGATTCTTGATTGATCAGGGCATGAAGGGATACAGGGAGAGGGCAGGAGACTGGAGCTGCAAGGGAAAATGGATTAGCCATGATGAAATGGTGGAGCGGACTCGATGGGCCAAATACCTTAATTCTGCTCCTATATTTTATGGTCTTTTGTTCTTAATAGACTTCTTACCCTGAGATGGGTGGCAGGGTGGAGATGCATCTCTACCGAAGAAGGGGTAAGGTGCTCCTTTCCTCTGCTAGCCTGCAGGTCATCCTTTGAAACCATGGGATCAGGTGGTGCATATCACAAGTCCTGGTTACGTGACTACTGACACCAGGCAGATAATCTCTGAAGAGGATTGATAATGGCTGGGGTCACCCATCTTGTAAAGACAAACCACTTCTGTAGAAAAGTTTGCCGATAACAATCATGCTCATGGAAAGATAATGATTGCCCACACATTATACACATGATGATGATACTGCTTCATAGTTGTCCTTTTCAATGAAGGAAATGGCTTTGTGACAGCTATTCTGTCAAATTGTCTGACAGTTTTCTAACAGTCGCGGTGATGGCTATCCACTGGTCCATTGTGAATGGGTTGGCCCATTGAGAGGGCAGTTGTCCTCAATCTTGTATTTGGATATTTGTTTATTTATTAGAGCTGCAGTCCAATGAATCCACACGCACCGTAACGCCCATGTGACTAATTATAATGAGGCTAGACTTTGTGTTCTTTCTATTTTGTAAGTGCTAGTTTCTGATTAAAGTCTCTGTCTGTGTTTAGGGTCGGTTTACAATTGCAGCAAAGCATCATATATCAATAGCAGAAATTTACGAGAGCGAGCTGGTGGACATCGAGAAAGTAAGTGTCCAATAAGCTGCATGTTGTCCTTCACGTTCTGGGTTATTTTGCTTTTTCGTTCTGCACCTGTGATGCTTTGATATATTGCTCAGTACGGAAGAGAACTAATTTGTCTACTGAAGGGTGGTAGGTGGCATTTGGAGATTCAGCATGATAACAGGCCCTTCTGGCCCAATCACCCCCCACCCCCCTGCCTGATTACCCCCATTGACCAATTAACCTACCAACCTGTATGTCTTTGCAATGTGGGAGGGAATTGTAGCAATGGGAGGAAACCCACACGGTCACAGAGAGAACATATAAACTCCTTACAGGGAATTGAACCTGGCTTGCTAGTGCTGTAATAGTATTACACTAACCACTGTGCTACTGTGCCACCATCACTATGGTAGCGGGAGGTGACTCTGTTTGTCCTGAAGCTCTGGGACCATGTGGGATCTGCAGCCTTCATTTGGCTCCCTCCCTCCCTCCCTGTATGCCTCTGGGTCTGTTGTGCCAGTGAATGCAAAAGAGCAGACTGGTACATTCTACCTGAAATCGTTACCTTGCAATGTCAGTGACTGAGTGATCACTCCTCTAATTCAGACATCAGTATCTAGGTGTGATGAGGCGGACTTTGCAAGCTTGACTTGACTGAGGCTACTCTGCCCTGTCCAAGACCGATGCCAGCTGATCCATCTGCTGTTGATCAGTTGTTTGAAAGGTTGAAGCAATAGTATAGCTGTGCTGCAGGCAGATGAGGTATCCAGTGGATTCGAGTCCGTTTCATTGATGGGTCTGCAATTGCACATAGGCCAGACCAGATATGAAGTTTTCTGGCCTGAAAAATACCAAAGTTCAAAAAGTAGATTTTTTTTTTATTGAACGCAAACAACAGGAATTCTGCAGATGCTGGAAATTCAAGCAACACACATCAAAGTTGCTGGTGAACGCAGCAGGCCAGGCAGCATCAGTAGGAAGGGGTGCAGTCGACGTTTCAGGCCGAGACCCTTCGTCAGGACTAACTGAAGGAAGAGTGAGTAAGAGATTTGAAAGTGGGAGGGGGAGGGGGAGATCTGAAACGATAGAAAACAGGAGGGGGAGGGATGGAGCCAAGAGCTGGACAGTTGATTGGCAAAAAGGATATGAGAGGATCATGGGACAGGAGGCCTAGGGAGAAAGAAAAGGGGGAGGGGGAAAACCCAGAAGATTGGCAAGGGGTATAGTGAAAGGGACAGAGGGAGAAAAAGGAGAGTGAGAGAAAGAATGGATGTATATAAATAAATAACGGATGGGGTACGTGGGGGAGGTGGGGCATTAGCGGAAGTTAGAAAAGTCGATGTTCATGCCATCGGCAATGGTAAACCATTTCTGTAGAAGAACCTGCCAGGAACAATCATGGTCATGAATAGACGATGATCGCCCACATCATGTACGACATAATGATAATGATTGCCATATAGTTTGTTGCCATATACTACTTTGAGATTCATTTTCTTGCAGGTATTTACAGAAAAATAAAAAATACAATAGAATTTATGAAAAACACTACAAACAGCCGATGTGTAAAATAATACTGTGAATATTGACAATGAGCTTATAGGTTGTGGAATTGGTTGCATTAGTCCATTAGTAGTCAATATTTTTCCAGGTTACTTGGGTCTGCACAGAACTGAGGCAGAGGTTGTGGCCTCCTCCAGGCTTCATGTCTGAGGACCCACCTCTGATCTGACTTCTGAGCTATTTGCGTACTTTTATTGTTTGCACGATTCGTTTTTTTTCTGTCTGCACATTGGATGTTTGATGGTTTTCTCTTTACGGCTTCTTTTGGGTTTCTTTGTTTTGTGGCTGCCTCTAGGGAGACAAATCTCATTATATAATCTATACATACTTGGATAATAAATGTGATTGAGGACAGCCCCTGTCTGCAGATGGAGTAGCAGTATTTTTGTGCTGCTTTTAGTTTTCTTTCTCTCCCCCTAGTTTAAGCTTTGAATTTAAAATTTTTACTTGCTGATTCTTGAGAGGGAACAATATGTCTATGTCTACGAAAAGTGGGAAGAATTTACCTGAACCTGGTGATAAAGGTAATGGGAAAGGAAAGGTGGGAAAGGAAAGGTACAAAAGGAAAGATCTGATGAAATGCCATCGTGGGCTGAAGATATCGCTCGGACACTGAATTCAATTAAGGATCAGAATGGATCAATTAAAGACCAACTCGAAAAGAATAGTAATGAAATGAAGTCATTTCTGGGAAAACATAAAGACCTGGAAATTCAAGTTATTGCACATGAAGAGGAATCGAAGATAACTAAGCAAAAGTTGTCTGAAGCTACAACTCATTTGGAAAGATATCAAAATAAGATTATAGACCTGGAAACTACGTCTCGACGAAGGAATATACAAATTGTTGGGCTGCAAGAAGGAGCTGAAGATAGTGCTTACTTTGGTAAGCTTTTCCACACTTTATTTCCTACCGTTCTGTCAAAGCTGCCTGCTATAGAAAGGGCACACAGGGCACTTATCTCGAAATTGAAGGATTCTAGTAAACCAAGATCTGTTCTGATTTGCTTTCATCACTTTAAAATTAAAGATCAAATAATGCGACAGGCAAGAAAACAGTTTTAGATTTGTGGAATCTGAGCTCTGCTTTTACGAAGATTATCCAAGGGAGATAATGGAACAAAGATCAAAATTTGCCCTGGTAATGAAACAAGCATATGATAAAAAACTTTTTCCCTCTTTGAGGTACCCGACAAGAATTAAAGTTTTTTCCTGCTAATTCTCCTCCTCGTACTTTTTTTGATCCAAAAGCTGCACTGGACTTTGTTCAGGCTATGCCCGCCATTGTTACTGACGCCGCTGCTGAATGAACTATCTGAAAGGTTGTTTGACTGTCTGTATATTATTCGCATTTCGGAAAGAAGATTTATGAAGGTCATTTGTATATTTCATTGAGAGACTAATTAAAGAAGACAAGGAGAGTTGTTCATTATTGCATACTGTTGGTTTTCCTTTGGAAAGATTTATGGCTTAAGTATGTCTGTCTAAATGATCATCTGAACATTCGACGACTGAGAGAAGAAGATAGGGGGATTTGTTCCTTTAACTTAATACTTGGTTTGTTTCTTTTTTTAATCAGCTAATTGGTAGTTTTTTCCTATTAATAGGGCTTTTTAGATATATTTTCTGTTTTATTATAACATTTTATAATTGAATTTAAAGCTTTTTTAGGGAATTAATATTAAACTTAAAGATGGCGCTGGTTTTTCTCTCTAAGAGATACATTTTGGTTCTTAGTTGATGGAATGTAAATACCTTTTTTTGCTAAGACTTTATTGTTTTTTTTACAAGGTCACTCTACCTTTTTACTAACTGGGGGGAGGGAAAGAAAACACAGATAGAGCGGTCAGTAGCTTTGAACTCTATCATAGATCGCTTGCCTTTTTCGGGCTTCTGGATGTGGGTGGGTGGGTTTAGAGTTAGGAGTTTTTACCCGTTGGGTGGTTCCGGAGCGTGCGTGTTTTTTATGTGGTTGTATTCTTCATCACCGCCATCTTTGATCATCCCGTATTGGTATGTGCTCGGTTCATGTACAAACCCCATTTCCAGAAAAGTTGGGATATTTTCCAAAATGCAATAAAAACAAAAATCTGTGAGATATTAATTCACGTGAACCTTTATTTAACTGACAAAAGTACAAAGAAAAGATTTTCAATAGTTTTACTGACCAACTTAATTGTATTTTGTAAATATACACAAATTTAGAATTTGGTGGCTGCAACACACTCAACAAAAGTTGGAACAGAGTTAAAATAAGATTGGAAAGTGCACAGAATATTCAAGTAACACCGGTCTGGAAGACTCCACATTAAGCAGGCTAATTGGTGTCATGACTGGATATAAAAGTAGCATCCATCAAAGGCTCGGTCTTTGCAAACAAGGATGGGTCGTGGCTCACCCCTTTGTGCCAAAATTCGTGAGAGAATTGTTAGTCGGTTCAAAAGGAACATTTCTCAACGCAAAATTGCAGAGAATTTAGGTCTTTCAACATTTACAGTACATAATATTGTGAAAAGATTCAGAGAATTCAGAGACATCTCAGTGCATAAAGCGCAAGTTCGGAAACCACTGTTGAATGTGCGTGATCTTCGAGCCCTCAGGTGGCACTGCCTAAGAAACCTTCATGCTACTGTGACAATTATAGCCAGCTGGGCTCGGGAGTACTTCGGAAAACCATTGTCACTCAACACAGTCCGTCGCTGCATCCAGAAATGCAATTTGAAACTGTATTATGCAAGGAGGAAATGGGATTTGTACATCAACTCTATGCAGAAACGCCGGTGAGTTCTCTGGGCCCAAGCTCATCTCAGATGGACCGAAGGACTGTGGAACCATGTGCTGTGGTCAGATGAGTCCACATTTCAGCTAGTTTTCGGAAAAAACGGGCGTCGAGTTCTCCGTGCCAAAGATGAAAATGACCATCCAGATTGTTATCAGCGAAAGGTGCAAAAGCCAGCATCTGTGATGGTATGGGGGTGCATCAGTGCCCACGGCATGGGGGAGTTGCATGTATGTGAAGGTACCATTGACTCTGAGGTGTATATTAGGATTTTATACAGACGTATGTTGCCATCAAGGCGACGTCTCTTCCCGGGACATCCATGCTTATTTCAGCAGGACAATGCCAGACCACATTCTGCACAGGCTACAACAGCGTGGCTTTGTAGACACAGAGTGCGTGTGCTTGACTGGCCTGCTGCCAGACCAGATCTATCTCCTATTGAAAATGTATGGCGCATCATGAAGAGGAGAATCAGACAACAGAGACCACGGACTGTTGAGCAGCTGAAGTCTTATATCAAGCAAGAATGGACAAAATTTCCAATTGCAAATCTACTACAATTAGTATCCTCAGTTCCAAAACGATTAAAAAGTGTTATTAAAAGGAAAGGTGATGTAACACAATGGTAAACATGCCTCTGTCCCAACTTTTGTTGAGTGTGTTTCAGCCATCAAATTCTAAATTTGTGTATGTTTACAAAGTACAATTAAGTTGGTCAGTAAAACTATTGAAAATCTTCTCTTTGTACTTTTGTCAGTTAAATAAAGGTTCACGTGAATTAACACATCAGTTTTTTTTATTGCATTTTGGAAAATATCCCAACTTTTCTGGAATTGGGGTTTGTATAAAGTAGAATAAAATTATAGTATGGTATTTAAACGGATTTATATAATAAGTTGGAATGTATATGATTGGAATCATCCTATTAAATGAAAAAAGACTTTTAAAATTATTAGCCGATTTCAACCTGATATAATTTTTGCTCAAGAGACACATATCAGGGCGGGAGATCAAAATAGATTTTTTGGATGGTGGAATGGTTTGCAATTCCACTCTACTTCTCAGAGTAAAACAAAAGGTGTGTCTATTTTTATTAAACCTAATATATTTATTCAAGAGGATATTGAATCAGATTCTAATGGTAGATTTTTAATTATTAAAGGAACTATCTGTAACAGAAAAGTTGTTTTGGTTAATTTGTATGGTCCTTTTTTTAAAATGTATTTACTTTTAAAAAGGGATTACTCGGAAAGGGATCGGAAAGGGATCGGAAAGTTAGGGTTAGGGATTTACTTTTAAAAAGTGATTTACTTGACTGCCTGATTTAAATGAATATATGCTGATAATGGGCGGGGATTTTAACTGCTGCTTAAATCCTATGATTGATAAGAGTTCAACCAATCAGTGACTTCCAAATTGATCCACATCATTTATTAATTCCTTTTTGATTGATTTTGCATTGATTGATTTGTGGAGGTATCTCCATCCCGATAATAGAGAATATTCTTTCTTCTCACATGTTTATAAAAAATATTCCAGGATAGATTATATTATAATCGATCCCCACTTCTTGCCTAATGTTAAAACTTGCGAATATGACGCTATTGCTATATCTGATCATGCGCCTCTGAGTTTGTCTTTTGAATTTAATGATGTCATTCTTGTCCGCCCATCATGGCGCATGTCCCAGACATTATTGCAAAATTCTGACTTTGTCAGTTTCATTGAAACACAGATAAAAGAATGTTTGCTTTTTAATGATATAGGGGGTATGTCTATTTAAAGCATTTTTATGTGGTCAGATTATTTCTTATTCAGCTAAACTTAAAAAAACAAACTAAAGCAGAGTGCAATTTCCCCCAACACTGATTTATTTAAACGAAGGGTGGAACTTCAATCACAATATAACCTGTTATTAACTCATCCCATTGAAGGATATTTACTTAAGTTAAAGAGCCAATTTTATGTTTGGAGGTAAAAATAATAAACTGCTGGCATCTCAATTTAAAATGGCTGCAGCCAAAAGGCAAATCAATGAAAATTCTTAAGAAAGATGGTACCTTAGCTCAGGAATATGAAGAAATTAATAAGATTTTTCAAGATTTTTATGCTGAACTTTATAAATCTCAATGTCCGTTAGATTCTTCTGAAATGAATGCTTTTTTATGAAAGATTGTTTTTCCTAAAATCTCGGCTGTGGATCAAAAAACTCTTGATGCTCAAATCACTGAAGCCGAAATTCATAAAGCTATTTTTTCAATGCAATCTGGTAAGTCCCCAGGACTTGATGGCTATCCTGTAGAATTTTAGAAAAAATTTGGAAAGTTGCTTTCTCCGTATATGTTTGGAAATGTTTAAGGATTCTTTTGTGAAAGGTGACTTACCCTCTACTTTTTATGAGACTTCTTTTTCTTTAATTCTTAAAAAAGATAAAGATCCTACTGACTGTGATTCATATAGACCTATTTCATTACTGAATGTCGATGCTAAGATTCTGTCAAAGATAATGGCCAATTGGTTGGAGAATATTTTGGGTAAAATTATTTTTAAAGATCAAACAGGCCTTATAAAGGGTCGCTATTCTTTTTCAAATAATGTTCGGAGACTATTTAACATTATATATTCATCCTCTTTTAAAACTCCACAATGTGTTGTATCTTTGGATGCTGAAAAAGCATTCGATCGAGTCGAATGGAAATATTGATTCAATGTTTCAGAGAAATTTGGCTTTGGTGCTAATTTAAATAATTGGATTAAAATGATATATAAAGCCTCTATTGCTACTGTTGTTGCTAACAATTGTAGGTCTCCTTTTTTTCAGCTTTCATGGGGGACAAGGCAAGGCTGTCCATTAAGTCCTTTGTTGTTTAATTTAATATTAGAACTCCTTGCTATTGCTCCTTGTGAGGCTAAAAATATCAATGGGATTTTTGTGAATGAGATCATGCATAAGATCTCTCTTTACGCTGAAGATTTATTGGTTTATATATCTAACCCTGATGAATCCATTCCTGCCTTGCTAAAATTATTTAATGAATTTGGAGGTTTTTCAGGATATAAAATAAATTTTAGTAAAAGTGAATTGTTTCCTTTAAATGATTCTGTCTCTATATATGATAATACTCTTTTTAAAGTCGCAGACTCTTTTAGCTATTTAGTTATTATAATTACTAAAAAATAAAAGGATCTTTATAAAGCCAATTTTGTTCCTTTAGTAGACTCTTATGAAGTATTTATTTAGTAGATGGAGTCCACTTACATTTTCACTTGTTGGTCGTATTCTTATAGTTAAAATGATTTTACCAAAATTTTTATATTTATTTCAGAATATTCCTGTTTTTTTGACTAGGAAGTTTTTAGATGGGATTGATTCTATTATTTTATCTTTTATTTGGAATAATAAAAGACCAAGAATTAGTAAACGTCACTTACAAAAATTGAAAAAGCATGGAGGTCTTGCTTTGCCTAATCTAAGAATGTATTATTGGGCTGTTAATGTGCGATACATGTCTTTTTGGTTATACTGTATTGATAAGAGTGATTGGCCAATTTGGGTAGACCTGGAACTGAAAGTTGTAAAACAGTTTTATTTAACCTCGTTATTAGGAGCTCCTTTACCTATGCAATTAGTTAAAGTTGTTCATTTAAACCTATATCCTGTGATTAAGTGTTCTTTACAAATTTGGCTCCAGTTCCGCAATTTTTTTAATCTTAAAAAATTTAAACTTTGTAGTTTAATTTATCGAAATTACTTTTTTAAGCCTTCTTTGAGTGATCCAATTTTTTTACTTTGGAAAAATAAAAGTATTAATTCTTTTTTGGATTTATTTGAAGAAGATTGATGTCTTTTGAACAATTAATTGATAAATATTCTCTTTCATACTCACACTTTCTGCAATACCTTCAAGTTAGACATTTTTTACAAAATATTTAAGTAATTTTCCTTACATATTGGAGGCTGACCTGTTAGATACTATTATGAGTATGAATTCTTTGATTAAGGGTTCTAGTGGAAGAATTTATAATTTATTTTCAAATCTTTTTATTGTTATACAGGAAAAATAACATGAGTACATTGAAGTAACAACACTTACAATGTATCAAAAAAGACGTTATCTTAAAGATTGAAAAAAATTTTGTGATAACAGAAAAAACCTACTAAGCAGAAAAGTGAGAGAAAAATAAACCCTTTAGGTGTACAACCCTGGAATCATGCATCATACAAAAAGCTTCTAAAAATAAACATCAAACTGCCAGCAAGAAAATATACTAAAAAATTTACAATTAGATCGTGGAAAAATTATATCAATTAACTAAAATGATAATACTGAGCAAATGAGCCCCATCTGTTCTCAAAATCAAATGAAGGTTCAAAGGTTCGACTTCTAATTTTCTCCAAACTAAGACATAGCATCACTTGAGAGAACCATTGTGACAAAGTGGGAGCTGATGTATCCTTCCACTTCAACAAAATGGCCCACCTAGCTATCAATGTAACAAATGCAATAAAGAATTTATAATTTATTATTACAATGGGATAAGCGTCCTTTATCTAAGATTAAACAGGATTGGGAAAAGGAACTTACTTTGACTTTTATGATGGAGGATTGAATGTGGATTTTGAAGTTGGCTAACTCTTCTTCAATTTGTGCTAGCCATTCATTGATTCAATTTAAAATTGCACATCATTATCATTTGACGAAGGAGGGACTTTCTAAAATCTTTTCTGATGTTGATAGTCATTGTGATAGATGTAAAACTGAGCTAGCTACACTGACATATATGTTTTGGTTTTGTTCTATATTGCAACAGTTCTGGAAGTCGGTTTTTTTCAACAATCTCTAAAGCACTTAAAATTAATCTACAACCTAATAAATTAACTCTGCTTTTTGGAAAAATTCCTCAAAATATTCATCTTATTTCTGTGTCTGACCAACATGTTATTGCATTTGTTGCATTGCTAGGAGGGCCATTTTGTTGAAGTGGAAGGATACATCAGCTCCCACTTTGTCACAATGGTTCTCTCAAGTGATGCTATGCCTTAGTTTGGAGAAAATTAGAAGTCGAACCTTTGAACCTTTATTTGATTTTGAGAAAAAATGGGGCTCATTTGCTCGTTATTATCATTTGAGCTAATTGATGTAATCTTTCCACGATCTAATTGTAAATTTTTTAGTATATTTTCTTTTCTTGCTGGCAGTTTGATGTTTATTTTTCAGAAGCTTTTTGTATGACACATGACTCCGGGGTTATACACCTAATGGGTTCTTTTTTTTCTCACTTTTCTGCTTAGTAGGTTTTTTCTGTTATCATAAATTTTTTTTTCACTCTTTAAGATAATGTCTTTTTTGAGACATTGTAAGTGTTGTTACCTCAATGTACTCATGTTATTTTTTCTGTATAATATAACAATAAAATGATTTGGAAAGAAAGATAATAAATGTGATTTGAACTTAGTCCTTATGCAGTTGTAGCCCCAGTCTGCCTTACTGATCCATTAATTTAACTGCTGGGCCACCACTGTGTCCTGATCTGGCTTGATGTTCAAAGTACGTACAGTACGTGTCACCATATACTACCCTGGGATACATTTTTTTTTGCAGGCAAAAACAACAATCAATAAAATAAAACTACATAAGACTGGCAACCAATGTGCAAAAGACTAATTGTGCAAATAAAAATAGTTAGTAAATAATACTGAGAACGGATTGTAGAGTCCATGGGTTGAAAGTGGACTCTGTGTGACTCCAGGCTCATCAAAATGTAGTTGACTGTTGAGGGTCTTAATCCAGAGGCATTTGGGGATGAATAATTAAAAACCAGTGATATTCACCTCCTAATAAATCAATAAATGGTGGCACGATACTGTAGCGGCTAGTGTAACACTTATAGCGCCAGCGATGCAGTTCAATTCCTGCTGCTGGCTGTAAGGAGTTAGTACGTTTTCCCTGCAACTGCGCGGGTCTCCGGGTGCTCTGGTTTCCTCCCACAGTCTAAAGACGTACAGGTTAGTGAGGTAGTGAGCATGCTATGTTGGCGCTAGAAGTATGACAGCACTTGCAGACTGCACCCAGCACATCCTTGGACTTTTGGTTGCTGTTGACGTGAACAACGCATTTCACTGTATGTTTCATAGAAACATAGAAGATAGGTGCAGGAGTAGGCCATTTGGCCCTTCGAGCCTGCACTGCCATTCAGTATGATCATGGCTGATCATCCAACTCAGAACCCTGTATCTGCCTTCTCTCCATACCCCCTGATCCCTTTAGCCACAAGGGCCATATCTAACTCCCTCTTAAATATAGCCAATGAACTGGCCTCAACTGTTTCCTGTGGCAGAGAATTCCACAGATTCACCACTCTCTGTGTGAAGAAGTTTTTCCTCATCTCGGTCCTAAAAGGCTTCCCTTTTATCCTCAGACTGTGACCCCTCGTTCTGGACTTCCCCAACATCGGGAACAATCTTCCTACATCTAGCCTGTCCAATCCCTTTAGAATTTTATATGTTTCAATAAGATCCCCCCTCAATCGTCTAAATTCCAGCGAGTATAAGCCTAGTTGATCCAGTCTTTCATCAAATGAAAGTCCTGCCATCCCAGGAATCAATCTGGTGAACATGTTTTAATGTACATGTGATAAATAAAGCTAATCTTTAAATTATGTTTGGTACCTGATCTACAACATTCAGATGCTGCAATAAATGAAACATATTTGGATGGATTTCATGCTGCTTAGTTTTTGTGTTTTCTTCACTTCTACATGCCTGGGCTCCATGTATTTTCTGCACAAGAGCTGAGCAACAGCCTAACATTGTGCTGAGTGCCTCAAGGCATTTTACTGGTGTGGCTATAAGATGCCAGCCTTCCAGGTGGGTCAGGTTAATGGAGTTTCTCCATGAAGGGAAATAGATTTCTTTGCCTCTACCTGCTAACGGTGTAAGTCTAGCAGTGGTTTTATTACTAGAAGCCCCAGGCCTGTAGTTTAATCAGACGTGCCAATGCAAATCTAATCCTGACACCTAGGGAAATTAAATTTGAGGAACGAAAGGAAAGGTCCATTTAATCTACTCTCAGTGGCCACTTGATTAGGTACACCTGTTCGTTAATGCAAGTATCTAATTGGCCAATCATGTGGTATAACTTGATATATTTTCATGCACAACAGTCTCTAGAACAGGGGTTCCCAATCTTTTTTCTGCCATTGACTCCCTACTGTTAACCAAGGGGTCCATGGGAACCCGTGCTCTAGAGTTTACAGCGAATGGTGTGATAAACAAAAAAAATCCAGTAACGACAGTTCTATGGTTGGAAATGCCTTGTTAATGAGAGAGGTCAGCAGAGAGTAGCCAGCCTAGTTCAAGCTGACAGGAAGGCAACAGTAACTCAAAATCACGCCTTACCACAGTGGTGTGCCAAAAATTACCTCTGAATACACATGTCAAAACCTTGAAGTGGATGGTCTATATCAGCAGAAGACTGCGACCATAAACTCAGTGGCCACTTTATTAGGTACAGGAGGCCACTCGGTATATCTGATTATTATAAAATACTTAAAAAATCCCTACTGCTTTATTTTCACCACGGATGTCCAGTCCCTATATACTTCCATCCCCCATCAGGAAGGTTTCAAAGCTCTCCGCTTCTTTTTGGATTCCAGACCTAACCAGTTCCCCTCTACCACCACTCTGCTCCATCTAGCAGATTTAGTCCTTACTCTTAATAATTTCTCCTTTGGCTCATCCCACTTCTTCCAAACTGAAGATGTAGCCATGGGCACCCGTATGGGTCCCAGCTATGCCTGCCTTTTCAACACCTCATATACCATCTACGTAGTCTCCAGCCCCTTGGTATGAACATAGAATTCTCCAACTTCCGGTAATTCCCTCCCCCTCCCTTCCTCTATCCCTATTTCACATCACCTCCCTCATAGTTCCGCCTCCTTCTACTACTGCGCATTGTTCTCCTGCCAATCACCTCCCTGCTTCCCCTCCCCCACCCCTTTGTCTTTCAAATTACTGCAACACACATCAAAGTTGCTGGTGAACGCAGCAGGCCAAGCAGCATCTGTAGAAAGAGGTGCAGTCGACGTTTCAGGCCAAGACCCTTCGTCAGGACCCTTCGTTAGTCCTGACGAAGGGTCTTGGCCTGAAACGTCGACTGCACCTCTTCCTACAGATGCTGCTTGGCCTGCTGCGTTCACCAGCAACTTTGATGTGTGTTGCTTGAATTTCCAGCATCTGCAGAATTCCTGTTGTTTGCTTTCAAATTACTGTTTTTTTTTCAACTACCAGCATTCTTCAAACCCTCCCCAAAGTTCTTCCTTCAGTCCTGATGAAGGGTTTCGGCCCGAAATGTCGACTAATTTTTTCAACTGATGCTGACTGACCCGCTGAGTTCCTCCAGCGCATTGTGAGTATGCCTGCCTTTTTGTTGGCTTTGTGGAACAATCTATGTTCCAAACCTGCTCTGGTATCTGTCCCCCACTTTTCCTTCGCTACATCGACGACTGCATTGGCGCTGCTTCCTGCACGCATGCTGAGCTCGTTGACTTCATTAACTTTGCCTCCAACTTTTACCCTGCCCTCAAGTTGATCTGGTCCATTTCTGACACCTCCCTCCCCTTTCTAGATCTTTCTGTCTCTGTCTCTGGAGACAGCTTATCTACTGATGTCTACTATAAGCCTACTGATTCTCACAGCTATCTGAACTATTCCTCTTCTCACCCTGTCTCTTGCAAAAATGCCATCCCCTTCTCGCAATTCCTCCACCTCCGCTGCATTTGCTCTCAGAATGAGGTTTTTCATTCCAGGACGAAGGAGATGTCCTCCTTTTTTAAAGAAAGGGGTTTCCCTTCCTCCACCATCAACTCTGCTCTCAAACGCATCTCCCCCATTTCACGCACATCTGCTCTCACGCCATCCTCCCGCCACCCCACTAGGAATAGGGTTCCCCTTGTCCTCACCTACCACCCCAACAGCCTCCGGGTCCAACATATAATTCTCCATAAGTTCCGCCACTTCCAACGGGATCCCACCACTAAGCACATCTTTCCCTCCCCCTCTCTCTCTGCTTTCCGCAGGGATCGCTCCCTATGCGACTCCCTTGTCCATTCATCCCCCCCATCCCTCCCCACGGATCTTCCTCTTCGCACTTATGCTTGTAAGCGGAACAAGTGTTACACATGCCCTTACACTTCCTCCCTCACTACCAATCAGGGCTCCAGACAGTCCTTCCAGGTGAGGCAACACTTCACCTGTGAGTCGGCTGGGTGATATACTGTGTTCAGTGCTCCCGATGTGGCCTTCTATATATTGGCGAGACCTGACACTAGACTGGGAGATCGTTTCGCTGAACACCTACGCTCTGTCTGCCAGAGAAAGCAGGATCTCCCAGTGGCCATACATTTTAATTCCACACCCCATTCCCATTCTGATATGTCTATCCATGGCCTCCTCTACTGTAAAGATGAAGCCACACTCAGGTTGGAGAAGCAACAACAACAACTTGTCTGGGTAGCCTCCAACCTGATGCATGAACATTGACTTCTCAAACTTCTGCTGATGCCCCACCTCCCCCTCATACCCCATCCGTTATTTATTTATATACAGACACATTCTTTCTCTCTCTCTCCTTTTTCTCCCTCTGTCCCTCTCACTATACCCCATGTCCATCCTCTGGGCTTTTCCTCCCCTTCCCCTTTCTCCCTAGGCCTCCTGTCCCATGATCCTCTCATATCCCTTTTGCCAATCACCTGTCCAGCTCTTGGCTCCATCCCTCCCCCTCCTGTCTTCTCCTATCATTTTGGATCTCCCCCTCCAACTTTCAAATCTCTTACTAGCTCTTCTTTCGGTTAGTCCTGACGAAGGGTCTCAGCCTGAAACATCGACTGTACCTCTTCCTAGAGATGCTGCCTGGCCTGCTGCGTTCACCAGCAACTTTTATGTGTGTTGCTTGAAATCCCAGCATCTGCAGATTTCCTTGTGTTTGCGATTATAAAATACTGTCTGGGTTACAATCTTTTCCCAATCTGACCAATCAACTGCCACCTTGATTGTCAGAATAAAGATTTGGAGGTGAGTAATAAAAGTTAAGTGAATAAATGCATTTAAGAAAGGATAGATTTTTACTCGAGGCATGCAAGATAAGCAGAGAGGTGTTAGGTGAACTCTACTCTCTACTTTAGACTTTGACTTTGTGGATGATCTGGCATCACTATGACATACACACAGCACCTGTGTACCTTTGCAGGACAGCTTGGACTCAGCTGGAGAATGTCTGAGACCTTGACCCTCGGTGTAGAGTCTCCTCCTCCTGTCAAGGCACATGGCGTTGTCTTACCCAGCACCAGCAGATTCACCTACCTGGGCAGCATCATTCAGCAGGAAGGTGGGACTAACGACGACATCCAGTGCAGACTCAAAAGCTAGAAACATCTTCAGATCAATGACTAAAATGTGAGAATCGATCAGACAAAGCATCCATGCCAAGGTGAAGCAGTAACAGAGCAATGTTCTGTCCACACTATTGTACCCGTCAGAATACTGGCGCGTGACAGAGAGCGATCTTTCCAAGCTGTCATCGTTCCACAACATGAGCCTCCGGAAGATCCTCTGTATGTTCCGTCTGATCTCCAACCACGCCCTTCTCCTTCTGTGTCACCAAGGCCACAATCATCATGAGGAAACTTTGGAGGTTGATTGGGCATGTGATGAGGCCGACTCCATCATCAAGACAACCCTTCATTGGTCCCCTGACCAGCGGAGGAAAGATGGGAGATCAAAGACAACTTGGTGCCGTACCGTAGAGGCAGAAATGAGGCCCCTGAAACACAGCTGGGGCACAATGGAGAAGATGGCAGAGGACACACAGAGATGGAGGACCTTCATTGCTGCCCTGAGCACCAGCGGTGTGTAATGCGCAGTAAGGAAGGAAGTTGTACTTGAAGGTATTGGGCTGCATTCGTGAATCACTGCACTCCGAGTGTGAGAATCCCCACAACACTTAGTTTCCGATTTTTTTTTTTTATCACATATCGTCAAAACATACAGTGAAATGTGTTTTGTGTGTTAACAACCAACACAACCAAGAACGTGATGCGGGCAGCCTGCAAGTGTCGCCACACGTTCCAGTGCCAACATAGTATGCCCATAAGGTTCAGCAAAGCACAATCAAGCTAAAACAAAAATAGTCAACAGCAAAACAAGCCACTTTTTTTCATACACACACACGGATATGCATCTGACTCCAGGATAGGCTGCCCCTAGGCCTCCAAACCTCCCCCCCCCAGATTCTCAGACATAAAACCTCCAGATTTTGACTTCACCCACGATGCTGGTTACGGGCTTGACCTTTGGGCCTTGACCTCTGGACTTATACTGACCTCTGAGTCTGGTGACCTGGGCCCACGTGACACTTCAGGGAGGGAGTTCGAGGACTTTGACGCAGTGATGGTGAAGTCAGGATGGTTGTGTCTCGGAGGGCAGCTTCCAAGTGTCCTTGTCTTCAAGCTAGGAGGGGTCATGGCTTTGAAAAGCTGTTTAAGGAGTCTTTGTGATGGAGCTGAATCAAGTTGGTTTCAAGACTTAAGATTGTTCGATGTCATTGCCAGTACACAAATGTAAAGGAGAAAGAAATAATTGTTACTCCAGTTCCAATGCAGTCCAAGAATATAATAATAACAAAAGAAAAGCACAATGAATATAAATATATGGAGTATATTTTACACAGTACTGTGCAAATGTCTTGGGTATATATAGCTAGGGTGCCTAAGACTTTTGCACAGTACTGTATGTATCAACGTGGAGCAGAGAGCGAGTCTGTAAATCTGGCAGGAGCAAGGGATATTGGGAATGGCAAGGTTAGAGTGCAGCGAGAGGGGTGTGGGACAGGTGGCAGAGAGGGAGTGCCAGAGGCAGGGGTGGGGGGGTTGTGTTTGGTGCACGTGCAGACACACCTTGGAAAGCTCATTTGATTAACAATTGGTTTATTGATCATTACAAAAGGTGTCTCTAGTATTTCCTGCTGCCTCCCCTCTCCCTTCCCCTTTCCCAGCCATGATCCCCCCTCTCTCTCTCCTCTCCCCACTCTCAGTCCTCAATAGAGACCCATACCAGAATCAGGTTTATCATCACTCACATATCTCATGAAATTTGTTTTTATTTTGTGGCAGCAGTACAGTGCAATACATAAAATTACTCAGGTACTGTACAAAAGTCTTGGCCACCCTATTTTTTATTTATTTATTTTTCTCACCTCTTATGGGTGGTGTGTGTGTGTATTTTTCCTTCGCTTGGGTCCTCTACCAGAGCCCTGGGAGCTTGAGAGTTTGGTACTGTATCCTGTAGTGTACTTTTCTGGACTGAGATCTCAGTTGTTGTTCCTGAGACTTGTTGGAGCTAATCTCCCAGTCCAGGTTTCACAGATCCAAGTGCCCCTATCACCACTGGGATTACTCTGGCTTCAACCTTCCACACCCTTCCTATCTGCTCTTTCAAACCCTGGTACTTTTGGTATTCTTTCCTCCTGATGCTACTGTCATTCAGGATTGCCACATCTCTTATTATTGCTTTCTTCTGTTCCTTGTCCAGTATCACTCCGTCTGGTTGGTTGGCCAGTACCTGCTTATCAGTGTGTATTTGGAAGTCTCACAGGGTCTTAGCTCTGTCATTCTCAGGTGTTTCCCATTTGGACTTGGGAGTGTCCAGTCCCTACGCAGCACAGATGTTCCTGTACATAATTCCTGCAGCTTGGTTGTGCTGTTTGGTGTGTGCCGTCCCTCCCTGTATCTTGCACCCTGCTGCTATGTGCTGGGTGGTTTCAGCAGATTCCTTGCACAGTCTGCATCTTGGGTCTTGTCTGGTGTGATAGACCTCTGCTTCTATTGCTCTTGTGCTCAGCACCTCTTCTGGTGCAGCCATGACCAGCACCTCTGCCGTCCCTCAGCCCTGCCACTTCCAGCCATTGGTAGGGCTTTCTTATGTCAGAAGACCAGAAGCCACGGCAGGACAAGCCACTGCACAGTACCGTATTTACCTAGATTGATTGTATGTCCATAAAGTGACGCTAGGCACAGGAGTGTCTGTACATTGGGTGACAGACAGGAAATGATCAAGTGGTGGTGGTAGGTTAGTGGGAGGAGGTGTTGATCAGCCTTTCTGCTCGGGGAGAGTAACTGCTTTTGAGTCTGGTGGTCCTGGCATGGATACTACATAGCCTCCTCCCTGATGGGAGTGGGACAAACAGTCCGTGAGCAGAGTGGGTGGGATCCTTCACGATGTTACCATCACTAATTTGTTTCTGTTCTAATACTCCCTTGTTCCTGCAGAGATTTCCCATTAGTGATGTGTCATTTCCCACCTGAGACTCATCACAGCATGAATTTATTTTTCAGGCAATCGCACACTATGAACAAGCAGCAGACTACTACAAGGGTGAAGAATCGAACAGGTAAATATTGTGAGTGGCTTGGAACCTATTTTCTAACATCTGTAGTATTCCTCAGTCTCAGATTGCAGTTTGCAAAAATAAACATTAGAGTCTTATTACTTACAATTTCTAGAACCTGGAGCATTACAGCTCCCTCCTTTAACCAACTCTAAGATCAGTTAACCCAGGGGTTCCCAACCTGGAGTCATCAGACTCCTTGCTTAATAAAGCTGCGGAGAGTTCTGAACTCCATCATGGGCATTGGTCTCTAGCATCCAGGACACCTTCAAAGAGCGATACTTCAGAAAGGCAGCGTCCAACACTGAGGACCCCTATCACCCAGGTCATGCCCTCTTCTCATTGCTACCATCAGGAAGGAGGTACAGGAGCCTGAAGGCACATACTCAACGATTCAGGCAGAGCTTCTTCCCCTCTGCCATCCGATTTCTGAATGGACATTGATGTACACTACCTCACTACTTTTTTATTTCAGTTACTCTTGTGCTACTTATTTTAACTTAACTAGTTAATTAATTTATATATATATATGTGTGTGTGTGTGTGTGTGTGTATATATATATATATATATATATACACACACACAGTAAATTTATTTTTATATTTTATGTAAATATTTATGTTAAACCAGTGCATGTATAAATAACTTGCTGTAATTCAGTTTTTATTATTGTATATTACATTGTACTGCTGCTGCAAAAGCAACAAATTTCACTACATATTGCTGTGATATTAAACCTGACTCTGATATTGGTCCAAGGCATTAAAAAGGTTGGGAATCCCTGGCCTAACCCTTCCCTCCTACATAGCCCTCCATTTTTCTATCATCCGTATGCCTATCTAAGCATTTCTTAATGCCCTTAATTTATCTGCCTTTACCACCATCACTGGCGAGACATTTCCACGTACCCACCACTCTCTATGTATATACAAAAAAAATGCCTCTGGCATCCCCCTATGCTTTCTAAAGTTATGCCCCTTATATTAGCCATTTTTGCTCAAGATCAAAAATGGTGGTGAATGTTGACTAGCTCGGGTTGAGGCATTAGATGTTGCGGTGTTCACTGAGCTTGGCAATGAGCTTGCAGACGTTTCATCAGCAGCCGAGGTTTCATCCTCAGTGTGTAGTTGTTGGCCTTTCTCTCTGGGAGTGTTTGTGTTTATACAGACTCCCATGCATTACGTGTTGGGGAGGGGGTGGTTGCTATATAAACGTGAGCACTCCCAGAGAGAAGCACCAGCAACTGCGCACTGAGGATGTCTCCTCAACTGGTGATGAAATGTCTGCAAGCTATTTGCCAAGCTCAGCAAACACCATAACATCAAACTAAGTGTTTCTATTTATTGATCCTTTCCAGCTGTCTGCAGATCAGCTCATACTATTCTTGTTTAGGTGCAGAAATCGTGTGGAATGCTCAAGAATATATTAAGCCTACAGATTGTGTTTTGCTCCGCAGTTCTGCGAATAAGTGTTTGCTGAAAGTCGCCACATATGCCGCACAGCTGGAGCAGTATCCCAAAGCCATCGAGATATATGAGCAGGTGAGTGTTTGGTTTCAACTTTCCTGTCATTCCTGTGTGCAGGTAAACAAAGCATCGTTCCTCTGGGGCCAAGCTGTGAAACATAGTACATACAGTATGAGCTGTGTATGACTGTATAGTTACAGTTCATCTGATTACTCTTTGTCTCTCCCTCTGTTTCACGTTGGAAGCTGACGCCAAACAATTTTCAGATGGCAGCTACAGTGATCTGGTGAATATAATACCATAAGATCTAGGAATATTTTAGGCCATTTGGTCCATTAAGTCTGCTCAACCATTTCATAATGGGTAATCCATTTTCCCTCTCAGCCTCAATAGCCTGCCTTCTCCCCATATCCCTTCATTTCCTGACTAATCCAGAATCTATCACCCTTTGCCTTAAGTATACTCAATGACTTGTCCTCCACAGCCACCTGTGGCAACAAATTCCACGGATTCATCACTCTCTGGCTGAGAAATTCCTTCTCGTATCTGTTCAGAAGGGGTGGTCCTCTATTCTGAGGCTGTGCCCTCTGGTGTTACACAGGAAACATCCTCCCACATTCCAAAGGCATGCTGGTCAGGGGGTTAATTGGTCCCATGCGTGTAATTGGGCAGTGCAGGCTCGTTGAACTGGAAGGGCCTGTTATTATGCTGTATCTGAAAATAAAAAATGGTGGGTGAATAATTACTTGTATTCCTACTCCTGACCCGTGCTGCAGTTCCCCTGTGGATAACAACAATAAACAAACTGAAGCAACACACACTGAATGCTGGAGGAACTCAGCGGATCAGGCAGCATCTACGGCAAAGAGAAGAGAGTTGATGTTTTGGGACGAGACCCTTCATCAGGACTGAGAAGGAAAGGGGAAGCTACCAGAATAAAAAGATGTGGGGGGGGGAGGGGAAAGCAGCTAGCTGGAAGTTGGTAGCTGAAGTCGGATGGATGAGAAAGGTAGAGGGCTGGAGAGGAGAGTGGACAATAGGAGAAGGGGGAGGAAGAGGGGTTTTGGAGAGGTCCATGACAGGCAGAAGTGAGAAAGGCCTGGAGCTATGGCAGAGACTGAGATTGTCACCAGCTACTGAAACGAAGCAATGCCTTCAACCAAAGCAGAAACCAGGTGGGTGGAAAAGGTCAAGGGCTGGAGAAGAAAGAACCTGATAGGAGAGGAGAGTGAACAGTAGGTGAAAGGGAAGGAAGAGGGCACCTGAGGGAAGTAATAAGCAAGTGAAAAGAAATGGAAGGTCAGAGTGGGGAATGGGGGGGTGGGGTATGAATGCTTGCTGCGTAGCTTCTTGCCAGCTTCCCAAGCATGGTTACCATCTTCTGAAGTAGAAACTAATGAAGGGTTTAAACAAGGTCAGTAGTTGGGTGGGTGGCTGGGTGGAGGAAAGGGAATCAAATGCCCTGAAGTTCCAGGTTTGTCATTGACCTACCTTCCCTTTTGCTTTCCAAATTTCAGAGTTAATTTCTTGTATTCATTCACTTAGCCATTACCAATTGCTTCTACGCTCAGTGGCCACTTCACTGGTTACCTCCTGTACCCAACAGAGTGGCCTCTGAGCGAATGTTTATGTTGTAGCCCATCCACTGCAAGGTTTGACATGTGCGTTCAGAGATGTTCTTCAGCATACCACAGTTATAGCATCAGTTACTGTTGTCTTCCTGTCTGTTTGAACCAATCCAGCCATTCTCCACTGACCTTTCTCATTAGCAAGGCATTTTCACCCACAGAACTGCAGCTCACTGGATTTTTGTTTTTGTTTTCACACCATTCTCTGTAAATTCTAGAGAGTGTGCGTGAAATTCCCAGGATGCTGTCGCAGTTTTTGAAATACTCAAACCGCCCTATTTCACAGTCAAAGTCACTTGGATCACATTTCTTCCCCATTCTGATGTTTGGTCTGACAATTAACTGAACCTTTTGACATGTCTGCATGCTTTTATGCATTGAGTTGCTGCTACATGATTGGCTGATTGGATATTTGCATGGATGAGCAAGAGTACCTAATAAAGTGGCCACTGAGTGTAAGATTTGATCCTATCATGGTGCTTCAGAGAGGTCATAGTGGACAAGGCCCCATCTCCTTTTCTAAATTACATCAGTGAGCTGGATTCTTAAGACTAGTAGTTTCAATCACCATGACTAATATTAGCTATTCATTGCAGATTTAATTAACTGTCATTAGTCCAGCCTGTTTTATCAGTCCAGTAACTTTGGTCCTATCTTGCTGTGCCTTGTTTGTGTTGGTTTCCTCAAAGTAATTGTTAATCTTTCATTGGTGTCCTTGTATTCAGCCCCTCCCCCACACCGTTTCCAGTTTTCTGTTGTTTTTAGTTGCATAGCTGACTAGCTAATCCTTAGTACCTTTCATACATTCAGTGACCACTTTATTAGGAATACCTGCTCATTAATCAGCAACTATCTAATCAGCCAATCATGTGGTAGCAACTCAATGCATAAAAACATGCAAACAAGGTCAAGAGGTTCAGTTGTTCAGACTAGATATCAGACTGGGGGGAGAATGTAATTGAAGTGACTTGATTGTGGAATGATTGTTGGACTGCTGTTGATCTCCTGGAATTTCCATGCACAACAGTCTCTAGAGTTGCGAGGGAAAAAAATCCAGTAGGCAGCAGTTCTGGGTGAAAATGCCTTGTTAATGAGAGCGGTCAGAGAAGAATGGCCAGACTGGTTCACACAGACAGGAAGACCATAAGAGATAAGACCAGAATTAAAGCATTCAGCCCATCGAGTCTGCTCCACCATGCCATCATGGCTGATCCTAGATCCCACTCAACCCCATACACCTGCCTTCTCGCCATATCCTTTGATGCCCTGACTGATCAAGAAACTATCAACTCCTGCCTTAAATATACCCATGGAATTGGCCTCCACCGCAGTCTGTGGCAGAGCATTCCACAGATTCGCCACTCTTGGGCTAAAAAAAAAAATTCCTCCTTACTTCTGTTTCTGCCAAACACTTCTCTTATGTTAACCCTTCATTCCCAGAATCATCCTCATGAACCTCCTCTAAATTCTCTTCAATGACAACACATCCTTTCTGAGATATGGGGCCCAAAACCGTTGACAATACTCCGTGTGGCCTGACTAGTGTCTTATAAAGCCACTGCATTATCTCCTTGCTTCTATTTCTATTCCCCTTGAAATAAATGGCAACATTGCACATGTCACCTTTACCACAGGATCGACCTGTAAATTAACCTTCTGGGAGTCTTGCATGAAGACCAAGTCTCTCTGCACCTCTGATGTTTGAACCTTCTCCCCATTTAGATAATAGTCCGCACTATAGTTCCTTTTAGCAAAATGCATTATCATACATTTCACTTCCCAACTCCTTGTTCCACTGTCACTTTTTTACCCATACTTCCAATTTGTCTAAGTCCTGCTGCAGTTACATTGCTTCCTCAGCACCACCTACCCCTCCACTTGTCTTTGTATCATCTGCAAAATTTGCCACAAAGCCATCAATTTCTTTATCCAAATCATTGACAAACAATGTGAAAAGTAGCGGTCCCAAAACTGACCCCTGAGGAATACCACTAGTCACCAGCAGCAAACCAGAAAAGGCCCTCTTTATTCCCACTGGCTGCCTCCTGCCTGTCATCTATTCCTTTATCCACGCCAGCATCTTTCCTGGAATCCCATAGGATTTTCTCTTGTTAAGCAGCCTGATGTGTGGCACCTTATTGAATGGCTTCTGGAAGTCCATGTAAATGATATCCATTGCCTCTCCTTTATCCACCCTGCTTGTTACTTCCTTGAAGAACTCTTAATGGATTTGACAGGTAAGATTTCCCTTTACAGAAACCATGCTGACTTTGACTTAATTTTAGTCTCCAAGTACCCCGAAACCACCACTTCAATAAAAGACTCCAACACTTTCCCAACCACAGAGGTTAGGCTAACTGGCCCATAATTTCCTTTCTTTTGCCTTCCTCACTTCTTAAAGTGTGGAGTGACATTTGCAATCTTCCAGTCCTTCAGGACCATGCCAGAATCAAGTGATTCTTAAAAGATCATAACCAATGCATCCATTATCTCTTTAGCAACCTTTCTCAAGACTCTGGAATGTAGTCCATCTTGTCCAGGTGACTTATCCAGCTTAAGACCATACAGCTTGCCTACACTTTTTCTTTTGTAATAGTGATGGCACTCAGTCCTGCCCCTGACACTCTTGGACCTCTGGCACACTGCTAGTGTCTTCCACAGTGAAGACTGATGCAAAGTACTATTAAGTTCATCTGCCATTTCTTTGTCCCCCATTACTACCTCGCCAGCATAATTTTCCAATGGTCCAGTATCAACTCTAGCCTCCCTTTTACTCTTTATATAACTGAAAAAAAAACTTGTAGTATGCTGCTTTATATTATGGTCTAATTTGCCCTCACATTTCATCTTTCCCTTCTTTTAGCTTTTTTTTAGATCCCTTTCGTTGAATTTTAAAAGCTCCCCAACCATTCAACTTCCCACTCACTTTTGCTACCTTGTATGCCTTTCCTTGGCTTTTATGCAGTCCTTAACTTCCCTTGTCAGCCACGGTTGCCTACCCCTACCATTTGAGAACTACTACATCTACGGGACATATCTAACCTGCGCCTGGTGAACTATTCACAGAAACTTCAGCCATCTCTGCCCTGCCGTCATCCCCACCAGTATTCTCCTCCAATCCACCTGGGCAAGCTCCTCTCTCATGCCTCTGTAATTCCCTTTATTCCATTGTGATACTGATACATCTGACTTGTGCTTCTTCCTCTCAAACTGCAATACGAATTCAATCATTATGATCACTGCCTCCTAAGAGTTACTTTACATCAAGCTAACTAATAAGATCTGGGTTACTTCACAACACCCAGTCAAAGATAGCTTTTCCCTGAGTAGGCTCAAATCACAGGTTGCTCTAAAAAGCCATCTTGTAACCATTGAACAAATTCCCTCTCTTGCGATCTGACACCAACCTGATTTCCCCAATCTCCTTGCATATTGAATTCCCCCATTACAATTGTGCCTTTTCCAGCTCCGTTTGCAATCTCAGTCCCACAAGTTGGTTACTATTTGGAAGCTTATATATGATTCCCATTTATGTTTTTTTCATCTTTGCAGTTTCTTAACTCCATCCACAAAAATTCGACATTTTTTGACCCTATGTCACCTCTTTCTAAAGATGTAATTCCATCTCTTACCAACAGAGCCACACCACTGCCTCTGCCCTCCTGTCTGTCCTTTGATACAAAGTATGTCCTTTAATGTTAAGCTCCCAACTGTGGCATTGTGTCGGCCACAACTCAGCGATGCTTACAATGTCGTACTGACCAATCTACACCACAAGTTTGTCCACCTTATTCCCAATACTACGTGTAAATACTACGTTTAAATACAGCACCTTCACTCCTGGATTCTTCGCCCTCTGTGGTACAATTTGACTCTTCGCTGTGTCTGCACTTGTACCGAATCATTAGCTCGTCCTTCCTTACATTCATGGTAGATCCATCATCTACTTGTAAACCTGCTGGGTCATCTTCAGCTCTATCATATCGTTTCCCATCCCCCTGCCATATTAATTTAAACCACTCCCAACGGCTCTAGTAAATCTGCCCACAAGAATATTGGTCTCCTTTGGATTCGAGTGCAACCCGTCAAAGGCGACAGTAACTCAAATAACCATGTGTTGCAACAGGGCTGTCCAGAGGAGCATCTCCAAACACACAGCATGTAGCACGTAGCACATAGCATGTCGAACCTTGAAATGGATAGGCTACTGCAGCAGAAGAGACAAACGTACCGGGGTGATTGATAGGTTCGCGGCCTAAGGCAGAAAGAGTCAATTTTAGAAAACCTAGCATATTTATTTTTCAACATAGTCCCCTCCCACATGTACACACTTAGTCCAGCGGTCATGGAGCATACAGATCCCTTCCTTGTAGAAGTGGTCCACAGCAGGGGTGATGGATAAGTTCGTGGCCTAAGGTAGAAGGAGATGAGTTATACAGCTCATATTACATGCACGTGGCAACTCTTTGAGTGAAAATGCAGAAAGTTTAAAGTTAATAACTCACCTCCTTCTACCTTAGGCCACAAACTTATCAATCACCCCTGCTGTGGGCTGGAGGTCCAAGACGCCGACTTTTACAAAGACGGGATCCGTATGCTCCACGACCACTGGAGTAAATGTGTAAATGTAGGAAAAATAAATGTGCTAGGTTTTCTAAAATTGACGTCTTCTACCTTAGGCCCCGAACTTATCAATCACCCCTCGTACACTCTGTTGTCACTTTATTAGGTACAGGAGGTACAATACTTCGTAACGTGGCCATGAGCGTAAATTGTACATGCTTGGCTGAGGTGAACCTGGAGTAAATACTTATTCTTAAAAACAAAGATTGTGTGTTCAGGTGGTGTCTGGTAAGAGTAGAATGTTCAAAATTCAAAGTAAATTTTATTATCAAAGTACATATGTCATTATATGATGAAGTGATGAGTATTTAATTTTTCCTACCCTTTCCTCTCCTTTGGTAGTAAAATTGGCTTAAAGTCGATGTCTCTGGGTTGTCTGTACTCTGTAACGTATCTTAAATATCTTTTGACTTTCTCCCAACTTTTTGCGATGTCTTTATCGATGGAGTTACAGAGCACTAGCAGTAGTATTACTTGGGCAATCACTCAAGTGGAGTGTGATGTTCTACTAAGAGGTAGTCTATTGGTGGGTCCACATCAGGCTGTAGAGGCAATCCGCCATCCACGTACTCTTCTCCACACTGCACTGGATGGTTGCTGTGGTTAGTGGGTGAGCTGTATGGTTGCTTAGTCTTTCCTTTTGCAGCTACCTTTTGTTCTCTTCGGCACTGCGGAGGTTGCCTCTAACAGATTTCCTCCATGGGTATCTATTGAGTGCAATGTCTTCCCAGTTCTTAAGATGTGATGTGGAATTTCTTCAGGCTCATTTTGATGTTATCTTTGAAGCGATTGCTTTGCTTGAGCACTACGGCACAGAAACAGGTGGCAAACTGTTATTCTGCCTCGTCCCAAAAACCCTCACCTGGACCATAGCTCTCCTATCCACGTACTTATCTAAACTTCTCTGAAAGGTATGAAATTGCCATATGTAGATCATAGGACATAAGAGCATAATTAGCTCATTCAGCCCATGGGGTCCACTCTGCCATTCTTACCGCTCATTCTGCTGTGGGCATTTAGAGCAGCAATCAAGATCCTCCATCCCTGGCGGTGTTCAGGCTTCCTTTCCAGTGTCTGTGGCTTCCTCTTGGTTTTCTGTTCTGTAGGTCATGAAAGTCCCGGGTTGCACACAGATGTAGAAGGATTCTTCATTGCTCTTTCCATAACAGTTTTGTTTGACCAGTCAGGGTTTTTAGCCTGGAGATCACTCAGTCTGACAGCTACTTTTGAGCAATTTGGCAATGGGTGACTCTACCAAGAACCAAAGCATAAAGCCCTGATTCCAGCCAACATAGCTCTCTAGGTTATTGAGACACGCAAACCTCCAAACCCTAGGATCAGGTTGTGGTCCTCTTTGGAGGTCTGCCATTATATTATGGTTGTTTAATAAACTCCATTCTCCTGCCTTTTTCCCATAACCTTTGACGCCTGACTAATCAAGAGCCTGTCAACTGGACTTCCTTTAATGCTTGTTGTTTTTGTTTACAATTCACATCAATTTAGGGCTTAATTCCTTTTGTGACTTTTTGCCTCTGTTCACCACAGGTAGGCACGAATGCCATGGACAGCCCACTACTCAAGTACAGTGCAAAAGAATACTTCTTCAAAGCAGCGCTCTGCCATTTCTGTGTCGACATGCTAAATGCCAAGGTACGTGAATCCTGGAAAAGTCCCGTCTGCTTGCTTGTGAGCAGTGCGGTGGCACAGTTAATAAATCTGCTGTCTCTCAGCTTCTGCTGCCTGCAGCCCTCGGGTTCACTCTTGAGACAACATGGTGGTGCAGTGGGTGCAGTCCGGGCTCAGTTCCCACTGCTGTCCAGAGGGAATCAGAATCCGGTTTTCACCAGAAAGCGAGGTCATTGTGCAGGCGTAGGTACCAAATACCAGTGTTAGTGCTTTTGAAAAGTATAAAAGGTGCAAGAAGAGAGAGCTTTGTCCTAGGCTAGGTCATGGCTGGTGATCCTTGCTGAGACAGGGAACGGTACATCAAGCGAGTCAGAGTATGTCAAATCGGAGTTAGACTTCGAGAAGAAAATGTTCCTGAATCGTTCTCCCGGTGACCACATGGGTTTCCTCCAGGTACTTTGGTTTCCTCTCACATTTCAAAGATATGCGGATTAAAGTTAATAACTTGTGGCCCTGCTGTGTCGGTGCCAAACTCTTGCGGTCTGCCCCCAGCACAATCCTGGGACTGTTGGTTATTGATGCAACTTGCGTGTTTCCCTGTTTCAATGTACATGTGACAAATAGAATTTCCGTCCTCTGGTGCTGACTGTGGAGTTTGCAGGTTTTCTGTGATTGTGTTGGGTTTCATCTGTGTGATCCCGTTTCCTCCCACACCTATAGGCATTAATTAGCCACTGTAAATTGCCAGGATATTTATGTAAGTGGCAGAATTAATGGAGGTTGATAAGCAGAGAGATCTTGGGGTTCAAGTTCATGGCTTCATACAAGTGGCTACACAGGTTGATACGGTAGTTAAGAAGGCTTATGGAATGCTTGCTTTTCTTAGTTGAGGCATTGAGTTCAAAAGTCAGGAGGTTATGTTCAATGGTTCAATTTGGTATCAGGAGAATGTATACAACCTGAAACTCTTTGTAGACATCTACCAAACAGATAGAGGGGAAAAAAAACCAAAGGATGAATGACTGAAAATGTTAGAACTCCAAAACCCCCCTTCCCCCACCCACGCACAGGCAGCAGCAAAAGCAGCAACCCTCCCCCCCCACCACCACCCACCATGCAAGCAATAGCAAAGCTCCCAGAGACCATGATCTAGAGTCCATCAAAAACTACTGTCCGTCCCAACACTTCGACATCACTGTCTCCCCCGTCGTATCGCAACTTTGTAAAACTCTGGTTAGGCCACATCTGGAGTATCGCATGTAGTTCTGGTCGCCCCAATGTAGGAAAATGTGCAGAGAGGTTTACCCGGATGCTTCCTGGTTTAGAGGGCATGTGCAATCACGGGAGGCTGGACAAACTTGTGTTGTCTTCCTTGGAGCGGTGAAGACAGAGGGGACATCTGATTGAAGTTTACAGGGTTATGAGGGGCATAGATAGAGTGGATAGGGAATATCTGCTTCCCAGGGTTGAAATATCTAACACCTGAGGGCATGCATTGAAGGTGAGAGGGGGTAAGTTCCAGGGATGTGAGGGGTAAGTTTTTTACTCAGTGAGTGGTGGATGTCTGGAACGTGCTGCCTGGTCTGGTGGTAGAGGCAAATACATTAAGGGCTTTTAAGAAATGTTGAGATAGTCACATTGATGTGAGGACGATGGAGGGATATAGACATAGTGTAGGGAGGAGGGATTAGTGTGTGGGTGCTTTTGATTTACTTTCCAGCTGATTTGGCGCAGCATTGTGGGCTGGAGGACCTGTCCCTGTGCTGTTCTGTTGTATGTTCTATGTTTGAGAGTACACTGGAGATTGGTGTAGATTGGTAGTCGGTGTGGACTCGGTGCTTTATGATTCTAGGATTAACTTCTACCTGAGAGAGTTGGGACTGATTTGATGACAGTATTCTGTGTTGATTTTAATGGTGACAAATGCACAACATGCTGCACCTCTGGAATTTAGGTGAGATTTGACTAGAGATGCTAATTATAAGATGTAGGTCTTTCTGGCAAGGCCAGGATTTGTTGGTGAATAATTCAAGCCACTGTAGTTAAATGAGGAAAGTTTGCAATTAATGCAAATTTATGGGCATCCTAAGGAAAGTGTATGCTCTGTTGCCCTTCATTAGTCGGATGATTGAGTATAAGAGCCGCAGAATAATGTTGCAGCTCCATAAAATCTGGGTAAGACCGCATTTGGAGTATTGTGGTCAGTTCAGGTCCCCTCATTATACTGTTGTGATGTGAACAAAGTCATCAGAAAAAGACTGAAGCTAGTGGATACAGAAGTGATTTATTCAACCAAAACGGGCAGCAGGCATCATATTGAGACCCTTTTGGAGGAAGAGGCCTGTTGACCCAACATTACATGACATTTTATATGCTACAGATCAAAGAACAATTCTATATTTGAATGAACAATGAACAATTCATTGACCAATTCTATATTTTAACCTTTAGGGTAGAAACTTCTGGATTGCTGCCTGTGCCACGCACCAGTGAGGGTAGAAACAGGATGATTTGCCAGAATAATGTTTGGCTGAGAAGCTGGGGCAGGCGGCAGGGGGCAGAGCTCCAGAACTTGGATCATTGGGATCTATTCTGGTGGACGTATGACTTGTTCAAAAGTGATGGGTTGCACCTGAACCCAAGGAGGGCCAATATTCTCACGGGCAGGTTTGTTAGAGCTGTTGGAGAGAGTTTAAACAACTTGGCAGGGGGATGGGGACCGGAGTGAAGGGACTCAGGATAGGGCAGCTGGTAAAAAAACAAAGATAGTGTGCAGTCAGACTATCAGGAAGGGCAGGCAGATGATAGGACATGATTGCAGCCAGCATGGTAAGAATCGGTGCATTTCAGATGCAGAATCAAATAAAGTACACAAAGTGTAATAGCTCAATGCATGGAGTATAAGAAATAAGGTGGGTAATCTTCTTGTACTATTACATATTGACAGGTCTCATGTTGTGGCCATCACTGAATCATGGCTGAAGGATGGTTGTAGTTTGTATCGGAGGGATAGGAAGGTAGTCAGGGGGTGGTGTGGCTCTGCTGGTAAAGAATGGCATCACATCAGTAGAAAGATAAGACATAGGATCAGAAGATGTTGAAGCCTTGTGGGTTGAGTTAAGAAACTGCAGGGTAAAAGGATCCTGATGGCAGTTACATACAGGCCTCCCAACAAAAGCTGCGATGTGGACCACTGATTACAATGGAAATAGAAAAGGTGTGTCAAAAAGGCAAATTTATGATAGTCATGGGAGATTTCAACATACAGGTCGATTGTGAAAATCAGGTTGGTAACTATATAAGAGAGTGAGTTTGTTGAATGCGTACGAGATGGCGTTTTAGAGCAGTTTGTTGTTGAGCCCACTAGAGGATCAGCTATACTGGATGGGGTGTTATGTAATGAACTGGAGGTGATTGGAGAGTTTAAGGTAAAAGAGCCCTTGGGAGACAGTGATCACAATATGATTGAGTTCAATTTGAAATTTGAGAGGGAGAAAGTAAAGTCTGATGTAGTAGTATTTCAGTGGAGTAAAGGAAATTACAATAGTATGAGAGAGGAGTTGGCCAAAGTAAATTAGAAGGAAGTGCTGGCAGGGATGACAGCAGAGCAACAATGGCATGAGTTTCTGGGAAAAATGAGGGAGGTGCAGAACAGATGTATTCCAAAAAACAAAATACTCAAATGGCAAAATAGTACAACCGTGGCTGACAAGGGAAGTCAAAGCTAATGTAAAAGGTAAAGAGAGGGCATAGAACAAAGCAAAAATCAGCGGGATGGTAGAAGATTGGGAAGTTTTGTAAAAACCTACAGAGAGCAACCAGAAGAATCATTAGGAGGGAAAAGATGCAATATGAAAGCAAGCTAGCAAACAATATCAAAGTGGACAGTAAAAGCATTTTTAAGTATGTAAAATAAATAAGAGATGAAAGTGGATATAGGACTGCTTGAAAATGAGGCTGGAGAAATAATAATGGGGGATGAGGAGATGGCAGAGGAATTAAATGAGTATTTCACTGTGGAAGACATTAGCAGTATGTCAGATGTTGTAGTGTGTGAAGGAAGAGAAGTGGGTGCAGTTACTATTACAAGGGAGAAGGTGCTCAAAACGCTGAAAGACCTCAGGATGCATAAGCCACCCGGACCAGATGAACTGCATCCTAGGGTTCTGAAGGAGGTAGTGGTAGAGACTGTGGAGGCCTGAGTAATGTTCTTTCAAAAATCATTGGACTCTGGCATTATTGCAAATGTCACTCCACTCTTTAAGAAAGTAGCAAGGCAGCAGAAAGGAAATTGTAGACTCGTTAGCCTGACCTCAGTGGTTGAGAAGATGTTGGAGTTAATTGTCAAGGATGAGGCTATGGAGGACTTGGTGACGCAGGATAAGATAGGTCAAAGTCAGCATGGTTTCCTCGAGGAAAAATCTTGCCTGATGAACCTGTTGGAATTCTTTGAGGAGATTACAAGTAGGATAAATAAAGGGGATGCAGTCGTTGTTGTATATTTGGACTTTCAGAAGGCCTTTGACAAGGTGCCACACATGAGGCTGCTTACCAAGTCGAGAGCTCATGGTATTACAGGAAAGTTACTGACATTGTTAGAGCACTGGCTGATTGGTAGGAGGCAGCGAGTGGGGATAAAAGGATCTCTTCTGGTTGGCTGCCAGTGAGTAGTGGGGTTCCACAGGGGTCAGTGTTGGGATTGTTTTTTTTTAAATACTGTATATTAGTGATTTAGATAGAATAGGTGGCCTTGCTGGCAAGTTTGCAGATAATACAAAGATTGGTGGAGGAGGCAGGTACTGCTGAGGAAACAGGAAGGCTGCAGAAGGACTAAAGGCTGATTTATACTTCTGTGTCAAATTGATGCCATAGGTACGGCGTAGCTGCGAACCCTACGCAGAGCCTACGCAGATCCCTGCGCCGTAGCCTGACGCGCACCTCTCCCAAAATGTAACTACGCGTCACGGCAACGCAGATCGCAACAACTGTGATTGGTCCACCTGGTAGCATCGCATTTCCTCCTACCTGCAATAGCTTCCCATTGGGTGACTGAAGGGCAGGGAAGGAACTCTGGCTGCAATGCTTTCCTTAAAGTTTTACAGACCTCCCAAATTATGAGGACACATTTCGCTTTTACGAAAAAAGGCGCTCGTTTTAAACCTGTTTACCCCGAGAAAGACTACCATGACCATGAAGCCTTGCATGGGCAGGTGTGTGCGCATGCGTGACGTGTGCGAATTGCAGAGCGACACAGACACACCAATGCACAAGTATAAATGCTCACAATGGCGTAGGCCGCTTGCGTAGGCTATGGCACAAGCTTGACGCACGAGTATAAGTCAGCCTTTAGAGAGAATAGGAGAATGGGGACGAAAGTGGCAAGTGAAATACAATGTTGGAAAATGCATGGTCATGCTCTTTGGTAGTAGAAATAAATGTGTGGACTATTTTCTGAATGGAGAGAAAATCCAAAAATCTGATAACACCCTAAAGGTTAACTTGCAGGTAGAGTCGGTGGTGAGGAAGGTAAATACCATGTTAGTATTCATTTCAAGAGGTCTAAAATACAAGAGCAGGGATGTGATGCTGAGGCTTTATAAGGCATTGGTGAGGCCTCACCTTGAGTATTGTGAACAGTTTTGGGATCCTTGTCTAAGAGAAGATGTGCTGGCGTTGGAGAGGGTCCAGAGGAGGCTCACAAAGATAATTCCAGGAATTAAAGGGTTATCATATGAGGAATGTTTGATGGCTCTGGGTCTGTACTCACTGGAATTTAGAAGAATGAGGGGGTGGATCTCATTGAAACCTTTCAAATGTTGAAAGGCCTAGATGGAGTAGATGTGGAAAGGATGTTTCCCATGGTGGAGGAGTCTAGGACAAGAGCGCGCAGCCTCAGATAGACGGGTGTCCATTTAAAGCAGAGATGCAGATATATGTCTTTAGCCAGAAGATGGTGAATTTGTTGCCACAGGCAGCTGTGGAAGCCAGATCGTTGGGTGTATTTAAGACAGAGAGGTTCTTGATTGGACATGGCATCGATGTTTACAGGGAAAAGGCTGGAGAGGTGGGGCTGAGGAGGGGAAAAAAGATTCAGCCATGATTGAATGGCAGAGCAGACTCGATGGGCCAAATGTCCTAATTCTGCTCCTATGTCTTATGGTCTTATATATTTACAATGTATCTACAATGCTTCCTTTGAATTACATAAAATTTTCACACCTACTTAGCACTCACGCTCCAGACACCTAAAATGAATGTTAATCATCGTTGTTTGGTTTTTCAAGTATGTCCTACCACAGCTCCAGCAGCTTGTTGTCCAGAGCTGTATTTGAAGTTTAATCTACAATCCACTTTCAGGTCTAAAGATGGGTTGTTGAAGTTAATATTTTGCTTTGTACTCCGAAGTCCAGAATATGTCCTAACAATAGGAAGGATGTGGAATCTTTAGAGAGGGTGCAGAGGAGATTTACAAGGATGCTGCCTAGATTAGAGAATAGAGAGAGGAGAATAGGTTGAGCAAGCTAGGGATTTTCTCTTTGGAGCAAAGGAGGATGAGAGGTGATTTGATAGAGATGTAGAAGATCATAAGAGGCAGAATTTCAGGGGACAACCAGGGACCTTTTTTCCCCAGGGTGGAAAGGGCTAATGAAAGGAGGTATAACTTAAAGCCGTTTGGAGGAAATTATAGGGGAAAGTCAGATGTAGTTTTTTGTTTAAACACAGTGGTGGGTGTTTGGAATGCCCTGCTGGGGGTGATGGCAACTATATTGGGAACATTTAAGAAATTCTTAGCAACACACAAAATGCTGGAAGAACTCAGCAGGTCTGGCGACATCTGTGGAAATGAATAAACATTCAACGTTTCAGGCTGAGACCAGGAAGAAGTCAGAATAAAAAGGTGAAGGGAGGGTAAGGAAGCTAGCTGGAAGGTGATAGGTGAAGCCAGGTGGGTGGGAAAGGTCAAGGGCTGGAGAAGAAGGAATCTGATAGGAGAGAAGAGTATACCATAGGAGAAAGGGAAGGAGAGGACCCAATGGGAAGTAATAGGCAGGTGAGAAGAGGTAAAGGGGGGGGGAATGATTTTTTTTTTAACTTGTAGGAGAAATCGATATTCATGCTATCAGACCGCAGGCTACCCAGACAGAATATAAGGTATTAAGGTGGCCTCACCTTGGCACAAGAGGAAGCCATGGACTGACATGTCAAAATGGGAATAGGAATTAAAATGTTTGGCCAGCAGGAAGGTCCACTTGTGGCAGATGGAACCAAGGTACTTGGATAGACACACGAATGATAGCAAAACGGAGGGAGGGGTTAGACTGATCTTAGAGTAGATTAAAGTAAATTTCATCCAGAAATGCTTTTCATTCTGCAGCTGGCAGTAACCAAGTATGAGGAGATGTTCCCAGCCTTCTCAGATTCCAGAGAGTATAAACTAGTCAAGAAACTCCTGGATGCTTTTGAAGACCAGAATGTTGACGGCTACACCGATGCAGTAAGTTTTTGCAGTTGCAAGCAACCCCAGGTAGTATTTCCATCCTACTAAGTGACTTGAACAAATACTGAAAACATGAGAAATGCAACAAGTATGAGAGATACTCAGCAGGTCACAGTCATAAAACACCACTGCCTGCAAACAGAGCCCTTCGCCCACCTAGTCCATAACAAACTGTTTTTCTGCCTAGTTCCATCTACCTGCACCTGGACCATTCCTCTCCATACCCCTCCCATCCAGGTACCTATCCAAATTTCTCTAAACGTTTCTATCAAAAAGCATCCACCACTTCTGCTGGTAGCTCATTCCACATTCACACCACCCTCTGCATGAAGAAGTTTCTCTTAAATATTTCACCTTTCACCTCATCCTATGACTTCTAGCTCTAGTCTCGCCGATCCTCAGTGGAAAAAGCCTTCTTGCATTTACCTTATCTATACCCCTCATAAATTTGTATAAAATTCTATCAGATCTCTCCTCATTTTCTTACACTCTAGGGCAGGGGTACCTAACCTGGGATCCATGGACCCCTCAGTTAGTGGTAGGCAGTCCATGGCATAAAACGTTGGGAACCCGTGCTCTAGGTAATAAAGTCTTACCTAGTCAACCTTTTCCTGTAACTCAGGTTCCCAGGTCTCAACAACATCCTTGTAAATTTTCTCTGTACTTGTTAAAACTTATTGATATCCTTCCTGGAGGTAGGTGAGCAGATCCGCACACGATACTCCAAATTTGGCCTCACTAACATATTGTGCAACTTCAACATAACATCCCATCTCCTGTACTCAATACGCTGTTTTATGAAGGCCAACGAGCCAAAAGCACTTTATGACCAACCTGTGATACCTACAGCTTCTCTTCTCCCACTGAGGTTGTATGGCCTCTGAGATGAAAGAAATTGTTAGTGTTTGTGTTGGGTACCCTTCACCTGACCTGAAATTGTTATCACTACAGAACATTCCGAGGAATCCATCCTTTGATTGTTTAGACAGCTGTGCCTGAAATGGGAATAACCTATTGGTTAAGGTGGTGGGTAGAGATTCCTTTAAATGTATTGAGAATGGATCACTAATACAAGAAAATCTGCAGATACTGGAAATATCCACTTTTTGCTTTCAGCAGGGATTGCTCCCAACATGACTCCCTTGTCCGCTTGTTCCTCCCCACTGATCTCCCTGCTGGTACTTATCCTTGCAAGTGGAACAAATGCCACACCCGCCCCTACACCGCCTCCCTCGCTACCATGCAGGGCCCCAAAGAGACCTTCCAGGTGAGGCAACCCTTCACCAGCAAGTCTTTTGGGGTTATCTACTGTATCGGTGCTCCTGGTGTGGCCTCCTGTATATCGGTGAGACCCAGAGTATTTGGGAGACTGCATCACCGAGCATATTTGCTCCATCCATCACAAGAAGCAGGATTTCCCAGTGGCCACCCATTTCAATTCTACTTCCCATTCCCATTCCAACATGTCAGTCCATAGTTCCTCTACTACTGCGACGAGGCCACACTCAGGTTGGAGGAGCAACACCTTATATTCCATCTGGGTAGCCTCCAACCTGATGGCATGAACATCAATTTCTCAAACGTTGAGTAATTGCCCTCCCCCCACCTCTCCTTCATCATTCCCCAATCTTGTTTCTTTCTCACACCTTCTCTTCTTACCTGCCCATCACCTCTCTTTGGTGCTCCTCCCCCTTCTCCAGCCTTTATCTCTCACCAATCAACTTCCCAGCTTGATACTTCACACCCTCCCCTCTCCCAGTTTCACTTATCTCCTGCTACTTTGTACTTCTTTCACCCCCCCCACCTTCTTATCCTGACTCCTTCCTGCTTTCTTCCTGGTCCTGAAGAAGGATCTTGGTCTGAAAGATCGACTGTTTGCCCTTGTCCGTAGACGCAGCCTGGCCTGTTGAGCTCCTGCTGCGTTTTGTGTGTGTTGCTGAGGATGGGTCACTTATGCTTATCACAAAGCATCAGTGCTTTCCACACCCACACGATGCTTCAACGCATGAAAGCACTGCTGTTGGGAACAGCATTTCCTGTGCCTCGGGAACCTCACAGAAGATGTTGTCATCTCTACTGCGATATGGAAAAGATGATAACTAATTTAATAATTGACATGTAGGAGGGAGATTGGAAATCTGGTTGAGTGTACCACAACAACCTTTCACTCAAGATAAACACAAGATTCTGTAGATGCTGGAAATCCAGAGTAACACATCGAAAATGCTGAAGGAACTCAGCAAGTCAGGCAGCATCTATGGAAAGGAATAAGCAGTGGATGTTTCAGGCCCTTCAAGGTCTCGGCCCGAAACATCTACCGGTTATTCCCTTCTCTTGATGCTGCCTGATCTGCTGAGTTCCTCCAGCATTTTGTGCACGTTCCTTTCTGTCAAAGAGCTCTTTATCATCCACAAGAGGCAAAAGCTGGGAGTCCATGAGCCAATTCTCACTAAGGGATGGGAGATCCTTAAAGCGAGACCATTGATTGTGGAAACATCTCAGTGGATGGGAAAGTGAGTGTAGTTACCCCTTTGTTCAAGAGCCTAATGGTTATGGGGTAGCAACTTTCTTAAACCTGGTGATGCGAGTCCTGAGACACCTTCTACCTGATGGCAGCAGTGAGAAGAGACCATGGCCTGAGTGGTGAGGATCTCTGATAATGGATGTTGCTTTCCTATGACAGTAGATGTGCTCAATGAAGGCAGCATCCAATGGTGGGGAGGGTTTTACCCTGTGCTGTACTGGGCCAGATCCACTACATCTTTTGGATTTTCTGTTCAAAGGCAATTGGTGTTTCCATACCAGGCCATAATGCAGCCAGTCAGTAAACTCTTCACAATGCATCTATAAAAGATTGTCAAAGTTTTGGATGTCATGCGGAATCTCCACAAACTCCCATGGAAGTAGTGGCACTGCCATGATCTCTTTGTAATTGCAGTTACATGGTGGGTCCAGAAGTTTGAGGCCTAATGGCCGAAGCCCAGACTTCACTGGGTGACCCAGTGTCTGCAAATCTACTAGAGGCTAGAGTCTTGCAATTGGAGGACTGTATATACGTGGATGGGAAGGAGGTAGCGGTAGTTGTGGGCTGCCCCCAACACATTCTTAGTTTGTGTTGGTTGTTTATGCAAACGACTCATTTCACCATACATCTGGATGGCTGCGCATTAAACAAAATCTAAAATCTCCTCGCAGGTGAAGGAATACGATTCCATCTCCCGGCTGGACCAGTGGCTGACGACAATGTTGCTGCGGATCAAGAAGGCCATTCAGGCAGAGGAGAGTGACCTGCGCTAAGGCAGACACGTCGATGTATCACTAACAATCTCTGGTCAAACTTCTCCAGCTTTGGGCGAGTGGGGGAGGGAGGGAAACTGGTGGTTTTTGATTTAAAAAAACACAAAACTTTGCAAATTAAACAATGAGGAAGCATTCCAGAAATGGAAATGTTTGAACGTTTCTCGCATTTATGATAAATCTTATGCTTGCGGATTGAGCTGTAATTTTTGATGCATTCCCTTGAACCTTAAATTTTTCCCGACAATTTTTCCTATATTCTGGCAGGAGTTCTATGTATAAATGTAATTTGCCCATTATATTTATGACATTAACTAGATATAACTGTAGCTATTTAAAAAATTACTCCAGGTATAGCATGGAGATTGAGAGAGTGCCTCACGATGATCTTGTCTGTTCTGCTCAGTTTGTGATCATGCATTTCACAAGTTGGCCTGCTGTTCACCAGTTCCGGCTGAGAATGTAAGAGCTGATTATAGGTTGGATCAGCCTTGGTTGTGGCGCCTACTACAGTTGAATAGCTGGCTGTGCTGTTTCAGGTTTGCTCGCGTTCATCCCTGGGGTCAGTTCACCTGGAAAGTAGCCTAATAGTTTTATTCGGAAAACGGTGGGGGGGGGGGGGGTGGGAGGTGCTAGTATGAAGTGTTTTGGAATGTTACACTATTAAGTAAAACATTTTAATTTGAATATTCCTGTTTGCTACTTGGTGCATTTCTTGTGCACTTAAGTTATTTTGGAAAGTATTTACAATAGCTCATGTCATGAGTGTGGGCAGGTGTACAAGTGTCCAGGCAGCCCAACTGGATAGCCGGGAGAGCGAGTCCTTGTGTGTGATTACAAGCTGAAGTAGGTGCACCCATGTATAAATATACAAATATTATCATTTTTAGATCTGAATAAATGATAAAAGCTGTACCATCTTGTGAAGTTTTTTGCAATAGTTATTTTATAATCTGTAGAAGTGGACATTACTTCAAGGCAAGTTGTTGGAAATCAAAACTGCAGATGCTGGAAATCTACCCTCTAACCACTGAGACCTCATGAGACCATTTTAGAACATGGAACAGTACAACACAGGAACAGGCTATTTGACCCATGATATTGTGCTGAACTAGCTAAAAAGCAAATGAAAATCACCCAAACACTAATCCCTCCTACCTACACAATGTCCATATCCCTCCGTCTTCCTCATATGTGCCTATCCAAATGTCTCTTAAAAGCCTCTAATGTATTTGCCTCTCTCCCCCCCCCCCCCCCAACCAGGCAGCATATTCCAGGTATCCACCACTATTTGAGTAAAAAAACTTGCCCCTCACATCCCCCTTGAACCTACCCCCTCTCACCTTCAATGTATGCTCCCTGATATTAGACGTTTCAACCCTGGGAAACAAATACTCTCCATCCACTCTATCTATGCCTCTCTTACTCTTGTAAACCCTCAGATCTTCCCTTAGCCTCCGGCACTCCAGAGAAAGCAACCCAAGTTTGTCCAGCCTGTTATCAGCAAATCACACTTCCAAACAGTCAATGCATCCTCTTCCTTCCCAGTAACAAACTTCCATTGGTATAGTTGTGACATGTGGTGAGAGAATGGACATGGTGTGAGTCAGACCTGTCATAATAACGTTTTCCTTTATAATTGACAAAAGTTCAGAATTTCTAAGCATCTGTGCATCACAGAATGCTTCTCTCAAACACCATAATTACACTGGACAACCAATATTTTGCTTCCTGAATACTTTAAGGTGTATCTTACAGATTTTGGGCTGCTCCCTTCCTGCAAATCTTGGCACTGTCAGTGACAAGCATGGTGGTCACCAGGACTCTGTGGTCATGGAGAAACGGTATCAGGGCACTGAAATCCATCAATGCTGGTTGATTATTGTTCGACACTTAAGCAAGAAGCCTCTGACATTGTGTACAAATGAAAATCATTAACAAAACATTTATAGCTTAATTGAACTAATGCAAAGCATCAGCACGGTTAAGCAATTAAATGCATTGTATTAAATAAAAGTTAATTTCTTGTTTCTCCAATTTCCAACGTGATACAAGTAGTCTGAAATTATATTTTTGTTCAGGTTCAAATGATCTATCATAACCACAAAAGAATTCTGAGGAAGCACTTTCAAAAACTTCAGTTGTTTAGTGTAAATGCATTTGTTTTCTTCCCACGAACAAATTTCCATTAGTGTAAGGTTTTAGAGATTAGACAAAAGCTGTGAGTCAGACCTGTCATGATGCGTTTCTTTTTCTTTTGTGCATAAGAGAGTTTAGAATTTCTAAGCGTCTTTGCATAGTATAATGCTTCTCTCAACCACCATAATTATCAAACAATTTGCAGGCATCTGTGAAGTCACGAAAAATTTGGTCAATAATTCTTGAAAGGCAGAAATATAATGGCACAAACGCAAGAGATTCTGCAGATGCTAGAAATCTGGAGTAACAGAAAATGCTGGAGGAACTCAGCAGTTCAGGCAGCATCTATCAAGAGGAATAAACAGTTGATATTTCAGGCTGTGAGACTCTATCATGATGAGGGTCTGGATAAGACCGTAAGATAGAGCAGAATTAGGCTATTTGGTCCATTAAGTCTGCTCCCCCATTTCATCATGACTGATCGAATTTTCCTCTCAACCTCAGTCTCCTGCCTTCTCCCCGTATCCCTTCATTCCCCAACCAATAATGAATCTATCAACGTCTACCTTAAATATCCATGAAGATTTGGCCTCCACAACTGCCTGTGGCAAAGAACTCCATAGATTCACCACCCTCCTCCTCATCTCCATTGTAAAAGGATCCCTCTCTATTCTGAGGCTCCGTCCTCTGGTCTTAGACTCTCCTACTATAGGAAACATCCTCTCCACATCCACTCTATCGAGGCCTTTCACCGTTCAATAGGTTTCAATGAGGTCACTCATTCTTCTGAATTCTAGCCAGCAGACGCTCTTCATATGGCAAGCGATTCAATCCTGGAATCATTTTTGTGAACCTCCTTTGAACCCTCTCCAGTTTCCACACTTCCTTTCTAAGATAAGGGGCCCAAGCCCACTCACAATACTCTTAAGTGAGGCCTGACCTGTGCTTTATAAAGTTTAAACTTTGCAATATTCTATTCCTCTTGAAATCAATGCTAACATTGCATTTGCCTTCAGCACCACAGACTCAACCTGCAAATTAACCTTCAGGGAATCCTGCACAAGGACTCCCAAGTCCCTTTGCACCTCAGATTTTTGTATTTCTCTCCATTTAGAAACTAGTCAACCCTTTTATTTCTTCTACCAAAATGCATGACCACACACTTCCCGACACTACATTCCATCTAGCATTTTTGCCCAGTCTCCCAATGTGTCTAAGCCCTTCCGTAGCCTCTCTACTTCCTCAAAATGACCTGCCCTTCCACCTGTCTTCATATCGTCTGCAAACTTTGCAACAAAGCCATCAATTCCATCTTCCAAATCATTGACATATAACATAAAAATGATCTGTCCCAACGCAGACCCCAATTGAATTGACTTTATTACTTACATCCTTCATATACAAATCCCATTTCCAGAAAAGTTGGGATATTTTCCAAAATGCAATAAAAACAAAATTCTGTGATATGTTAATTCAGGTGAACCTTTATTTAACTGACAACAGTACAAAGAAAAGATTTTCAATAGTTTTAGTGACCAACTTAATTGTATTTTGTAAACATACACAAATTTAGAATTTGATGGCTGCAACACACTCAAAAGGTGGGACAGAGGCATGTTTACCATTGTGTTACATCACCTGTCCTTTTAATAACCCTTTTTAATTGTTTTGGAACTGAGGATACTAATTGTAGTAGATTTACAATTGGAAATTTTGTCCATTTTCGCGTGATATAAGACTTCAGCTGCTCAACAGTCCGTGGTCTCTGTTGTCTGATTCTCCTCTTCATGATGCGCCATACATTTTCAATAGGAGATAGATCTGGTCTGGCAGCAGGCCAGTCAAGCACACGCACTTTGTGTCTACAAAGCCAGCTGTTGTAGCCCGTGCAGAATGTCCTGCTGAAATAAGCATGGATGTCCCGGGAAGAGACGTCGCCTTGATGGCAACATATGTCTGTCTAAAATCCTAATATACGCCTCAGAGTCAATGGTACCTTCACATACATGCAACTCACCCAAGCCGTAGGCACTGATGCACCCCCATACCATCACAGATGCTGGCTTTTGCACCTTTCGCTGATAACAATCTGGATGGTCGGTTTCATCTTTGGCATGGAGAACTCGACGCCCGTTTTTTCCGAAAACCAGCTGAAATGTGGACTCATCTGACCACAGCACACGGTTCCACAGTCTTTTGGTCCATCTGAGATGAGCTCGGGCCCAGAGAACTCGCTGGCATTTCTGCATAGAGTTGATGTATGGCTTCCTCCTTGCATAATACAGTTTCAAGTTGCATTTCTGGATGCAGCGACGGACTGTGTTGAGCGACAATGGTTTTCCGAAGTACTCCCGAGCCCAGGTGGCTATAATTGTCACAATAACACGACGATTTCTTAGGCAGTGCCGCCTGAGGGCTCGAAGATCACGCACATTCAACGGTGGTTTCCGACCTTGCCCTTTATGCACTGAGATGTCTCTGAATTCTCCGAATCTTTTCACAATATTATGTACTGTAGATGTTGAAAGACCTAAATTCTCTGCAATCTTGCGTTGAGAATTGTTCCTTTTGAACCGACTAACAATTCTCTCACGAATTTTGGCACAAAGGCATGAGCCATGACCCATCCTTGCTTGCAAAGACTGAGCCTTTGATGGACGCTACTTTTATACCCAGTCATGATACCTCACCTGCTACCAATTAGCCTGTTTAATGTGGAGTCTTCCAAACCAGTGTTACTTGAATATTCTGTGCACTTTTCAATCTTATTTTAACTCTGTCCCAACTTTTGTTGAGGGTGTTGCAGCCATCAAATTCTAAATTTGTGTATATTTACAAAATACAATTAAGTTGGTCAGTAAAACTATTGAAAATCTTTTCTTTGTACTTTTGTCAGTTAAATAAAGTTTCACGTGAATTAACATATCACAGATTTTAGTTTTTATTGCATTTTGGAAAATATCCCAACTTTTCTGGAACTGGGGTTTGTACATGAGGAGTAAAAATCTTTACGTTACATCTCTGCCTAAATGTGCAATTTATAGTAATTTGTAATAAATAGTATGACAAACAGGACAGTCAATATAACATAGAAATACAGTTGTGTCAGCATGAATTAATCAGTCTGATGGCCTGGTGGAAGAAGCTGTCCTGGAGCCTGTTGGTCCTGGCTTTTATGCTGCGATACCATTTCCCCGATGGTAGCAGCTGGAACAGTTTGTGATTGAAGTGATTTGTGTCCCCAATGATCCTTTGGGCCCTTTTTACACACCTGTCTTTGTAAATGACCTGAATAGTGGGAAGTTCACATCTACAGAGGCGCTGGGATGTCTGAACTACTCTCTGCAGAGTCCTGTGATTCCCATACCAGGCAGTGATGCAGCCAGTCAGGATGATCTCAATTGTGTCCCTGTAGAAAGTTCTTAGGAATCGGGGGCCCACACCAAACAACTTCAACCGCCTGAGGAGAAAGAGGTGCTGTCATGCCTTTTTCACCACACAACTGGTATATACAGGCCACGTGAGGTCCCCGGTGATGTGGATGTCAAGGAACTTAAAGCTGTTCACCCTCTCAACCCTAGATCCATTGATGTCTATAGGGGTTAGCTTGTCTCCATTGCTCCTGTAATCCACAACCAGCTCCTTTGTTTTTGCGACTTTGAGGGAGAGGCTATTTTCTTGACACCACTGTGTCAGGGTGATGACTTCTCCTCTGTAGGCTGCCTCTTTATTATTTGAGATTTAGGCCAATCAGTGTACTGTCGTCAGCAAATTTAATTAGCAGATTGGAGCTGTGGGTGGCGACACAGTCATGGGAATACAGAGAGTAAAGGAGGTGGCTTAGTACACAGCCCTGAGGGGCAGAGGTGAGGAAGTCCACTCTTACCACCTGCCAGCGATCTGACAGGAGGTCCAGGATCCAGCTACACAAGACAGGGTGAAGGTGGAATGCCTCTGAGCTACTTGTCGTGCATGGAGGGAATTATGGTGTTGAATGCTGAACTGTAGTCCAAGAACAGTATTCTCACATAAACATCCTCCTTCTCCAGATGTGTAAGGACAGTGTGTAGAGCTGTGGCTATTGCATCATCCGTCGATCGGTTGTGTTGTTAGACAAATTGTAGGGGGTCCAGTGTGGATGGTAGCATGCTGCAGATGTGGGCCTTGACCAGCCTCTCAAAATATTTGCTTATTATTGAGGTGAGTGCAACAGGATGCCAGTCGTTCAGGCATGTTACCTTGATCTTTTTAGGTACTGGAACAATGGTGGATGTTTTGAAGCAGGAGGGCACTCTACACTGGGAGAGGGAGAGATTAAAAATGTCTGCAAACACACCAGCCAGTTGTGCCACACCATCCTGAGTACCCCCACCCCCCCGGGATGCCGTCCGGTCCTGCAGCCTTGTGACTGTCCACTTGTTGGAAGTGCCTGCATACTTCGGCCTCAGAGATGACCGAGCTGCAGGTCACATCAGCTGTAGGTCTCCTCAGAGGCTCAGTGTTGGCAAAATCAAATCAAGCGTAAAAAAGATTTAGCCTGTTTGGGAGAGAGGCAGCAATGTTGGAAACACCACTGTGTTTAGCTTTGAAGTCTGCGATGATATGCATACCTTGCCATAAGCTGGGTGTTGGTAGAGAGCTGTGTCTGGATCTTGTCCCTGTATCGTTGTTTCGCCTCCTTGATGACTTTGTGCAGATTGTAGCTGCACTCCTTGAGCTCCTGCTGAGTACTGGCAATGTAACCCCCGTGTCACGCAGTCAGTGCTGCTTGCTCGGAACTCCGCTAGTCACTGCAGCCAGTCAGAAAAGGCTCCCTTTATTCCCACTCTTTACCTCCTGCCAATCAACCTCTGCTTTATCCATGCTAGAATCTTTCCTGTCATACCATGAGCTTCCAGCTTGTTAAGCATCTTCATGTGTGGCACCTCGTCAAATGCCTTATGAAAATCCAAGTACACAATATCCACCGATTCTTCTTTGTCTATCCTGCTTGTTATTTCTTCAAAGAATTCCAACAGATCTGTCAGGCAAGATTTTCCCTTGAAGAAATCATGCTGGCTACGGCCTATTTTATCATGTGCCTCCAAGTATCCTGAGAGCTCATCCTTAATAATAGATTCCAACATTTTCCCAACCACTCAGGTCAGAGTAACTGGCCTATAAATTCCTTTTTTCTGCCTCTCCCCCTACTTGAAGAATGCAGTAACATTTGCAATTTTCCAGTCTTCCAGAACCATTTCAGAACCTAGTGATTCTTGAAAGATCATCTCTTCAGACACCTCTTTCAGAACCCTGGAGTGTACACCATCTGGTCCAGGTGACTTATCTACCAGGTGACCTTTCAGTTTCCCAAGAACCTTCTCTCATAACTGTGGTAACTTTACACACTTCATGACCCCTGACACCTGGAACTTCAACCATATTGCTCGTGTATTCCACAGTGAAGACTGATGCAAAATACTTATTCAGTTCATCTACTTCATTGTCCCCCATTACTATCTCTCCAGCATTGTTTTCCAGCGGTCCGATACCCACTCTTGCCTCACTTTTCTATGTTATGTATCTGAAGAAACTTTTAGTATCTTCTTTAATAGTATTGGCCAGCTTACTTCTTATTCCATCTTTATGTTCTTAGTTAAGTTTTTAGTTGCCTTCTGTTGGTTTTCAAAAGCTTCCCAATCCTCTAACTTTCCAATAATTTTGCCCGATTATATGCCTGCTGTTTGGCTTTTGTGTTGGCTTTGACTTGTTGGCCATGGTTGTGTCATCATTCCTTTAGAATACTGTTTCCTCTTTGGGATGTATATATCCTATGACTTCTGAATTGCATCCAGGAATTCCGGCCATTGCTGCTCTGCCATCATCCCTGCCAGTGTTCTTTTCCAATCAATTCTGGCCAGCCCCTCTCTCATGCCTTCGTAATTCTCTTTACTCACTGTAATAATGATTGATAAGGGCCCAAAACGTTGACTGTTTATTCCTCTCCATAGACCAGGGGTTCCCAACCTGGGGTCCATGGACCTTTTGCTTAATGGTAGTGATCCATGCCATAAAACTTTTATTTACTTATTGAGATGCAGTGCAGAATAGGCCATTCTGGCCCATTGAGCCTTGCTGCCCAGCAACCCCTCGATTTGATCTGAGCCTAATCATGGTACAATTTACAATGACCTACCGATCAGGAGGTCTTTGGACTGTGGGAGGAGACCCGAGAGGTCAAGGAAGAGAACATACAGACTCTTTACGGACAGCAGCAGCAATTGAACCTGGGTTGCCGGTACTGTAAAGCATTGTGCTAACCACCATGAAAAGTTTGGGAACCTCTGCCATAGAAGGTGCCCGACCTGCTGAGTTCCTCCAGCATTTTATGTGTGTTATAATGGCGCAAGTTGGCATTAAGAGCATCAGCTCCCAGCACAGTAATCCAATTAACCCAGTTCTTTCTGTACAGAGCTGCAAGTTATTCTCACTTACCTAATCTTTTCCTTCTCTAAGGATCATCACCTTGTCATGGTGGAGAGGTTTGTGAGATCCTGAGATTCCGAGACAGATGCGGCCTGGAGTTTAGCTCCTGGTAGGGACACCCACGGTGGTAAGGGCAAGGGGCAGGTCCCAAACAAAGGTCGATCTAATTGAGATCTCAACAGTGGAGCTGGCGGAAGATGACGACACATCGCAACAGCAGTGAAGGATCCCCAGTCGTCTGAGTTGGCAGAAAATGATTACCCATCACCACTGCTGCAGTCTTCATCATGATCACTTCATTATAGTCCCCAGTTGTCTTGCACTCCGTGCTACTGGACCCTGACCCCGATCTGTCAAAACTGCGTGGCAACTGCCTGGGCATCAGGCTCCCCACGTTAGACAAAGTCATGCACAGGCATTCTTCATTAAGGGAATGACCCCTTAGGAGAGCTGTGAAGGTGAAGAAAGTCACCAGAGGGACACTGAAGCTGCTGATAGAGGAGCAAGCAGACATTCTTGGAAGAAGAGGCCTCCTCACCCAATATTACGTCACATTTTATGTTAAAGAACAAAGGTAATGACGGGGACAATTTCTACAGTTACAATCCAGTCATAACGCTTCCTTTGAGTTGCACATAATTTCAAACATCTAGATCTTCACACCAACATAGCCTAAATCAGTGTTAAATACCTCTGTCTCTCTAGCTGCAGTCATGCACTTGTTACATACACCTGTTAGGGTGCATTCTCCAGTTACCTTATAAGGTAACCGTAGCCTTCAGATGTCATCAGGTGATTCCCAACCTTCACCGAGTGTTTCGAACCTTAACCACGACGCTCTCCAGTTGGTGGGCCGGCAGTGGTGGCCAAATCACTGCCCATCTGCTCCTGGCTTCAGCTCCCCTCCTCTCGCCCACTCCAAATCCAACAAGAGGCTCGTTCTGCCTCTTCCCCCATCCTACGAACTGCTTGTTTTTTGCTCCTTTCGTCCAGGCCCAGATCTGACAACAACAGCCATGCTGATTTGGCTGGAAAACCTCTGCAGCCAATCTCCACAGGGAACAACCATGCCTGCCATCCCTTGTCGTTACACTCCTGCACTAAGGGCTGGTACTTCAAGGCCTTTATCTCGTGGGCCTCTTCCCATCGCTCCTCCCACGGCACAGTCAGCTCAACCAGAATTATTTTCTTGTCTTCAGTTGACCACAGTATAATGTCCGGGCGTAGGGTTGTGTGCACCACATCTGGGAACATCGACCCTCATTTCCCAGGACCTGGCTGTTAGCAGCAGATTGGGCTTTGGTTGTTTGGTTACGAAAGGCCTAGCTCCCTCTTTGATGAAGGTGATGGCCTTCCTCAAGTCTGTGCCAGCCGTCCTCTTCTTGCATCTCTCCCGCTCTAGTGTGTCAGCAAGAGCCAGAAGCACCTTATCATGGCGCCACCTATACCGTCCTTGAGTTAGAGCTGCTTTACACTCAGACAGTATATGAGCCTGTGTCCCCTCTTGACCACAGAGCTTATAGTTCGGGTCCTCTCTCATCCCCCATGTGTACAGATGTAATGGTGAAGGAAGGGTGTCATACACGGATCGCAAGAGGAAGGAAATACAGAGGGGCTCCAGTCTCCATAACTCTGCCCATGAGATCTTGCACTTAGGGAGATCCCATTTTGTCCAGGCACCCTGGGACCCTTGTTCCACTGCCTTTGACATCCGCTTCTCTTCCTCACGGATCCATACTTCTGCCTGTATCATGTCTCGCCTGTTCCTTATGCTTGCGTTTTCCCACTGCTGGAAGTGAACTGAGCCGAGGCCTTGCCACCCGACGCAGGGGTTGCCAATGATATCTCGCAGCTTCAGAGAACACACTGCCTCCTCCACAGATGCATTGGCTGCCCACTTGCACCCAGATCTGGTTGTAATGCCTGCTTGCTTTACCAAGATGTCATTGGAATCTCTCAAGCTTAATAAGGCCCTGCATTTTGCCACCTTGAATTCCTCCACAACAGATGACAGGGGAAGCTGCAGTTGCCCAGAACGAATGTAGAGTCCCACTGAAGGGAAGCTTGGGGGAACTCCCAACCATCTCCGCAGGTGCTTGTTGGTTTTCCTCTTGATGCCCTCTACGGCAGTCATGGGGAACTCATGAAGTGTGATGAGCCAGAGAAGCCTGGGCAGAATGCCGTATTGGTACAGCCAGGTCTTGAATGTACCGGGAAGTCCGGACTTGTCGATCTTCTTCAGCCATTTGTCTGTCTGCTTCACAGCATTGGTGACATTGGCCCCATCTGTCAGTGACACATTAAACTACTTCCCCAAACGTTTTATCGGGTTATCTTCGATGGAAGGGATGACCTCACCCGGAACTTGGAGGCTAAGCTTGCTAGTAACTTTGCCCTTTCTGATCACCATGCACCTGGACTACTTGGCCTTGAAAGACATCCTTGCCCAAGTGGCTACATTACCCAGGGTTTCCAATACCCATCTTGCTTGGACATGTGACACAGTTGTTATAGTGATGTCATCCATGAATCCTCGTAGAGCCGGCTGAACAATGCCCAACTCCAGCGTCGGGCCGCGGGTTACATCTTCTGCTGCTGATAATAGGAGGTTCATTCCCATAATAAATAGGACGGGGGAGGTGGTGCACCCTGTTGGAATCCCCATCTGGAGGTCCTGCCAACTAGTTGTGAAATGGGCTGATGTAAATCTGAGTTTGAATCCTCCTAGGTAGCTGGTGATCAAGTCTCGAATAGCCACAGGGCTGTAGTAGTTGTTGAGTCCTTCTGGGATGAGGTCATGTGGAATAGACCCGTAGACATTCGCGAGGTCTAACCATACAACTGTTAGGTCGCCTTTTTTCTGCTTGGCCTCACGGATCAAATGGCTAATCATTGAGGTGTGTTCCAGACACCCTGAAAGGCCTGGACTACCGCCTTTCTGGATGGATGTGTTGATATAGCGGTTCTGCGTCATGTAAGAAATCAGCCTTCTTGTGAGCACAGAAAAGAAAATCTTATGTTCCACATCCGGGAGAGAAATTGTCCTAATCTGGGCAATTGTGGAAGAATCTTCTTCTTTTGGAATAAAGCATCCCTCTGCCAATTTCCAACTTGATGGAATAGTACCTTTGGCCCAGCTCTTTCTCATGATCTTCCACAGCCTCCGCAGTTTTAGGCTTTATCAGGTATGCCGTTTGGGCCTGGGGCAGCTGATGCTTTAGCTTTCCGGATGATGTCCTGGATTTCCTGCCATGTAGGCTCCTTCACATTCAGCTCAATTGATGGATTTTCTGGTCTACGCACAGCCCTATTAGTTCCTACTCCCTGGCCGCTCCGTGGGTCGCTGTGTGCCTCCCACAGGAACTCCTCTACCTCTGGCTTTGAGCTGGACAGTATACCAGAGTTTTGTTGGCCGAGAGGAGTCCTGGTGAAGCTGAATGGATCTCTCACAAACTGCGTTCGCCTTTTCTCTTTCTTCCTTCTTTGCTGTCGCAGATGTTCCGCCCTCCGGAGTTTGCACAGCTTTTCCCGCAGCATACTGGTTAAGTCCTTGATACCTTCTTTTTCGGCCATTGAGCTGGTTTTAAACACGCTATCATTTTGCCCTTGTTGCCCACTCAGCCAGTTTAGCCATGTCTTAAAGTTTAAAATACATTTATATCAAAGTGTATATACTTTACACAACCTTGAGATTTATCTCCTTACAAAGAAGCCCATTAGAGCAAAAGAAGGCCATCAAACACCCAGTGTGCAGGGAAGAGAAACAAATACAAATCGTGCAAACAATAAAGCAAGCAAACAGCATTCAGAACTGAAGTTCACGGAGGCAGGCATCACTGCAGCCAATTCAGAAGGCCCCAGTCAAGCAGTGTCAAGCAAACCCCTGCAGAGCAGTGAGCTGAACCAGCCTGTCTCTCACCTCTGACCCTGACTTTTTCAATCTGGCCCAGTGCTTAAATCATACAAACCCCAGGCCATTCCTCGCCCACAGGCTCGGGCTATGCTACCTCGATAAGGCCAGTACCTGAACTTTCCAATATGGCTCATCTGGTAAATCGATCAAATCTCAGATCACTCTTCATTTTGCCTCGCCTCAGCTCTGCCTCATCAATTACCCGACCTTTCCAATTCGTCTAGTTTCTTAACTTGATCAAACCTCGGATCTTTCCATGCCTCAGCTCTGCTGTATTGAGTTGGCACCAATTCCTCTTCAGGCCGCATATGCTGTTGTCCTGCTCAGTGAGACTCTAGTCAAACTGCAAAAATGCCAGATCATATAGGCGATTACACTCAACTCCAACAGGGAACAGGCCACTGTTTGTAGGGATCGTTTACTAGAAAAAGTGTGAAGAGAGAAAATCTGCAGATGCTCGAAATCCAGAGTAACACACACAACATGCTGGAGGAACTCAGCGGGTCAGACAGTGTCGATGGTCAGAGTAACACACACAAAATGCTGGAGGAACTCAGCAGGTCAGACAGTGTCGATGGTCAGAGTAACACACACAAAATGCTGGAGGATCTCAGCGGGTCAGACAGTGTCGATGGTCAGAGTAACACATACAAAATGCTGGAGGATCTCAGTGGGTCAGACAGTGTCGATGGTCAGAGTAACACACACAAAATGCTGGAGGAACTCAGCGGGTCAGACAGTGTCGATGGTCAGAGTAACACATACAAAATGCTGGAGGAACTCAGCAGGTCAGACAGTGTCGATGGTCAGAGTAACACACAAAATGCTGGAGAACTCAGCGGGTCAGACAGTGTCGATGGTCAGAGTAACACACACAAAATGCTGGAGGAACTCAGCAGGTCAGACAGTGTCGATGGTCAGAGTAACACACACAAAATGCTGGAGGAACTCAGCGGGTCAGACAGTGTCGATGGTCAGAGTAACACACACAAAATGCTGGAGGAACTCAGCAGGTCAGACAGTGTCGATGGTCAGAGTAACACACACAAAATGCTGGAGGAACTCAGCGGGTCAGACAGTGTCGATGGTCAGAGTAACACACACAAAATGCTGGAGGAACTCAGCAGGTCAGACAGTGTCGATGGTCAGAGTAACACACACAAAATGCTGGAGGAACTCAGCAGGTCAGACAGTGTCGATGGTCAGAGTAACACACACAAAATGCTGGAGGAACTCAGCGGGTCAGACAGTGTCGATGGTCAGAGTAACACACACAAAATGCTGGAGGAACTCAGCGGGTCAGACAGTGTCGATGGTCAGAGTAACACACACAAAATGCTGGAGGAACTCAGCGGGTCAGACAGTGTCGATGGTCAGAGTAACACACACAAAATGCTGGAGGAACTCAGCGGGTCAGACAGTGTCGATGGTCAGAGTAACACACACAAAATGCTGGAGGAACTCAGCGGGTCAGACAGTGTCGATGGTCAGAGTAACACACACAAAATGCTGGAGGAACTCAGCGGGTCAGACAGTGTCGATGGTCAGAGTAACACACACAAAATGCTGGAGGAACTCAGCGGGTCAGACAGTGTCGATGGTCAGAGTAACACACACAAAATGCTGGAGGAACTCAGCAGGTCAGACAGTGTCGATGGTCAGAGTAAACAGTCGATGTTCAGGTTGAGACCTTCAGTCCTGATGAAGCACTTGCCCTGAAACATCATCTATAATCTATTACATCAACTATTTCCATAGACACTGCCTGACCTGCTGAGTTCCTCAGCATTTTGCATGAGTTGCTATAAAGTCTGGAGTCAGAGGACAGCAGATTCCAGGATATGGAACTAATCTGAGCTTTTCTCAGCAAGGATCTGAGAAATTCCAGACCCTAACGTTATCGGGGAAGGTCAAAGTGAACATTTTTAAGGTGGATCCAGCGACAAGCACACTGGTGATTGGGGCTTGGTGACATAGATGTGGCTTGACATTAAAATTCTGTCACGCATCTAGAAAGATGTTGGAATATCAAACTTTACAACTCCTCCATGGAGGGTCAGACACCCTGAGCCAATAGGCTGGTCCTGGATTTATTTCCTGGCATGATTTACATATTACTATTTAACTATTTATGGTTTTATTACTACCTAATTATTTATGGTGCAACTGTAATGGAAACCAATTTCCCCGGGGATCAGTAAAGTATGACTATCACTATGACTATGACTAATAGTCAAGTTTTGTGACCACACAAACTTCATGGCATGAGACGAGGCACAAGCAACTTCACAATGGTTTATTTTCAAAGACAGATTGAAAGAAAGAAAGAAAGATTAGGCGTAATTTGTCACATGTATATCGAAACAACATATAGTGAAATCAGAATTAGGTTTAATATCATCAGCATATATTGCAAAATGTATTGAATTTGTGGTAGCAGTACAATGCAATACATAATAATGGAGAAAAAAGCTGAATTGCAGTGAAAATATAGTATTTTTATATTAAGTAAGTCATGCTAAAACTGAAAATAAAGAAGTGGTAAGTCAGTGTTCACGGTTTTAAAGTCCATCCAGCAATGGGAACATGGCATGACCTGGGTGGCGGGTGTTCTTAATGATGGATGCCGCCATCTTGAGGCATCGTCCTTGAAGTGACCTGGGCACTACGGAGGCTGGTATCCGTGATGGAGCTGACTGCGTTTACAACTCTCGGCAGCTTGTTTCGATCCTGTGCTGTGTCTTACTGCACCCTCCTACCAGACAGTGATGCAGCCAGTTAGAATGCTCTCCGTGGTATAAATACATTGTTTGCATCAAATAAAATCAGTGGGGATTGTGGAGGCAGCCTGCCAGTGTTACCACAGTTTCTGTGCCCACAGCTGACTAACCCTAACTGGTACATTGTAGGAAGAAACTGGAGCGCCCGGGGAGAACGTATAAATTCCTTACGGACAGCGGCAGGAACTGAACCAGGGTCACCTGAGCCGTGCTACCGTGTCGCCACCAGGTGAGCTCTCGGTGTAGGTAAATAACAGGAGAATTGGGGCAGTTGATAGGCGTGTGTGAAATAACTGGGCCAATTGGACTGATAAGAATTCTTGTGAACAAACAAGAAATGATAGGGTCTTTTAAGAAACTCCTGGATGAATACATGGAGCATAGAAAAATAGAGGGCTCTGGGTAAGCCTAGGTAGTTCTAAGGTAAGGACAGCATTGTGGGCCGAAGGGCCTGTATTGTGCTGTAGGTTTTCTGTTTCTATGTAACACTGATTCAAAGGACTCAACTGGCTTCTCCTTTGTTATAAGCAAATATGAGAAAAGTTATGTGTTTCATCTACTTTTAAAACATTTTCAATGGAATAGTTTTACTTCAGCGACTAATATTTTTCTCTCTTTTTTGCAAACCAATGCAGCCATGAGGAGACTGTACAGACTGTGGCGGGAATTGAACTCCGATCGGCACTCACTGGCGCTGTGAAGCGTTACGCTACTGTTTAGTGTCAGCATGCTGAGTGTAGATACAAACGTTCTAGTGTAATATCCGTGCTTACAACAGAGAAGTGCTCAGCAATACACACAAAACGCTTGAGGAGCTCCGCGGGTCAGGCAGTATCTATACTTCCGGCCCGTTACACTGCCGGCGTTTAGGGCAGCGATGAAGATTCTTCGTCCCTGGCGGTGTTCAGGGCTTCCTTCATCGTGTCAGTAGCTTCGTCTCACTATTCGCTGCTGTCGGTCACCCAATCCCGGGTGGAGGCTCAGGAATACTGTCACACTCAGATGTAGAAGGATTCTTCATTGCTGTTTCTGTAACAGTTTTGTTTGACCAGTCAGCGTTGTTAGCCCTGAGCTGAACCCCTAAACCTGGAGGGAGGCAGTATCGATGTTTCAGCCTGAGACCTTTCTTTGGGACTGAGAAGGAAAGGGGAAGATGCCAGAATAAAAACGTGGGGTGCGGGGGGCAGTAGGGAGGGTGATAGGTGAAGCCAGATGTGTGGGCAAGGTCACAGGCTGAAGAAGAAAGAATCTTCTAAATGTTTAATACAGATTTTATAATTGGCATTTTATAATTTTATAATTGGCATTTGCGATTATGCAACAATCAAAATCCAAACATTTAAGATTAAGAGTGCTTAATTTTTAATTTTCTAACACTTTGACTGATAAAAAGCTAGAAACAGTAGAGACAATGTATGCATTACTATGGGTAAAGAAAGCACAGCAGCACCTCTACTTCCTCAGGAGTCTGAGGAGATTTGGCACAACACCTAAAACTTTGACAATCTTCTACACGTGTGTGGTGACTGCCTGCATCATGGCCTGGTATGGAAACACCAATGCCCATGAATAGAAAATCCCACAGAAGGTAGTGGATACAGCCCAGTCCATCACAGGTGTTGAGCACATCTATACAAGACAGTGTTGCAGGAAAGCAGCATCCATCGTTAGAGACCACCACCACCCAGGACATGCTCTCTTCCTGCTGCTGCCATCGGGCAGGAGGTACAGAAGCCTCAGGTCCCACACCACCAGGTTCAGGAACAGTTATTACCCCACAACCATCAGGCTCCTGAACCAGTGTGGATAACTTCACTCACCACAATGAGCCTCAGGTCCCACACCACCAGGTTCAGAAACAGTTATTACCCCACAACCATCAGGCTCCTGAACCAGTGTGGATAACTTCACTCACCACAATGAGCCTCAGGTCCCACACCACCAGGTTCAGGAACAGTTATTACCCCACAACCATCAGGCTCCTGAACCAGTGTGGATAACTTCACTCACCACAATGAGCCTCAGGTCCCACACCACCAGGTTCAGGAACAGTTATCACCCCACAACCATCAGGCTCCTGAACCACTGTGGATAACTTCACTCACCACAATGAGCCTCAGGTCCCACACCACCAGGTTCAGGAACAGTTATTACCCCACAACCATCAGGCTCCTGAACCAGTGTGGGTAACTTCACTCACCACAATGAGCCTCAGGTCCCACACCACCAGGTTCAGGAACAGTTATCACCCCTCAACCATCAGGCTCCTGAACCAGTGTGGATAACTTCACTCAGCACAATGAGCCTCAGGTCCCACACCACCAGGTTCAGGAACAGTTATCACCCCACAACCATCAGGCTCCTGAACCAGTGTGGATAACTTCACTCACCACAATGAGTCTCAGGTCCCACACCACCAGGTTCAGGAACAGTTATCACCCCACAACCATCAGGCTCCTGAACCAGTGTGGATAACTTCACTCACCGCAATGATCCTCAGGTCCCACACCACCAGGTTCAGGAACAGTTATCACCCCTCAACCATCAGGCTCCTGAACCAGTGTGGATAACTTCACTCACCACAATGAGCCTCAGGTCCCACACCACCAGGTTCAGGAACAGTTATTACCCCACAACCATCAGCCTCCTGAACCAGTGTGGATAACTTCACTCACCACAATGAGCCTCAGGTCCCACACCACCAGGTTCAGGAACAGTTATTACCCCACAACCATCAGGCTCCTGAACCAGTGTGGATAACTTCACTCACCACAATGAGCCTCAGGTCCCACACCACCAGGTTCAGGAACAGTTATTACCCCACAACCATCAGGTTCATGAATCAGAGGGGACAACTTTTCACGCAACTTCACTTTCCCATCATTGAAATTTTCCCACAACCAATGAACTCACTTTCAAGGACTCTTCATCTCATGTTCTTGATGATTATTGCTTGTTTGTTTATTTATTTATTTGTTTGTTGTTTGTTTATATTTGCACACTTTGTTGCCTTTTGCACTCTGGTTGTCCACCCAGTTGTTGCGGTCTTTCATTGATTCTGTGATGGTTATTAGATTTATAGAGTATGCCCGCAGGAAAATGAATCTCAGGGGTGTATATGGTGACCTATGTGTACTTTGATAATAAATTTACTTTGAACTTTGAAATACAATATTCTGGAAGAACACTGACAATGGAGTGGTTAAAATGAGGTGATCCTGGTCCTACCAGCTGATGGACTGGAACACATCAGAAGTTAAAAGGCACCGGTAAATCGGTTTGTTACTGTCATGTGTACTGAGATCCTATCAGAAGGAGGCAATGGCAAACCAGTTCTGTAGAAAATATTTGGCAAAAACAATTATGGTCACAGTCATGGAAAGGCCGTGGTCATCCATTTCATATGACATGGCACATAATGATGACCGAGGTACAGTACAATGAAAATCTTGTCTTGCGTACTTTCATACAGATCAAACCATCAGAGCGGTGCATTGAGGCAGTAGAAGGTAAAACAATAAGGAAGGTGCAGGGCAGGTAAACAATAAAGTGCAGATCATAACAAGAGATTGCGAGGTCAAGAGTCCATCTTATTGTACTAGGGAGCAGCTCAGCAGGGCGGAACCTGTCCATTGGCCCTGTGGTATGTGTTCCAGCCTTTTGTATTTTCTTCCCAGTGGGAAGTGTAGGCAGGAGGCTGGTTTCTCTGATGTGCTGAACTTCACCCACAACTCTGCAGTTTCCTGTGGTCACGGGCAGAGCGATTCCAAAACCAAGCCATGATGCGTCCAGATAGGATGCTCTCTGCGGTGTGTTGAATGGGACATGCCAAATTTCTCTAGATCCCTAAGGAAGTAGGGATGTTGGTAAGCTTTCTTGAGCTTACCCACAGTGGAAGCTGCAGGGAGTTGTAAATTCAGTCAGCTCCATCATGGGCACTAGCCTCCCCAGCATCTTCAAGGAGTGATGCCTCAGAAAGGCAGATTTCATTATTACTTTTACCCCCATCACCCAGGATATGCCCTCTTTTCATTAATATCATCAGGAAGAAGGTACAGAAGCTTGAAGTCACACACTCAACAACTGAGGAATAGCTTCTTTCCCTCTGCCATTCGATTTCTGAATGGACATTCAACCCATGAACATTATCTCACTACTTTCTTTATTATTTTGGTTTTTGCACTATTTTTAATTTAACTATTTTAATATACTTGTTTATACTTACTGTAATTGATTTATTTTTTTTCTATATTATCATGTATTGCATTGTACTGCTGCCTCTAAGTTAATACATTTCATGACATATGTCAGTGATATTATACCTGATTCTGATCTCGTGAATTCCTAATAGTCTAATGTGGATTTTATCTGATGTTTTTGCATAAAGTAACTAACATTAAGTTCCAATTTGAATTTCAATAGCTCGGCTGTTGACTGTAGCATAATTTCAAAGAATTAACTATTGACATCAGTAACAAATACCTCAGTACTTTTTTTGCACTACTCATTTAAGTTTTTAATATGTATGCAATGTATTGCTGCAGCATAACAACAAATTTCACGATATTTGCCGGTGATATTCAAACCAGATTCTGATTTCTGAAATAACACTTAAGTATGTCGAGTAAATAAAACGTCGCCATCTTTGATAGGGGCGAAGAATCGTCATCTTAAGGCGACGATACCTATATCAGGTCTTTGTTAGGGGCAAACAGGCTTTGCAAACGTCATAAAGCATCCTCTCGGCAGTGGAAGACCCCTCATGTTGATAGGCCGTGGATGTGCCGGAGCTGTGAGACTCTCCTATCATGGAAGGGCCGCCTAGAAGTCTCTGTGGCTCTTGTCCCTTTGTGGAAGACAGTTTCAGCCGCCTCTCCTCGCAGAGCAATATGTACGGCCTGACCGCCTTCTCCAAGCCCAAGGGTGGTTGCGACCTGCTGACCGCCACACTTAAAGGGAAAGTCATCTGCTTCAGGTACCAGAACCTCCGACAGAAAATCAGGCCTGTGGCCAAGGAGGTGCAGTTCACCTACATCCCAGGTAATGGTCCGGTTCGCCGTGCCCTGCTCTGCTCTCCCAGGCCCGCCCAGGAAGGCCACACACTAATGAATTCCCAAACCCATCCCACAGATTCCCAGGGCAGTCCTGCCACCAGATTCCCAGTTTCAACAGTAAATTCCCAATCCCATCCCATACATTCCTGGGCAGTCCTGTCACCAGTTTCCCCGTTCCAACAGTAAATTCCCAATCCCATCCCACAGATTCCCAGGGCAGTCCTGTCACCAGTTTCCCCATTCCAACAGTAAATTCCCAATCCCATCCCACAGATTCCCAGGGCAGTCCTGTCACCAGTTTCCCCATTCCAACAGTAAATTCCCAATCCCATCCCACAGATTCCCAGGGCAGTCCTGTCACCAGGTTCCCTGTTCCAACAGTAAATTCACAATCCCACCCGCGGACTCCATGTGTGGCCCCATCTCCAGATTCCCAGCCTTCCCAACCCTAATGGTTAATGATCTTGCAAACTGTCATGGGATTCCCTTCCCTCTCAGATTTTGATATTGTGACCACGTGTGTTTCTTCCGGAACGTAGGAGAGTACAGCACAGGGACTGGCCCTTTGGCCCACAGTGTTGTGCTGAACCAGTAACCTACCCCTCCCCTTCAGATTCCCCCAGGCACAGAATGGGGTGCTGGTAGAGACCGATACACTAGGGACTGTTAGATAGGCACATGCATGAAAGAAAACTAGAGGGCTGTGTCGGAGGGAAGGGTTAGTTTGATCTTAAAGTAAGTAAAAAGGGCCTGTTCTATGTGACAGGTGGATCCAGGTGAGGGGCTGATCTTTAAAGCTGGGAAGATGTGTGCGCTACTGCTTGGGGCGGTGTGGTAGCTTAGTGGTTAGCACAACGTTTACGGTACAGGTGACCCAGGTTCAATTTCCACCGCTGCCTGTAAGGTGTTTGTGTGTTCTCCATGTGGGCTTCTCCCACAGTCCAAAGACATACCGGTCAGCAGGGTAATTGTAAATTGTCCCGAGAATAGGCTGGGGTTAAATCAGGGTTGCTGGGTAGTGTGACTCAAAGGGCCTGTTCCACTATGTGTATCAATAAATAAAATAACAGCCATGATATCAGAATCACTGATTTGTATGACATGAACTTTTAAACCCAGATTCTGTAGATCAGCCTTTCTCAATCTTTTTGCCCTGGAGGAACCCTTGAAATAATATTCAGGTCTCAGGGAACCCCTGCATAAAAATCATATCTACAGCTCACGGTATGTTAGCTTGATCTGTAAGTTGTTGATATAATAATCCAAAAATAATTGTCAATGCTCTTTTGAGTAGAGAATGAATTTTTAGCCAACCTTTCTTGAAAAAACAGGTTGTTAAGTTTAGCTTACCTTTCTTGAAATTAATCTGTTCTTTTCCTTTCATAAATTTTAAAAACTCATAAGGCAAATATAATAAATTTCAGTTAAATAAATGGCTTAAGCCAAAATGGGGTTTAATTTTTTCTAACGGTAGGTTCAGTAGATTTAATTTAAATAAATGTAAGTTGATTTTTAATTCATGCTATGAGGGTTGATGGATAAGTTCATGGCCCACGGTGGGAGGAGATGATTTATACAGCTCTTGTTACGTGCACATGCAGTTCAACTCTTTGAGTGATTATGCAGAAAGTTTAAAGTTAATAACGCATCAGGGGTGATTAATAAGTTTGTGGCCTAAGGTAGAACGAGATGAGTTATTACCTTCAAACTTCCTGCATAATCATTGCTCCACGACCGCTGGACTAAGTGTGTAAATGTAGGAGGGGACTTTGTTGAAAAATAAATGTACTAGGTTTTCTAAAATTGACACCTTCTACCTTAGGCCACGAACTTATTAATCACCCCTCGTATTTACAACCTGAAAATTTATTGACAATGTTGAATGGTAAAGCTACTAAAAACTATAAGCCAAAGCCATATGAATGAAAATATAGCCTAAGACACAATTTTATACAAGACTTTGGGGGAAAAAAAAATTTTCTTACTAAGTGGCATGATCAGTGATCAGGCTCAAATGATCACGTGAAACCTGTGCTTGTATTTTGCTGCACAAATATTTAATTCTGGGTCGAAGTTGAGATAAACGCTCCTGGATTTCACCTTCAACTAAAATGAGACGATTTCTATCCTTGCTCTTGATGCTTGTTAAACAAGAAAAAGCTTACTCACAGATGTAAGAAGTTTAAAACTGCAGCAAAATGTTCATTACTTTCCTATGAATGGCAGGATACTCTTCTTTCACAGAAATCCAGACTTATCCAGGGGCAGGTCAGAAAATCTTATCTTGAGTGCATGATAAGACCGTATCTCACGAAGTTCTTCCTCTTCTCTGAAAATCAAGTTCTCAGGCTGAGCAGAAGATTCAGAGAAAGGGTCCCTCACCCAGTCATACACTTGTGTTGAAAGGGAGGAGAAATATTGTTCAGTTTTATTCTGCAGCTCTTCCAGATGGTTTTCAATAAGACTGGAGACTTTCTGATCCTTTCTCACTCTTAACCGAAGCAGCAGTGGAAACATTTCAAGATTTCCTTTTGCATAATTTTTCCAAAAATTCAGTTTCCTTTTAAATCCAAGAATTTTGTCATTTGAAATCAAAACATTTTCTCCAGGGCCTTGTAGAGACTTGCTTAGCCGGTTGATATGATGAAAAATGTCTGCGAAATAGGGTAGTTTCTTACAAGAGAAACAAAATTCCTCATGGAGCCAGTCATTGATGGGGCACCATCAGCACAGTTCCTCCAAGACAGACCTTCTGTTTCCACATATAAGACAAAACATTAAATATATCTTGGTCTTTGCTTCGGGCAGCTCTTTGCAACAGAAAAAGTTTTCTTGAATTTCACCATCTACAAATCTTACAAATGCTGCAACATTATATTTATTGGTGAAATCTGTTGACTGATCAACCTGGATAGAAAAGCTGTTATTTTTCAGTTTATCACAGAAAACCTCTTCAGCATCGTGTGGCATGTCATCAACATGTTGACTTATCGTACTGTTTGAGAGTGGCCGCCTTCTCGGCCGAACAAAAACCATGCCAGACCCCGTTCTCGAGCACTATCTGTGCTCTTCTCACGCAGACAGAGAGGATGTGCTACAGGCTGCAGTCACTCAGTTCGCCAAAACTGTGAGGGCTTTCGGGTTAACGGTCCATTTGAAGAAAACGGTGATCCTCCATCAGAAGCCCCCTCGTGGTGTTTACATCCCACCTGGGATCGCCATTGACGACCACCCTCTCACCACAGTTGAGCAGCTCACTTACCTGAATAGCGTCATCTCCAGCGACGGTACGGAAGTAAGGGACGTTGACAATCGACTCACCAGAGCTAACAGTGCCTTCAGACGCCTCCAGAAACGTGTGGAAGAACCACCAGCTGCGTCTGTCCAGGTGTACAGGGCTGCCGTTGTCACAACATTACTTTATGGCTCCGACACCTGGGACTTGTACCGCAAGCAAATCGGCGCTGCATCATGTCTCCAACAACGGCGACCTGGAGAAGGCTCAATTTCCAAGCATTGAAACCACTTTGCTGCCCAGGTAGCTAGTCAGGCCACTTGTCTCTCATGGACAACTCCAGGTTACCGAAAGCAGCACTGTACAGAGAACTCTCTCAGGGCAAGAGAAATCTACTTAAGTAGCAGCTCTCTCAGGCAAATATCAAGGTCAACGAGTGGTAGCAGTGGCTTGTGACAGAGACCACTGGAGAACCCTGATACACAGAGCACCCAAAAACGTTGAGGAATCCAGAAGACTGACAGCTGAAGAGAAGAGGAGATGCAGGAAGGATCCTGCTACCCAAGTGATCACATCCCAGCCGTTCCCATGTCCCTCCTGCTCCAGAGTCTGCAGATCCCGAATCGGCCTCTACAGTCACCAACGATCGTGCCGTTGCTTCTGAGGACTCTTCCCTCCTGATCTTCGCAAGCGAAGAACCATCCATCATCATCATTCAATTTCTCATACTGCAACTTGTCCTATAATTTTATATGCTGGCATTATTAAGTTCTCACCAGCTGTGTGACTTTTCCTTTTCTGGGTAATAAGTTCTACTACTAAATAACTTGCTTCCTGGATCTTTTTACTGACTGTGACTTTATTAACAGAAGCTTTACTCTGTTTTGAGTCCAATAGGCATTTAAAATAATCAGCACTTTTATGTGCCATATGGCTGGGATTTGTAGTTTGGAGCCATTACTGCATTTGTAAGTCATTTGCCACAGATTAACACATTGGAATGGGACAACTTGGATCAGCAGTCCATGTAAAACCCCTCTCAAACAGTACGATAAGTCAACATGTTGATGACATGCCGCACGATGCTGAAGAGGTTTTCTGTGATAAACTGAAAAATAACGGGGGGGCGTGGGGGGTTTGCTGGCAGTCCTGTGAGGCCTTGGCTTGTCGACCATCAGCATGGTGACCGTCTGCCTGGATTTGCGCTCCGGCCTCTGGAACGCACGACTCTCGGAGCTAAAGGTGAATGAGTGCCTCACTGGATCAGGACTGAGAGTGGGTCCAGGGACAGATAAAGATGTCAGATTTGTATCACTGTGAAACATACAGTGAAAATCGTCATTTGCATTAACAACCAGCACACCTGAGGGGGGGCGCTGGGTGCAAGTATCACCACACATTCTGACGCCGATGTAACATGCCCAACGTGTTCATCAGAACAACACAAGCAACACCAACAAAACAAGCCCATTTCCCACCCCAAAGCAGGCGTCCAACCCCAAACCTCCAGGCCTGCAGTCCCTGGCCCTGGACTCTCAGACCTACAGACATAATAAGGGACGTCATAAAATCTGGAGATTCTGGGGTGAAAATGGGGTAAGTCTGTGTGCTGCAGCCTAACCAGTAACCAGGGTGGCAAATGAATTGCTGGATAAAAGGGGCTTCGCCATGCTCATCTGAGAATGTTTTTCTTCTGCTCCCCCTCCCCCTCTCCCTTCTGTTCCTCCTCCACCTCCCCCTTTCCCTACAGTTGATGCAGAGATCGTGTCCATTGATGCTTTCAACAAATCTCCACCTAAGAGGGGTCTGGTTGTGGGAATAACCTTTATTAAGGTGAGGTCACTTCGACTGGTTAAGTTGTCATTTTTTTAAACTTTTATTTATTGCGATACAGTGCGGAACAGGCCACTAGCCTCCGATTTAACCCTAGCCTAATGTCGGATCTGGTGATTATCCCATCCCCATGTTCCTTTAGATTAGATTATTAGATTATGAGGACACACAGTCCTCTTTTATTGTCATTTAGTAATGCATGCATTATGAAATGATACAATATTCCTCCAGTGTGATATCACAAAACACAGGACAGACCAAGACTGAAAAAACTAACAAAACCACATAATTATAACATATAGTTACAACAGTGCAACAATGCCATAACTTGATGAAGAACAGTCCATGAGCACAGTAAAAGAGTTCAAAGTTTCTCCAAAGTCCCACAGCTCACGCAGACAGGAGAGGGAAGAAAACTCTCCCTGCCATGCCCGACCACAGTCTGACTCTGAGTCATCCGAAAACTTTGAGCCTCCGATCAGCCCTCCGACACCGAGTACCAAGCACCATCTCTATCCGAACGATTCGACCTCAATCTCGGTTGCCAGCAACGGGCAAAGCTGGGGATTTTGAGGCCTTCCCTCCGGAAGATTCTTGATCACACAGTAACAGCAGCAGTGAACGGGCGTTTCAGAAATTTCTCCAGATGTTCCTCTGCGCTTTCACGTCTGTCTCCATCAAATCAGAATTGTCCATGGCCCCTATTTAACAGATACGATATCATTTTCACTGGAGAGCTGCGTGCGCGCAGCGTGCTGCTATCACCTCCTCCCGCTTTCTAGGAGTCCAAGAATGAGTGAAAGCTTGTTGCTTTATGATCATGTTATTTTAAAGTTTAAACAAAGGAACAGCTACCGAGCATATCAAGCTAAAGACAAGAACTAAGACAAAGACAAGATGGTGATTTTTGCAGAAACCAATACTTTTATACTAAAATAAGGCCACATTCCTGAGATACACAGAGAGCCGATTAAAAGATGCACGGTCACAGCCCGTATGTCATGTGTTCACACTTAGCCAGTGGAAAATAAAAACTATTTTGTAACTGAGGCAGCGCAGTAGCACAGTGCTTTACAGTGCGGATGGCAAGGGTTCAATTCACGCTGCTGCCTGTAAGCAGTTTGTGCGGTCTGCCTGTGACCGCATGGGTTTCCTCCGAGTGCTCCGGTTTCCTCACAGTCCAAAGACGTACTGTTTGTAGGTCAATTGGTCATTGCAAATAGTCCCATGATCAGGCTAGGCTGCACTGCTTGAAGGACCTAATCCGTGCTGTATCTCAATGATAAGTAAACTAATAAATAACTCTTGTACTGCTTTGCCACCAATAGGTGAAGACAAACACCACATATTAGAAACATAGAAAACATACAGCACAATATAAGCTCTTTGGTCCACAATGCTGTGCTGAACATGTACGTACTTTAGAAATTACCTAGGGTTACCCATAGCCCTCTATTTTTCTAAGCTCTATGTACCTATCCAGGAGTCTCTTAAAAGAGCCTATTGTATCAGACTTCACAACCCATTCCACGCGCTTGCCATTCTGCATAAAAAACTTACCCCTGACATCTCCTCTGTACCTACTTCCAAACACCTTAAAACTGTGCCCTCTCATGTTAGCCATTTCAGCCCTGGGAAAAAGCCTCTGACTATCCACACGATCAATGCCTCTCATCATCTTATACAGCTCTATCAGGTCATCTCTCATCCTCCATTGCTCCAAGGAGAAAAGGCCAAGTTCACTCAACCTATTCTCATAAGGCATGCTCCCCAATCCAGGCAACATCCTTGGAAATCTCTTCTGCACCCTTTCTATCGCCCTTTCTGTAGTGTGGTGACCAGAACTGAGCACAGTACTCCAAGTGGGGTCTGACCAGGGTTCTATATAGCTGTGACATAGAAACATAGAAACATAGAAAACAGGTGCAGGAGTAGGCCATTCGGCCCTTCGAGCCTGCACCGCCATTTATTATGATCATGGCTGATCATCCAACTCAGAACCCTTCACCAGCCTTCCCTCCATACCCCCTGATCCCCTTAGCCACAAGGGCCATATCTAACTCCCTCTTAAGTATAGCCAATGAACTGGCCTCAACTGTTTCCTGTGGCAGAGAATTCCACAGATTCACCACTCTCTGTGTGAAGAAGTTTTTCCTCATCTCAGTCCTAAAAGGCTTCCCCTTTATCCTCAAACTGTGACCCCTCGTTCTGGACTTCCCTAACATCGGGAACAATCTTCCTGCATGTAGCCTGTCCAATCCCTTTAGGATTTTATACGTTTCAATCAGATCCCCCCTCAATCTTCTAAATTCCAACGAGTACAAGCCTAGTTCATCCAGTCTTTTTTCATATGAAAGTCCTGCCATCCCAGGAATCAATCTGGTGAACCTTCTATGTACTCCCTCTATGGCAAGGATGTCTTTCCTCAGATTAGGGGACCAAAATTGCACACAATACTCCAGGTGTGGTCTCACCAAGGCCTTGTACAACTGCAGTAGTACCTCCTTGCTCCTGTACTCGAATCCTCTCGCTATAAATGCCAGCATACCATTCGCCTTTTTCACCGCCTGCTGTACCTGCATGCCCACTTTCAATGACTGGTGTATAATGACACCCAGGTCTCGTTGCACCTCCCCTTTTCCTAATCGACCACCATTCAGATAATAATCTGTTTTCCTATTTTTGCCACCAAAGCGGATAACTTCACACTTATCCACATTAAATTGCATCTACCTCTTGTCTCTTCAACTCAATCCAACGGTTGATGAAAGCCAATGCACCGTACGTTTTCGTAACCACAGAGTCAACCTGCACAGCGGCTTTGAGTGTCCTATGGACTCGGACCCCAAGATCCCTTTGATCCTCCACACTGCCAAGAGTCTTACCATTAATACTATATTCTGTCATTGTATTTGACCTACCAAAATGAACCACCTCACACTTATCTGGGTTGAACTCCATCTGCCACTTCTCAGCCCAGTTTTGCATCCTGTCGCTGTCCCACTGTAACCTCTGACATCCCTCCACACTATCCACAACACCCCCAACCTTTGTGTCATCAGCAAATTTACTAACCCATCCCTCCACTTCCTCATCCAGGTCATTTATAAAATTCATGATGAGTAGGGTTCCCAGAACAGATCCCTGAGGCACACCACTGGTTCACCAACCTATGGCATGTGAAGGCATGCTCCCCAATCCAGGCAACATCCTTGTAAATCTCCTCTGTACCCCTTCTATAGTTTCCACATCTTTCCTGTAGTGAGGTGACCAGAACTGAGCACTGTACTCCAAGTGGGGTCTGACCAGGGTCCTATATAGCTGCATCATTACGTCTCGGCTCCTAAACTCAATCCCATGGCTGATGAAGGCCAATGCACCGTATGCCTTCTTAACCACCGAGTCAACCTGCGCAGCAGCTTTGAGTGTCCTATGGACTCAGACTCCAAGATCCCTCTGACCCTCCACACTGCCAAGAGTCTTACCATTAATACTACATTCTGCCATTATATTTGACCTACCAAAATGAACTACCTCACACTTATTGGGGTTGAACTTCATATTGTGAAATCCCGGTCTCACCTGTTATCTTTAAAGTTCAAATTAAATTTATTATCAATGTATATATATGTCACCATGTGAGACCATGAGATATAGGAGCAGAATTAGGCCATTTGGCCCATCGAGTCTGTTCTGCCATGTCATCATAGCTGATCCAATCTCCTTACTTTCTCCCTGTGTCCTTTCATGCCCTGACTAATCAAGAATCTATCAACCTCTGCTTTAAATGTACCTAATGACTTGGAGAACCTTAAGATTCGTTCTCTTGTGGGCATGCATAGTGAATCCAAGAAACACAATGCAATCAATGCACCAGTCAGGAGGGATAAACAACCAGTGTGCAGAAGACAACAAGCCGTGCAAATACGAGAGAGAGGGAAAAAAATTAATAAGCAATAAATACTGAGAACATGAGATGAAGACTCCTTGAAAGTGAGTCCATAGGGAACAGTTCAGTCAATGGGCAAGTGAAGTTCAGCTTCTGTGGAGGGAATTAACCTCAATGTTTCTGGCTTCTTCCTGCTTCCTGTCCAGTCTGGATGAAGGGCCGCAGTCCAAAGCCTGTTTATTCCTCTGCATGGATGCTGCCTGACCTGCTGAGTTTTCCCAACATTTTGTGTGTGTCGGTCTGGATTTTTGTGCGCATCGGTCTGCAGAATCCCTTCTGATTTTTTCCCATCTGTCTTCAGTGACCACTTAATATCCCATGTCAAAGAAGAGCATGGGACTTCTGTTCAAGCAGTGTTCATTCCCTAAAGCAAACGGTTCCAGAGGGGAAACTGAGACGTGCTTGCATTTCAATAGCACTTTTCCCTTCTCTTTTAAGGACACCAAAACAGTCTTACAGTTAGTGGAAATGAAACTGTCCTTTCTCCTCTTGGACCATCAGGGGAATCAATCAGTCATTCCAAGTGAGGCAAGCACTGTGGAATTGGTTCATTATTGTCACATTTACTGAGGTCCAGTGAAAAGCTTGTCTTGCATGCTGTCCATTACACAGTGCGTTGAGCTAGACTAGGGTAAAACAATAACCCTGCAGAATAAAGTGAGTGCATGTAATTTACAGAGCCAGTAACCCAAGTTATATTCCCACCATCTGCAGGCAGTTCTGCTTGATGACCATGAGAGCTTCCTCCGGGTGCTCCAGTTTTCTCCTACATGTCAAAGGTGCATGGGTTTGTAAGGGTTATTGATTGTGGGCGTGCTCTGTTGGTGCCAGAGGTGTGATTCAATTCGATGAAAATGATGCATTTTGCGGTATGTTTCAATGTACATGTGACAAATCTTTCCATACACGCTCCCTGGCCTGATGAATGCTTTCAGAATTCGATGGTTTTATTTTGGGTCCTTTTTGAATTTTAGCCACTGTTACGATGTGTTCCCCCCCCCAACCCGATCAGGGTCACGTGAAGCCATGGGACGAGGAGGTGGTGGAAGGTCGTATGAGCAGCTAGTGCATATCACAAGTCCTGGTTATGCAACCACTGATGCCAGGCAGAAAATCTCTGAAAAGTTTGGGGTCACCCATCTTGTAAAGGCACTGTCCCAAAAGAAAGCAATGGCAAACCACCTCTGTAAAAAAACACACACACACACACACACACACACACACACAAAAAAACAACAATAACAACAACAACATGCCAAGAACAATCATGGTCATGAGACCATGATGCCTACGTTGTACAACCTGGCACATAATGATGATGCTCTGGTTTCCTCCTACATTCCAAAGATGTATGGGTGAGTTCTGGACATGCTACATTGGCATCAGAAGCGTGGCAATACTTCCAGGCTGCCCAGCGCAATCCTTGCTGGTTTGATATGATGGAAATTATGCTTTTCGCTGTTTGTGACAAATAGAGATAATCTGGTCTTTTAATGTTTCTACACATGCCACCTGGCCTGATGAGAGTTTTCAGCAACATTTGCCAAGAACAATCATGGTCACGGAAAGGCTATGATTACACATGTCATATGACACAGCACATAATGATGATGATGTTGCAATGTGGGAACTGTCTTCAGTTAACTGCTGGGATTCTGTCCGAGGGAAGGCCTGGCTTCCTGTCCATAAATTAACACTGCTGTCTGTTTCTCTTTAGGACTCTGGGGATAAGGCAAGTCCATTTCTCAACATCTACTGTGACTATGAGCCAGGATCGGAGTATAACCTGGACTCTATAGCACGTGAGTAAATCACATTAAAGGATTATTATGTCATCACTGTTGTCGGATCTCTGTTTATTTTCTGATCCTTAGGGTTCTTCTGGAATTGAAAAATGACGAGCAGTCTTAATTCCAACATTTCAGAGTATATATGAGCATACAAATTCTAAGCAAGTGAGATACAAAGCTGAGAAATGATGCTAAGAGGGGATAGACAAAAAGTAAAGATGGTGCTTCTGAAAAATCCATCACTTTTATAGATAAGATAAGGAAAATTTCTTGGATCGGATTGAATTAGCTAATAGGCTACATAATTAAACAAAATCATCACGTGGGTAATCTGCTAACACTTAGCCAATGAAAGACAAGAAAGGTGATAAACCGTTAGTTTAGCTGCTATACCGCTTTCTGCCAGTGAGTGTAAAAAAAACATGAGTTTGTCAAAAATGTATGAATCTTATAAAAAGTTTTATTTTTAAAAAACAGTAATTTCCAACTCTTTTGAACTCATTCAAGATTGTTGGCTTTGGAGGCAGTGCAGAGGAGGTTCACCAGGTTGATTCCAGTGATGAGGGGGTCAGACTATGAGGAGAGATTGAGTCGCCTGGGACTATAGTCGTTGGAATTCAGAAGAATGAGAGGAGACCTTATAGAAACATAAAGTTATGAAAGGGATAGATAAGATAGAGACAGGATAGTTGTTTCCACTGATAGGTGAGATTAAAACTAGGGAACATAGCATCAAGATTCGAGTGAGTAGATTTAAGACGGAGATGAGGAGGAACTGCTTTTCCCAGAGAGTAGTGAACCTGTGGAATTCTCTGCTCAATGAAGCAGTGGAGGCTACATCAGCATGTTTAAGATGAGGTTGGATAGGTTTTTGCATAGTATGGTTATGGGGAAAAGGCAGACAGGTAGGTGGAGATGAGTCCATGGCCAGATCAGCCATGATCTTATTGAATGGTGGAGCAGGCTCGACGGGCCGGATGGCCGACTCCTGCTCCTATTTCTTAAGTCCTGCTGCATTTGTTTCCAGTAAGGCTTGGGATTAACATCTTATGCGAACAGCAGTACCCCTGACTCCATTGCACTGGGACTGATGGCACTGACCTTGTGCTCCGAAGATCCAGCTCTGTGACCTCCTGACTTGGAGGCGAAGAGAGTTGTCCACTGCAGTGTGGCAGAAGGGGTCATGTAGTTGGGAAAGAGACCATAGTAACACACACAAAATGTTGGAGGATTTCAGTAGGTCAGGCAGCATCTATGGTGGGGAATATTCAGTGGATGTTTCAGGCTGAGACCCTTCATCAGGACTGGAAAGGAAGAGGGTAGAAGCCAATTTAAGAAGATGGGGGTAGTTGGGGAAGGAGTACAAGGTGAAAGGTGATAGGTGAGACCAGGTGAGAGGGAAGTTAGGTGGGATGAAGTGAGAAGCTGGAAGGTGATAGGTGGAAGAGGTAAAGGGCTGACAAAGGGGGAGTCTGATAGGAGAGGACAGTGGACCACAGGAGAAAGGGTGGGGAGGAAAAGAAGATGTGAGAATAGGGGAGAGAAAAAAAAGAGGGGATGTGGGAAAACGAAGGGGAGTGGTTATGGGAAGTTCAAGAAATTGATGTTCATTCCATCAAGCTGGGGCTGCCCAGACGGAATATGAAGTGTTGCTCCTGCAACCTAGTGGCAATGGACAGGCATGTTGGTGTGGGAATGGCTATTAGACCCATTCAGTGGGACATTGACCCATACTGTTGTGTTTGCAGAGAGCTGTCTGAACCTGGAGCTGCAGTTCACGCCGTTCCAGCTTTACCACGTGGAGTGAGTGTCCTTCGCTGACCGATTTCCGAGGCTTTCTTCCCTCCTTGCTCGCCAGCTCCCCTTGGGTGAAGAAATGTGCCCAAACAGTAACACCATCTCTGTTTCCAATGCCTTACCATCCACTAATAATCCTTCTATCCTGCTCTCTTGCCACATGGCTCATCAGTCTCAGTCCCAGCAACCCCATCCTGCATGAATTGGAAACTAATCCCACTTTCCCACTATCTCCACGTAAACCTGAATGAATTCCAAACTAATCTCACCACCTTCCTTTCTCCCTATGAATGAATCTCTTAATTCTTCCCACCACCATAGCCCCATTAAATCCTTAGCTCATCCAGTGTCCTACTCTTTTCCCGTAATCCTAAACCAAAACATAAGCATTCCAATTCTCTACTCTGTAGTCCTGTGTCTATCCCAAACTAATTCTATAAATTCCCACTCTTTCCCTTTATATACAGCATCCAAACAGACCCTTAGCACAACTGGTCCTTCCTGACCAAGATGCCCCATTCAAGCTGGTCCCATTTGGCCCATAACCTTTAAACACTTTCCAGTTCACGTACAGCTGGCCGGTGGTGTCGTTGCGTTAGCACTGGACTTCGAGGCAAGTGGTCCCAGGTTCAAATCCGGCTGGCTCCTTACACGCTTTCCATTGTACTGGTTTGGGTGTCGAACTAGCAACTCGGCCCCGTAAAAAAACACAGACAAATGCTAAGGAAATGGCAAAAAATGCCGCCTGATGCGCCACACACAAGGTGCGAAAAGGAGCAATGATCCACGTCGTCAACCCACTGTCTTTTAAAAGCTGTTTTTGCACCTACCTCAACCACTTCCTCTGGGTTTAAAAAAAAGTTGACCCTCAACTACCTGTTAATTCTCTTCCCTCTCATCGTAATGCTATGCCCTCTAGTGTTTGATTAGCCAATCCAGAATTAAAGAAGAGTGCTCATTTGCTCTTTTGAAAGAAGATAGATTAACTTTATTTGTCACGTGTACATTGAAATGCGCAGTGAACTGCATTGTTTTGTGTCGCTACTTAGTACAGTTCGAGGATGTGCTGGGGGTGTCGCCATGCTTCCAATGCCAACATAGCACGCCCACAACTCACTCACCCTGACCCCTGATCTAAGGAATAAAATTCTAGCCTGTCCAACCTTTCCCTATAATTCAGACCCTCGAGTCCTGATAAAATCATTCTAAATTTTTTCCATGGTCTTTCCAATTTTTGTTTTCTGTGAGTCAAATCCAAACCAGAGGTCCATAAGACAATAAGACCATAAGATATAAGAGCAGAATTAGGCCATTCAGCTCATCGAGTCTGCTCTGTCATTTCATCATGGTTGATCCATTTCCCCTCTCAGCTCCAATCTCCAGCCTTCTCCCCGTATCCCTTCATGCCCTGAATAGTTAAGAACCTATCAACCTCTGCCTTGAATATACGTAAAGCCACCTATGACGATGAATTCCACAGATTCACTGCTTTCCGGCTAGAGAAATTCCTCCTCAGCCCCATTGTAAAAGGATGCCGATCTACTCTGAAGCTCTGTCCTCTGGTCATAGACTCTCCCACTATAGGAAACATCCTCACCAAGTCTACATTTTCGTGAACCTCCTTTGAACTAGCTCCATTGTCAATACATCTTTTCTAAGATAGGGGGCCCAAACCTCGCCAGTGCTTTATAAAGGCTCAACAGTATATCCTTGCTTTTATATTCTAGTCGTCTTGAAATGAATGCTATCGTCACATTTGCCTTCCTCACCACAGATTCAACCTGCAAATTAATCTTTAGAGAACCCTACATGGGGACTCCCAAGTCCCTTTGCTCCTGGGTTGTTTGAATTTTTGACTAGTCTACCCTTTATTTTTTCTCTAACAAAGTACATGACCGTACACTTCCCAACACAGTATTCCATATGCCATTTCTCTGCCCATTCTCCTAGTCTGTTTAAGTCCTTCTGAAGCCTCTCTACTTTCTCAGAACTACCCATCCCTTCACCTATTTTCATATCATCTGCAAACTTTGCAGCAGTGCTATCAATTCTGTCATCTAAGTCATTGACATATAATGTACAAAGGATCAGTCCCAACACAGACCCTGTGGAACACCACTAGTCACCGGCAGCCAGTCAGAAAAGGCTCCCTTTATTCTCACTCTTTGCTGACTGCCAATCAGACACTGCTTTATCCATGCTAGTATCTTCCCTGTAATACCACAGGCTCTTAACTTATTAAGCAGCCTCATGTGTGGCACCTTGTCAAAGGCCTTCTGAAAACCCAAGTACACAACAACAACCAAATCTTCTTTATCTATCCTGCTTGTTATTTCTTTTAAAAATTCTAACAGATTTGTCAGGCAAGATTTTCCCTTGAGGAAGATATGCTAATTATGGTGCCTCCAATTACCCTGAAACCACATCCTTAACACCAACATCTTCCCAACCACTGGGGTCAGAGTAACTGGCCTATAAATTCCTTTCATCTGCCTCTCTCCTTTCTTGAAGAGTGGAGTTACATTTGCAATTTTCCAGTCTTCAGGCCCCATTCCAGAATCTTAGTGATTTTTGAAAGATCATTACTAATGCCAGCACAATCTCTTTAGCCACCTCTTTCAGAACCCTGGGGTGCGCACCATCTGCTCCAGGTGACTTCAGACTTTTCAGATTCCCTAGAACCTTCTCCCTACTAATGGCAACTTCACACTCTTCTGACCCCTGGCACTCTCGAACTTCTACCATACTGCTAGTGCCTTCCACAGTGAAGACTGAAAATACTTATTCAATTTGTCCACCATTTCCTCGTCCCCCATTATTTTCCAGTGATCTGATATCCACTCTAGGGTCTGTTTTACATCTTATGTATCTGAAGAAACTTTTGGTATCCTCTTTTATATTAGTTAGCTTACTTTCGTATTCCACCTCTTCCTTTGTAATCAACACACACAAAATGCCGGAGGTACTCAGCAGGCCAGGCAGCATCTATGGAGATGAGTATAGTCGACATTTTGGGCCCTGATGAAGGGTCTTGGCCCGAAATGTCTATTACACTCATTTCCATAGATGCCGCCTGACCTGCTGAGTTCTGCCAGCATTTTGTGTGTGTTTCTCTGGATTTCCAGCATCTGCAGATTTTCTTCCTTCTTAATAACATTTTTAGTTGCATTCTGTTTGTTTTTAAAAGCTTCCCAATCCTCTTAACTTCCTTTTTGCTCTATTATGTGCCTTCTCTTTGGCTTTTATATTGGCTTTGACTTCCCTTGTTGGCTATGATTGTCTTCTTCTTTGGGATGTATATATTCTGTGACTTCTGGATATGTTCTAGAAATTCCAGCCATTGTTCTCTTCTGTCATCCCTGCCATTGTTCTTTTCTAATCAATTCTGACCAACTCCTCTCATGCCTCTGTAATTCCCTTTACTCCACCAAAATGCTGATACATCTGACTTTAGCTTCTCCTTTTCAAATTTCACTCCATACAGCCCTATATCAACCCACTATCTCTCTCTGACTGAATACTTCTTTAAGTAACATGGAAAAAAATAACATGAAAGATCTCTCGGTCTTATGGCGGTGTGGGTGAAGTTTAAAGTTAAAGAGCCCCTGAGGTGATCTGGCAAACCACTCAGCTCTGTCAAACCACCACAGAATGTAGCAACTCAGAACCTCCTGGAGGGTCTCAGCAGGTCAAACAGCATCTGTCAGGCGGTGGGGAAGGGAAGTCAATGTTTCTGATCTATTCTTTTCTCCCTCCCTCTTAATGGTGCTCAAACTTCTGAGTTCTTCCAGTAGATTGTGTGTGGCTCCAGGTTTCAGCATCTGCAGTCTCTCTTGTGTCTCATCTCCACCAGAAAATGTAGACTGCAGGGGTTCACAGTGGCAACATGTCACTACCTTCTCCAGGGACCTGGTAATAAATCCCAGTCTTGTCAGCAGTGCCCATATCCTGGGAATAAGGTGGGAAAGATCGGGAATTGTACATCAGGCTTCCGGATTATAAATCATCATATTCCCACTGCCTCACCTCAGTTCCTCTTCAAACATAAAATCTTCCACGTTCAAAGCAGTAGGTTCAAGTTTAATCATCACCCTACCACACAGGCATACAGCCGCAGCAATTTCATCCCCACCCTGCTTGTCAAATGAGAGGAATGCAATGTGATTTTAAGATTGATTGATCAGCGATGAGAGTTTGAAAGCTGCGCAGGAGAGTTTTCAACACGTCAAGGCCGTTGAACCTGAGCAGTTCCACTCTGTCTACCTCGGAAGTCCAGGTCCAGTGTACAAGTATTCGTCACAACTTGGGTCTCCCTTGGTTGCAGTGGGGGTGGGGCGGGTGGAGTGAGGCCTGCCTGCTGCCCTCGCCTGGTTCAGCCCGCCCGTCGAAGCGGTGTACCGGGGTGTGGCCACTGCTGCAGGCAAACAGCTATTTGGAGCCACAGCTGAGAGACGAGTGTCTGGTGGGGCCCAAAGGTGAGTGAGCTGCCCCAGAATGGACACGACAAGCCCCTCCCTGGAAACCCCAAGCAATTTTAAGATTGTAATATTGCTAAAACGCATTGCAGCACCTCCATGTGTACTGGTCTCATCTTCTGGTTTTTCATGATTAAGGGTTAAAGAGAGGAGACAGCTAGAGACAGTATTCCTGCTTAGTGGCCATGATCACCAGATTCACCTGTATAAAGAGGTAAGCAGCTTCTTCCTGGCTTCACATCGGAATTTAATAGAAGTTCATCAAATTAAGTGAGGCACAGACATGATCTTTTTCCCAGGGAAGAAATGACCAATACTAGTGGGCATGCACTTAAGGTGAGTTGGGGGGTGTGGGTGAGTGCGTGACCTTAAAGGAGATATGTGGGGCAGGGATTTTTGTACACAGAGGGTGCTGTGTCCCTGGAACAGGCTGCCAGGGAGTGCGGTGTCTGCAAGCCTGAATCCACTGGAGGCCTGTCCTGAGGTTAACGGCTTGATGAAGGAAGAGTCTCAGCCTGAAGCATCGACTCTTTATTCCTCTCCTTAGATGCTGACTGACCTGCTGAGTTCCTCCAGCATTTTGTGTCTGATATTTTGCTGTTGTTTTTTGTTCTGCTGAGCCTTGTGGAAATACTGTGTTGGTGCTGGAATGTGTGGTGACAGGGTGTGTCGGTTGTTAACACAAACAACGCATTTCACTGTATGTTTCGATGTACACGTGGCAAATAAACTTGAATCTTGGTGGAAGGAGGTACAATAGTTACTCAAATTGCTGGAGGAACTCTGGGTCAAGCAGCAACCATGAAGAGGAATAAACAGTCAACGACTTGGCTGAGACCCTTCCTCAGGATACAATAGTAACACATACAAAACACTGCAGGAACTCAGCAGATCGAGCAGCATCTATGGAGGGGAATAAACAGTCAACATTTCAGGCTGAAACCTTCACCAGGTTACAATAGTGGTGCTGAAGAGTAAGAGGCTGTTAGATAAATCTTAACACGTGAATATGCAGGGTATGGAGCAATATGGACCACGTGCTGGCAGAAGGGGTTTAATTCAACTTGGCATTGTGTTCTGATAGATTTTACAAGATTATGAGAGGCATGGATAGTGTGGACAGAGAGTATCTGTTTCCCAGGGTTGAAATGTCTAATACCAGAGGACATGCATTGACGGTGAGAGTGGATTCAACTTCATACATTAAAACAAAATGGGAGAAGGAAGGGGGTATAATAATATCTGAGGAAGAATGGACAGTAATATGGAGGTATCAATGGAAGTGTATCAGTTCACAGAAATGGAGGGAGTTTGGGTGGAAAAACTTGATAAGATATTTTATTACACCCTCTCAGAAATCCCATTATGATAGTAACCTCTCTGTTTGCTGGAGAAATTGTGGAAGTCAAAATGAAACCATTATCATATTTTCTGGGAATGCCCCATTATCAAAGACTATTGGAGTGGGATACTCAGTGCCCTACAAGACATTTTTAAATGTGAAATACCCTTTGGAAGTAAGACCATATATTTTGGGTATGTACCTCAAGAATGGTTGAAAAGAGATAAATATTTAATGAATATACTGCTGGTGGCTGGTAAAAAGACTGTTACCACAGATAACATGGTTATCACAGGAGAGCCCAACTTTAAATATATGGATGGAAATTACAATGGACATTTACAAAATGGAGAAGATAACAGCATCTGTTAATCATAAGTTGGAACAATTTGATTCAAACTGGGAAAAATGGTTTAACTACAAACACCTCATAGGCGTGATTTTATTCTCACAAATCAATGAATATGTTGTAAAAAAGATCACTCCCTACTCGTACACAGTTTTCTCCTTTTGCTTGTTCTTTCTTTCCTCTACTAGAAAAGTGTATAAATATTATGTGGAGATTTGTGGCAAATATGACTATAGGATATATATGTGCAGTATCTGAAATACATCTTATGGAAATGTTTGTTTGATGGTGAACTTCAATAAAGAATAAAATTGCAAAAAAAAGAGAAGGTAAGAGTGGTGGATGCCTGGAATGCGCTGCCTGGCCGGGTATGGTGCTAGAGGCAAATACATGAGGGGCTTTTAAGAAATGTTTGGATAGGCACATGAATGTGAGGAAGATAGAGGGATATGGACACAGTGTAGGGAGAAATAATTGGTGTTTGGGAGTTTTTGATTTGCTTTTTGGCTGGGTCAGCATGACATTGTGGGCCGAAGGGCCTGTTCCTGTGCTGGACCGTTCCGTGTTGTGTAAGAGTGACAGCACAGGTCAGAGTGTCCGTCAATAATTTAACTGAGTGTTTCTCTCTCTTCCTTCCACAGAACGAGACACTGCACCAGTTTGAAGAGCAGCCAGTAGAATTCTTCTTCCCAGAGCTGACCAATGTGCCCAGCCAGTAAGAATTCACCACATCACATCAAGCCTGTTCTACGGGTGTCCTCACACAAGGTCCTAGGCTGCTAGCTCAGCGCATTGCCAAGGGAAATCCTACATAACTAGAGGTGCTCTCTGTCCACTCTGGAGGGTGTGGAAGTCCCCAGAACCGATATTTCAAGGAAGAGGCCTCGATAGATTAGACATGGAGAGGATGTCTCCTATGGTGGGAGTGTCTAGGACCTGAAGGCACAGACTCAGAATAGACAGACATCCATTTAGAATAGAGATGAGGAGGAATTTCTTTAGCCAGAAGGTGTTGAATCTGTGGGATTGCCTTAGGTGGTTGTGGGGGCCAAGTCATTAGGTGTACTTAAAGTGGAGGTTGATAGGGTCTTGATTAGTCTTGGCATCAAAGGTTATGAGGAGAAGGCAGAAGAATAGGGTTGAAAGGGTTAATAAATCAGACATGATGGAATGGCAGGGCAGACATGATGGGCTGAATGGTCTATATCTGCTCTTGAGTTTTAATGGTCTTAGGATCTAAGAGCTAGAGATTTTCAAAGTTCAAATTGAATCAAATTTGTCACCATATACAATCCTGGGATTCATTTTCTTGTGGGAATACTCAATAAATCTATAGAATTATAACCATAACAGAATCAATGAAAAACTGCCCAACTTGGGCGTTCAGCCAGCTTGCAGAAGAGAGCAAACTGTGCAAATACAAAAAGAAAGAAATAATAAATAAATAAATAAATAATAAATATCGAGAACAAGAGAAGAGTCCTTGAGAGTAAGTTGTGGGAACATTTCCGTGATGGGGGTGAGTGAAGTTATCTCTTCTTGTTCAAGAGCCTGTGGTTGAGGGGTAGTAACTGTTCCTGAACCTTGTGATGTGAGTCCTGAGTCCTGATGGAAGCAGCAAGAAGGGAGCATGTCCTGGGTGTTGGCCGGGGGGGTGTCCCTGATGATGGGTGCTGCTTTCCTGCGACAGCTTTTCATGTAAGTGTGCTCAATAGTGCTGATGGTTTTTCCCATGATGGACTGGGCCATATCCATGACTTATTTTAGGGTTTTCTATTCAAGTGCATTGGTGTTTCCATACCTGGCTGTGATGCAGCCAGTCAATATACTCTCCACTGCACATCTGTAGAAGTTTGTCAGAGTTTTAGATGTTGTGCCAAATCTCCACAGACTCCTCGGGAAGTCATAGTCATAGTCATACTTTATTGATCCCGAGGGAAATTGGTTTTCGTTATAGTTGCACCATAAATAATTAAATAGTAATATGTAAATTATGCCAGGAAATAAGTCCAGGACCAGCCTATTGGCTGAGGGTGTCTGACCCTCCAAGGGAAGAGTTGTAAAGTTTGATGGCCACAGGCAGGAATGACTTCCTATGACGCTCTGTGTTGCATCTCGGTGGAATGAGTCTCCGGCTGAATGTACTCCTGTGCCCACCCAGTACATTATGTAGTGGATGGGAGACACTGTCCAAGATGGCATGCAACTTAGACAGCATCCTCTTTTCAGACACCACCATGAGAGAGTCCAGTTCCATCCCCACAACATCACTGGCCTTACGAATGAGTTTGTTGATTCTGTTGGTGTCTGCTACCCTCAGCCTGCTGCCCCAGCACACAACAGCAAACATGATAGCACTGGCCACCACAGACTCGTAGAACATCCTCAGCATCGTCCGGCAGATGTTAAAGGACCTCAATCTCCTCAGGAAATAGAGGCGGCTCTGACTCTTCTTGTAGGCAGCCTCAGTGTTCTTTGACCAGTCCAGTTTATTGTCAATTCGTATCCCCAGGTATTTGTAATCCTCGGGAAGTAAAAGCGCTGCCGTGCTTTCTTCACAATTGCACTTGTGTGCTGGGCCCAGGACAGGTCCTCTGAAATTATAACATCGTTTCCTGACACTCTCTAGCTCTGATTCTCTGATGACGACTGGCTGATGGATCTCTGGTTTCCTTCTCCTGAAGTCTAACCAGCGGTAGTGTGTAATTAATGTACGTTCACTGGTGTCTTGGTTACTAAACTCTGCATCTGATTGTTGCAGCGTCCTCTGGCTCGATGTTGTCAATATTCCGGACTCCACCAGGCGTTTGACTGCTTTTGGCTGTCAGAATGGATTTGTGAGGGTTTCTCATGTCGATCAGGAATCTAAAGGTTAGAGCTGTCCCACTCCATGTTTCAGAATTGACTGATCTCTGTAAATCTCATCAGTGCTGGGGGAGCCCTTGTCACACCATCTGTAGTTCTGGACTTCCTTTCCTGAATACCTTCAGTTCTTGACTGTTCACTCTTTAAGCTAGCCTGCCTTTGCTAAAACCATTGGACATCTTGTTTTGCCATGGTGAAGATGCTAAGAAGTGCAGAGGCTGAAACTTGCTGGCTCCTCTTATCTGAACTAATTCAAAAAACTACCTATTCATCCCCATATTTCAGCCAAATCTCTGAACCCGCTGTCTGTCTGCCACCTCCTGACCTCCTGCTCTCCGCACCCCAGTCCGGTGTCAGTAACTCACCACTGTTCTCTCTGGTTTTGAGCAGCTGTCCTGCAGAGTTGGGATGTGGGTCAGGATGGCCCGATCTCCACAGTGCTTCTCTTCACGTTACCCAATGACCGTCCTGGCAGCACAGACAGCTCAAGTGTTGGTGAGTGGACGATGACTTCCCCCTCCCCTCTCTCCCCACCCTCTCCCCCCTCCAACTCCCTCCCCAACCTCTCCCCCTCCCTCCCCACCCTTTCCCTCTCTCCCCCCACCCTCTCCCCTCTCTCCCCTTCCCACTCCCCTCTCTCCTCTCTCCCCTTCCCACTCCTCACTCTTCCCACCCTCTCCCCTCTCTCCCTCCACCCTCTTCCCTCTCCCTCCCCACCCTCTTCCCTCTCCTTTCCCGCCCTCTCCCCTCTCTCGCCCTCTCCCCTCTCCACCACCCCCACCCTCTCCCCTCTCTCCCCCACCCCTCTCCCCCCTCCAACTCCCTCTCTCTCCCCCTCCAACTCCCTCTCTCTCCCTCCACCCTCTCCCCTCTCTCCCCACCCTCTCCCCCTCCAACTCCCTCCCCACCCTTTCCCCTCTCTCCCCCCACCCTCTCCCCTCTCTCCACCCCACCCTCTCCCCTCTATCCCCCCCACCCTCTCCCCTCTCTCCCCTTCCCATTCCCCACTCTTCCCCACCCTCTCCCCTCTCTCCCCCACCCCTCTCCCCCCTCCAACTCCCTCTCTCTCCCCCCTCCCTCTCTCTCCCTCCACCCTCTCCCCTCTCCACCCCACCCTCCCCCTCCAACTCCCTCCCCACCCTTCCCCTCTCTCCCCCCACCCTCTCCCCTCTCTCCACCCCACCCTCTCCCCTCTATCCACCCCCACCCTCTCCCCCCTCTCCCCCCCCACTCCCCACTCTCCCCACCCCTCCCTCTCCCCCACCCACTCCCCCCAACCCCCTCCCCACCCTCACCCCCACCTCTCCCCACCCTCTCCCCCCCCCCCACCCTCTCCCCTCTCCCTCCCCACCCCACTCCCCCCCACACCCCCCCACCCTCTTCCCACCCCACTCCTCCCCCTCCCCCACCACCCTCCCCTCTCCCTCCCCCCCCCTCTCCCCTCCTCCCTCCCACCCCCCACCCTCTCCCCTCTCTCCCCACCCCTCTCCCCCCTCCAACTCCCTCTCTCTCCCTCCACCCTCTCCCCTCTCCCTCCACCCTCTTCCCTCTCCCTCCCCACCCTCTCCCCTCTCTCCACCCCCACCCTCTCCCCTCTCTCCACCCCACCCTCTCCCCTCTCTCCCCACCCTCTCCCCCCTCCAACTCCCTCCCCACCCTTTCCCCTCTCTCCCCCCACCCTCTCCCCTCTCTCTACCCCACCCTCTCCCCTCTCTCCCCCCCACCCTCTCCCCTCTCTCCCCTTCCCACTCCCCACTCTCCCCCACCCTCTCCCCTCTCTCCCCACCCCTCTCCCCCCCAACTCCCTCCCCACCCTCTCCCCTCTCTCCCTCCACCCTCTCCCCTCTCTCCCTCCACCCTCTTCCCTCTCTCTCCCTCCACCCTCTTCCCTCTCCCTCCCCACCCTCTCCCCTCTCTCCACCCCACCCTCTCCCCTCTCTCCACCCCACCCTCTCCCCTCTCTCCCCACCACCCTCTTCCCTCTCCTTCCCCGCCCTCTTCCCTCTCCTTCCCCGCCCTCTCCCCTCTCTCCCCCACCCTCTCCCCTCTCTCCCTCCACCCTCTCCCCTCTCTCCACCCCTACCCTCTCCCCTCTCTCCACCCCCACCCTCTCCCCTCTCTCCCCCACCCTCTCCCCTCTCTCCCCACCACCCTCTTCCCTCTCCTTCCCCGCCCTCTCCCCTCTCTCCCCCCACCCTCTCCCCTCTCTCCACCCCCACCCTCTCCCTTCTCTCCCCACCACCCTCTCCCCTCTCTCCCCCCACCCTCTCCCCTCTCTCCACCCCCACCCTCTCCCTTCTCTCCCCACCACCCTCTTCCCTCTCTCTCCACCACCCTCTTCCCTCTCCTTCCCCGCCCTCTCCCCTCTCTCCCCCCACCCTCTCCCCTCTCTCCCCCCACCCTCTTCCCTCTCCCTCCCCACCCTCTCCCTTCTCTCCACCCCCACCCTCTCCCCTCTCTCCCCCCACCCTCTCCCCTCTCTCCCCACCACCCTCTTCCCTCTCCTTCCCCGCTCTCTCCCCTCTCTCCCCCCCACCCTCTCCCCTCTCTCCACCCCCACCCTCTCCCCTCTCTCCCCTCCCTCATCCCCTCCACTCTCTCCCCCTCCCTCATCCCCTCCCTCATCCCCTCCACTCTCCCCCCACTCTCCCCCCCACTCTCTCCCCCTCCCCTCTCCCACTCTCCCCACCACCCTCGCCCCATCCTCTCCCCTCTTTGCTCCCCATCCTCTCTGTCCCCCATCCGCTCTCTGTTACCCAACCCTTTCTGCCAGCCCCCTCGCCCCCCACCTCTCACCCCCCCCCATGTCCCTCTGCACCCCTCAGACATACGACTTCTTGAACAGCATCCTACAAAAGGATCTTACTTCTTTCTCTCCTCATCCAGGTAGCTATTCTGGTGAAGGCCATGACTGTCTGGGTAGTTACGACTTGCTGGTGACCTCCACAATTGAACTCTCCGTGGTGTACAGGTTAGTTGTCGAGGAAGTCGGGATTTTTGTTACAACGTAAATCTGTCATGGTCAGTTTATGGGAAATTCTCCCTGAGTATTCCCCAAGCGGTAAGAAAGCCCGGGATTTCACCGCAGCTTGAGGTTTGCCCTTTTGCGTTGTTCGTGTCCCCCTTCAACCTTTGCTCCTTCAGGGTCTCTGGGAATCCTGGCCAACCAGGGCAATTGTCCACCTCCTTCAAAGAAAGAGGTTTCCCATTCCAGTATATCCATCCATGGCCTCCTCCACTGTCACAATGAGGTCACACTCAGGATGGAGGAACAACACCTTATATTCTGTCTGGGTAGCCTCCAACCTGATGGCGTGAACAGCGATTGATTAAACCTCCGGTAATGCCCCACCCCACCATACCCCATCCCCTTTTCCCTCTCTCACCTTACCTCCTTGCCTGCCCATCGCCTCCCTCTGATACTCCTCCCTCCTGTTCTTGCTTCCATGGCCTTCTCCATGTATCCCTTTCACCAATTTACTTCCCAGCTCTTTCCTTCACCCCTCCCCCTCTCGGTTCCTTGTGTTTTTTCCTCCTCTCCTCACACCTTTTAAGCCTACTCCTCAGATTTTTTTTCTCCAGACCTGCTGAAAGGTCTTGGCCCAAAGCATCGAGTGTACTCTTTTCCATAGATGCTGCCTGACCTACTGAGTTCCTCCAGCATTTTGTGTGTGTTGCTCGGATTTCCAGCATCTGCAGATCTTCTCTTGTTTGCAAACTTCCTTTGATGTTTCATTGTGTTGGAGGGGCCTCTACCTGCACATTGTTGTTGGTGCGTGGATATTGGGTAAGCCACCTGTCCGTTCAGAATCAGGTTTCATCTCACCGGCATGAGTTGTGAAATCTGTTGTTATGCAGCAGCGGTACAGTGTAATACTTAATAATAAAAACTGTGCATTACAGGAAGGAACGTGTAAAGTAAATTTACACCTCACCGCGTACAACCCTGAGATTCTTTTTCCTGCAGCATACTATACAATAGTAACTTTAATAGGATCAATGAAAGATCAAGTACAGCATAGAAGGCAACAAACTGTGCAAATGCAAATATAAATCAATAAATTTTAAAAAGTTAAATATGTAGTGGAAATAGAGAGGAAAGAAAAAGTTCATGGGTTCAATGTCCATTCAGTAATGGGATGGCAGAGGGGAAGAAGCTGTTCCTGAATCATTGAGTGTGTGTCTTCAGGCTTCTGTACCTCCTACCTGATGGTAACAATGAGAAAAGGACCTGCCCAGGGTGCTGGATGTCCTTAATGATGGATGCAGCCTTTTTGAGGCATTCCTCCTTGAAGATGTGCTGGATGCAGCGGAGGCTGGTGCCCGTGATGGAGCTGACTGAGTTTACAGCTCTCTGCAGCTTGTTTCAATCCAGTGCAGTTGTTTTCCCTCCTCATCTCCCCTCCTCCCATACCAGACGGTGATGCAGCCAGTTGGAATGCACTCCACAGTACATCTGTAGAAATTTGTGAGTGTCTTTGGTGACATACCAAACCTCAAGCTCCATGCCCAACTGGCTGAATGTGATATTCTAATTCCTGGTGGTGTAGCCCTTCAGCCCATTAAAGCAATACTGGTCTTCAGTGTAGTCCCATTTTCCCCCACGAATATTTACACATAACCTCTTCTCCCCACATTCTCGTCGCATGGGTTTTACCCCCCACGTACGCATTAATTTACAGTGACCAATTACCCGACTAATGTACATGTCTCTCCACACTCTGGCTAAAGAAATACCGCATCATCTCTGTTCTAAAGGGATGTTCCTCTATTCTGAGGCTGTGCTCTCTGGTCCTAGACTCCCCCACTACAGGGAGCATCCACTCTATCTAGGCCTTTCGATATTAGATAGGTTTCAATGAGATTTCCCCCTCATTCTTCTAAACTCAGCAAGTACGGACACTGAATAATCAAACTCTCCTCAGAGGTTAGTCCTTTCATTCCTGGGATCATTTTCATAAACCTCTTCTGGATTTACACCATTAGTTATGGGACTCGAAACTGCTCAGAGTACTCCAAATGTGGGCTGGCCAACAAGCTGGAAGGTGATAGGTGGAAAAGGTAAAGGGATGAAGAAGAAGGAATCTGATAGGAGGGATGAGTGGACCATGGGAGAAAAAGAAGACAGGGAAGGGGTAAGAGCTAGAATGGGGAAGGGAGAAAGAGGAGGGGAGAGGGGAGAAACTACCAGAGGTTGGAGAAATTGATGTTCATGACATCAGGTTGGAGCTACCCGGATGGAATATGAGCTGTTGCTCCTCCAACTACGAAGTGGCCTCGTGAAGGAGGCCACGGACTGACATGTCAGAATGCGAATGGGGAAGTTGAATTGAAATGGGCGGCCACTGCGACTGCCTGTCTATTGCGGATGGAGCGAAGGGGCTTGATGAAGTGCTTCCCCCAGTCTGTGTTAGGTCTCACCAATGTCGAGGCTGCACCATGAGCACCAGATATCATAGATGGGGGGGCTTGTTGGTGCTACAGTAACAGACTTGATCCTCAGCGTTTGATTCGTTGCCTTTTCTGACGGCAGGGATGTGCTGAAGAATGGCCTCGGTGACCAGGCCATCCTTCCAGAGAGTGACCAGTATGACAGTGTCCTTTGTGCTATTGTGGCTGATGTGGACTTCGATGGAGTGAAGGAAATTCTTCTGGGGACCTATGGGCAGGTAATGAGCTCAGCTTTAGCTTTTATATGTCACGTGCGCATTAAAACATACAGTGAAACGTACTGAGGATGTGCTGGGGGCAGCCCAGGTCACACTATACTGGCTTGCACAACGATTTACATGCAGTACCAGAGGTCGATGGGAGTAGGCAGTTTAAACAGTTCAGCATGGGCTAGATGGGCCGAAGGTCCTGTCTCTGCTGTACTTTTCCATGACTACGACTCTTATTAGGCTAGAATTAAATCGGGATTGCAGAGCGATGTGATTGAAGGACTGAAAGGGCCTGTTCTGCACTGTATCGCAATAAATAACAATCAAAATAAACAAGTGTTGTCGCACCTCCAGCACCAGAATAGCATGCCAACACTCACTAACTCTAACCCTTGGAATGTGGGAGGAAACCAGAACACCCAGAGGAAACCCACATGGTCACAGGGGAATCTAAAACTCCTTCAGACCACGCGGGAATTGAACCCTGATCAGTGATCTTTGGCACGGTAAAGTGATGCTCCAACCACTAAGCTTCTGTGCTGCATCCCCCCCACCGCAACCCCCAACCCCTTCTACATGGTATCTCGAAGTCTCCCGAATTTGTGTGTCCCATCACAAGTGACCTTGCCTTCGAGTGCCTGATTCTAATCCACTGGGATTCCCTCCCTGCCTATCCTGTTCTTTGGCCATACACGTAGAAACATAGAAAAGCTACAGCACAATACAGGCCCTTCCGCCCATTAATACTGTGCCAAACATGTTCTTACTTTAGAAATTACCTAGGATTACCCATAGCCTTCTATTTTTCTAAGTTCCTTGTACTTATCTAAAAGACCCTATCGTATCTGCCTCCACCACCATTGCCAGCAGCCCATTCCATGCACTCACCACACTCTGCATTTAAAAGAAACTTGCCCTGACGTCTCCTCTGTATCTTCTTCCAAGCACCTTAAAACTGTGTTCTCTCGTGATAGCCATTTCAGCCCTGGGAAAAAGCCTCTGACTATCCACATGATCAATGTCTCTCATCATCTTATATACCTCTATCAGGTCACCTCTCATCCTCCGTCACTCCAAGGAGAAAAGGCCAAGTTCACTCAACCTATAGCATGCGAAGGCATGCTCTCCAATCCAGGAAACATCCTTGTAAATCTCTTCTGCACCCTTTCTATAGTCCTTTCTGTTGTGTGGTGACCAGAACTGAGCACAGTACTCCAAGTGGGGTCTGACCAGGGTCCTATATAGCTGTGACATTGCCTCTCTGCACTTAAACTCAATCCCATGGTTGATGAAGGCCAATGCACCGTATACCTTCTTAACCACAGAGTCAACCTGCACAGCAGCTTTGAGTGTCCTATGGATTCGGACCCCAAGATCCCTCTGATCCTCCACACTATCAAGAGTCTTACCATTAATACTATATTCTGCCATCATATTTGACCTACCAATATGAACCACTTCACACTTATCTGGGTTGAACTCCATCTGCCACTTCTCAGCCCAGTTTTGCATCCTGTCGATGTCCCACTGTAACCTCCTCACTGACAGCTCTCCACACTATCCACAACACCTCCAACCTTTGTGTCATCAGCAAATTTACTAACCCATCCCTCCACTTCCTCAACCAGGTCATTTATAAAAATCACGAAGAAAAGGGGTCTCAGAACAGATCCCTGAGGCACACCACTGGTCACCGACCTCCATGCAGAATATGACCCGTCTACAGCCACTCTTTGCCTTCTGTGGGCAAGCCAGTTCTGGATCCACAAAGCAAAGTCCCCTTGGATCCCATGTCTCCCAGTTCTGGATCCACAAAGCAAAGTCCCCTTGGATCCCATGTCTCCTTATTTTCTCAATAAGTCTTTCATGGGGTACCTTATCAAATGCCTTGCTGAAATCCATATACACTACATCTACTGCTCTACCTTCATCAATATATGTGTACCATAAAATCTAGGGAATATCTTTTCCCTCAACGGAACATGAAACTGTCATCGTGAGGGCCGGTGTGATAGCCTAGTGGTTAGCATGACACTATTACAACAGGTCCAGTTATTGGCTGTGACCATGTGGGTTTCCTCCGGGTGCTCCGGTTTCCTAACGTGTGGGCATGCTGTGGAAGCATGGTGACACTTGTGGGTTGTCTCCTGCAAATCCTCGATCTGTGTTGGTTAAATGAGGCATTTCACGGTACGTTTCAATGTTGAAGCCCTCTGTTGGGGTTGACCATGAATGCTGCATTCTAGATGTCCATGTGATACACAAGCTAGGGCAGTACCATATACTGAGCAAGCTGTTGCCCATGTAGCAGGCCCCCCTCTCTTTGCATTTGATGAACCCAGAGGAAAGGCAGAGACAGATACAGTTTAGTACTAGTGGCATTGCAGGAGTTACCAATCAATGTTAAACTCAACGTTGGACTGCCCTAGGACCTCCAGCTCCGGATTTTGCAGATGCATGAACGGTGTGGTAGCGTAGTGGTTAGTACAGGCGACGTGGGTTCAATTCCTGTCGCTGCCTATAAGAAGTTTGTACGTCCTCCCCGTGACCACGTGGGTTTCCTCCGGGTGCTCCGGTTTCCTCCCATAGTCCAAAGACGTACCAGTTGGTAGGTCAATTGGTCATTGTAAATTGTCCCATGATTAGGCTGGGATTAAATTGGGGGTTGCTGGGTGGCGTGGCTCGAAAAGCTGGAAGGCCTACTCCACGCTTTATCTCGATAAATAAATAATTTTTTCCTTGGGGGTTTATTCCTGAAGTCTTTCTCATGAGTGGGTATAGCCATAAGGCAGCAGAGGTTTGAGATTAGAGTTTTGATGCACACGTGACAAATAAAGCAAATCCCTTTTATTCTTTCTCAAAGACGTACGGTTATTAGTCACAGTATAATCTGGCTGTGTGGGCTCATCGGGCTGGAAGGGCCTGTTACTGTGCTGTATCTCTAAATAAAATGTATTAAAATAAATTAGCAGGGCAGAGGAGCTTTCCTGGTACCCTGCGGAGAGTTATCCTTCAGTCAACATTTAGACCATAAGATGTAGGAGCAGAATTAGGCCATTTGGCCCATTGAGTCTGCTTTGCCATTTCATCATGGCTGATCCATTTTCCTCTCAGCTCCCATCTCCTGCCTTCTCTCATATCCCTTCATGCCCTGACTGATAAGAATCTATCAACCTTGGCCTTAAATATGCCCAATGACTTGGCCTCCACAGCCACCTGTGGCAACAAATTCCACAGATTCACCACTCTCTTGCTAAAGAAACTCCTTCTGATGTCCCTCTATTCTGAAGCTGTGTCCTCTGGTCTTAGACTCCCCCACTAAAGAAAACAGCCTCTCCATATCCACTGTTCACCGTTCAATAGGTTACCCTTTATTCTTCTGAATTCTAGTGACAATACAGAGCCATAATTCCTTTGATTACATCATCCTGTTGATGCTTCGTTGGTGTTTGTGGGATCTTGCTGTGTGCAAATGGACTGCCGAGTTCCCCATGTTACAACAGTGGTCGCACGAGGAGATGATCAAGAATTAAAGCTGTTTCTGGGGCATAGTTTGTTCTGAAGGGGAGGGATATTGTGCTATAGAAAAAAACCGTGCTCAGTGGCCACTTTATTAGGTACAGGAGGTACCTAATCAAATGGCTACAAAGTGTATTTCTGCATGTTTGCGGTCTTCTCTTGCTGTAGCCCATCTGTTCTGCACACCACTGCTGTAACAGGTGGTTATTTGAGTTACTGTCACCTTCCTGTCAGCTTGAACCAGTCTGGCCATTCTCCTCTGATGTTCAAAGTTAAAAAAGTTCAAAATAAATATATTATCAGATTGCATATATGTACCGTATACAACCCTGAGATTCATTTTCTTGTGGACATAAAATAAAGGCATCCGCTAATTTTGCGGGACCATAGATCTGCGCCTGGAAAGCCTTCACTCTGCAGGGTGCAGGCCTGGGCAAGACCAGCAGTTGCCCATGCTGCAAGTCTCCCCTCTCCACGACACCGATGTTGTCCAAGGGAAGGGCATTAGCTTGGCACCAGTGTCGTCGCAGAGCACTGTGTGATTCAGTGCCTTGCTCAAGGACACAATACGTTGCCTCAGCTGGGGTTCGAACTCACGACCTTCAGGTCGCTAGTCCAATGCCTTAACCACTTGGCCATGTGCTCACTGTGGACATACCCAACGAAACTATAGAATAATAGACTCAGTGAAAGACTGCTCCGGGTGCTGGGCAACCAGCGTGCAAAAGACAACAAGCTGTGCAAATGTAAAAAGAAAGAAATGATAATAAATAAACAATAGTTATTGAGAACATGAGATGAAGAGTCCTTGAAAGTGAGATCATTGGCTGTGGGAACATTTCAATGACTGGGCGAGTGAAATTAACCCTTTTGATTCAAGAGCTTGATGGTTCCTGAACCTGGTGGTGTAGGTCCTGAGGCTCCCGTACCACCTTCCTGCTGCTGGTAGCAGTGAGAAGAGGGCAGGTCCTGGGTGGTGGGGGTCCCTGATGATGGATGCTGCTTTCCGGCGACAACGTTCTGTGTAGAGGTACACAATGGCTTGGAGGGCTTTACCCATGATGGACTGGGCTGTATCCAGAACTTTTTGTAGCTTTTCCATTCAAGGGCATTGGTGTTTCCATACCAGGTGGTGATGCAGCCAGTCAATATACTTTTCACTACGCACCTATAGAAGTTTGTCAAAGTTTTAGATGTCATGTCAAATCTTTACAAACTTCTAAGAAACTATAGGCACTGCCATGCTTTCTTTGTAATTGCATTTGCAAGCTGGGTCCAGGGCAGGTCTTCAAAAATGATAACACTGAGGAATTTAAAGTTGCTGACCCTCTCCACCTCCGATCCCCTGATGTTAATGTGTCTCATGAAGGAGGAGTTTTTGCCCACAGAACTGCCGTTCACTGGATTTTTTTTTGTTTGTTTTTGCATCATTCTCTAAACTCTAGAGACTGTTGTGTATGAAAATTTCAGGAGATCAGTTTCTTTAAAGTTCAAAGTAAATTTATTATCAAAGTACACAAGTATATATGTCACCATATACATCCCTGTGATGAATTTTCTTGTGGACTTTATAAATGTATAGAATAATAACCATAACCGAATCAATGGAAGACCACTTAACTAGGACGTTGAACCAGAGTACGCAAGACAACAGACTGTGCAAATACAGAAATAAGGATATGAATTGTAAATAAATAAGTAATAAATGCCAAGAACATGAGATGAAGGGTCTTTGAAAGTGAGTTCATTGGTCATGGGAACATTTTAATGATGGGGCAGGTGAAGATATTCCCTTTGGTTCAAGAGCCTGATAGTTGATTGTTGATACTCAAACTACCCTGTCTGGCACCAACAATCATTCCATAGTCAGTCACTTAGATCACAGTTCTCCCCCATTCTGATGTTTGGACTGAACAACAACTAAACCTCTTGACCATATCTGCATGCTTTTATGCATCGAGTTGCTGCCACATGATTGGCTGATCAGATATTTGCATTAACAAGCAGATGTACAAGAGTACCTAATAAAGTAGCAGTTAAATCTATATTGCTGTCTTATTCGTTTATTTATTTCCTTTCATTTGTATTTCAGTGTCAAATTCCGTTCAATAACACTCTTGCAGAGTAAAATTGGGAAACAGACTTCACAGTCACAGAGTCATAGAAAAATATAGAATAGAAACAGGCCCTTTGGCCCATCTAGTCCATGACCAAACCATTTAAATTGCCTACTCCCATCAACCTGCACTGGGACCACAGCCCTCTATACCTCTACCATCCAATCTTTTCCTAAGCATCGAAATCAAATTCGCATGCACCACTTGTGCTGGCAGCTCTCAGGATCCCTCTGAGTGAAGAAGTTACCCATCATGTTACTCTTAAACTGTTCACCTTTCACCCTTAACCCATGACCTGTAGTTGTAGTCCCATCCAACCTCAGTGGAAGAAGTCTGCTTGTATTTACCTGATCTATATCCCTCATAATTTTGTATACCTCCTTCAAGTCTCCTCTCAATCTTCTACATTCTAAGTAATAAGTTCCTAACCTATTCAATTTTCCTTATAACTCAGGTCCTCCAGACCCAGTAACATCCTTGTGAATTTTTTTCTGTAATCTCTCAACCTTATTTACATCCTTCCAGTAGGTAGGTGGCCAAAACAGCACAGAATACTCCAAATTAGGCCTCAACAGTGTCTTATACAACCTCAACATAACATCCCATCATCAGTACTCAATACTTTGCTTCACTCCATTCTGAGAGGGAAGCACAGCGTTGACACCAGAATATCAAAATTACAAGTCCCAGTTCCAGCTCCCAGGGCTCTGCAACTCACGCACTCAGTATTATTTTCTATATTTGCACAGTTTGCCTTTTGCATGTTGGTTGGTTGTCAGTCTTTGCTAATGTATCATCATCATCATTGCGTGCCGTGTCGTGTGACGTGGGCGATCATGAGCTCATGACCATGAGTTTTTTCCACAGAGGTGGTTTGCCATTGCCTTCTTCTGGGCAGTGCCTTTACAAGATGGGTGACTCCTGTCATTATCAATACTCTTCAGGGGTTGTCTGCCTGGTGTCAGTGGTCACATAACCAGGACTTGTGATCTGATGATGATGAGGAGTTGACGTCATCATCATCATGTGATATGCATCAGCTGTTCATACGACCATCCACCAGCTGCTCCCATGGCTGCATGTGACCCTGATCGCGGTGGGGGTGGGGGGGGGGGGGTTGGTGACTGAGCAGGTGCTACACCTTGCCCACAGGTGACCTGCAGGCTACCGGAGGGAAAGAGAGCCTTACACCTCTTTTGGTAGATACATATCTCCAACCTGACACTCCATGTATTTTTCCACAAATTCTATTATTTCTATATTTTCCTGTAAATGCCTGCAAGAAAATGACTCTGAAGGTAGTTCATGATGACATATATGTACTTTGATAATAAACTTTAAATTTACTTTGATTTTGACATCAGACTCCTGAACCAGTGTGGATAACTTCACTCACCACAATGAGCCTCAGGTCCCACACCACCAGGTTCAGGAACAGTTATTACCCCACAACCATCAGGCTCCTGAACCAGTGTGGATAACTTCACTCACCACAATGAGCCTCAGGTCCCATACCACCAGGTTCAGGAACAGTTATTACCCCACAACCATCAGGCTCCTGAACCAGTGTGGATAACTTCACTCACCACAACACTGAACTGATTCCACAACCTATGGACTCACTTTCAAGGACTCTACAGCTCATGTTCTCAGTATTTTTTTTATTTGCACCTTTGTCTTCTTTTGAACATTGGTAATTAATCAGACTTTGTTTATGTGTAGTTTTTCATAAAAGCTTTGTTTTCCTATGAAATCCAAATTCAACGTAAGCCTGAAGGATTTATTCTTCAGAGTCCTGGTGTAAAGGTAGGAGCAAACCTTGTTAGAAGTTCAAAGTAAATGTTATTCTCAGAGTACATAAATGTCACCACATGCAACACCGAGAGTCATTTTCCTGCGGGCATACTCAGCAAATCTATAGAATAGTAACTATAACAGGATCAATGAAAGATCAACTAGAAGACAAAACTGTGCAAATGCAAATATTGTTCAGATTGGGAAAGGGATACTTTCCACTGAATGTCTCTGCTTAGTAAACTTTGGAGACCCATCGAATGTTGAAAGGCCTTCATAGAGTGGATGTGGAGAGGATGTTTCTTATGGTGGGAGAGTCTAAGACCAGAGGACACAGCCTCAGAATAGAGGGATCTCCATTTAGAACGGAGATGAGGGGGAACTTCTTTAGCGAAAGAGTAGTGAATCTTTGGAATTCTTTGCTACAGGTGGCTGTGGAGGCCAAGTCATGGAGTATATTTAAGGCAGGGGTTGACAGATTCTTGATTAGTCAGGGCATGAAGGGATATGGGGAGAAGGTAGGAGATTGAGGCTGAGGGAAAATGGATTAGCTATGATGAAATGGCAGAGCAGACTCGATACGCCAAATAGCCTAATTCTGCTTCGATATCTTATGGTCCTGTGGGAAGTTTGACTTACAGCCAAAAGTCGTGTAATGGGATTGCATTCAGTCTCTGATGGGAGGGGAATGGAGAGGTAACGATTGGCGACAAGAGATTGTGAGATAACCATTTCAGAGCCTTGGCTACGGACGACTTCCCTGAACTGGCTTCTCTCTCTCTCTCTCTGTAGGAGCTGCTGTGCTACAAGTCATGTGTTGGGGGTATCCCCGACCCTGAGGCGGTGGAGTCAGGCCTGGTTTCCCAACTCCGAGGAGAGTTCCGGCTGCTCTGGAGAAGAAGCTTCCTGAACCCCTTGCTGTCCATGGTCTACGTTGACCTCACCTGTGATGGGGTCTGTGAACTTGCAGTCGAGTCTCTTAAGGGGTTACACATCTTGCAGGTAATCCATGAAGGCTCTTCTGCCTTATGTGGTTGTTTAGATAGTGACCAGTTATGTTTATCGGTATAGTCCACCTTGTTATTTCAGAATCAGTTTTAATATCACCAGCAACACACACAAAATGCTAGAGGAACTCAGCAAGCCAGGCAGCATCTATGGAAAAATGTACTGTCCTTAATGATGGATGCCGCCTTTTTGAGGCCTCACTCCTTGAAGATGTCCTGGGTGCTGGGGAGGCTAGTGCCCATGATGGAGCTGACTGAGTTTACAACTCTCTGCAGCTTATTTCATTCCTGTGCAGTAGGCCCCTCCACCCCACAACCCACCCTCGTACCAGACGGTGATGCTCTCCACAGTACATCTGTAGAAATGTGCTAGTGTTTTTGGTGACAATACTAAATCTTCTCAGACTCCTAATGAAATATAGCTGCTGTCTTGCCTCCTTTGTAACTGCATCGATATGTGGCGGCAGGATAGATCTTCAGAGATGTTGACACCCAGGAACTTGAAATCTTTACACGTCTGATCCATCGATGAGGACTGGTGTGTGTTCTCTTGTCTTCCCCTTTCTGAATTGGTTCGTTAGTGTTGAGTGCAAGATTGTTGCTGCGACACCTCTCCACTGGCTGATCTACCTCACTCCTGAACGCCCTCTCGTCACCACCTGAGATCTTGCCAACAATAGTTGTATCATCAGCAAATGTACAGGACGCCCAGGAACAGGCCCTTTGGCCCACTAGCTAGTTAAACTAGTAGATGCAATGCACGAGCACTAGCCTCCGTAATGTCCAGGACATCTTCAAGGAGCGATGCCTCACAAAGGCAGCGTCCATCAGTAAGGACCTCCACCACATAGTAACAATGAAAACAAGGCATGTTCTATCAGGGAGGAGGTACAGGAGCCTGAAGACACACACTCAATGATTCAGGAACAGCTTCCTCCCCTCTGCCATCTGATTTCTGACTGGGTGTTGAACCCATGAACACTACCTCAGTACATTAAGTTTTGAATTTTTGGACTATTTATTTAACTTAACTTTTTAAATATATATACTTACTGTAATTTACAGCCTTTATTATTAGGTATTGCAATGTACTGCTGCCACATAACAAATTTCATGACATATGCCGGTGATATTAAACCTGATCTGAACTAAACTGGTCCCTTCTGCCTACACAATGTTATCATATCTCCACATACCCTGCGTATTCATTTGCCTGTCTAAGAGACTCTTAAACACCTCTATAGTTTCTGATTCCACTACCAACCCTAGCAATGTATTCCAGGCTCCTGCTACTCTGTGTAGAAACAAAACTTTCTCCACACATCTGTCTTGAACTTTGAAACCCCTCTCCCCCACATTTAGTTCATGCTGCCCCATTTAAACTGCCTAGTCCCATTGACCTGCCCATGGACCTTAGCCATCCGTGTACCTACCCCTTGGACCCCAGCCATCTTTAAAGGCATGGTATTGGTCATCTTGACCCTTGGGAGAAAGATCCTCGCTGTATACCCTATCTATACCTTTTATAATTTTATGAACTTCTGTCACGTTCTCTCACTCCAGAGAATACACCCCACTTTATCATGCTCTCTAATCCAGGCAGTCTCCTGGTGAACCTCTTCTGCACTCTCTCCAAAGCCTCCACATCCTTCCTGTGATGGGGTGAGCAGAACTGAATGTAACACTCCAGAGTTTTACAAAGCTGTGATATAACTTCCTCACTCTGGCTCTCTGGTACTGAGTGCCTCAACTAATAAAGGCAAGCATGTTGTACGCCGCCTTTTCCACCACGGCAGCCTGTGCAGCCACTTTGAAACCATAGACTCATCTTACCCGAGTGTGGCAGTAGGAGCTAGAGGAGCTCCTGGTTTTCTCCCTCAGTAAATTTGAGATTGCACACCCTGCCCAACTTATACCTTGTCCTATTCACCCTGTGCACGCTGACCCACACTGGCCCAGCCTATCCCGTCTGTCCTTAGAACTCAAGCCCTCCAGTGCCTGAATCTTTTAGTCATGTACTGTAGAAAAGTACGGCTCAGAAACTGGCCCTTCTGCCCTTCCAGTCCATGCTGAAAGCATTTCTTCCTTTCTTTATTAATCTTTTTATTGATTTAAAAAAAGCATAAATACAATCAAGAGGAGATTAATTTAAAATCTACAAGTAACAATATAAACCAAGATTAAGATAGACATTGTCAAAATCATAGATATTGTTAAAACTAGTATAAAATATATAATTTAAAAAAAATGAAAATAACAATTCTCCTCTTACCAGTTTATGAAGAGAAAGGAAAAAACATTGGGTTTTAAATGAAAAGAAAAAAAAACCCCACTACACTATATATTTAAAAAAACCAAAAAAAAAGGGACTGGGCAGTCCATTTTGAGGATACGAACAAAAAAGAAAGAAAGACTTTCTGATCAAATTGAAAACTTCGAAAAAAAGGACTGGAAGAGTAATAAATCAAATTAAATGAAAATATTTGATAAAAGGTTGCCATATTTGCTCAAATTTAAAGGATGTATCAAATGTCCGACTTCCTATTTTCTCTAAACTTAAACAGGACATAATGGAGGAGAGCCAATAAAAGACCGTAGGTGGATTAGAATCCTTCCACTTCAGTAAAATGGTTCTCCTAGACAGTAAGGTCGATAAGGCTATCATACGTTGAGCGGAAACAGGAATATTTCCTGCTTCCGATGGGATCATCCCAAAAACTGCCGTAAGTAAATTAGGTTGTAGATCCAGATCCAAAACTTTTGATAGTATTTTAAAAACATCTCTCCAAAAGTTATCTAGATTTATACAAGACCAATACATATGAGTTAAAGTGGCCAGCTCAGTATCACATCTGTCACAAATAGGATTATTATTGGGGAAAATACGCGCTAGTTTATCCTTTGACATATGGGCCCGGTGCACTACCTTGAGCTGTATCAAGGAATGACGGGCAAACGTAGATGAGTTGTTAACCAAATGAAAAATTTTACTCCATTCATTATCTGAAAATGACTCTTGAAGTTCCGATTCCCAGGCGCGTTTAATTTTATCACTGGATATCATTTGTGAACTCAATAACCGTTTATAGATTATAGCTATCAACCCTTTTTGAAATGGTTTAAACTGAAAGAGAACATCTGTCATATTAGGTGGTTAAGCAGAAGGGTAATTTGGTAACAAACCACGTAAAAAATTCCTAATTTGTAAATATCTAGAAAAAGTGTACATTAGATAAATCATATTTCTCCACTGAGAAAAAGACATTAAACAGCCCTCTAAAAACAAATCTGAAAAAGTTATTATTCCCTTGGTTTTCCAAATTAAAAAGGCCTTATCCAAAGTTGATGGTTTAAAAAAATAATTGAGATGGATATTACTAGAAAGAATAAAATTATTTAACTCAAAAAATCTACGAAACTGAAACCAAATTCTTAATGTATGTTTAATAATGGGATTAAATTCTTGTCTGCTAATCTTAGAAAACAAAAAGGGAAGAGGAACTCCCAGTAAAGAGGCCAAAGAGAATCCTTTCACCGAGTTTACTTCTAGATCCAGCCATGAAGGATATTCGTGTATATCTGAATAGTGAATCCAAAAAGTAATACATTGAATATTAATTGCCCAATAATACATTCTAAAGTTAGGCAAAGCCATACCACCATCCTTTTTAAATTTCTGCAATAAGGGTTTACTCAATCTAGGATTTTTATTGTTCCAAATATAAGATAAAATTATAGAACCTATTCTGTCGAAGAACTTTTTAGGAACAAAAGAAGGAACTGCCTGAAATATATATAAAAATTTCTGAAAACTGTCATTTTAATATCATTAATTCGACCTGTTAATGATAATGTCATAGGCGACCATTTAGAAAGCATTTGTTTGGTGTAGCCAATTAATGGGAAAAAATTATATGTATAGAGATCCTTCATATCTTTAGTAATTTTAATACTAAGATAGGTAAAGTAATTTTTAGCAATACTAAAAGGTACTTAATGATTTGATGATTTGGATCCGAGTAATTATTAATAAGAAATAACTCACTTTTGTGTAAATTTAATTTATACCCAGAAAAACTACTGAATTCAGAAAATATAGATAACATAGAAGGAATAGATTTCCTAGGATCTGAAATATAAACTGCATATAATGAAACCTTGTGTACTTTGTCCCCTCTCTTAATACCCTGAACGGTGTTAGAATCTCTAAGAGCAATAGCAAGGGGTTCTAAGGCCAAGTTAAATAATAAAGGGCTGAGAGGTAATGTTACCCTGTCGAGTAATGTTATGTTATCTAAAATAGGGAGGTTTTTGATTACTATTATAACAGCAGCCACAGGGGCATGATAGATCAATTTGATCCAGGAAATAAATCCCGGGCCAAGATTAAATCTTTCCAGAACCTCGAATAAGTAAGACCACTCCACTTTCTCTGCATCAAGAGAAACAGCACATTCAGATTCTTTAGATGGAGAAGAGTGAGTAATATTTAATAGTCTTTGAATATTAAAATGTGAATATCTGTTTTTAATAAATCCAGTTTGGTCATTGGAAGAAACAGTAAGTAAAATATTCTCAAGTCCATTAGCCAAGATCTTAGAGAGAATTTTAAAATCCACATTCAATGGAGAAATTGGTCTATAAGAGGCGCATTCAGATAAATCTTTATCTTTTTTAGGAATTAAGGAGATTGAAGCTTCATAGGAAGTTTTTGGGAGAGTCCCAGAGGATATAGAGTCAGTGAAAATTTGACATAAATGAGGTATAAGTATATCAGTAAAAGTCTTATAAAATTCCACTGTATATCCATCTGGTCCTGGAGCCCTAGCTGATTGGAGAGAGGATATAGCCCTTGCTATTTCCTCTCGTTTAATAGTTGCATCTAATGTATTCATATCTTGAATAGAGATTTTAGGTATATTCACTTTTTGCAAAAAAACTATCCATAAAAGTAATATTATCTGACAATTCAGACATAAAGATTAGAGTAGAAATCCATAAATATCTTATTAATTTCATAAGGATCTGCCGTTGCAGTTCTATCAGGTCTTCGTATTTTCAGGATCTGTCTTCTAGCCATATTTGCTTTTAACTGACCAGCTAATAATTTGCCTGATTTGTCTCCATGTATATAAAATTGGCTTTTGGAATTAAAAAGTTGCTGTTCAATGGGAAAGCTCAAAAGCAAATCATGTTGTGCTTGGATTTCCACCCTTTCCTTAAAGAGATCTTCACTAGGTGTTACTGAATAGAGTTTATCTATTTCTTTAATCCTATTAGTGATCAGTAAAAGTTTCGCCTTAGTTTTCCTTCTTGAACCTACCAAATATGAAATTATCCGTCCCCTAAGAAAAGATTTCATCGCATCCCGAGTAACCAAATTTGACATTCCCTCAGTTGTATTCAATTCAAAAAATAGAGAAATTTGTTCTTTAATAAAATTTACAAAAGTTGAATCTTGCAACAATGAAATATTAAATCTCCACTGAGGTATGTGAATATTATCAGAGAGTTCCAAAGTTAGTTTCATAGGTGCGTGATCTGACAGTGCAATCACATCATACGCACACTCAACAACAGAGGGCACCAATCACATATCCAAGAAAAAATAATCAATTCTTGAATATTTATGGTATACATGTGGAAAAAAAAAGAAAAATCTTTTTCTTTAGGAAATTTAAATCTCCAAATGTCGACCAGACCGTATTCTAATAAAAAAGAATTAATACAAGTCACAGCTTTATTAGGAAGTGACGGATTGGTGGACGATCTGTCAATCAACGGGTTAAGACAGCAGTTAAAGTCACCGCCCATAATCAACTTGTATTCATTTAAATTCGGCAATACAGAAAATAGCTTCTTAAAAAATTCAGGGCTGTCTATATTAGGTGCATATACACATACCAAAGCTGCCTTTTGACCACATAACAAACCAGTAACAATTAAGTATCTTCCAATTAAATCAGTAACAGCATTAAAATGAACAAAAGGGATTTTAGAATTAATAAAAATAGATACCCCTCTTATTTTATTTACTGATAAAGAATGAAATAAGGGCCCCTTCCAAAATTAAAAAAAGCGATTTTCATCCTGTCTACAGATGTGTGTCTCCTGCGCAAAAATAATATTTGCATGAAGTGTTTTTAATTTCTTAAAAATCTTTCTGTGCTTAATAGGTTGGTTCATACCATTTAAATTCCAAGATATTATATCGATTTTATTAAGATCCATATTTAAAATTTAATTTAAAAATTTTATAAAGTAATCTAACATGCAGGTGCAACCTAAATTGGAAGAAAGGGCAAAGCTTGACTTGATCAGAAAGAAAAGCAAAATGATTGACAAAGAAAAACCTCTCAGGACTGCCCAGTTGAAAAAAAACTAACCTAATAGACCCACCCACCTCCCCCAAAAGCCCAGAAATCATCCAATAGGCAAACAACATGCCTATCTATTGACCCTTAACCCGTCTTCAGATGGCAGCTCCATTTACAAAGTAAAAAGTTACCACCACCAAAAAAACATAACAAAGAATACATAAAGAAGTAAACAAATTCCAAATATTTTCATATTATGTCTAACAGTAGTTAAGACCGAATTAACGATGGCCATCTTAAATCCATTTAATATACACAGCCATGTATTCAAAAAAAAAAGATAAATCCCATCAACTAATATATACTACAACTAATATTAAAGACTTACAAATCAAAGAAAAAATAAATAAATATATATGTGTTAAATTCAGAACTACATTAACTGTTAAAGCAAACAACAACAGATCTAAGTAAGTTAACCAAGTCTGTATCAGAACATTGATAAAAACAAAGAGCGGACTTTCATTAACGGCGTTACAAACCACTCCCAGCTAAGGATCAACTTTTCAAATTGCTTACGAAGTGGACTTAAACTCTTTTATAAATTTCCAACCATCTTCTGGAGAGTCAATCTGTTTTGGATGAGCATTGGGTGGAGTAATCATCAGACGTGCCGGGTAATGCAGTGATGGGTGACAGCTCATTTTAAAAAATTCCGCCATCACTTCCGGATATTTAATTCTTTCGCCATAAATCTCTGGGGCAAAATCTTCGGGGCAAAATCTTCCACTGTACGAATCTTAACTTCATTATAGATTAGCTTATCCCTTTTCCTTGCATTCCGAAGAATAGCTTCTTTGGTTGTAAAATAATGCAAACAGAGAATTACAGGACATGGTTTAATTTCGGCTGATGGTTTAAAATGCCGAATTCGGTAGGCTCTGTCCAATATCGGACAGACTGCGAGAATGTCACTAAAAAGTGAATATAATATGTTTGAAAAAAACTTTAGTGGCTCACCGGTTTCCGTATTTTCAGGCGAATCCAGTATACGTAGATTCATCCTGCGATTTCTGCTTTCCAAATCAATCGTTTTCTTCTTAATTCTTGATAATTCTGAAGTATTCTCATTAATTTTCTTTTCCATAAAAGACATCTTCAAATCCTGTTCCTTAATAGATTGATCCATTAATTCAAATTCCCTTTCAATTCTGTGAGTACTCTGCTTAAACATCTGATAATCGATCTTCCAAATTCTTCAAAGACTCCTGAATGGCGATGATGGTTTTTTCAAACAATTCATTAGCTTTCGTCAATGTGTCCATTTTGGTATCCAGCGTACCGATCGTCATATTAATAGCTTCTATTAAAGAGCGCATTCTTTCTGAAGTAGAAACTTCCTCTGATTTCTCTGTTTGTTGCGGATCAGGAAGAGTTTTGCCACTCCGTAATTCGGTTCCAGCCATCATAATTAAATCGTAAAATCCTTCAGCAAATATAACAAATCTTCAAACTTGCAATGGATCTAGCAGTGGAAAGTAAGTTGTGAAAGACGGAGCTGAGACAAAAAAATGTCTTACTCCATTCGCTGCCAAATGGAGACTCGAAAGCATTTAAACTGCCTACTTCCATCAACCTGCACCAAGACCATAGCCCTCCCATCCATCTACTTCTCCAAACTTCTCCCTAGTCCCATCAACCCCTACCGGGACCATAGTCCTCCATGCCCCTTCCACCCATGTACTTATCCAAACTTCTCCCTAGTTCCATCGATCCCCACCAGGACCATAGATCACCATCTCTCTCTTATCCATGTACTTATCCAAACTTCTCCCTAGTCCCATCAACCCTCACCTGGACCATAGCCTTCCATGCGCCTCCTATCCTGTACCTATCCAACCTTCTCTTAAACATTGAAATTGAGTTCGCATGCATCCCCTGCGCTGGCAGCTTGTTCCACACTCTCACCACCCTCTGAGTGAAGATGTTTCTCCATACGTTCCCCTTAAACTTTTCACCTTTCACCCTTAACCCATGATCTCTGGTTGTAGTCCCACCCATCCCACCCAACCTCAGTGGGAAAAAGCCTGCTTGTGTTTACCCTCTCTATACCCCTCATAATTTTGTATACCTCTTTCAAATCTCCTCTCAATCTTCTACGTTTTAAGGAATAAAGTTCTAACCTATTCAATCTTTCCTTATAACTCAGGTCCACCAGACCCGGTAACATCCTTATAAATTTTCTCTGTACTCTTTTAAACTTGTTTATGTCTTTCCTGTAGGTAGGTGACCAAAACTGCACACAATGCTCATGTTAGGTCTCACGAGGTCTTGTACAACTTCAACATAACATCCCATCTCCTGTACTCTCATTACTTTGATTTATGAGGCCAATGTGCCAAAAGCTTCTTTATGAGCCTATCTACTTGTGCTTATACAGGAGAGTAGGTTTAAGACACAAGTCACTACTGAGATAATTAAATTAGAGGGCTAAAGAGCATGCTGTTCCCCAGAGTTGCAGTGAGATGCACTGAAAGAAGCAGACTCTTCAACCGTTCAAGGCCATTTTGACCATCAGCTTCGGATTTATTCTAAGTGTATGTTCATAGAACATAGAACAGTACAGTACAACAATGTTGTGCCAAACCAGCTAAAAAGTAAATCAAAAAACACCCAAACACTAATCCCTCCTACCTACACCATGTCCATATCCCTCCATCTTCCTCACATCCATGTGCTTATCCAAATGTCTCTTCAAAGCCTCTAATGTATTTGCCTCTACCACCAGACCAGGCAGCACATTCCAGACAGTCACCACTCTCTGAGTAAAAAAACCTACCCCTCACATCCCCCTTGAACTTACCCCTTCTCGTCTTCAAATCATGCCCTCTGGAATTAGATATTCCTACCCTGTGAAACAAGTACTCTCTGTCCACTTGATCCGCCTCTCATAATCTTATAAACCTCTATCAGATCTCCCTCAGCCTCTGATGCGCCAGAGAAAACAACCCAAGTTTATCCAGCTTCTCGTGATAGCACATGCCCTCTAAACCAGGCAGCATCCTGGTAAACCTCTTCTGTACCCTCTTCGAAACCTCTGCTGCAATATATAATAATAGAGATAACAAACTGTGAATTACAGTAACATACTGTGTGTGTGTGTGTGTGTGTGAAATCAGTAGTGCAGGAAAGGAAATAAAAGTAGTGAGGTAGTGTTCATGGGCTCAATGTACACTCAGATGTCAGGTGGCAGAGGGAAAGAAGCTGTTCCTGAATCGTAGAGTGTGTGCCTTCAGGCTCCTGTACCTCATTCCTGAAGGTGACAATGAGAAGAGGGCACGTCCTGGGTGGTGAGATCCTTAATGATGCATGCCACCTTTTTGAATCATAGCTCCTTGGATGCTACAGAGGCTAGTGCCCATGATGGAGCTGGCTAATTTTACAACTCTCTGCAGCTTGTATCGATTCTGTGCAGTAGCCCACCCCACTCACCCCTAAATACCAGATGGTGGTGTAGCTAGTTAGAGTGCTCTCGACGGTACAGCTTATTGAACTATTTTCTCCCAGTCTCTTAAAATGAGAACTTAAGACAGTACAGTACAGGCCGTTTGGCCCAAGTTGTTGTGCAGACCCTTCCACCTACTCTGAGATCAGTTCTGCTGGTAACATCAGGTGATTATCCTGCATTTACACTTCCTCTTGACCTCCCTTGCTGTCTTGATCGTCTCATTTTGACATTTTGACAAATTCTTCCCTACCTTCTTCATTGTTTGTTTGTTTATTTAGTTGAGATACGGTGCAAATAGGCCTTTCTGGCCCTTCAAGCTGTGCTGACCAGCAATTCCCCCGATTTAACCCTAGCCTAATCATGGGATAATTTACAATGAACAATTAACCTACAACTAGCATGTCTTTGGACTGTGGAAGGTAGCTGGAGCACCCAAAGGAACCCCCCCCCAGTCACAGGAAGAACGTACAAATTCCTTACAGACAGTGGCAGGAATTGAACCTGTTGTGTAAAGCGTTGTGCTGACCACTTGCTACTGTGCTGCCCATTGTTGTTAAAAGGCAGAGAATTATTTGTTAGTGACGTGCTTTAATCAAGCATGGCTCAGCAGAGCAGCCAGCAGCTATGGAGGGTCTTGGCCTGAAACTTCGACTGCTCACTTCCCTCCGTAGATTCTGCCTGATCTGCTGAGTTTCTGCAGAACTTTGTGCTTCTCGCTCTCTCCAGCATCTGCAGAATCTCTCATGTAAGCCTGCTTCTTCCTTCATTGTTGCACAGCACAGTTTAACCAAGACAGCAGGCCTGGTGTTGGAGAGGCTTCGTTCCAGAGTGCCGGTGCTGGAAACCCAGGCAGCGGAAGAGGACGTGGTGCCTGAGGACAACGGGCAGCTGGCAGAGGCTCCGGGCAATGTCCTGGAGGAGGATTGAGGGGCAGGGAGCTGAACACAGCAGATGAAGTCAAACCCACCAAGCTTCCTAGGTAATTGATTTACCAACTCTATCCCCACCCCCAAGACCTTCCCCTTCTCAAGCTGGTCCATTTCTGCCCTACACAGCAGCGCTGTGCTTGGTTACTCTCTCTGGAAAGATCTCACACAAGTTTGAGGGACACGTCTACCAATCAGCGTGGAAGGACGTCTTTGTGTTGGGGGTGGTGTTACCCGAGGAAACAAGAGGGAGAGAATGAACGCACTAAGATCTCCCTTCTCTCCCACTCCGTCCATCATATACCAGGGCAGAGTTGCTGAAATCTCTGCTGTGTACGGTGGAATCAAAGGCTTGTGGCCAAGGTCACTCAAGCTGAAAAGAAATGGTTACTGACCCTCCTCTTTTTAAGCTTTAATTTTAAACGGGAGATTAAATGACAAGAATCTGAAGCTGCGTCCCACGTGGTGGTTAAACGTCTGCTAACCTAGTCCCATTCGTCCCGATGTCTTTACGAACGTGGTTGAATGGGAAGGCCATTGATGCAGACTGCTCATTACAGGAGGAACGCTGGTGGTGATGTCACACTGACCGTGCTTGGCGTTCCCTTTCATTGACTGGTGCACGGTTACTGCTTTCACTGGTGGCTCAAGTCAGGAGCATCTCTGCCTTGGAGTCAGGAGGTCGTGGGTTGGAGATCCACTCCAGAGACAGGAATGGAGAACTGAGCTCCCTCACGTGGATACGGTGAAAGATGCCCACTGTGAGCCAGGGGGAGCTCCTCCATTGTTTAACCCTAAGTAGGATATCACCGTGTGTGGGAGCTTGCTGTGCACTATTGCACTTCAACACTTCGAAAGACAATTTCAGGGATCAGCTCAGAGCAGGAATTGTGTAAATCCTGTTCTTGGTGTTGACCACTGAAACGTTTTAGAAATAGCATTTATTATGGTGTTAAGTTATTGCATAATTTGTATATTAATTAAATAACACCGCACAGCAAATTTTTTTGGAAGTGGTATGTCCTTTTTTTTAAATTTATGGTAGAATGTTTGAAGCTGAACTCAAATATAATTTGACTATTTGTATCACATAGGGATTTGGAGAAACAATAAATTAACTTTTATTGAATATAATGTGTTTAATTGCATAACAGTGTTGGCACTTTGCAATAGTTCAACTCAGCTAACAATGTTTTGTTGATGATTTTCATTTGTACTCAGTGTCTGAGGCTTCTCACTTAAGTGTCCGACAATAATCAGCCAGCATTGATGGATTCCAGTTGCCCTGATACCGTTTCTCCATGACTGTAATGTACTGGTGAAACCTCTCACTGTGCTCGTCACTGTCAGCGCCAAGATTTGCAGGGAAGGAGTCTAAATGGGAATGCAGAAAATGAATCTTTAGTGACATGTTGCACTTCGTGGTTTTGTGTGCTTGAAGCATGTTGTCAACTAGCTGCATGTAGTTTGATGTCTGCAGTTGCCAAGAGAATTTTCAACAACATCCTTGAATGCCTTCCATGTGATTTTCTCCAGTCCCACTAGAAGTTCTTCAAATTGCCTGTCATTGATGACCTGTTTGATTTGTGGACCAACAAAAATTCCTTCCTTAATCTTGGCATCAGTTATTCTGATCTGAATTATGAATTGAAACAAATGTAGGCGATTTAAAAAAAATGCTACATGATAGGGAAATTTCATGGTGATTATCATGATCATCAGTCCAAACTCCATAAGATACACCAAAAAAAATTCCAGAAGCAAAATCTTTGTTGTCCAGTGTTATTAGTTCTCACTGTTGAAAATTTGCCTCCTCCACACAAGTAATTCAAGTTCAGAACATGCAACATATTTTATTTCCTCTGCTGGGATTTGAAGTGTGATGATTTTACTCTGTCTTACAGCTTGCTGAGTAGCTGATGGAACAGTCCCATCAGTCCCACTCACCTCCCCACATTTCCCCGTAGTCTATACTCACTGTTATCCCCACTAACTGCCCTGCCGCTTGCCTCTGCAGACCTCACACACAACTAGCGCTAGAGATCCTGATCAAACCTAGAGTCAGTGGAGGGATTGCTTAGTCCGTGGGACTGTTCGGGGGCAGGGAGCAGACATACTTTGTGTTACAGGGGTCTCCCACAACCGCAGACTGTGGAGAGCTATGCCCTAATGCAGTACTATGTTTTTACCTCAGTGAAAAGAGTTAAATATCTCTGCCCTATGTGCCTGGGACATTTTGTGGTTTTATACTGCTCGCTGATGGAATATGTGCTCAGTGGTCACTCTATTAGGTACCTCCTGTAGCCCAGGGGTCCCCAATCTTTGTTACACTGCGGACTGGTTTAATATTGACAATATTCTTGCAGACCGGCGGATTGGGTGAGAGAGCGTTCAAGTAGGGTTAAACTCACCTCAGCATGTCTTTTACATTTAGGGTTGCCAATTTTCTCACTCCCAAATAAGGGACAAAAGTAGCAGTCAAATCCTGGGACACTTCTGTTTACCCCAGGATAGACTACCATTACCATGAAGCCTTGCGTGGGCACCTGTGTGCGCATGCGCGTACGTGCCGATTTTTTTTTTCCCCACAAATCAGTTTTGACTTAATCTTCCTGACTACGCTGTACATACATTATTTCTACTTTATATAGGCTGTGTATTTATCATATCATTCCTGCTTTTACTATATGTTAGTGTTATTTTCGGTTCTATGTGTTATTTGGTAGGTTATTTTTTGGGTCTGGGAATGCTGAAAAAATTTTCCCATATAAATTAATGGTAATTGCTCCTTCGCTTTACGCCATTTCGGCACGAACGGTTTCATAGGGACGCTGTACCTTAGCGGGGGAAATACGGGACAATGGCGGTCCCGTATGGGACAAACCAATTTAGCCCAATATACGGGATGTCCCGGCAAATACGGGACAGTTGGCAACCCTGTGTTCAAGTTCCACAGTGCGTGACAGGGAATGAGGAAAGGTGCAGCTGACTCATATCGTTTTCTCACGGCCCGGTAGCACATGCTTTGCGGCCCGGTGCCGGTCCGCGGCCCGGTGGTTGGGGACCACTGCTGTAGCTTTTCCACTTCAAGGTACTGAACGTACTACGACAACTGTTCTCTTTTCCGTAGATGCTGCTTGGCCTGCTGAGTTCCTCCAGTATTTTGTGTGTGTTGCTCAGATTTTCTGTTGTTACTGAATGTAGATAGTGTTTTTGCGGGCAGTTCTACCTGAGCTGCACATTGTCTCTATACCAGCAGATGGCAGGATTGTTCACTGGTTTGCACTCTGGCTAATAATGGGCTGCAGTAAAAATGCCGTGCTGAAGCAAAGCATCAATTTAAAAAAATTATTCAAGCTGTGGCTGAGCCAGCATTGAATTGCCTGTCCCTGTTCGCCCTTGAGAAGGTCTTCTTGACCCGCTGCCACCCTGGAGCTGTGGGCATACCCACAGTGCTGTTTGACAGGGAGTTCAAACAATAAGTCCATGACACATAGGAGCAGAAATAGGCCATTTGGCCCATCGAGTCTGCTCCGCCATTTCATCATGGCTGATCCACTTTCCTTCTCAACCCTAATCTTCTGCCTTCTCCCGGTATCCCTTCATGCCCTGACTAATTACCAACCTCTGCCTTAAATACTTGGCCTCCATAGCAGGCTGTGGCAATGAATTCCACAGATTCATCACTTCCTGGCTAAAGAAATTCCTCATTTTTGTTATAAAAGGACTCCCCTCTATTCTGAGGCTGTGTCCTTTGGTAGTAGACTCGCCCAGCATAGGAAACCATAGTCTGTGGTGGCCAGTGCTATCATGTTTGCTGTTGTGTGCTGGGGCAGCAGGCTGAGGGTAGCAGACACCAACAGAATCAACAAAATCATTCATAAGGCCAGTGATGTTGTGGGGATGGAACTGGACTCTCTGACGGTGGTTTCTGAAAAGAGGATGCTGTCTAAGTTGCATGCCATCTTGGTCAATGTCTCCCATCCACTACATAATGTACTGGGTGGGCACAGGAGTACATTCAGCCAGAGACTCATTCCACCGAGATGCAGCACTGAGCGTCATAGGAAGTCATTCCTGCCTGTGGCCATCAAACTTTACAACTCCTCCCTTGGAGGGTCAGACACCCTGAGCCAATAGACTAGTCCTGGATTTATTTCATAATTTATTGGCATAATTTACATATTACTATTTAACTATTTATGGTTTTATTACTATTTAATTATTTATGGTGCAACTGTAACGAAAACCAATTTCCCCCGGGATCAATAAAGTATGACTATGACTATGAAACATCTTCTCCACATACAATAACAATAGAGTTATTGGGGCCTTTCAACATTCAATAGGTCTCAACGAGATTTCCCCCCCATTCTTCTGAATTCCAGTGAATACAGACCCAGAGCCATCAAACACTCCTAATATGACAAACTGTTCAATGGCGGAATCATTTTCGTGAGCCTCCTTTGAAACATCAACGATGTCAGCACATCCTTTCTAAGACGAGGGGACCAAACCTTCTGACAGGTGCTGTTCCCCATACTCTAGTTGGTAGAGATGGTGAGTTTTGGAGAGTCTTGGCCGTTGCTGCAATGTGTCCTGTAGACAATGCAAGGCACTGCCAGGATGCGTCGATGCTGGCGTGAGTGGACAGTTGTGGATGGGGTGCCGGTCATCCTGTGTCCTGTATGGTGTTGAGATTCCCTCCCCCTTCACCCTTCTGTTCACCACCCCGGCCTCTTACCTCTTCTCACTTCCCCCTAGAACCCCCCCTCCTTCTGCTTCTCCTCCCGTCCATAGAAACCATAGAAACTACAGCACAGAAACAGGCCTTTTGGCCCTTCTTGGCTGTGCTGAACCATTTTCTGCCTAGTCCCACTGACCTGCACACGGACCATATATCCCTCCATACACCTCCCATCCATGTATCTGTCCAATTTATTCTTAAATGTTAAAAAAGAACCCGCATTTACCACCTCGTCTGGCAGCTCATTCCATACTCCCACCACTCTCTGTGTGAAGAAGCCCCCCCTAATGTTCCCTTTAGACTTTTCCCCCCTCACCCTTAACCCATGTCCTCTGGTTTTTTTCTCCCCTTGCCTCAGTGGAAAAAGCCTGCTTGCATTCACTCTATCTATACCCATCATAATTTTATATACCTCTATCAAATCTCCCCTCATTCTTCTACGCTCCAGGGAATAAAGTCCTAACCTATTCAACCTTTCTCTGTAACTGAGTTTCTCAAGTCCCGGTAACATCCTTGTAAACCTTCTCTGCACTCTTTCAACCTTATTTATATCCTTCCTGTAATTTGGTGACCAAAACTGAACACAATACTCCAGATTCAGCCTCATCAATGCCTTATACAACCTCATCATAACATTCCAGCTCTTATACTCAATACTACGATTAATAAAGGCCAATGTACCAAAAGCTCTCTTTACGACCCTATCTACCTGTGAAGCCACTTTTAGGGAATTCTGTATCTGTATTCCCAGATCCCTCTGTTCCACTGCACTCCTCAGTGCCTTACCATTAACCCTATATGTTCTACGTTGGTTTGTCCTTCCAACGTGCAATACCTCACACTTGTCTGTATCAAACTCCATCTGCCATTTTTCAGCCCATTTTTCCAGCTGGTCCAAGTCCTTCTGCAGGCTCTGAAAACCTTCCTCACTGTCTACTACACCTCCAATCTTTGTATCATCAGCAAACTTGCTGATCCAATTTACCACATTATCATCCAGATCATTGATATAGATGACAAATAACAATGGACCCAGCACTGATCCCTGTGGCACACCACTAGTCACAGGCCTCCACTCAGAGAAGCAATTCTCTACTACCACTCTGGCTTCTTCCATTGAGCCAATGTCTAATCCAATTTACCACCTCTCCATGTATACCGCTATCAGATTCCTTCCTCTCCAGCTCACAACCTTTCCCACCCACCTGGCTTCACCTATCACCTTCCAGCTATCCTCCTTCCCCTCCGACCACTGTTTTATTCTGGTGTCTTCCCCATTCCTTCTCAGTCCTGAAGAAGGGTTTCAGCCTGAAATGTCGACTGTTTTTTCATTTGCACAGATGTTGTCTGACCTGCTGAGTTCTTCCTGAATTTTGTGTGTGTTACTCTGTCAGACACTGTCTGACCTGCTGAGTTCCTCCGGCATTTTGTGTGTGTTACTCTGACCATCGACACTGTCTGACCTGCTGAGTTCCTCCAGCATTTTGTGTGTGTTACTCTGACCATCGATACTGTCTGACCTGCTGAGTTCCTCCAGCATTTTGTGTGTGTTACTCTGACCATCGACACTGTCTGACCCGCTGAGTTCCTCCAGCATTTTGTGTGTGTTACTCTGACCATCGACACTGTCTGACCTGCTGAGTTCCTCCAGCATTTTGTGTGTTACTCTGACCATCGACACTGTCTGACCTGCTGAGTTCCTCCAGCATTTTGTCTGTGTTAATAAGTCAGAGGATATAGCACATTATAGCGCAGTACAGGCCCTCCATCCCACAATGTTGTGCTGACCTTTTAACCTGCTTCAAAATCGAGGTCCCCTCCCTCCCACACAACTGTCCATTTTTTCTTTCATCCACGTGCCTATTTAAGAGTCTCTTAAATGTCCCTAATGTATCTGCCTCCACCACCACCCCTGGCAGCGTGTTCCTTGCACCCACCACTAACCTACCTCAGACATCCCCACTGTACTTTCTTCCAATCACCTTAAAATGATGCCCCTCAGTATTAGATATTTCCACCCTGGGAGAAAGCTGCTGGCCCTCCATACAAGTCTCATCACCTTTACCGTTCATTCCTAGCTCACTCAATCTTTCCTCACAAGCCCCTCCCAACCTTTCCTCATAAGAGATTCTCTAAAGGACGGACGGGGAATGCTGAATTCAGTGATGGTAATGCCACTGACTCCTTCGAGAGGACCACAACCTTTTCATTGTTTGGAGGTTTGCGTGCCTCAGTGACCCGGAGAGCTGTACTGGCTGGAGTCAGGGCTTTATGCTTTGGCTCTTGCTCAGGTCACCCATGCCAAGCAGGACAAGGACCAACAACGCCAAATTAGCACACACAAGTCCTGACAAGCCGGATTAAGAGGTTGAGAAGAGAAGGAGTACAAGCTGACGTGTGCACCAGACAGGCTTGCACGATTACTGGGATTTACTGGACTTGACGTTAACACTTCCAGCAGCCGTGATGAGACTCAGACTTCCCCAAAGGGCAGAGGCCCTAAGAGTGGTCCACCTGTCCTTCAGGTTCTGAGGGTCAGCACAGAGCTAACAACCCTGACTGGTGAAGCAAACCTGTTACAGTGATTAAGAATTCTTCGACATCTGGGTGTGACGGTATTCCTGAGTCTTCACCCGGGATTTACGTGACTGACAGTGGTAAAAACTGCGAGGAAGCTAGTGGCACAATGAAGGAGGTCCTGAACACCACCAGAGATGAAGGACCTTCATTAACAAGAGAAAATCTGCAGATGCTGGAAATCCAAGCAACACACAAGACGCTGGAGGAACTCAGCAGGCCAGGCAGTCACGCTGAAGGGTGTCGGCCCGAAACATCGACTGTACTTTTTTCCATTGATGCCACCTGGCCTGCTGAGCTTCTCTAACATCTTGTGTGTGTTGGAGGATGTCATCAATGCCCCAAACACCAGGCAAGAGAGAATTCCACTGAGTGAGGGCTGGACTTTCCCCTGTTGAGTATCACAGTTGCCTGGCACTGGTGTAATATGAAACCTTTTGGATGAGTCATCAGAGGCTGGGGAAGTCTGAGCCTCATTATGGCTGCTGGAAGTGTTAAATTCAAGTCCAGTAAATTCCAGTAATTGTACAAGCCTGTCTGGTCCCCGAGTCAGCTTGTACTCCTTCTCTTTCCCCGCCCTCTTATTCTGGTCTGTCACGACCTGTGTGTGTTACTCTGGAGCTATTGACCATTAGAACAAGACTGGAGACCGCTTCACCGAGCACCTATCTTCCACCTGCCAGAAGAAGCAGGATCTCCCAGCGGCCACCCATGTTAATTCCACTTCCCATTCCCATTCCGACATGTATTCTGCCAGACTCTGCAGAAAAAAAATCTTCCTTGTTTTGAGTACGAGTAGATGGTATGATTAACCATTAGACATAGGATCAGAATTAGGCCATTTGGCCCATCAAGTCTCCCGCCATTCCTTCATGGCTGATTTATTATCCAAGTTGAGTGAACTCGGCCTTTTCTCTTGGAGCGATGGAGGATGGGAGGTGACCTGATAGGGGTGTATAAGGTGATGAGAGGCATTGATCGTGTGGATAGTCAGAGGTTTTTTCCTAGGATTGAAATGGCTATCAGGAGAAAGCACAGTTTTAAGATGCTTGGAAGCAGGTACAGAGGAGATGTCGGGGTAAGTTTTTTATGCAGAGAGTAGTGAGTGTGTGGAATGGGCTGCCGGTGACAGTGATGGAGGTGGATATGATAGGGTCTTTTAAGAGACTCCTGGATAGGTACATGGCGCTTAGAAAAATAGAGGGCTGTGGGTAACCCTAGTAATTTCTGAAGTGAGTACATGTTTAGCACAGCATTGTGGGCTGAAAGGCCTGTATTGTGCTGTAGGTTTTCTATGTTTCTATGTCAGTCCATGGTTTTCGCTTCTGTCGCAATGAGGCCACACTCGGGCTGGAGGGGCAACACCTTATATTCCATCTGGGTAGCCTCCAACCTCATGGCATGAACATCGATTTCTCCAACTTCTGGTAATTGCCCCCTCCTTCACTATTCCCCTTTCCTGTTTCCCTCTCTCTCCTTATCTCCTTCCCTGCCCATCACCTCCCTCTGGTGCTCCTCCTCCTTCCCTTTCTTCCAGAATCTTATGTCCTCTCCTATCAGATTTCCTCTTCTCTAGCCCTGTATCTCTTTCACCAATCAACTTCCCAGCTCTTTAATTCACTCCTCTCCCTCTCCCGGTTTTATCTATTCTTTTTAGCGTGTCGCACCAGACAGTCAGCCATTCTTGGCCTGCGCGTGGTGCCAGGACTGGTCTCCTTTCGGATTAACCGGGTCACGATGTGAACGTTCCTGACTCGACCCTTGTTTTTTACGAGGCCGAGTGGCTAGCTCGATGCTCAATCCGACACGGATGGAGAGTGTGCTCGGGAGGTGGATTCGAACTCGGGAGCCTTCGCTCTGGAGTCCGGCTCTGATGCCATTGTGCCACCAGCTGGTGGTTTTATCTATCACCTGTCACCTTGCACTCCTTTCTCCTCTCCCCCCACCTTCTTACTCTGACTTCCCCCCTAACTTCTCACTCCTGAAGAAGGGTCTCAGCACGAAATGTCAACTGTACTCTTTTCCACAGATGCTGCCTGACCTGCTGAGTTCCTCCGGCATTTTATGTGTGATGCTTTGTAATTCCAGCATCTGCTGATTTTCTAGTGTTTGTGAGTAGGGCAAGGAGGGTTGATAATGTACACAGTGATTGGTCCCTGAACCTGCCCCCACCCCCCCCATCCAAAACAGAGTACAAGGTTTGACATTTTGGGAAAAGATACAAAGAAGGTGAGAAGAAACATGTTTTGCTCTGTGGTTGTGATCCACCCGTTGTGATGGTGGAAGCTGCCTCTTGGAGTTTCTGTGGGAAGGGGGGTCACTGTTTGAGGGAGAATAATATGCAAGGGCAGGGATGAATTCTGGCAGGAGCTGCCTGAGACTCCATGGGGTCCTGTCATTGGCTAGTCTGAGGGTCAGCACAGAAGGGAGTTCGGGGTCCTGTCATCGGCTAGTCCAGGGGTCGATCCCAAAGGCCGCTTGCGGACACGTCATCGGCTAGTCTGGGGTTTGACACCAAAGGGAGTTCGGGGTCCTGTCATTGGCCAGTCCAAGGGTTGACACCAAAGGGAGTTTGGGGTCCCGTCATCAGCCAGTTGGGGGTTTGATACCGAAGGGAGTTCGGGGGCCCGTCATTGTCTGGTCCGGGGGTTGACGCTGAAGGGAGTTCGGGATCCTGTTATCGGCTAGTCTGGGGGTCAACTCTGAAGGGAGTCTGGGGTCCCATCATTGGCTGGTCTGGGGGTCAATACCGAAAGAAGTTTTGAATCCTGTTATCAACTATTCCAGGGGTTGATACTAAATGTCAAAGGTCAATCAGAAGTGTGATGCCATAGCCCAGTGTCAAAGCCTGGAGGCCCAGAGGTCTGTCCAGGAGCTGGAGGACTGTCCTTGTGGGTGGTTGGGAAGGAGGAATGGGGCTTGTTTTGTTGGTTGTTGTGTTCTGTGTTCTGCTGATCATTTGGGGCTAAGTTGGTGCTGGAATGTGGGGTGCCCCCAGCACGTCCTGGGGTCACGTTGGCTCCTAACATAAACGATGCATTTCCCTGCGTGTTTTGTTGCACGTGATAAATCTGGATCCGAATCGCCTCATTCCGTGTCACAACGATCAACAGGTAATTTTAAATGCACTTTACTTCCACACACTACAATGGTGATTTTTTTGCCGCCTTGGGATTTCTCAGGATAGGTAACCAAGACAACCATTTGTAAGGTGGGAAACATGGCTACTAATTCGTCTCACACAGAGCGGTGTGATACTTGTGGTGGGGCCTGGGTCTGGGCTCTCTCAGCCATCAGATGGCACCGCTGACCGGGATGACGCACAGCATGAAGCCACTCAGTTCTGGGAGACTGCGATTGTGCTTTGCACCCTCCCTCCCTCCCAGTGCAGTCAGGGTAGAAATTAGGGAGTAAAAAGAAAATGAGAAATTATCCAGAATGTATAATATTTATTCAAAAATCTTTACAAGGTGCTGTAACCAATAGTAAGAACAAAATATAATTTATTTGTAGGGTTGGGGTAACTGGAAATTGCTGTATATCACACTTCAATATTTGTCCCACCTCTTTCTGCTCTAACAATGCCCCGTCTCTTCCTGGATCCATTTGTTGTGTCTCTTCCTGTCTGCTCATAACTTACTGAGACTAGATATTTGACTGTGTCAGACATCACTGGTTGTGATTTTCCCCTGTTGTCTGCACTGCTGTAATCTCCAGATGACAAGAGGGAATGCGGAAACTGAGTCCGACGAGAGGTGGGCTACCGTGTAAGCCTGCCAACGCGGGAGCTGTGGGGGATGGCCACAATAGAGTCTCTGCTTAAGGCTGTCGGGGTGAATGACCATTTGAAGGCTGGATCCCCAGTGCAGGGGCTCCGGGTGAGTTAAACTGCTGGGAGGACGAACTGAGTATTGAGATAGGTTCTGATAGTAGACATCCAACTCTAACAGAAACATAGTCGTTCGACGCAGGCAGGTAGATGCATCCATGTGGATGGGAGATAGTCCCGGCAATCCATCGGTGTTTGGCCGTGGCATTTCACAACGGGGAGCCACATCAAGACCCTTGGATTTTGGCCTGGAACTTCCCGGCAGTCCTGCTTTGGTGGTGTGGGTTGAGGGGTTGGGGGCTTCTCACAACAGGGTCAGCTGCTCCTCGTGCTGGGAGCATGGGGTCCCGTCAGCGGGTGCGTACACGAAAATGAAGGCCGTCCCTTCCTTCTGATGCATCTCCTGCTTGACCTGCTGGGGGCAGGCGCCTTCCTCCAGTCGCTTGTAGGAGCTGCCCCTCACCAAGAAGAGGCCGTAGACCTCTGGCTCCGACACCCCGAACTTCTCGGCGCACGCCTTGCACACCTCTGTCACGGTCATGTGAGCGGGGGCCAAGATGGTCACCTGGTTCCCACCGGGCTCTTGTAGCGAGATAGACAGCAAATCCTTTGTGGGAAGAAGAGACAAGGCGAAGTTAGTGGCAGAAACTTTTAATTTCTGACAAACATCCTCATCTACACCAAAGCTCAGAATCGTCTCAGTATTCCTGGGGGCATCACGGGCACAACCCTCCCCACCAGCGAGGACATCTTCAAGAGGCGGTGGCTTAAGAAGGCAGCATTCATCATTAAACACCCTCACCATCCACATCTTACAGGCAAAGCCATGGAGCGTTACAAGACAAAAACAGGCCCTGCAGTCCATCTAGTCTGTTCCAAATGGTTTTTCTGCCTAGTCCCATGGACTATGGCCCTCCATGCCCCTTCCATCCATGTACTTATCCAAAACGTGGCAATCAAACCCATATCCACCACTTCAGTGGGCAAATGGTTCTACACTCACATCACCTTCTGAGTGAAGAAATTCCCCCTCAGGTTCCCCTTAGGCATTTCACCTTTCACCCTTAACCCATGACCTCTAGTTCCAGTCTCACCCAACCTCAGTGGAAAAAGCCTGCTTGCATTTACCCTATCTATACACCTCATAATTTTGTATACCTCTACCACATCTCCCCTCATTCTCCTACGCTCCAAGGAATGAAGTCCCAACTTCTTTAACTTTCCCCTATAAACTGAGGACCTCGAGTCCCAGCAACATCCTTGCTGAGTTTCTCTGTGCCCTTCAATCTTATTAACATCTTTCCTGTAGGTAGGTGACCAAAAATTAGGCCTCCCCAACATCTTATACAGCTTCAACATAACATCCCAGCTCCTGTACACAATTCTTTGAATTATGAAGGCCAATGTGCCAAAAGCTCTCTTTATAACCCTATCTAACTGAGACTATTACGAATATCTGAGAGAACGTACAGGAACTTGAAGACTCATACTCAACATTTTAGGAACAGCTTCTTCCCTCCGCTGTCAGATTTCTGAATGGTCCATGAGCTCCACCTCATGTTACATCTTTAGTACAGCTTATTTATTTCTGTAACTTGTAATCTTTATATCTTGTTGCATCAAAACAACAAATTTCAAAACGTATCATCATTATGTGCAGTGTTGTATGGCATTTTATGGCAAATTTTTCTACAGAAGTGGTTTGCCATTGCCTTCTGCACAGTCTCCTTACAAGACGAGAGACCCCAGCCATTATCAATACTCTTCGGAGATTGTCTGCCTGGTGTCGGTGGTCACATAACCAGAACTTGTGATCTGCACCGGCTGCTCATACGACCATCCACCACCTGCTCCCATCGCTTGACGTGATCAGGGTTGGGGAGGCTGAGCAGGTGCTACACCTTGTCCAAGGCCAGGGAGGGAAGGAGTGCCTTGCACCTCCTTTGGTCGAGACCTGTCTCCACCCTGGCGCCCAAATGAATAATAAACCGGATTCCAATATGGACAGTCCCAACACCTTATTAAGGTGCAGTCCATGCGGTGAAATGCAGGGTCTGCAGAGAGAAGTCCTCTCCGCTACTGACAGCATCTACAGGCCCCTATCCCCCATCCCCATCTTTTCACCGCCACCATCAGGCAGGAAGTACAGAAGCCACCAGGTTTAGGAACAACTCATTTCTTACAGCAACACACAAAACACGAAATGCTGGTGGAACACAGCAGGCCAGACAGCATTTTGTGTGTGTTGCTTGAATTTCCAACATCTGCAGACTTCCTCGTGTTTGCGTCATTTCTTACAACCATTAGTTTCTTGAACTGACTGCACAGTCCTAACTCCACCTCTGCAACAGGACACTACCGACCACCTCTTGCTCTGCAGATTATATTGTTTGTACCAATGTCTTGCTTTGCACACTCTTTGCTGTACTATTCCTGTGCTGTACTGGTCTACCATCTATGTTCTCTGTTCCGTACTTGTACATAAGACATAGTTGGAGATTTGGCCCATTGAATCTGCTCCTCCATTTCGTCATGACTCTCTCTCTCAACCCCATTCTTTTGCCTTTCCTTGTAGCTTTTCACGGTCTGACTAATCAAGAACCTATCAACCTCTGCCTTAAATACATCTGATGACCTGGATGAATAAACAGTGTCCCGTGACAATGAATTCCACAGATTCACCACCCTCTGGCTAAAGAAATTCCTCCTCATCTCCATACAGATAACCATAACCTTAACAATATGATTTGATGGAGAGGGGATGCATATTTACTTAAACAGGGCTTTCAATCCAGAAGGTTGGGCAACACTGGGCAAGAGTTTTGATTGGCTGTAAGATTAGACATGTCTATTACGTACTATAAATACAAGAGATTCTGCAGATGCTGAAATCCAGAGCAATGCACACAAAATGCTGGAAGAGCTCAGCAAATGAGTTGCATCAACAGAGGGGAATAATAGCTGATGTTTCAAGCCAAGACCTTGCATCAGGACTGGAAAGGAAGGGGGCAGAAGCCAGAAAATGGTGAGTGTGGGGAAGAGTACAAAGTGGCAGGTGACAGATGAGGGGGAATGAAGTAAGAAGCTGGGTGGTGATTGGTGGAAAAGGTAAAGGGCTGAAGAAGAAGGAATCTGATAGGAGAGGAGAGTAGACTATGGGAGGAAGGGAAGGAGGAGGGGAACCAGAGGGAGATGATGGAAAGGTGAGAAGGGAAGGTTAATAGGGGAGCTGGAATGGGTAAAGAGAGATAATTAACCTGGTAATTTCCCCCCTCCTCCTTCCCATAAGAGATTCTGCAGATGATTGAATTCCAAAGCAACACACAAAATGCTAGTGGAACTCAAGGCAACATCTATGGAGGGGATTAAAGAGTTGACGTTTCAGGCTGAGACCCTGGATGGAGCAGTAGCGGCCAGAAATGTCGACTCTTTATTCCCCTCCGTAGAGTCTGCCTGACCTGCTGAGTTCCGCCAGCGTACTGTGTGTGTTACTCACGATTTCCGGCACCTGAGAGGGAAAGGATGATAAGGTTAGGACTCCATTCCCTAGAGCCGAGAACATGAGGGGAAATTTGACAGAGGTATACCAAATTATGAGGGGTAAATGCAAGCAGGCTTTTTCCACTCAGGTTGGGTGAGACTAGAACTAGAGGTCATAGGTTAAGTGTGAATGGTGAAAAATTTCATGGAAACCTGAGGGTCAATCTCTTCCCTCAGAGTGCAGGACAAGCAGCCAGTGGAAGTTGAGAATGTGGGATGACTGCAATGTTTAAGAGCAGTCTGTGTAGGTAAATGGATGGGAGGGATATTTAGGACTCTACTCCAGGTATAGGTTGATGGTGTGAGGCAGAAGAACAGACTAGATGGGCTGAAGGGCCTGTTTTTGAGCTGTAGCTCTCTGACTATAAGGAAAGGCTGCACAGACTGAGGCTTTATTCTCCCGGAGTATAGGAAGATGAGGGGGTGACCTTATGAGGAGCAGATATCTGTGGATGGTCACAGTCTTATCCCCAGGGTAAGGGAGTCTAAAGACTAGAGGGCATGGATGAGACGGGAAGTACTTAAAGGGGACCTGAAAGTAGAACATAGAAGAGTACAGCAAAGCATCAAGCCATTCGGCCCACAATGTATTACCAAACTAACTGAAATATAAATCTACAAAAAATCCAAACACTAATCCCTCCTACCTGGACGATGTCCATATCGCTCCATCTTCCTCATATTCATGTGCTTATCTGAACATCTCTTAAAAACCTCTGATCTATTTGCCTCTACCACCAGACCAGGCAGCACATTCCAGGCATCCACCACTCTCTGAGTAAAAAACTTACCTCTCACATCCCCCTTGAACCTACCTGCTCTCAGCTGCGATGCATGCCCTCTGGTGTTAGGCAATTCTATTCTGGGGAAAAAAGATGCTCCCTGTCTACTCTATGTATGCCTCTCATAATCTCATGATGAGTCTACGCCATTCTAGAGAAAACACCCCAGGTTTACCACCCTCTCGTGATAGCACATGCCCTCTAAACCAGACAGCATCCTGGTAAACCTCTTCTGTGAGGCAATGTTTTCCACACTTACGTAGAGGACACATGATATAAACTTGCCAGATGGTGTGATAAAGAAAGGTACTGTTACAGTATTTAAAAGATTTTAGATAGGAAAGACTTGGAGGGACACAGGCAACTGAGACTAACTCAGATAGGCATCTTGTTTCTCATGGCTGAGTTAGGCTGAAGGCCCAGTTTCTGTTCTCTATGACTCTGTGACTCTACCCGTTATCTTAAAACATCAAGAAGTCAACCCCCTTCCTTCCCATTTCTAGAGAAAGAGAACACTCGATCTGATACTGACTTGTTGATTATAACCCCTCCCCACCCAGTTCTGCTCATTTCTATTTTCGTGCCTTCTCCACTGCCACGCCATCTTCCTAGTGAGAAGATGTTTTCACTCTATCCTTTGGGCTGCTAAGAATGTATATGTGTGTGTATGTACACACACACACGAGGGGTGATTGATAGGTTCGTGGCCTAAGGTCGAAGGAGATGAGTTATACAGTTCTCATTACATGCACATGCAGTTCAACTCTTTAAGTGATTATGCAGAAGGTTTGAGATTAATAACTCATCTCGTTCTACCTTAGGCCACGAACTTAATCAGCCCTTATGAGTTAACTTCAAACTTTCTGCATAATCACTCAAAGAGTTAGAAACATAGAAACATAGAAAATAGGTGCAGGAGTAGGCCATTTGGCCCTTTGAGCCTGCACCGCCATTTATTATGATCATGGCTGATCATCCAACTCAGAACCCCGCCCCAGCCTTCCCTCCATACCCCCTGACCCCCGTAGCCACAAGGGCCATATCTAACTCCCTCTTAAATATAGCCAATGAACTGGCCTCAACTGCTTCCTGTGGCAGAGAATTCCACAGATTCACCACTCTCTGTGTGAAGAAGTTTTTCCTAATCTCGGTCCTAAAAGGCTTCCCCTCTATCCTCAAACTGTGGCCCCTCGTTCTGGACTTCCCCAACATCGGGAACAATCTTCCTGCATCTAGCCTGTCCAATCCCTTTAGGATCTTATACGTTTCAATCAGATCCCCCCTCAATCTTCTAAATTCCAACGAGTACAAGCCCAGTTCATCCAGTCTTTCTTCATATGAAAGTCCTGCCATCCCAGGAATCAATCTGGTGAACCTTCTTTGTACTCCCTCTATGGCAAGGATGTCTTTCCTCAGATTAGGGGACCAAAACTGCACACAATACTCCAGGTGTGGTCTCACCAAGGCCTTGTACAACTGCAGTAGTACCTCCCTGCTCCTGTACTCAAATCCTCTCGCTATAAATGCCAGCATACCATTCGCCTTTTTCACCGCCTGCTGTACCTGCATGCCCACTTTCAATGACTGGTGTATAATGACACCCAGGTCTCGTTGCACCTCCCCTTTTCCTAATCGGCCACCATTCAGATAATAATCTGTTTTCCTATTTTTGCCACCAAAGTGGATAACTTCACATTTATCCACATTAAATTGCATCTGCCATGAATTTGCCCACTCACCCAACCTATCCAAGTCACCCTGCATCCTCTTAGCATCCTCCTCACAGCTAACACTGCCCCCCAGCTTCGTGTCATCCGCAAACTTGGAGATGCTGCATTTAATTCCCTCATCCAAGTCATTAATATATATTGTAAACAACTGGGGTCCCAGCACTGAGCCCTGCGGTACCCCACTAGTCACCGCCTGCCATTCTGAAAAGGTCCCGTTTATTCCCACTCTTTGCTTCCTGTCTGCTAACCAACTCTCCACCCACACCAATACCTTACCCCCAATACCGTGTGCTTTAAGTTTGCACACTAATCTCCTGTGTGGGACCTTGTCAAAAGCCTTCTGAAAATCCAAATATACCACATCCACAGGTTCTCCCCTATCCACTCTACTAGTTACATCCTCAAAAAATTCTATGAGATTCGTCAGACATGATTTTCCTTTCACAAATCCATGCTGACTTTGTCCGATCATTTCACCGCTTTCCAAATGTGCTGTTATCACATCCTGATAATTGACTCCAGCAGTTTCCCCACCACCGACGTTAGGCTAACCGGTCTATAATTCCCCGGTTTCTCTCTCCCTCCTTTTTTTAAAAAGTGGAGTTACATTAGCCACCCTCCAATCCTCAGGAACTAGTCCAGAATCTAACGAGTTTTGAAAAATTATCACTAATGCATCCACTATTTCTTGGGCTACTTCCTTAAGCACTCTGGGATGCAGACCATCTGGCCCTGGGGATTTATCTGCCTTCAATCCCTTCAATTTACCTAACACCACTTCCCAACTAACATGTATTTCGCTCAGTTCCTCCATCTCACTGGACCCTCTGTCCCCTACTATTTCTGGAAGATTATTTATGTCCTCCTTAGTGAAGACAGAACCAAAGTAATTATTCAATTGGTCTGCCATGTCCTTGCTCCCCATAATCAATTTACATGTTTCTGTCTGCAGGGGACCTACATTTGTCTTTACCAGTCTTTTCCTTTTTACATATTTATAAAAGCTTTTACAGTCAGTTTTTATGTTCCCTGCCAGTTTTCTCTCATAATCTTTTTTCTCCTTCCTAATTAAGCCCTTTGTCCTCCTCTGCTGAACTCTGAATTTCTCCCAGTCCTCAGGTGATCCACTTTCTCTGGCTAATTTGTATGCTTCTTCTTTGGAATTGATACTATCCCTAATTTCTCTTGTCAGCCACGGGTGCACTACCTTCCTTGATTTATTCTTTTGCCAAACTGCATGTGCATGTAACGAGAACCGTATAACTCATCTCCTTCTACCTTAGGCCACGAGCTTATTAATCACCCCTGATGAGTTATTAACTGAGGAGTTATTAATCTCAAACTTTTTGTATTTGTCAACATGGAGCGGAGAGCATGTTAGTAAATCTGGCGGGAGCAAAGGATGTTAGGAATGGTGAGGGTGGAGCGCCGTGGGAGGGGTGTGGGACAGCTGGCAGAGGAGGAGATCCGGAGGCGGAGGGGTGGTGTGGGTACAGACACACCCAGACCCGAGACCACCAGGCAATATAATTTATTCCAAACTATTGGTTTATTGATCATTACAGAATGTCTCTCTGGTGCTTCCTGCTCCCTCCCCTCTCCCTTCCCCTTTTTCCAAACATGACTCCCCTCTCCCTGCCCCCTTCCCACTCTCAGTCCACAATAGCGGCCCAGATCAGAATCTGCTTCATTAACACTCACTTATATCATAGAATTTGTTACTTTTTGCGGCAGCAGTACAGTCCAATACATAAAATTACTACAGTACCGTGCAAAGGTCTCAGGCAGCCTAGCTCTATGTATGAGCCTAAGACTTTTGCACAGAACCGTACGTCAGTAAGGGATTTCCAACTCTCAGGGTCAAAGCAGCAGAGGTCACAATGGCTAGCCCTCTTGTGCCTCTACTAATGTTATTGAACTTGATGGGGTGATCACAGACAGATTGTGGGATCCTACATCCAGTGAAAGGGGAATCACTCATGTAAGACCGAGATGAGAAAGAATGTTTCTTTCTCAGCGGGTTGGTGAATATTATCCCAGAAAGCTGAGTCACAGAACAGCTTTGTGACCCAGAGGATTAGAGGATTATGGAGAACAGGCTTCTGTGAAGCCGAGGCCAAGATCAGATCAATCATCATCTCAGTGAGTGAAAGAGTAGCCTTGAGGTTCGTGTGAGTAACTCCTCCTCCTAGAGAGTAGGAAATGGCCATTCGGCCCTTCAAGCCTGCTCTGTTCTTCAATATGACTATAAGGCCATAACATTTGGAGCAGAATTAGGATATTTGGTCCATCGAGTCTTCTCCCAATTTCATCATGGCTGATTCATTTTCCCTCTCAGCCCCAATCTCCTGTATGCCCTGACTAATCAGGAATTATTAACCCCACCTTAAATACTTGGTCTCCACGGAAGACTGTGGCAACGAATTCCACAGATTCACTACTCTAGCTAAAGAAATTCCAACTCATCTCCATTCTAAGTGGACGCCCCTCTATCCTGGAGGCTGTGCTCCCTGGTCCTAGATACCCCCACCATAGGAAACATCTTCTCCACATCCACTATCGAGATCATTCAACATTCCATAGGTTTCAATGCAGTCACCCCTCATTCTTCTGAATTCCAGTGAATACAGGCCCGAAGCCATCAAACACTCCTCATGTTTCAAAGGGTTCAAAATACATTTATTATCAGAGTATGTATAAATGATAGAACCTTGAGATTCATCTCCTTACAGTCAGCCACGAACCAAGGAACCCAAAAGAACCCATTTTAAAAAAGACCAACATCCAATGTGTGGAGAAAGAGGAAAAAAACACAGATCAAGCAAACAATAATATAAAGCAAAAGCATTCCAAACCAAATACAATCCAGAGACCCGAATCCCAGAGCATCCGGATTAGGCCCATAACCTCAGTCTCAACTCATCATATCACTGTATGGCTCGCAAGCACAAAGCACCTTGCAGCTGGATCAGTCTCACAGCGCTCTGGAGAGAGGAGTGAACATTGCAGGAGAGATAGCAGAAGCCTTTCAATCCTGGAATCATTTTTGTAAACCTCCTTTAATCCCTCTCCAGTTTCAGCACATCCTTTCTAAGATAAGAGGCCCAAAACTACTCACAATACACCAAATGAGGCCTCACTAGTGCCTTATAAAGTTTCAGCATTACATCCTTGCTTTTATATTCTAGTCCTCTCGAAATGAACGCTAACATTTCATTTGCCGTCCTCATCACAGATTCAACCTGCAGATTAACCTTTAGGGAATCCTGCACAAGGACTCCCAAGTTGCTTTGCACCTCAGATTTTGAATTTTCTCTCCACTTAGAAATGGATCAAATCAATTTGTCTTCTGTAGCCAGTAAAACTAAATTTAACTCCTTAATATATTTAATGGTGTAGTCTCCGCTTCCTTCACTGAGAGAGAGAGTTCCACAAGATCAGCACACTCTCTGGGTGAAGACATTTCTCAAATCTCAATCCTCCACGGTAGAGTTCCCAGATTATATATCTCCCCACCATCAGGAGCATCTTCCCTGGGTCTGTTATGTCCAATCCCATCTCCAATGTCTCCTCCAACTCTTTTAAACACCAGCAAACAAATTTCATTGTCCCAGTCTCTCCCTCCACACAACACACATCAAAGTTGCTGGTGAACGCAGCAGGCCAGGCAGCATCTCTAGGAAGGGGTACAGTCGACGTTTCAGGCCGAGACCCTTCGTCAGGACTAACTGAAGGAAGAGTGAGTAAGAGATTTGAAAGTTGGAGGGGGAGATCCAAACTGATAGTCTTCTCCGATCATTTAAGATCTCCCCCTCCCCTTCCCACTTTCAAATCTCTTACTAGCTCTTCTTTCAGTTAGTCCTAACGAAGGGTCTCGGCCTGAAACGTCGACTGCACCTCTTCCTAGAGATGCTGCCTGGCCTGCTGCGTTCACCAGCAACTTTTATGTGTGTTGCTTGAATTTCCAGCATCTGCAGAATTCCTGTTGTTTGCGTTTTTAAAATCTCCCTCCACACACTAGTCCTTCCATCTCAGAGTGAACCTTTGCTACACCCTCTCACCAGCCAGAACATCTTTCCTCAGTGACAGTTAACAGAGTTCAGGAGACATCTGGGGGGGGTGTCCAGATATAGCGAAGGTCTTGAGGGAAATGGGCAAGTGAGACCAGCTCAGATCGACGTCTTGGTCGGCATGGGTGAGTTGGGTGGTTTCTTTGCTGTTCAACTCCATAATTAAGTTGGAACCAGAGTATTAAGTAAGTCATTCCTCACCTAGCTTGGAGGTTTACCGAGATAATGGAGGAGATGGGGGCAAGGTGTGAAGGATTTTAAGGAGGAGCATTTTAACACTTGGACACAGAGGCAGAATAAGCTCAAGGACAGCTTCTACTCTTCTATTATGAGGCTATGAACTGGTTCCCTATTACGATAAACACAATGCATGCTAAATGCTGGAGAAACTGAGCAAGTGAAACGTCCCCTCCTTAGTTTCTCCAACATGTTGCCCTAGTATGATAAGATGGACTATTGACCTCACAGTCGAACTCATTATTGCACCTTATTGTGTTTTCCAAGAGGACCACAACTTTGTCGTGCTTTTGGAGGCTTGCGTGCTTCAATGACCCGGAGAGCTATGCTGGCTGGAGTCAGGGCTTTATGATATGGTTCTTGGTAGGGTTACCCATGCCAAACAGGTCAAGGGGTAGAGGACAAACTGAGAGTGGTCCACTTGTCCACTAGGTTCGGGGTTTATCTCAGAGCTATCAACCCTGACTGGTAAAACAAAACTGTTACAGAAACAGCAATGAAGAATCCTTCTACACCTGAGTGTGACGGTATTCCTGAGTCTCCACCCGGGACTTGCGTGACTGACAGTAGTGAAAACTGAGGGGAGGCTACTGACACGATGAAGGAAGCCCTGAACACTACCAGAGATGGAGGACCTTCATTGCTGCCCTAAACGCCAGCGGTGTAACAGGTGGTACTTCATTGTGTACCTGTACTGCACTTTCTCTGTACCTGTTACACTTCATTCAGCATTCTGTTATTAGGAACATAGAAAATCTCAGCACAATACAGGCCCTTCGGCCCACAATGCTGTGCCGAACATGTACTTACTTCAGAAATTACCTAGGGTTACCCATAGCCCTCTATTTTTCTAAGCTCAATGTACCAATCCAGCAGTCTCTTAAAAGACCCTATTGTATCTACCTCCACCACCGTCGGCAGCCCATTCCACGCACTCACCACTCTCTGCATAAAAAAACTTACCCCTGACATCTCCTCTGTACCTACTTCCAAGCACCTTAAAACTGTGCCCTCTCACGTTAGCCATTTCAGCCCTGGGAAAAAGCCTCTGACTAGCCACATGAGGTGATCAGAACTGAGCACAGTACTCCAAGTGGGGTCTGACCAGGGTCCTATACAGCTGCAACACTATCTCTTGGCTCTTGAACTCAATCCCATGGTTGATGAAGGCCAATGCACCATATGCCTTCTTAACCATGGAGTCAACTTGCAAGCAGCTTTGAGAGTCTGAAGGACATAGACCCCAAGATCCCTCTAATCCTCCACACTGCCAAGAGTCTTACCATTAATACTATATTCTGCTATCATATTTGACCGACCAAAATGAACCACCTGACACTTAACTGGGTTGAACTCAATCTGCCACTTCTCAGCCCAGTTTTGCATCCTATCAATGTCTCGTTGTAACCTCTGCCAGCCCTCCACACTATCCACAACACCCCCAACCTTTGTGTCATCAGCAAATTTACTAACCCATCCCACCGCTTCCTCATCCAGATCATTTATAAAAATCACGAAGAGTAGGGACCCCAGAACAGATCCCTGAGGCACACCACTGGTCACCGACCTCCATGCAGAATATGACCCATCTACAACCACCCTTTGCCTTCTGTGGGCAAGCCAGTTCTGGATCCACAAAGCAATGTCCCCTTGGATCCCATGCCTCCTTACTTTCTCAATAACCCTTGCGTGGGGTACCTTATCAAATGCCTTGCTGAAATCCATATACATTACATCTACTGCTCTACCTTCATCAATGTGTTTAGTCACATCCTCAAAAAATTCAATCAGGCTCGTAAGGCACGACCTGCCTTTGACAAAGCCATGCTGACTATTCCTAATCATATTATGCCTCTCCAAATGTTCATAAATCCTGCCTCTCAGGATCTTTTTCATCAATTTACCAGCCATTGAAGTTAGACTCACTGGTCTATAATTTTCTGGGTACTTCTGCTCCCTTTCTTGAATAAGGGAACAATATCTGCAAATCTCCAATCCTCCAGAACCTCTCCTCCCTCACCTCCCACAGTAGCCTGGGGTACATCTTGTCCGGTCCTGGAGACTTATCCAATTTGTTGCTTTCAGAAAGCTCCAGCACATCCTCTTTCTTAATGTCTATGTGCTCAAGCTTTTCAATCTGTTGTAAGTCATTCCTACAATCACCAAGATCCTTTTCCGTAGTGAATACTGAAGCAAGGTATTCATTAAGTACCTCTTCTATCTCCTCCGGTTCCATACACACTTTTCCATTGTCACACTTGATCAGTCCTATTCTCTCATGTCTTATCCTCTTGCTCTTCACATACTTGTAGAATGCCTTGGGGTTTTCCTTAATCTTGCTCGCTAAGGCCTTCTCATGGCCCCTTCTGGCTCTTCTAATTTCATTCCTAAGCTCCTTCCTGCTAGCCTTATAATTTTCTAGATCTCTATCATTACAAAGGTTTTTGAACCTTTGATAAGCTTTTCTTTTCTTCTTGACTAGATTTTCAACAGTCTTTGTACACCATGGTTCCTGTACCCTACCATCCTTTCCCTGTCTCATTGGAACGTACCTATGCAGAACTCCACACAAATATCTCCTGAACATTTGCCACATTTCTTCTGTACATTTCCCTGAGAACATCTGTTCCCAATTTATACTTACAAGTTCTTGCTTGATAGCTTCATATTTCCCCTTGCTCCAATTAAACACTTTCCTAACTTGTCTGTTCCTATCCCTCTCCAATGCTGTGGTAAAGGAGATGGAATTGTGATCACTATCTCCAAAATGTTCTCCCACTGAGAGACCTGACACCTGACCAGGTTCATTTCCCAATACCAGATCAAGTACAGCCTCTCCTCTTGTAGGCTTATCTACATATTGTGTCCAGGAACCTTCCTGAATACACCTAACAAACTCCATCCCATCTAAACCCCTTGCTCTAGGGAGGTGCCAATCAATATTGGGGAAATTGAAATCTTGTAATATTGTTTAATCTTGTACTACCTCAATGCAGTGTGTAAAGATTTGATATGTATGAACAGCATGCAGGACAAGCTTGTCACTGTATCTCCGTACATGTGATGGGAATAATCCAGTAAACCAGTCCAAATGCAAAGTGAACAGTGGGCAGCTGTGTTACCAACAGCTCCAAGACAATCTGAGAGAGGGTCAAGAGGAAGTTCACAAGAATGATCCCAGGAATGAAAGGGTGAATATATGAGTTTCGTTTGATGGCTCTGGTCCTGTATTCACTGGAGATGAGAAGAATAAGGTGGGGTGGGGGGAGATCTCATTGAAGCCTAACAAGTAGGTTCAAGGACGGTTTCTACCCCTCAACCATCAGACTCTTGAATAGAAGGGGACAACTGCACTCACTTGCCCCATCAGTGATTTGTTCCCACAACCAATTATCTTACTTTAAGGACTCTATCTCATTATAGACAACAGACAATAGACAATATGTGCAGGAGTAGACCATTCGGCCCTTTGAGCCAGCACCGCCATTCACTGTGATCATGGTTGATCATCCACTATCAGTATCCAGTTCCTGCCTTATCCCCATAACCTTTGATTCCACTATCTTTGAGAGCTCTAGCCATCTCTTTCTTGAAACCATCCAGAGACTTGGCCTCCACTGCCCTCTGGGGCAGAGCATTCCACATATCCACCACTCTCTGGGTGAAAAAGTTTTTCCTCAACTCCATTCTAAATGGCCTACCCCTTATTCTTAAACTGTGGCCTCTGGTTCTGGACTCACCCATCAGCGGGAACATGCTTCCTGCCTCCAGTGTGTCCAATCCCTTAATAATCTGATATGTTTCAATTAGATCCCCTCTCATCCTTCTAAATTCCAGTGTATACAAGCTCAGTCGCTCCAATCTTCCAACATATGACATTCCCACCATCCCGGGAATTGACCTTGTGAACCTGCGCTGCACTCCCTCAATAGCAAGAATGTCCTTCCTCAAATTTGGAGACCAAAACTGCGCACAATACTCCAGGTGTGGTCTCACCAGGGCCCTGTACAGCTGCAGAAGGACCTCTTTGCTTCTATACTCAATTCCCCTTGTTATGAAGGCCAGCATGCCATTAGCTTTCTTCACTGCCTGCTGTACCTGCATGCTTGCTTTCAGTGACTGATTATCTCCTGTTGCTATTTATTTACATTTGCATTTTCACAGTTTGTTTTCTTCTGCACTCTGGTTGATCTTTCATTGATCCTGTTACAGTTACTATTCTATAGATTTGCTGAGTATGCCCACAGGAAAATGAATCTTAGGGTGGTATATGGTGACATATATGAACTTTGAACTTTGAACACTGAAAGGCCTAGACAGAGTTGGCATGAAGAGCTGTTTCCTACAGGAGACAATTCTAGGACCAGAGGGCACAGCCTCAGAATAGAAGTACGTCTCTTTAGAAAAGTGATGAGGAAGAATTTCCTTAGCTCGAGGGTAGTTAGTATCCACAACATCTTCAAGGAGCAATGCCTTAGGAAGGCAGCGTCCATCATTAAACATGCCCACCACCCAGGACATGCTCTCTTCTCACCGTTACCATTGGGAAAGAGATACAGAAACCACAGCTTGTTCTCCTCTGTCATCTGATTTCTGAACAGGCATTGAACCCATTAACTCTACCTCACTATTTTTTTATTTCCATGTTTTTTTGCACTACTGATTTTAACTTAACTACTTAATAGGCATGTACATACATCCTTATTACGTACATACATACCTTTGCAAGGGGGCCAAGGGTTATGGGGAGAAGGCAGGATGGAGTTGAGGGGGTGAATAAATCAGCCATGATGGAATGGCAGAGCAGACCTGATGGGCTGAATGGCCTAATTCTGCTCCTATGTCTTATGAATTGAATTCTGCATGGAGTTATTGATGGCAGCTGTCCCATCCAAGACAAACCTGTGCCGAGCGCCGTTTGGACTGGTTGTGATGCAACGTCCTCCGTCTCCGCCATTGGTAGAGAGACGACTTGGCCTCATCGCTTATCTGACGGGTCAGCGACCGGGACTGAAAGTTGCTGATGTGGAACAGAGCGCCGAACATGGTTGTTAAATAATATCCCCCTGTGCAAGGAGAAACAGTGAGATTGTGAGGACAGGAGGCACTTCCCTGGCCAGCCGGCCAGCCACCAACATTTAAACCTGGCTCACAGATCTATATCTGGTGTCTCCAGAGTCTGCTCACTAGAAAACAAGCTGCCCACGGCTGACCCTTCGCAAGGTGAGGAACTGCTGTGTGTTTGTTCTTGCAGAACGTCATCCCATACACCATCAATCTCCAGGCTGCACCACCCAGGGACTTGTGCTTATATTGTTCTGTGACTGTGTGTACGTGCTGTCTGTGCAGTCGCACTGGAGGACGATGTTTCGCTCAGCCACATACACGGTTAAGTTGAACTTGAACAGGCTAACAACCCTGACTGGCCAAACAAAACTGTTACGGATACAGCAATGAAGAATCCTACATCTGAGTGTGACGGTACTCCTGGGTCTCCACTCGGGAGTTGCATGGCTGACAGCAGTGAATACAGAGCGGAAGCTACCGTCATGTTGAAGGAATTCCTGAACACCTCCAAGACCAAGACCAAAATTAGCCAAAGGTCGAGAGAGATGGAGGACCTTCATTGCTGCCCTCAACAGCACTGGGTGTAATGGCAGTAAATAAGTTGTGCTCTTTCTGCGTGAGACAGTGCATGCTCCAGGCTCCAGCTGAGCTCCAGTGAAGCAGGAATGTTGGGTGTATACTATGACTCTGGGGTGGTAGGCATAGAGGCACTGCTGCCTGTGACTTGGAAATTCCTCCCAGCTCCCAGAGCCCTGGGAATTTTGTGAGACTCCTCATCAAAGCCGCAGAGTTCCTAGGAGTACACCGTCATAAAGCAATCATAAACTTTACCCGGTCTTAGGTTTAGACAGAGTCTTCAGCATCAACAGGCCATTTGGCCCAACTGGTCCATGCGAGCATTTATTCTGCACACAAACCAGATCCTAAACCACTTCCAGCTCCGGATCCAAGCCTAATGTTTAATCCAGGCCAACAACCTCACTGAAGTCATCTCCAATTCCATGTGCACCTCCAGTCCAACTGCAACCTTCAACAAAAACATGAACGTTTTACCACGCTGCACAAAGACACGGGCCAGCCTCCTATCCCACACTGTGGTAGTGGCTGCACTCCCAGAGGAAGTGGGCTGGCTGGTTAACCGATGAGCTAGACACCCCACCCCCCCACCACCCCCCACCCTTACCTTCACCCTGAAGTTGGTTTTGATCCAGCAGCTCCATCATGTACTCCACGTCCAGCCAGAGGTTGGTCAGGTTGCTGGTGGCCAGGACGTACGTCAGCACGGGAAGGAAGTCGTCAGCACCATAGGGCTTCCCTGCAATGGCGGGATTAACTGTGAGAAGGACTCAGCCCCTCGAGAACGCTACGCCCATCAGAGAGATGGAGGTGACCATTTCCACCTCTCCCCCATTCACTGTAGCCCTCATTCCTCAATGCTCCCCAAACAAGGCTCAGACTTCACAGCGGCAGAGAATTCTAAATGTTCCCTGCTCTCTGAGAGGGGAGATTCCTCCTCATCTCCGTCTAACCCCAGCTTCCTCCTCTTGGATCTAGGCTGTGGAAAGTGCCCCTTGCTGTCCTCCCATGCTGACTTCAGAACCCTCTAAGTCTCAGAGATGTTCACCTTTCTTCTGCTCCCTATCCTCATTCCAGACTTGGAACATAGAACACTACAGCACAAAATGATGTTACGCCAACCTGTATAGACCCTCTTCGTTCCCTCCTACACAGCCATTACCCTCCCATTTTTTATCACCTACGTGCCTAAGAGTTTCTTAAATGTCCCTAATGTATCTGCCCCTGCCACCAACCCCAGCAGTGCAGGCACCCACCACTCTCTGTGTAAAGTATCTGCCTCTGACATCCCCTCTGTACTTCCCTTCAATCACCTTAAACTGATGCCCTCTGGTATTTGCCATTGCCACTCAGAGAAAATGGTGCTGACTGTCCGGTCTATCTGGTTCTCATAATCTTATGCACCTCCCATCCTCCTGCACTCCAAAGAGAAAGACCCTAGCTCACTTGACCTTTCCTCATAAGACATGTTCTCCAATCCAGACAATATCGTGGTCTATCTTCTCTGCACCTTCCCTAAAGCTTCCACATCCTTCCTATAATGAGCTGACCAGAATGGAACAGAGCTTTATGAAGTTGCAACTTTACCTCAGGGCTCTTGAACTCAGTCCCCTGACTAATGAAGGCTGATACACCATAGACCTTCTTAGCCAGCCTATCAGCTTGCCCGGGAACTTAAAGGGATCTATGGACTTAGATCCCAAGAGCTCTCTGTACCTCGTCACTATTTAAGAATCCTGGCATTAATCCTGTTCTTTCTCTTTAAGTTGAATCTTCCAAAGTGAATCACTTCACACTTTTCTGGACTGAATTCGATCTGCCACTTCTTCACCCAGCTTTTCATCCTGTCAATGTCCTGTTGTATCCTACGACAATCTTCTACACTATCCACGACTCCATCAACCACAACTCCACCAACCACACTACCCACATCTCCACCAACCTTCCTGCCATCTGCAAACTTACTAACCCACCCACCCACTTCCTGCTCCAAATCATTTATAAAGATCACCCAGAAAAATGTATTAAAATCACCATTTATAAAATCAGGGGTCCAGAACAGATACCTGCGGAACACCATTAGTCATGAATTTGAGGCAGAATACGCTCCACCCGCGACCACCCTCTGCCTTCCTTGTGCAATCCAATTCTGAATCTTTGCGGCCAAGTTTCCCTGGATTCCATGTCTCCTGACTTTTTGAATAAGCTTGCTTTTTGGATCCCTACTAAAATCCATGTACACCACATCCACTGCTCTACCTTCATCAACCTATTTTGTCATCTCCTCAGAAAACTCATTTGGGTTTATGAGACATGCCCTGACCTTCTCAAAGCCATGCTGACTATTACTTATAAGACTATGCTTCTCCAAAGGCTGGTAATCCTGTCCCTAACAATGTCCTAGTTTGCCCATCGCTGATGTAAGATTATCCATATTCCATTTCTCCCACAATGGAACAACATTTGCCATCCTCCAAACCTCTGGTACTACTGCTGTAGCCAATCAAGTCATTTGCAATTCTTTGAAACTCCAGATAGATAGGTGGTAGATAGATAGATGGAGGGGCCGGTAGTGCTGAGGAAACAGAGAGTCTGCAGAGAGACTTGGATAGATTGGAAGAATGGGCAAAGAAGTGGCAAATGAAATACAATGTTGGAAAATGTATGGTTATGCACTTTGGCAGAAGAAATAAACGGGCAGACTATTATTTAAATGGGGAGAGAATTCAAAGTTCTAAGATGCAACAGGACATGGGAGTCCTCGTGCAGGATACCCTTAAGGTTAACCTCCAGGTTGAGTCGGTGGTGAAGAAGGCGAATGCAATGTTGGCTTTCATTTCTAGAGGAATAGAGTATAGGAGCAGGGATGTGATGTTGAGGCTCTATAAGGCGCTGGTGAGACCTCACTTGGAGTACTGTGGGCAGTTTTGGTCTCCTTATTTAAGAAAGGATGTGCTAACATTAGAGAGGGTACAGAGAAGATTCACTAGAATGATTCCGGGAATGAGAGGGTTAACATATGAGGAACGTTTGTCCGCTCTTGGACTGTATTCCTTGGAGTTTAGAAGAATGAGGGGAGACCTCATAGAAACATTTCGAATGTTGAAAGGCATGGACAGAGTGGATGTGGTAAAGTTGTTTCCCATGGTGGGGGAGTCTAGTACGAGAGGGCATGACTTAAGGATTGAAGGGCGCCCTTTCAGAACAGAGATGCGAAGAAATTTTTTTAGCCAGAGGGTGGTGAATCTATAGAATTTGTTGCCACGGGCGGCAGTGGAGGCCAAGTCATTGGGTGTATTTAAGGCAGAGATTGATAGGTATCTGAGTAGCCAGGGCATCAAAGGTTATGGTGAGAAGGCGGGGGAGTGGGACTAAATGGGAGAATGGATTAGCTCATGATAAAATGGCGGAGCAGACTCATGGGCCAAACGGCCGACTTTTGCTCCTTTGTCTTATGGTCTTATGGTCTTATGTTACAGGCCGCTTTGGTGCAAGCTTTCCTCATTAAAGTACAGATTCCAGCTGCTGGTCTCAAAGCTTCTCTAAACTGTTGCCAACAGATGAGATCTTGCTGAGTTCCGCAGCATTTCACGTGTGTGTTGCTTGGATTTCCAGCATCTGCAGAATCTCTTGTGTTTAAGATCCTGCAGATGCTGGAAATCCAGAGCAACACACACGTGAAGTGCGGAAACTCAGCCGGTCAGGCAGCGTCGATGGAAAAGAGAAACAGTCAATGCTTCATCAGGACTGGAAAAAAAGATGAGAAATCAGAGTAAGAAGGAGGGGGAAGGGAGGAAGAAGTACAAGGTGGCAGGAGATAGGTGAAACCGGGGGAGAGGTGAAGTGAAGAGCTGGGAGATTGGTGAAAGAGATACAGGGCTGGAGAAGGGCGAATCTGATAGGAGAGGGTAGAAGACGATGGAAGAAAGGGAAGGGGAAGGAGCATCAGAGGAAGGCAATAGAACATTTACTTATTTATTATTATGATTATTTTATCTTTTTTCTATATTATGTATCGCATTGAACTGCTGCTGCTAAGTTAACAAATTTCACGACATATACATGTAGATTGGGTGAACCAAATTGGTAAAGGTGCTGAGGAAGAAGATTTCTTGGAATGTATGCGGGATGGTTTTTTGAACCAACATGTCAAGGAACCAACTAGAGAGCAGGCTATTCTGGACTGGGTTTTGAGCAATGAGGAAGGGTTAATTAGCAATCTTGTCGTGAGAGGCCCCTTGGGTAAGAGTGACCATAATATGGTGGAATTCTTCATTAAGATGGAGAGTGACATAGTTAATTCAGAAACAAAGGTTCTGAACTGAAAGAGGGGTAACTTTGAAGGTATGAGACGTGAATTAGCTAAGATAGACTGGCAAATGACACTTAAAGGATTGACGGTGGATATGCAATGGCAAGCATTTAAAGGTTGCATGGATGAACTACAACAATTGTTCATCCCAGTTTGGCAAAAGAATAAATCAAGGAAGGTAGTGCACCCGTGGCTGACAAGAGAAATTAGGGATAGTATCAATTCCAAAGAAGAAGCATACAAATTAGCCAGAGAAAGTGGATCACCTGAGGACTGGGAGAAATTCAGAGTTCAGCAGAGGAGGACAAAGGGCTTAATTAGGAAGGGGAAAAAAGATTATGAGAGAAAACTGGCAGGAAACATAAAAACGGACTGTAAAAGCTTTTATAGATATGTGAAAAGGAAAAGACTGGTAAAGACAAATGTAGGTCCCCTGCAGACAGAAACAGGTGAATTGATTATGGGGAGCAAGGACATGGCAGACCAATTGAATAATTACTTTGGTTCTGTCTTCACTAAGGAGGACATAAATAATCTTCCAGAAATAGTAGGGGACAAAGGGTCCAGTGAGATGGAGGAACTGAGCGAAATATATGTTAGTTGGGAAGTGGTGTTAGGTAAATTGAAGGGATTGAAGGCAGATAAATCCCCAGGGCCAGATGGTCTGCATCCCAGAGTGCTTAAGGAAGTAGCCCAAGAAATAGTGGATGCATTAGTGATAATTTTTCAAAACTCGTTAGATTCTGGACTAGTTCCTGAGGATTGGAGGGTGGCTAATGTAACTCCACTTTTTAAAAAAGGAGGGAGAGAGAAACCGGGGAATTATAGACCGGTTAGCCTAACGTCGGTGGTGGGGAAACTGCTAGAGTCAGTTATCAAGGATGTGATAACAGCACATTTGGAAAGCGGTGAAATGATCGGACAAAGTCAGCATGGATTTGTGAAAGGAAAATCATGTCTGACGAATCTCATAGAATTTTTTGAGGATGTAACTAGTAGAGTGGATAGGGGAGGACCTGTGGATGTGGTATATTTGGATTTTCAGAAGGCTTTTGACAAGGTCCCACACAGGAGATTAGTGTGCAAACTTAAAGCACACGGTATTGCGGGTAAGGTATTGGTGTGGGTGGAGAGTTGGTCAGCAGACAGGAAGCAAAGAGTGGGAATAAACGGGACCTTTTCAGAATGGCAGGTGGTGACTAGTGGGGTACCGCAAGGCTCAGTGCTGGGACTCCAGTTGTTTACAATATATATTAATGACTTGGATGAGGGAATTAAATGCAGCATCTCCAAGTTTGCGGATGACACGAAGCTGGGTGGCAGTGTTAGCTGTGAGGAGGATGCTAAGAGGATGCAGGGTGACTTGGATAGGTTGGGTGGGTGGGCAAATTCATGGCAGATGCAATTTAATGTGGATAAATGTGAAGTTATCCACTTTGGTGGCAAAAATAGGAAAACAGATTATTATCTGAATGGTGGCCGATTAGAAAAAGGGGAGGTGCAACGAGACCTGGGTGTCATTATACACCAGTCATTGAAAGTGGGCATGCAGGTACAGCAGGCGGTGAAAAAGGCGAATGGTATGCTGGCATTTATAGCGAGAGGATTCGAGTACAGGAGCAGGGAGGTACTACTGCAGTTGTACAAGGCCTTGGTGAGACCACACCTGGAGTATTGCGTGCAGTTTTGGTCCCCTAATCTGAGGAAGGACATCCTTGCCATAGAGGGAGTACAAAGAAGGTTCACCAGATTGATTCCTGGGATGGCAGGACTTTCATATGAAGAAAGACTGGATGAACTGGGCTTGTACTCGTTGGAATTTAGAAGATTGAGGGGGGATCTGATTGAAACGTATAATATCCTAAAGGGATTGGACAGGCTAGATGCAGGAAGATTGTTCCCGATGTTGGGGAAGTCCAGAACGAGGGGCCACAGTTTGAGGATAGAGAGGAAGCCTTTTAGGACCGAGATTAGGAAAAACTTCTTCACACAGAGAGTGGTGAATCTGTGGAATTCTCTGCCACAGGAAACAGTTGAGGCCAGTTCATTGGCTATATTTAAGAGGGAGTTAGATATGGCCCTTGTGGCTATGGGGGTCAGGGGGTATGGAGGGAAGGCTGGGGCGGGGTTCTGAGTTGGATGATCAACCATGATCATAATAAATGGCGGTGCAGGCTCGAAGGGCCGAATGGCCTACTCCTGCACCTATTTTCTATGTATGTTTCTATGCCGGTGATAATAAACCTGATTCTGATTCTGAACATAGGAATCTACAGCACATTACAGGCCCTTCGGCCCACAATGCTGTGCTAACCATGTAACCTACTCTAGGAAATGCCTAAAGTTTCCCTACCCCAAAGATCTCTATTTTTCTAAGGTCCATTTACCTATCTAAGAGTCTCTTAAAAGACCTTATTGTATCCACTTCCACCACCGTCACCAGAGATAAGGTGAGAGAGGGAAACAGAAATGGGGAAATGGTGAAGGAGAGAAGGGGGGCAATTACTGGAAGTTCATCGGGTTGGAATCTACCCAGATGGAATATAAGGTGTTGCTTCTCCAACCTGAGTGTGGCCTCATCACGGCAGTAGAGGAGGCCGTGGACTGACATGTCAGAATGGGAGTGGGAAGTAGAGCTGAAATGGGTGGCTCCCAGGAGATCCGGCTTTTTCTGGTGAATGGAGATTTCGGAGGATGTTAAGCAATACACAGGGATCTGAGTTATAAAGGTGAGGTTGGATAGGTTGAGACTTCTTTTCTCCTGTAGGTGAGGGGTGACCTAATATAGGTTTATAAAATCCAGAATAGATACAGGGACTGGCCACTCTCTGCCTCCCAGGGAAGGCCAATCAAAAACTAGAGGGCAGAGGGGAAAGCTAGAGGTGAGTGGGGAAAGAATTCTAGGGGCCCTGAGGGACAACTTTCTGCACAAAGCGGGCGGTGGGTTTGTGGAATGAGCTGCCGGGAGAAGTGGTAGAGACAGATGTATTGGCTTTCATAGATCAAAGTATTGTGCAAAAGATGGGATGTTATGTTGAAGTTGTATAAGACGTTGGTGAGATCTAATTAGGCGTATTGTGTGCAGGTTTGATCACCTTCATACAGGACAGCTGTAAACAAGGTTGAAAGAGTACAGAGAAAATTTACAATGATGTTACTGGGTGTGGAAGGCCTGAGTTGTAAGGAAAGAATGAATAGGTTAGGATTTTATTCTTTGCAACACAGAAGATTGAGGGGAGATTTGATATAAGTATACAAAATTATGAGGCGTATAGATAGAGTAAGTGCAGGCAGGCTTTTTCCAATGAGCTTGCGTGGGACTACAACCAGAGGTCGTGGGCTAAGGGTGAAAGGTGAAATTTTAAGGGGAACATGAGGGGAAACTTCTTCACTCAGAGGGTGGTGAGAGTGTGGAATCAGCTGCCAGCACGTGGTGCATGTGAGCTCGATTTCAACATTAAAGGGAAGGTTTGATAGGTACAGGGGTGGTAGGGGTATGGAGGGCTATGGTGCCAGTGCAGGTCGATGGGAGTAGGCAGTTTAAATGGTTCATCACGGTCTAGATGGACCGAAGGGCCTGTTTCTGTACTGTACTTTTCTATGACTCTAGATATTGTTATAAGTATGTAGGTAAGAGAGGTATGCCCAAATAGGACTACTTGAATAGGCATCTTGCTCAGCATGGGGAAGTTGGGCTGAAAGGCCTGATTCCATGCTGTGTAACCCTGTCACTCTGATTTTCCTTCCACAAGACACAGGAGCAGAACTAGACAGCCCATCGAGCATGCTCTGCTGATTTATTATCCCTCTCACTCCTTTCTCCTGTCTTCTCCCTGTAAACTTTGACACCTTTACTATCAACCTCTGCTTTAAATACACCCAACGATTTGGCCTCCGTCTGTGGCAATGAATTCCACAGATTCACCATGCTCTGACTAAAGAAATTCTTGCTCAACTCTGTTCTAAATAGACATGCTTCTGAGTCAGGATCCTTTCGTCCTAGACTTGTGTACTAATGGAAAAATCCTCTAACTCACCATCATTACCACTGCGTGCTGTGTGGTATGACCTGGCTGATCATGGTCTGTCCATGACCACGACTGTTCTTGGCAAGTTTTTCTACTGAAGTGGTTTGTTATTGCCACCTTCTGGGCCCTCTGTCTAGGCTGTTCAATACTCCATCGGTTTCAATGAGCTCCCACCCTCATTCTTTTAAACTCCAGTGCCTACAGGCCCAGAGCCATCAAATACTCCTCATACATTAACCCTTTCATTCCTGGAATCATTCTTGTTAAGTCACCCACCCTATATTCTTATTGAACCATTCTCGGAGGCAGAATCCAGTGGTCAACCACTGTTTTATCCACTATTTGTTGCAAGTGCTAAGCACAAGAGATTCTGCAGCTGCTGGAAATCCAGAGTAATACACACAAAATGCTGGGAGGAACTCAGCAGGTCAGGCAGCATCTCAGGACTAATTCATTAATTTCTCTCCTGGTTACCCTCTCGTTCCTCCTCTTCTCACCTGCTCATCACTGCCCTCTGGTTTCCCTCCACCTACCCTTTCTCCTGTGGTCCACCGTCCTCTCTGATCAAATTCCTCCTCCTTCAGCCCTTGACCTCTTCATCCCCCCTCACCTGGTCTCACATATCACTTGCCAGCTTGTACTGCCTCCCTCCCCCCATGTCCCCCCCACCCCCACCTCACCTCCTTAGTCTGGCTTCATTCCTCTTCCTTTCCAATCTGGAGTTCAGAAGAATGAGGGGAGCATCTCATTGAAACCTATTGAAGGTTGAAAGGCCTAGGAGGCTGTTTCCTATAGTGAGGGAGTCTAGGACCAGAGGGCACAGATAGAGTGGATGTGGAGAGGATGTTTCCTATAGTGGGGGCATCTAGGACCAGAGGACACAGATAGAGTGGATGTGAAGAGGATGTTTCCGATAGTGGGGGAGTCTCGGACCAGAGGACATCGCCTCAGAATAAAATGATGTCCCTTTGGAACAGAGATGAAGAGGAATTTCTTTAGCCAGATGGTGGTAAATCAGTGGAAATCATTGTCACAGATAGACCTGGAGGCCAAGTCATTAAAATCAAAGTGGATAGTAAAAGTTTTTTCAAGTATGTTAAAAATAAAAGAGAAATGAGAGTGGATATAGGACTGTTAGAAAATGAGGCAGGATAAATAGTAATGGAGGACAAGGAGATGGCTGATGAACTAAATGAGTATTTTGCATCAGTCTTCACTGTGGAAGACAGTAGCAGTGTGCCTGATGTTGTAGTGTGTGAAGGAAGAGAAGTGGGTGCAGTTACTGTTACAAGAGAGAAGTTGCTCAAAAAGCTGAAAGACCTAAAGGTACATAAGTCACCCAGACCAGATGAACTGCACTCTGGGGTTCTGAAAGAGGTAGCGGTAGAGATTATGGAGGCATTAGTAATGATCTTTCAAAAACCATTGGACTCTGGCATGGTGCCAGAGGACTGGAAAATCGCAAATGTCACTCCACTCTTTCAGAAAGGAGGAAGGCAGCAGAAAGGAAGTTATAGATCATTTAACCTGACCTCAGTGGTTGGGAAGATGTTAGAGTCAATTGTTAAGGATGAGGCTATGGAATACTTGGTGACACGGGACAAGATAGTACTGAGTCAGCATGGTTTCCTTCAGGGAAATCCTGCCTAATGAACCTGTTAAAGTTCTTGGAGGAGATTACAAGTAGGATAGATAAAGAGGATGTAGTCGATGTATATTTGGATTTTTAGAAGGCCTTCCTCAAGGTGCCACACATGAGGCTGCTTACGAGTTAAGAGCCCATAGTATTACAGGAAGGTTACTAACATGGTTAGAGCATTGGCTGATTGGTAGGGGTCAGCGAGTGGGAATAAAAGGATCCGCTTCTGATTGGCTGCCAGTGACTAGTGGTGTTCCACAGGGGTCGGAGTTGGGACCACTTCTTCTTATGATGCAATGATTTCGATGATGGAATAAATGGCTTTGTTGTCAAGTTTGCAGATGATACAAGGTTTGGTGGAGGGGCAGGTAGTGTTGAGGAAACAGGTAGGATACAGAAGGACTTAGATAGATTAGGAAAATAGATTAGGAAAATGGGCAAGAAAATGGCAAATGAAATACAATGTTGGAAAATGTATGGTCATACACTTCAGTAGTGGAAATAAATGTACGGACTATTTTCTAAACGGGGAGAAAATACAGGAATCTGAGATGCAGAGGGGCTTGGGAGTCCCTGTGCAGATCATCCTGAAGGTTAACTTGCAGGCTGAGTCGGTGGTGAGGAAGGCAAATGCCATGTTAGCATTCATTTCAAGAGGTCTAGAATACAAGAACAAGGATGTGATGCTGAGGCTTTATAAGGCATTGGTGAGGTCTCACCTTGAGTATTGTGAACAGTTTTGGGCCCCTCATCTTAGAAAAGATGTGCTGTCATTGGAGAGGGTCCAGAGGAGGTTACAAGGACGATTCCAGGAATGAAAGGGTTATCATATGAGGAACATTTGATGGCTCTGGGTCTGTACTCGCTGGAATTCAGAAGGATGAGGGGGAATCTCATTGAAACCTTTCGAATGTTGAAAGGCCCAGACAGAGTAGATGTGGAAAGGATGTTTCCCATGGTGGGAGAGTCTGGGACAAGAGGGCACAGCATCAGGATAGAGGGGCGCCCTTTCAAAACAGAGATGTGGAGAAATTTCCTTAGCCAAAGGGTGATGAATTTGTGGAATTTGTTACCACATGCAGCTGTGGAGGCCAAGTCGCTGGGTGTAGTTAAGGCAGAGATTGATAGGTTCTTGATTGGACACGGCATCAAAGGTTTATTGAAGGCCGGGAACTGGGGCTGAGGACGAGATTGAAAAAAAAGGATCAGCCATGATTGAATGGTGGAGCAGACTTGATGGGCCAGATGGACTCATTCTGCTTCTATGTCTTATGGTCTGTTGCTTATCGTTTCAGTGGGAATAAAGTGATAAATTCGATGTTGCTGGTGCACCATCTTCTCGATCTGCCTCTTACCTGATGAGCCAGACATTGCTTCGTAGATAAGCTTGCAGGCCTTCAGGAGCTGTGCCACTTTTTTGAAGGGCGAGTAGGCCAGGTGCATGGCAGCAAACTTCTGCTGGATCTTTTCCAGTGCCACGGCGTCGGGAACACTGGCTGTCACCTCCAGCTGCGCCAGGGTCTGACTCTGCAGAATCAGCTGGTTGGTGGTCAGCTTCTTCAGAGACCCGTCCTTGGTGTGGAAGTCAAGCAGGCACGCGTAGATGTTGTCACGCAGTGGTTTCAGCACACACTTCTGCAAAGCCTTCTGGATGGCAACCTCTGGAAGAGAGAGGAACAGTGTGGAGTCAGAAGGGAACTGTTGCTGAGGAAGTGAGAGGCAGCGCAGACAAAGGAGAGTCAGTGGACGTTATTGACTTGGATTTTCAGAACCCTTTGACAAAGTGCCCCACATGAGGCTGCGAGACAAGGTCCGAGCCTGTAGTATTACAGGAAAGATACTAGCATGGATAGAGTGGGAATAAAGGGAGCCTTTACCGGTTGGCTGCTGGTGACTAGTGGTGTTCCACAGCGATCGGAGTTGGGACTGCTTCTTTTTAAGTAATATGTCAATGGTTTGGATGACAGAATTTATGGACGAGCTTGCAGACAATGTGAAGATATGTGGAGAGGAAGGTAGTGTTGAGGAAGCAGGGAGTTTGCAGAAGGACCTGGACAGATTGGGGAAATGGGCAAAGTATCAGATGGAATACGGTGCAGGAAAGTGTATGGTCATGCCCTTTGCTAGAGGAATAAAGGCATGAACTATTTTCTATTTTCAAATCGGGGTCTCTTTTCACTGGAATTCAGAAGAATGAGGGGTGACCTCATTGAAACCTAATGAATAATCAAAGACCTTGATAGAGTGGATGTAGAGAGGATGTTTCCTATAGTGAGGGAGTCCTGGATCAGAGGACACAGATAGAGTGGATGTGGAGAGGATGTTTCCTGCAGTGGGAGAGTCTGAGACCAGAGGACACAGATAGAGTGGATGTGGAGAGGATGTTTCCTATAGTGGGGGAGTCTAGGACCAGAGGACACAGATAGAGTGGATGTGGAGAGGATGTTTCCTGAAGTGGGGGAGTCTAGGACCAGAGGGCACAGATAGAGTGGATGTGGAAAGGATGTTTCCTGAAGTGGGGGAGTCTAGGACCAGAGGGCACAGATAGAGTGGACGTGGAGAGGATGCTTCCTATAGTGGGGGAGTCTAGGACCAGAGGACACAGATAGAGTGGATGTGGAGAGGATGTCTCCTGTAGTGGGTGAGTCTAGGATCAGAGGGCACAGATAGAGTGGATGTGGAGAGGATGTTTCCTCTGGTGGGGGAGTCTAGGACCAGAGGGGACAGTCACAGAATACAGGAACTTCCTTTTAGGACAGAGGTGAGGATAAATTTCTTTAGTCAGAGAGTGGTGAATCTGTAGAGGCCAAGCCATTGAGTATATTTAAAGCGAAGGTTGATAGAATATTGATTAATGAGGACATCAAAGGTAATGGGGAGAAAACAGGAGAACGGGGTTGAGAGGGGTAATAAATCAGCCATGATCAATGGTGGAGCAGACTAGTTGGGCTGAATGGCCCAATTTGGCTCTGATGTCTTACGGTCCTTGGATATTTGTTAGTAATAATGATACTTGAGTTTAGAGCTACCTGCTGTTAACCTGAAGCTTACAAATAAAATTGAAGGTTTATGTTGACTGGTTGCAGAGGTTGGAGGTCTCTGAGGTGATATGATGAACATCTTGGGGACACTTCCAAACAAATTTAGGAAAATCTGAAATGATTCAATTGCTTAAGATTGCCCGAGTTCTGTGAGGCCTCATCAGTGCTTGGTTCAAGATATAGAAGCAGAATTAGGCCATTTGGCCCATTGAGTCTGCTGTACCATTTCATCACGCCTGATCAATTTTCCCTCTCAGCCTCAATCTCCTGCCTTCTCCCCGTACCCCTTTGTGCTCTGGCTAAACAGGAATCTGTCAACCTCTGTCTTAAATACAGTATACATAAAGATTTGGCCACTACAGCCCCCCGTGATGATAAATTTCACAAATTCACCACTTTCTGGCTAAAGAAATTCTTTCTCATCTCCATTCTAAAAGGTCTCCTCTGGTTGTAAACTCTCCCGCAACAGGAAGCATCCTCTCCACATCCACTCTATCAAGACCTTTCAACATTCAATAGGTTTCAATGAGGTCACCTCTCACTCTTCTGAATTCTAGTGAAAACAGGGCCAGAGCCATCAAACACTCTTCATATGACAAGCTATTTCATCCCGGAATCATTTTTGTTAACCTACTGCGAACCCTCTCAGAGGGTTCAATTAATTTGAAAAACAAAATGGCTTTAGGGTAGGGGGTTCCCAACCTTTTTTGTGCCATGGACCCCTACCATTAAGTGAGGAGTCCCTAGACCCCAGCTTGGGAACCCTACTTTAGGGTGAGATTATCAGTACGGCTCAGGATTGGAAAAAGCTGCAGAGAGTTGTAAGCTCAGCATATCCATCGTGGGCACTGACCTCCCCACCATCGAGGACATCTTTGAAAGGCAACATCTGTCGTTATGGAGTCTCACCACCCAGGACATGCTCTCTTCCAGGATATTACCTTACTGTATTTAATTTACACACTTTATTTTGTTTATCTATGTGTAATTCATCTTGGATTTAATTCTTACTTTCTTAAGTTGTTGTGTGTTGTATGTGTGTTCTGTGTACACTGTGCTCCACACTCTGGTCTGGAGAAACGTCGTCTCGTTTGGCGGTATACAACGGAGACAGTTTAACTCTATATAGAGTTAAATGACAGTAAACTTGACATGACTCATTGCTGCCATCAGGAGGGAGATACAGGAACCTGATGATTCACACGTAATGTTCTAGGACAGCCCCTTCCCCTCTGACTCTGGATTTCTGAGCGGACGATGAACCCACAAACACTACCTCACTCTGTTTGCTCTCCTATTGCACTTCTTATATATGTCAGCAATAATCAACCCATTTATGTTTCTTATTTTGGGTGGTGGGGTGGAGATATGTCTCTACCAAAGGAGGTGTGAGATGCTCCTTCCCTCCGCGAGTCTGCAGGCCCCCCTTGGGCAAGGTGTAGCACCTGCTTAGCCCCCCCCCACCCCCCAAGATCAGGGTGATCAGGGTCAGGTGAAGCCTTGGATGGTCGTATGAGCAGCCGGTGCAGATCACAAGTCCTGGCTGTGTGACCACTGACACCAGGCGGACAATCTCTGAAGAGGTCATAGACACGAGAAATCTGCAGAAGGAACACATAGGCCTATGACATGGCACATAATGATGATGTCATGTGACACAGCGCATGATGATGATGTGTCTTGTAAGAAATATTTTACGTAATGCTGTGCAAAACAGTACATTGTAGTAGTTTCTGATTACTACCTGGAGTATTGCTTATCTGGAGGCCTGGGTTGGCTATCCAAACGTCTCTTAAAAGCCCCTAATGTATTCGCCTCTACCACCACATTCCAGGCATCCACCACTCTCTGAGTAAAAAACTTACCCCTCACATCCCCCTTGAACCTACCCCCACCTCCCTCACTTTCAATGCATGCCCTCTGGTATTAGACATTTCTACCCTGGGAAACAGATACTCTCTGTTCACTCGATCTATGCTTCTCATAATCTTATAAACCTCTATCAGATCTCCCCTCAGCCTCCGACACTCCAGAGAAAACAACCCAAGTTTATCCAGCCGCTCATGATAGCACACGCTCTCTAAACCAGGCAGCATCCTGGTAAACCTCTCCTGCACCCTCTCCAAAGCTGCAACATCCTTCCTATAGTGGGCAACCAGAACAGTGTACAATACTCCAGATGTGGCCAAACCAGAGTTTTATAAAGTGTCGCTGTTTCTGTAACAATTTTGTTTTACCAGTCAGGGTTGTTAGCTCTGAGCTGAACCCTCCACCTCCCCCCCACCCCCCCACTGAATCTGGAGGGCTGGTGGACCACTCTTTGTCTGGCCTCTACCCTTTGACCTGTTTGCCATGGGTGACCCTACCAAGAGCCAAACTCCAGCCAACGTAGCTCTCCGGGTCATTGAGGCATGTAAGCCTCCAAACCCTACGACAAGGCTGAGGTCTTCTTCAGGGGTGAATGGTGTTAGTTTAGACATTAATAATTCAAAGTCAACCACCTTGCCCTACTTTTGGCAAAATAACAAACTCGGGTATTTTTACCTCATTTGAGTTAATTGGAATTATTTTGAAACCATTTAGTTTTTTTTTAACAATATTTTACTACGTCACAACTAAGCCTTATTTATCCTCGAGTAAGTTCCAACCTACTGGGTCTCTACTCGCGTCATCCTCACCTCACTGATATTTCAGTGGGTTTTCACTGGAACCCTGCTGACAGTAACTGAAATTCACGAAAAAATGCAGGTCCTGCAAACCTAAAATGAAAACAAAAAATGCAGGTAAACCCTTCATGACCAAGAGGCGGAGGTCAAAGGCCTTCCATCAGAATTGGAACTTAGAACATTACATCTCAGTAAGGCCCTTCAGCCCACAATGCTGTGCCGACCTTTTAAACTACTCCAAGATCAATCTTATCCTTCGCTCCTGAGTAGCCCTCCAGTTTCCTATCATTCACCTGCCTATCAAAGAGTCTCTTAAGTGCCCCTAATGTATCTGCCTCTGTCACCACCAGTGTCTTCCATGAACTCACCACACTGTTAAAAAAAATCCTCCCTCTGACACCTCCTCTATACTTCCCTCCAATCACCTTAAAATGATACCTCCTTGTATTATTTGACCACTCTTTGCCTCCTGCCAATCAGCCATCTTTCCTGTAATGGCATGGGTACCAGAGGGCTGGCTGGAGATGCAGAAAAAGGCAGCTTTGGCTGTGGCTGAGGAGGAAGGACAGAAACTGGAGGACCAACTAACCCGACTGGAAGCTGCAGCGGGTGTTAGGGAGACATCCCTGCCTCTGCTCCATCAGCAGGAGATGTACCAGGGCTAAGGAGGCGAAACGGTGAGCGGTGGTCCCTGGCTGGTGACCCTGCAGCTGAGCTAAGGGCACTGGTAGAAGTGTGGCGTGCAGCAATGTGAAACTGCAAGCATCATCTTCTGGTAAATCTCATTCGGGCAAGATCCTTCCGTAAGGAAACCACGCTGACTACAGCCTATTTTATCATGTGCCTCCAAAACCACATCCTTAACCATCAAGTCCAACATCTTCCCAACCACTGAGGTCAGACCAACTGGCCTATCGTTTCCTTTCTTCTGCCTCTCTCCCTTCGTGATGAATGGAGTGACATTTACAATTTTCCAGTCCTCCGGAACCACGCCAGAATCAATTGATTCTTGAAAGTATTAGCCACCTCAGCCCTGGGGAAAGAAGTCTTTGGCTATCCAGTCGATGTATGCCTCTAATTACCTTCTACACCTTTCAAGTCACCTCCTCTCCTCCTTCACTCCAAAGAGAACAGCTCTAGCCCACTCAACTGTTCCTCATAAGTCATGCTCTCTAATCCAGTGAGCGTCAGTGACAGGAGAAAACCAGTTAGCATTAAGCTGCAGAGGGGGTAGGTGTTGATCAAAAATAAGGAACCATCTCCGGTTGGGTGAAACCAGACTTGCACAAACTAATGGACTGCTTGGTCAGTGCTTTAGTGAGGGAGGTCAGAGAGACAGAATTGCAAACTTGCAACATTCTGCACGGCCCCATCAAGAGAAAGGTTTTATAGGTTCATAATACTGGTGCTAGTTGGGTGTAAGGTGGAGATACGTCTCTATCAAAGGGGGTATAAGCTGTTCCTTCTCGATGCTAGACTGCAGGTCATCCTTAGGCAAGATGTAGTGCCTGCTTAGCCCACACCCACACCCCCACCACCCAGATCAGGGTCACCTGAAGCCATGGGAGCAGGTGGTGGATGGTCGTACGAGCAGCCAGTGCAGATCACAAGTCCTGGTTATATGACCACTGATGCCAGGAAGACAATCTCTGAGGAGTATTGATAATGGCTGGGGTCACCACCCAGAAGAAGGCAATGGCAAACCACTTCTGTAGAAAAATTTGCCAAGAGCAATCGTGGTCAAAAGACCATGATCGCCCACATCATATGACATGGAACTTAAGGGGAAATCTTGCCTGACAAATCTATTGGAATCCTTTGAGGAAGTAACAGGCAGGATAGACAAAGAAGAGATGTTGGTTACTTGGGCTTTCAGAAGGCCTTTGAAAAGGTGTTTGTTGCACATGAAGCTCTTAACAAGAGCCCATCGTATTTCACGAGAGGTACCATAATGAACAGAAGATTGGCTGATTGGCTGGAGGCAAAGAGTGGGAATAAAGGGAGCCTTTTCTGGTTGGCTGCCGGTGACTAGTGGTGTGCAGCAGTGGTCATTGTTGGGACTGCTACTTTTCACTTTGTTTGTCAATAATTTGGATGAGTTTATGGCCAAGCTTGCAGATGATACGAAGATAGGTGGAAGTCAGGTCGTATGGAGGAAGCAAGGAGTCTCCGAAAGGACTTACTGGGGGAATGGACAAAGAAGTAATGTAGAGAAATGCATAGTCATGCACTTTGGCAGAAGTAATAAAAACATGGACTAGTTTGTAAATGGGGAGAAAATTCAAAAATCAAAAGTGCAAAGGGACTTTGAACCCTTGTGCAGGATTCCCTAAAGGTTAACTTGCAGGTGAGTCAGTGGTAAGGAAGGCACATGCAATGCTAGCATTCAGTTCAAGACAACTAGAATACAAAAGCAAGGATATAATGCTGAGTCTGTGTAAGGCAGTGGTGAGGCCTCACTTGGAGTATTGTGAGCAGTGTTAGGCCTCTTATCTAAGAAAGGATGTGCTGGCATTGGAGAGGGTTCAGGGGAATGATCCTGGGAAAAGGGTTAATACGTGAGGAGCTTTTGATGGTTCTGCGTCTGTACTTGCTGGAGTTTAGGTCAAGGGGGGTGGTCATTGAAACCTATTGATTATTGAAAGCTCTGCTTAGAGTGGGTGTGGACAGGATGTTTCCTGTTGCAGGCTAATGTAGGACCGGGGGGCACCACCTCTGAATTGAGGGATGTCCATTTAGAACAGAGGTGAGGAGGAATTTCTTTAGCCGTAAGGTGGGGAATCTGTGGAGGCCAAGTCATTGGGTCTATTTAAAGCAAAGTTTGACAGGAGCTTGCTCAGTCAGGGTGTCAAAGGTTACGGGGAGAAGGAAGGAAAATGGGATTGAGAGGGATAATAAATCAGCCATGATGAAATAGCAGAGCAGAATTGATGGGCCAAATGGCCTAATTCTGCTCCTTTGTCTTATGGTCTAATGTAATCTGGAGCAAAGCACAGGCAGAGTGCTGGAGGAACTCAGCAGCTGTGGAGGGAAATGGAGAGTTGGAATTTCAGGCCGAGACTGAGACCGAGAGCCTTCATTCGGACTGGAAAGGAGGAGTCTAGAAACCAGAAGAAGGAGGTGGAGGGGGGCAGGGCGGGTCAGAGGAGGATAAGCACGTGCTGGCAGGTGATAGGCGAGATCTGATGGAGCGGGAGAGGCAGGAGGCTGGGAGTGCGGGGACAGTGAAAGGGAATGATGTGAGAAGCTGGAGGTGATAGGTGGAAGAAGCAAAGGGCTGAAGATGGAGGAGGAATCTCTTAGGAGAGGCCGGTAGACCTTGGGAGTAAAAGAAGGAGGTGGATGGGCAGGTGAGAAGAAGAGAGTGGATGAGAGGGGAACCAATGGAAAAAAAGAGAAGGAAGAATCCAAATCAGGTCTATTATCACCAGCATGGCGTGAAATTTGTTGTTTTGCAGCAGCAGTACAATGCAATACATAAAACAAACTATAAATTATAATTAGAACTATATACAAAAAATAGATTAAAAAAGTAGTGAAAAAGAGAGGCAAAAATATTGAGGAAGTCTTCAAGGGAGAGAGACTACTGGAGATTGGAGAAATCGATGTTCATGCCATCAGGTTGGAAGCTACCTAGATGGAATATGAGATGTGGTTCCTCCAGCCTGTGTTTGGCTTCATCGTTGCAGCAGAAGAGGTCCCGTCAGAATGGGAATGGGAATGGGACATCACGTTCAAGTGGGCGGCCGCCAGGAGATGCTTCCTTTTGCGGTGGACAGAGCACGGAGATGACGGTGATGGGTAGGTCGAGAAGGCAAGGGATGGGGAAAGAGCCATTCAGCCTCTTGAGCATGCTATTCCATTCAGTATGATCACCAATTAATCTCTTCCTCTACACTACTTTCCTGCCCAAGCCCCACATCCCCTGATATCTGAAAATCAATTGATTGCTGTCTTCGGTGTACTCAGCAACGGTGCCTACACAACCCATCTGAAAACTGGGTCAAGTTTACCATCATTCGCACAGGTCCATGTCTGCACAGGTGCCATGAAAAACTTCCCGGCAACAGCATCAGAGGCACCGTATTCAGGAAAAAAAAACATAGATTATACAAGCATGAGACACGATTGTACAAGAAGGAACATAATTAGAATCCAAGCAGAAACAAAGTTAAATGTAGTGCACAGTGGTCACAGTGTTACTGTACTGATCCCTGCCCTCCAGGTGGAGAGATTTCTTCTCATCCTTGTCACAGAAACATAGAAAACATACAGCACAATACAGGCCCTTCGGCCCGAACCTTAGAACTACCTAGACTTTACCCATAGCCCTCTATTTTTCTAAGCTCCATGTAGTCTCTTAAAAGATTCTATCATTTCCGCCTCCACCACCACCGTTGGCAGCCCATTCCACACACTCACCACTCTGTGTAAAAAAACTTACCCCTGACATCTCCTCTGTACCTACTCCCCAGCACCTTAAACCTGTGCCCTCTTGTGTTAGCCATTTCAGCTCTGGGAAAAAGCCTCTGACTATCCACATGATCAATGCCCTCATCATCTTATACACCTCTATCAGGTCACCTCTCATCCTCTGTCGCTCCAAGGAGAAAAGGCCGAGTTTTCATAAGGCATGCTCCCCAATCCAGGCAACATCCTTGTAAATCTCCTCTGCTCTAGTGAGGTGACCAGAACTGAGCACAGTATTCCAAGTGGGGTCTGACCACGGTCTTATATAGCTGCAACATTACCCCTCAGCTCCTAAATTCAATTCCACGATTGATGAAGACCAACACACCGTATGCCTTCTTAACCACAGTCAACTTGTGCAGCTGCTTTGAGCGTCCTATGGACTCGGACCCCAAGATCCCTCTGATCCTCCACACTGCCAAGAGTCTTACCATTAATACTATATTCTGCCATCATATTTGACCTACCAAAATGAACCACTTCACAGTTATCCGGGTTGAACTCCATCTGCCACTTCTCAGCCCAGTTTTGCATCCTATCAATGTCCCGCTGTAACCTCTGACAGCCCTCCACACTATCCACAACACCCCCAACCTTTGTGTCAACAGCAAACTTACTAACCCATCCCTCCACTTCCTCATCCAGGTCATTCATAAAAATCATGAAGAGTAGGGGTCCCAGAACAGATCCCTGAGGCACACCACTGGTCACCGGCCTCCATGCAGAATATGATCCATTTACAACCACTCTTTGTCTTCTGTGGGCAAGCCAGTTCTGGATCCACAAAGCAATGTCCCCTTGGATCCCCATGCTTCCTTACTTTCTCAATAAGCCTTGCATGAGGTACCTTATCAAATGCCTTGCTGAAATCCATATACATTACATCTACTGCTCTACCTTCATCAATGTGTTTAGTCACACCCTCAAAAAATTCAAGCAGGCTCGTAAGGCACAACCTGCCCTTGACAAAGCCATGCTGACTATTCCTAATCATATTATACCACTCCAAATGTTCATAAGTCCTGCCTCTCAGGATCTTCTCCATCAAGTTACCAACCACTGAAGTAAAACTCACTGGTCTATAATTTTCTGGGCTATCTCTACTTCCCTTCTTGAATAAGGGAACAACATCCGCAACCCTCCAATCCTCCAGAACCTCTCCCATCCCCATTGATGATGCAAAGATCATCGCCAGAGGCTCAGTAATCTCCTCCCTCACTTCCTACAGTAGTCTGGGGTACATCTCATCCCGTCCGGGTGACTTATCCAACTTGAAAAGCTATTCTCTTATTTTGTGAATCAGTGACCCACAGCTGCCTGTGGCAAAGAATTCCACAGACTCACAACTGTCTGGCTAAAGAAATTCCTCCTCATCTCTGTTCTAAATGGACGTACTTCTATCCTGAGGCTGTGAGTCTTAGACTCCCCCTCCATAGGAAACATCTTCCTCATATCCACTATTGAGCTCTTTCCATATTCACCAGGTTTCAATGAGATCCCCACTCATTCTTCTAAACTCCAGTGAGTACAGGCCCAGATATATCAAACTCACCTCAGACATTAACCTTTTGTCCCTGAGATTATTCTCATAACCCTCCTCTGGACCCTCTCCAATGCCAGCATATCATTTCTTAGATAAGGGGCCCAAAACTGATCATAATACTCTAAGTGTGGTTTGGCCAAAGGAATTGAAGAGTCACTTTGATGACTCTGGTAACCCCTGTACAGGATTTTGTTCACACTGTATCTGTAGAAACTGGGTTCTCATTATTTCCGTAAGGTTGTTATAGTTGGGGATAAGCTCCCACTACCTATTAAAAAAACATAGAGACATAGAAAAACCTACAACACAATACAGGCCCTTCGATCCACAATGCTGTGCTGAACATGTACTTACTTTAGAAATATGTACTTACTTAGAAATTACCCAGGGTTACCCATAGCCCTTTATTTTTCTAAGCTCCATGTACCTATCCAAGAGTCTTAAAAGACCCTATTGTATCTGCCTCCACCACCACTTCCGGCAGCCCACTCCACACACTCACCACTCCCTGTGTAAAAAACTTACCCCGACATCTCCTCTGTACCTACTCCCAAGCACCTTAAAACTGTGCCCTGTCATGTTAGACATTTCAGCCCTGGGAAAAAGCCTCTGACTATTCACATGATCAATGCCTCTCAACATCTTATACAACTCTATCAGGTCACCTCTCATCCTCCGTTGCTCCAAGGAGAAAAGGCCAAGTTCACTCAAACTATTCTCATAAGGCATGCTCCCCAATCCAGGCAACATCATTGTAAATCTCCTCTGAACACTTCCTATAGTCTCCACATCTTTCCTGTAGTGAGGTGACCAGTACTCCAAGTGGGGTCTGACCAGGGTCCTATATAGCTGCAATATTACCTCTCGGCTCTTAAACTCAATCCCACGATTGATGAAGGACAATGCGCTGTATGCCTTCTTAACCACAGAGTCAACCTGCATGGCAGCTTTGAGCGTTCTGTGGACTCTGACCCGAAGATCCCTCTGATCCTTCACAATGCCAAGAGTCTTACCATTAATACCATATCCTACCATCATATTTGACCTACCAAAATGAACCACCTCAAACTTATCTGTGTTGAAGTCCATCTGCCACTTCTCAGCCCAGTTTTGCATCCTATCGATGCCTCGCTGTAACCTCTAACAGCCCTCCACACTATCCACAACACCCCCAAACCTTTGGGTCATCAGCAAATTTACTAACCCATCCCTCCATTTGCTCATCCAGGTCATTTATAAAAATCACGAAGAGAAAGAATCCCAGAACAGATCCCTGAGGCAAATCACTGGTGACCGACCCCCATGCAGAATATAGCCCGTCTACACTACAACCACCCTTTGCCTTCTGCGTGCAAGCCTATGCTAGATCCACAAAGCAAGGACCCCTTGGATCCCATGCCTCCTAACTTTCCCAATAAGCCTTTCATGGGGTACCATATCAAATGCCTTGCTGAAATCTATATTGTGGTGATACCATGTGCAATGATGTGCCAGTACATGATTGGACAGCACTGAGCATGCGCAGAGTTTGCCAGAATATTCCAGTGCATGGCGTGATTAAGACATGTTTGTTTATTACTGTAAATAAAAGTTCTCAAATTCTTCCAGAATAGGATTCTTTACTGTTAACCCATGGTACGTTTAAATACAAACGTTTGTAGAAGAAATACAACATGGTGTCAGGAGTGGTTTTTGGAAGAATAATAAGGGAGAATCAAGAATCGAAGATAATCAAAAAAAAAAGAAGAAAAAAGTTTGAACTGTAAACGGTAAAATGGAAGGTTTACAACCCCCACCAAAATTGCAGCTGACTGGCAATGTAGCAGAGAATTGGAGGATCTTCAAGGAACAGTTTGAAATATATTTATCAGCGATCAGAGCTGATAGAAAAGCAGACAAAACTAAAGCTGTGATCCTGCTCCATGTAATCGGGACTGCCGCGGTAGAAATATACAATAAATTTGTCTTTGAAGATGGAGATAATTTCAATTTAAAGTCGATAATGGACAGATTTGAAGTATTTTGTATACCTAAGCGTAATTTAACGTATGAATGATATAAATTCTTCACATGTGCGCAAAGGGCTGCTGAAACGATTGATCAGTATGTTACGGAGTTAAGAAAATGTAGTAGAACGTGCGAGTTTGGATTGCTCACAGACTCTCTTATTAAAGATAGACTAGTTTGTGGCATTCGAGATAATGCTCTAAGAGAAGGGCTGTGGAGAGAGCAAGATTTAAGTTTCGAAAAAGCTTTCACGCTCTGCAAAGCTTCTGAGACCATAATATTGCAGGCTGAAGTGCTTTTTGTCGAAAACTACAATGCAAGCGCCGTAAAAAAGCGCGAATATATCAAGAAATATAATAATATGTCGACAAAACCGACAGTGAGCAAGACGGCATTTGAAAGAAAAAAGTCATGTGATCGCTGTGCACGGGAACATCGCCCAAAATCAGCGTTTCACATATGGCAAAATTTGCTACAACTGCGGTAAGATTAATCATTTTTCACACTGTTGTAGAAGTAGAAAGAAGGAAGATAAAATGAAACAAGTAAATGCAGTGATTGAAGATGAACGTGAGGAATTTTATATAGATGCGCTTTGTGCTGACATGGAGAATATAAAAGCAGTAGCTGCAGTGTCTGAGACGACCAAACAGGAGGCAACTGATGATGTGAAAAAGCAATGGCAGGAGGAGGTTGCTTCAATGCAAGCAATAATGAGAGAGACACTGACAGAATGTGAGATCCGGTCTCATCACCATCTAGAGCAAGAACACTCACAGTGGGCATGGTATAAGGAAGAAGTGAAAGCACAAGTAATAGAATTGAGAAGTTTTATTGAAATAATGAAGTCTCAGCGTAAAAGAGAGACTACACCGTTAATGAATGAATTAAATGAAGAAAAGAAGATTCGTATTTCATTACAAATGGGAGTGGAAGGAATTAGGAAAGATGCAGTCCAAACAGAAGCAGGGAAGCAGATTGCTGAGGAGGATAGCGTGAACTGCTTACCTGAAACTCCAGATTCTAACCAGGAGGCATGTGAGAGTATACCAAAAAGTTTAGTTGAGATACATAAAGAAAAGCTTAAAGCAGAAAAGAAGAAAAAGAAGAAGCACCAGAAGGGTCATGGCCCAGATAGCGAAAAGCCAACTTCAGAGTTTCAGTTAGCTGATATAGATTTGTTTATTGGTTAATGTTGTTATTTGTTTTTCTTTTTAAGGAAAAGAAGATGTGATTCTTCAGAGATTCAGTTAACTGATGAAGACGAAACAAAACATGTAAATAATAACAAGGAAACACAAGATCTGTGTGTACCACTTAGAAGGTCTACTCGTGTTCATAAACCCACAGAGAGATTGATGAGACTTGTTGAATTATGCCTTTGCTTTGATTAATGTTGTTAATTTTTTTTTAAGTAAAGGAAGATGTGGTGATACCATGTGCAATGATGTGCCAATACATGATTGGACAGCACTGAGCTGCATGGGGTTTGCCAGTAAGTACCAGCACGTGGCGTAATTAAGACGTGTTTGTTTATTACTGTAAATAAAAGTTCTTTAATTCTTCCAGAATATGATTTTTTACTGTTAAAATAGAAGAAATATAACACATACCTACTACATCTACTGCTCTTCCTTCATCAATGTGTCTAGTCACATTCTCAAAAATTTCAATTAGGCTCGTAAGACATGACCTGCCTTTCACAAAGCCATGCTGACTATTCCTAATCATATTATGCCTCTCCAAATGTTCATAAATCCTGCCTCTCAGGATCTTCTCCATCAACTTACCAACCACTGAAGTAAGACTCACAGGTCTATAATTTCCTGGGCTATCTCTACTCCCTTTCTTGAAAAAGGGAACAACATCTGCAATCCTCCAGTCCTCTGGAACCTCTCCTGTCCCCATTGATGATGCAAAGATCATTGCCAGAGGCTCAGCAATCTCCTCCCTCGCTTCCCACAGTGGCCTGGGGTTTATCTCCTCAAGTCCCGGAGACTTATCCAACTTGATGCTTTCCAAAAGCTCCAGGACATCCTCTTCCTTAATATCTACATGCTCAAGCTTTTCAGTCCACTGTAAGTCATCCCTACAATGGCCAAGATCCTTTTCTGTAGTGAATACTGAAGTAAAGTATTCATTAAGTATCTCTGCTATGTCCTCCAGTTCCATACACACTTTTCCACTGTCACACTTGATTGGTCCTATTCTCTCACATATTATCCTCTTGCTCTTCACATAACTGTAGAATGTCTTGGGGTTTTCCTTAATCCTGCTCGCCAAGGCCTTCTCATGGCCCCTTCTGGCTCTTCTAATTTCATTCTTAAGTTCCTCCCTGCTAGCCTTAAAATTTTCTAGATCCCTATCATTGCCTAGTTTTTTGAACTTTTTGTAAGCTTTTCTTTTCTCCTTGACTAGACTTTCAACAGTCTTTGTACACTACAGTTCCTGTACCCTACCATCCTTTCCCTGTCTCATTAGAGTGTACCTGTGCAGAATGCCATGCAAATATCCCCTGAACATTTGCCACATTTCTTCTGTACATTTCCCTGAGAACATCTGATCCCAATTTATATTTCCAAGTTCCTGCTTGATAGCTTCATATTTCCCCTTACTCCAATTAAATGTTTTCCTAACTTATCTGTTCCTATCCCTCTCCAAAGCTCTGGTAAAGGAAATAGAATTGGTATCACTATCTCCAAAATGCTCTACCACTGACAGACCTGACACCTGACCAGGTTCATTTCCCAATACCAGATCATGTACAGCCTCTCCTCTTGTAGGCTTATCTACATATGTGTCAGGAAACCTTCCTGAACACACCTAACAAACTCCAGCCCATCTAAACCCCTTGCTCTAGGGAGATGCCAATTGATATTTGGGAAATTGAAATCTCCCACCACAACAACTCTGTTATTATTACACCTTTCCAGAATCTGTCTCCCTATCTGCTCCTCTATGTCCCTACTACTATTGGGTCGTCTATAAAAAACACCCAGTGGAGTTATTGACCCCTTCCTGTTTCTAACTTCCACCCACAGAGACTCTGTAGACAATCCCTCCATGACTTCCTCCTTTTCTGCAGCCGTGACACTGTCTCTGATCAACAGTGCCACACCCCCACCTCTTTTGCCTCCCTCCCTGTCCCTTCTGAAACTTCTGAAGCCTGGCACTCTAAGTAACCATTCCTGCCCCTGAGCCATCCAGGTCTCTGTAATGGCCACAACATCATAGCTCCAAGTGCTGATCCACGCTTTTAAGTTAATCCGCTTTGTTCATGATCTCTCTTGGATTAAAATAGACACATCTCAAACCATTGGTCTGAGCGTATCTCTTCTTTATTACATGTCTGTCCTCCCTCTCACACTGCCTACAAGCTTTCTCTATTTGTGAGCCAACCTCCCTTTCCTCAGTCTCTTCAGTTCGGTTCCCACCCCCCCCCCCCCCCCCCAGCAATCCTAGTTTAAACTCTCCCCAATAGCCTTAGCAAACCTCCCCGCCAGGATATTGGTCCCCCTGGGATTCAAGTGCAACCCATCCTTATTGAACAGGTCATGCCTGCCCCAAAAGAGGTCCCAATGATCCATAAATTTGAACCCTTGCCCCCTGCTCCAATCCCTCAGCCACGCATTTATCCTCCACCTCACTCTGTTCCCATACTCACTGTCACGTGGCACAGGCAGTAATCCTGAGATTACTACCTTTGTGGTTCTGCTTCTCAGCTTCTTTCCTCACTCCCTGTAGTCTGTTTTCAGGACCTCCTCCCTTTTCCTGCCTATATCGTTGGTACAAATATGTACCACGACCTCTGGCTGTTCACCTTCCCACGTCAGGATATCGTGGATGTGATCAGAAACATCCCAGACCCTGGCACCTTGGAGGCAAACTACCATCTGTTTTTCTTTCCTGTGTCTACAGAATCGTCTGTCTGACCCCCGAACTATAGGGTCCCCTATCACTGCTGCCAACCTCTTCCTTTCCCTACCCTTCTGAGCCACAGGGCCAGACTCTGTGCCAGAGGCGCGACCACTGTTGCTTCCCTCAGGTAGGCCATCTCCCCCAACAGTACTCAAACAGGAGCACTTATTGTGAAGGGGTACGGGTACAGCCACAGGGGTACTCTCTAGTGTCTGACTCTTGCCCTTCCCTCTCCTGACTGTTACCCAGTTATCTGTCTCCCCAGGCCCCGGTGTGACTACCTGCCTATAGCTCCTCTCTGTCACCTCCTCACTTTTCCTGACCAGACGAAGGTCATCGAGCTGCATCTCCAGTTCCCTAATATGGTCCCTGAGGAGCTGCAGCTCGATGTACCTGGTGCAGATGTGGCCATTTGGAAGGCTGGGAGTCTCCCAGACATCCCACATCCGACACCCAGTACAGAACACCGGCCTCACAGACATACTTCCTGTTCCTATCCTTCACAAGTATCTTACCTCGCCTCGATCCATTATCGCCAAAGCCCTCCTACTCTATAAAGCTGCCTTCTTTTTAAATTCTTCCTGCCGGTCTAATCTGCTGACGTCCACACGCCTGTGCAGTCGCGCCTCGATCAAACTCGGTACTAATGCTCCCATTGCCATGCATCTCAAATAGCCTCTGACAACCAAGTCCAGCTCCTGGCCTTCACGTGTGGCTTAGCTACTAAGCCTGGTGGAACCATTTCTACTGACAGGAGAAGGAGCAAAGGCGGGTTACTGGCGCCTTAAAGATGGGCAGATGGGGCTCACCAGCCGTGGTTGGCAGCTCACCTAGGAGAAGGAAAACTCTGATCTCAAACCTCTGCTGCCTTGTGACTAAACCCAACTCATGGGGAAGGCTTCAGCATTAAACCCCAAGGGAAAAATCTGGACCTGGAGTCCGTAAGACAGTCCTACATTGAGTTTAATGCTGACTACCAACTCCAGTAATGCTGCTGGTGTCAAACTGTATCAGTCTCTGCCATTCCTCTGGCTTCGTCAGATGTGTGGAGGTGGAGAGGGGGAGTTTGCTACATGGGCAACAGCTTGCTCTCCATATCGTACTGCCCTGGCTTGCGTATCTAGACAGCTGGGATGTAACATCCATGATCGACCCTGGCCAACGGAGGCCTCAGGTTGGTTGGCAGTTGGCAACTCTGCCATTGATTAGCTAATACATTCATCTCCTGTCACCAGCCAATGGGAATACCCGTCAACTCTGCCCAACTCAGCTTGACAATCCTTGCCAATCAGACTAGTAACCCCATCCTCCATATTTTCAGAGAAATAAGAGAGAATTACAATGTTTGAAATATAGGAAGGATGTTGAGGCTTTGGAGAGGGTGCAGAAGAGGTTTACCAGGATGCTGTCTGGTTTCGAGGGCATGTGCTATCACGAGAGGCTGGACAAACTTGGGTTGTTTCTCTGGAATGTCGGAGGCTGAGGGGAGATCTGATAGAGGTTTACAAGATTATAAGAGGAAGAGGGTATCTGTTTCCCAGGGCTGAAATGTCTAATGCATGTATTGAGGGAGGTGGGGGTAGGTTCAAAGGGGATGTGAGGGGTAAGTTTTTTACTCAGAGAGTGGTGGATGCGTTGCCTGGTCTGATGGTAGAGGCAAATACATTAGAGGTTTTTAAGAGACATTTGGATAGGCGCATGGATGTGAGGAAGATGGAGGGATATAGACATGATGTAGGTAGGAGGGATTAGTGCTTGGGTGTTTTTGATTTACATTTTAGCAGGGTTAGAACCATAGAAACTACAGCACAGAAACAGGCCCTTTGGCCCCTCTTGGCTGTGCCGAACCATTTTCTGCCTAGTCCCACTGACCTGCACACAGACCATATCCCTCCATACACCTCCCATCCATGTATCTGTCCAATTTATTTTTAAATGTTAAAAAAGAACCCGCATTTACCACCTCGTCTGGCAGCTCATTCCATACTCCCACCACTCTCTGTGTGAAGAAGCCCCCCCAATGTTCCCTTTAAACTTTTCCCCCCTCACCCTTAACCCATGTCCTCTGGTTTTTTTCTCCCCTTGCCTCAGTGGAAAAAGCCTGCTTGCATTCACTCTATCTATACCCATCATAATTTTATATACCTCTATCTTTAGCACAATATACCTTTAGCACAACATTGTGGGCCGAATGGCCTGTTCCTGTGCTGTACTCTTCCAAGTTCTATGTTACATATTTTATACCTCCAGGCAGATGTGTCATGCACATCACGGTAGAGACTGTAAATCCAATGAAGGATCAGGGGAGGTTCGGAGAACTCTCATGCACAGGAAGCTGATAACTATTTCTATCTGCGCTCTGACATGTCTTCAGGAAAACCACAGCGTCCAGCTTCTCTGCAGCTGGTTCCTGCGGCCACTGAGGCTCACTGAATTAACGACGGGCCTGAGTGCTCATATAGATCTGAGACACCACTCTGGCCTTCGTTTGTCACATGACTTCCCCTAAAAGTGGTTAGAGAAAGGAAGGCGAGAACCCTGCAAAATTTGTTCGTTTTTAAAATCGTTCTTATTATTCTCAGCAATAAGATTCAAGATTGTTTGATGTCATTTCCAGTATACATGTATAAAGAAGAACAAGATAATTGTTACTCTAGATCCAATGAAGCACAAAAAAACACGATAAGTTAAAGAACACAATATTAATTAAAAACATAATAAATATACATACATATATTATACACATAGAGATTGACTGAATGCCCATAAAGTGACACAGGGCACAGGAAAGTCTGAAAATTAGGAGACTCTGACAGGAAATGATTAGAATATAAAAGCAAGGATGTAATGTTGGGAACTGAGTGTGGACATGGTGGAGGATTACAAATACCTGGGGATACGAATTGACAATAAACTGGACTGGTCAAAGAACACTGAAGCTGTCTACAAGAAGGGTCAGAGCCGTCTCTATTTCCTGAGGAGACTGAGGTCCTTTAACATCTGCCGGACGATGCTGAGGATGTTCTACGAGTCTGTGGTGGCCAGTGCGATCATGTTTGCTGTTGTGTGCTGGGGCAGCAGGCTGAGGGTGGCAGACACCAACAGAATCAACAAACTCATTCGTAAGGTCAGTGACGTTGTGGGGATGGAACTGGGCTCTCTCACGGTGGTGTCTGAAAAGAGGATGCTGCCCAAGTTGCATGCCATCTTGGACAATGTCTCCCATCCACTACGTAATGTACTGGGTGGGCACAGGAGTACATTCAGCCAGAGACTCATTCCACCGAGATGCAACACAGAGCGTCATAGGAAGTCATTCCTGCCTGTGGCCATCAAACTTTACAACTCCTCCCTTGGAGGATCAGACACCCTGAGCCAATAGGCTGGTCCTGGACATTTCATAATTTACTGGCATAATTTACATATTACTATTTAACTATTTATGATTCTATTACTATTTATTACTTATGGTGCAACTGTAACGAAAACCAATTTCCCCCGGGATCAATAAAGTATGAATATGACTATGAATTTATAAAGCACCGGTGAGGCCTCGTTTGGAATATTGTGAACAGTTTTGGGCCCCATATCTTAGAAAGGATGTGCTGACATTGGAGAGGATTTAAAGGAGTTTCACGAAAATGATTCCAGGATTGAATGGCTTGTCCTATGAAGAGTGTTTGATGGCTGTGGGCCTGTACTCACTGGAACTCGGGAGAATGAGGGGTGGCCTAATTGAAACCTTTTGAGTGTTGGAAGGCCTCGATAGAGTGGACGTGGAGAAGATGTTTCCTATGGTGGGAGAATCTAGGACCAGAGGGCACAGCTTCAGAATAGAGGGACGTCTTTTTAGAACGGAGATGAGGAGGAATTTCATTAGCCAGAGAGTTGTGAATCTGTGGAACTTGTTGCTACAGGTGGCTGTGGAGGTAGAGCCGATGGGTATATTTATATTTTGATAGATTCTTGATTGGTCAGGGGATGAAGGGATACGAGAGGAGGAGGAGATTGGGGTAAGAGGAAAAATAGATCAGCCATGATGAAATGGCGGAGAAGATTTGGTGGGCCACATGGTCTTATAGTGGTGGTGGGGCTCGGTTTGTGGGTGGAGGTGTTGATTAGCCTTACAGCTTGGGGAAGTCACTGTTTTTGAGTCTGGTGGTTCTGGCGTGGATGCTATGTAGCATCCTCTCTGATGGGAGTGGGACAAACAGTCCACGAGCTGAGTGGGAGGAATCCTTCATGATGTTACTGGCCTTTTCCAGCACCTTTCTGTGTATATATGTCCTTGATGGCAGGTCGGCTGGTTCTGTAATGCAGTGGGCCACTTTGACTACCTGACGTAGAGCCTTCCTGTCCGCTGCAGTGCAGTTTTCAGCTTGTTAGGATGCTCTTTGCTGCACATATGTAGAATGTTGCAAGTATTGATATCATGCATCTAGCTTTCTTTCTATCTCAGATGTGGTCACTTGTGCCAGGCATCGTTTGGGCTCAATGTTTCTCATTCTCCTGCTCTGACTTGCCATTAAAGTACCGATAAAGTCATACAGCCTTAGGGCACTGCAGCACACAAACAGGCTTTTTGGTCCATCTAGTCCATGGAGAACTGCGTACTCCCATCGGCCTGCACCTGGACTATCACCCTCCGTACCCCTCCCATCCACCTACCTATCCAAACTTCTCTAATGTGTGAAAGTAATGAAGGAGAGAGGAGAAGATGGCAGCGCGACGCAGCGCGCGCGGCACTTCCGAATGAATATCGATATGTGTAACTAGGGGGCCGTGCACAATCCGGATTTGATGGAGACAGCCGTGAAGCACAGAGGAACATCTGGAGTAACTTCTGAAATGCCTGCTTCGCTGCCGCTGCTACTGTGTGATCGAGAATCTCCAGAGACGAAGGCCCCAAATCCTCGGCTTTGTGTATCACCTGTTGCCAGGGCTGAGGTCGAAATGCTCGGCAGAGATGGTGCTCGATGCTCAGTGTCGAATAGGTGGTCGGAGGCTCGGAGTTTTCGGACGGACTCGGAGTCGGACTGTGGTCGGATGCTTCCGGGATGCTGCATCGGCAAGTTTGCGGCACTGGAGGTTTACCGTCTGTGTGAGATGATGGGACTTTCGAGAGACTTTGAGACTTTTACTGTGCCCATGGTCTGTTCTTATCAAATTACGGTATTGCTTTTCACTGTTGTAACTATATGTTATAATTATGTGGTTTTTGTTAGTTTTTAAGTCGGTTTGTCATGTGTTTTCGTGATATCATTCTGGAAAAACATTATTATCATTTCTTAATGCATGCATTACTAAATGACAATAAAAGGGGACTGTGTGTCCTCATAATCATAATCAACAGCCCATCCACCACTTGTGCTGGACACTCATTCCACACTCTCCATAAAACCATAAGATATCAGTGCAGGATTAGGCCACTTGACCCATCGAGTCTGCCCGTGGCTGATTCAATTTTCCTCTCAGCCCCAATCTCCTGCCTTCTCCCTGCATCCCTTCATGCCCTGACTAATCAAAAATCGATTAACCTCTGCCTTAAACATACCCAATAATTTGGCCTCCACAGCCACCTGTGGCAACGAATTCCGCAGATTCACTGCTCTCTGGCTAAAGAAATTCCTCCTCATCTCCGTTCTAAAAGAATGCCCCTCTATTCTGAGGCTGTGTCCTCTGGTCTTAGACTTAACCAGAATACCATTCTGCTGAAGAGGGCTGAGCATTTTAACAACCTGCTTAATCAGGACTCTGACGCAGACCCCACCATCCTGGACGAACTGCCTGAATTTCCTCCTGTCCACGAGCTCAGTCTACCACCAACCTTCCAGGAGGTTCTATCAGCTGTCCATTCCCTTAAGAACAGCAAGTCCTCTGGCACTGACAATATCCCTGCTGAGCTACTGACGAACGGAGGATACATGTGTATGCGCACCCTCTACCAGTACATCACCAAGGCCTGGACTGATGAGAACATCCCACAGCAATGGAGAAATGCAAACATCGTTGTCATTTACAAGAACAAGGGTGACAAGGCCATCTGCGGCAATAGTAGGGGCATATCACTCCTTTCTGTTGCTGGAAAGGCCCTGGCTAAGGTGATGCTTCAGAGACTCATCAGCAGCATCACCGAGTCAATGCTGCCTGAATCGCAGTGTGGATTTAGGAAGAACAGGAGCATGATCAACATGGTCTTCACAGCCCGGCAGCTTCAGGAAAAGTGCCGGGAGCAACATCAGGACCCGTTTATGGCCTTTGTTGACCTCTCCAAAGCATTCGACACTGTGCAAAGAGAGCTCTTATGGGATGTCCTCCTCAGGTTTGTCTGTCCCAATAAATTTGTTAACATCCTCTGCCAGTTCCACGATGGGATGACTGCTCGGGTGACCATAGGAGGACAAGAGTCCGAGCCCTTCCTTGTACGCACAGGGGTGAGGCAGGGGTGTGTACTAGCACCAGTGTTCTTTAACATCTTCCTCTTGTGTGTTACCAAGCTTCTCCACAGCGAGATTGAAGACAGCAGCAGTGTGGCAGTGGACGTCAGATTAGATGGCTACCTCTTTGACATCAGGAGGCTCCACGCAACCACCAAACTCCGTAGAGAGCGGGTCCTGGAGCTGCAGTATGCAGACGACTGCGCTCTTGTGGCCCATACTCCGGAGGATCTTCAGACTGTCCTTGCTGTGGCGGTGAGAGCGTACAGCAGGATGGGGCTGACTGTCAATACCACCGAGACAGAAGTGGTTTGCCAATGGAGGACCAGTGTCCCACCCACTCTACCTGCCTTCACTGTTGGAGATGAAAAGCTGTCAGTAGTGCCATCTTTCAAATATCTGGGAGCATTCTCTCTGAGGATAGCGGCATTGACAACGACATCCGGAGCCGCATTAAACAGGCATCAGCTGCCTTTGGGAGACTTCGGCGTAGAGTCTTTCAGAACAGGAGCCTTCGTCCCTCCACAAAGGTCTCCGTATACCAAGCGATCTGTGTCACCGCCCTCCTTTATAGCTGTGAAGCTTGGGTAACCTACAGCCGTCACATCAAGTCCTTGGAGTGCTTCCACATAAGCTGCCTCCAGCATATCCTGGGAATTACCTGGCGTGAGCGGGTGCCTCACACTGAAATACTTGTAAAGACCAACTGCAGAAGTATTGAGGCCATGGTCACCCAGCGTCAGCTGCAGTGGCTGGGCCACGTGATAAGGATGCCCCCATGTCAGCTACCCCGCAGAGTGTTGTACAGCCAGCTACATCATGGTCGACACTCAGCTGGAGGGCCGAAGAAGCGCTATAAGGATCAGATGAAGAATGCTTTAAGGAAGTGCAGGATCAGACCCGAGGACCTGGAGGATGTTGCTGCTGACCGTAACACGTGGCAACAGCTGTGTAGGGACGGGGTTCGTATTCTGGAGATGGAAAGAACAACCAGAAGACAGCAGAAGAGAGCCAGGAGAAATGCAGCCATGGTTGCCCCCACTACCATGTATACATGTCCCACCTGCAATAGAGCTTGTGGGTCCAGGATAGGACTGTACAGTCATCAGAGATCTCACTGTTAAAGGAGTGGACATTGTCATCGGATTTCGATGGACAACCGAAGACTTAAACACCATAGGAAATATCCCCTCTGACCACCCTCAGTGAAGGAGATCCCACTCTTTATACATTTCACCTTTCATCTTTGACCCATGACCTCTAACTCAAGTCTCACTCAACCTCTGCGGATGTCTTTGTAACCACACCCAATAACCCACTTAGTCTCACCCAACATTTCCCAGTGTTTTTCACAGTTGCACAAACCAGCCAATGCTCTGAGCAGGAAATTTTTACACAGCCTGAAAACTGTGTATGAGAAAAAACTGAACTTGAGCTCTAAATCCCCTCATTCAACCTTTCAGTGCCTCCTGAAAACCTCTCTCTAAGACCAACCCGAAGTATTAGTACCAAACTATTATTCCGCCTAGTCCCATGAACTCCACTTAGACCACAGGTCCCCATACCCCTCCCACTCTGCCTAGTGTTATTGACCCCCCCATTTGGACTATTGGACCCCTCCCACTCTGCCTAGTGTTATTGACCCCCCCATTTGGACCATTGGACCCCATACCCCTCCCACTCTGCCTAGTGTTATTGACCCTCCCATTTGGACCATTGGACCCCATACCCCTCCCACTCTGCCTAGTGTTATTGACCCTCCCCCCCCAAAGTACCATGGCTCCTCAATTGTGAAGAAAATATCTTCCCTACCTTGAGAATGTAGAACTTGGTCCCACAGGGACTGTTTGAGGGGAGCATATTTAAGAGGAAAGAGGTTTAAGCAGAACTAAGGAAGGCATTGAGGGTTAGACAGATCAAGTTCTCACTTTCTTTAATATTCCCACGTGTCCTTTGGACGTGGGGAAGGCAATTCAAACGTTCCGTGGCTCAATTTAACATCAGAGACTGTATATAATATACAACCTGAAAGACTTGCTCTTCACAAACATCCACAAAACAGGAGAAAATCCCAAAGAAGGAATGACAGACAAAATGTTGGAACCCCAAAGCCTCCCTCACACAAGCAATAGCAAAAGCATCAACCCTGCCCCCTCTTCTTCCAGCAGAAAGCACCATGCCACAGCAATGCCCCCAAAGAGGTATTATGATCTAGATTCCACAAATACCACTGTCCATCCCAACCACTGGACATGCCACAGGCTGTCTCCCCTTCACTGCCAAGGGAGAGAGAGATGTCACTCCTTCCACAGCCAGGGGGTGATGAACAGATCGCTGTTTTGATGCAACAGTCTGGAGGGTCACTTTTATTTAGTTTGGCCTGACTTGAGAATCAGCAGCAAACTCTGACTCACTGTCAAGGGAGAGAGAGAAAGAGAGATTGCTCGACCTCACCAGCTATCTCAACGTTCCGGTCTCCTGTGACGCCTCAGTTCGTGAGGGATTGAGTCAACACCACAGGGCTGCGCCAGGCTGCCCATTTTCCATTTCCCACACCGAGTTTTGGATTAATACTTTACACTTCATACTTTATTGTTGCCAAACAATTGATACTAAAACAAACAATCATCACAGCGATATTTGATTCTACGCTTCGTGCTCCCTAGTTTACAAATCGATAGTAAATATTAAAAATTTAAATTATAAATCATAAATAGAAAATAGAAAAATGGGAAGTAAGGTAGTGCAAAAAAACCTGAGAGGCAGGTCCGGATATTTGGAGGGTACGGCCCAGATCCGGGTCAGGATCCGTTCAGCAGTCTAACCACAGTTCGAAAGAAGCTGTTCCCAAATCTGGCCGTACGAGTCTTCAAGCTCCTGAGCCTTCTCCCGGAGGGAAGAGGGACAAAAAGTGTGTTGGCTGGGTGGCTCGTGTCCTTGATTATCCTGGCAGCACTGCTCCGACAGCGTGCAGTGTAAAGTGAGTCCAAGGACGGAAGATTGGTTTGTGTGATGTGCTGGGCTGTGTTCACGATCTTCTGCAGCTTCTACCGGTCTCGGACAGGACAACTTCCATACCAGGTTGTGATGCACCCTAGAAGAATGCTTTCTACGGTGCATCTATAAAAATTAGTGAGGGTTTTCGGGGACAGGCCAAATTTCTTTAGTTTTCTCAGGAAGTAAAGGCGCTGATGGGCCTTCTTGGCAGTGAACTCTGCTTGGTTGGACCAGTCAGGTCATTTGTGATATTGACCCCGAGGAACTTAAAGCTTTTGACCCGTTCCACTTGCGCACCACCGATGTAAATTGGGTCCCATTGCACCAAATATTTTTTGTGTCACCTGTTACCTCTCACATGATCAATTCCTCCAAGTGTTTGCATCTCCAACAGCTTGTCCTGGTCCATCCGCGGAGACACCATGGCCAAGAAAGCTCTCCAGCACCTCTGCTTCCTCAAAAAGCTCAGGAAATTGGGTGTGTCCCCTTTGGCCCTTGCCAGGTTTGATGGATGCGTCCTAGAAAGTGGCCACCTAGATGCCTCAGAGCCTGGTACAGCAACTGCCCTGCCCGATGCTGCAGGAAATTGCAGAGGGTGTGGGCACAGTTCAGCCCATCATGGAAATGAGTCTCTCTCTACACTTCCACGCCACCTGGGAAAGTGGCCAGCATGAGAACACAAGGGAGAGGAGTGGGAATCAGCTACTCAGCCCTCAATCCTACCCCGCTATTCAGTGTGATCTACGCTGATCTCAACTCCAACTCCGTGGCACTTCCGATAACTCTCAATTCCTTGGACTTTCAGATATTTGTCCTGCTCCACCTCCAGTACATCATATGATCTGGACTTCACCACCCTTGGGATGAGGGTGAGTGGCAGAAATTCCAGAGGCTCACTACACTCTGAGGGAAGAGGTTTCTAAGACCCTTCCCACCTCAGACATTATCTCTTCTTTCTCATTCCAACAGGCAGAAGATACAAGGGGAAGGATGGGCTGGGGGGGGGGTGGGAGGGAACGTCGACTCAGACCATGAGAGGCCTGCGTCGGGCATTTTCATGCCTTACAAGGCGCAGATTGGAAGTCTGTGTGGGGCACCACTCCTCACACAGACACTAGAGCAATGTGTGATTAAGTGTCTTGCTCAAGGACACAAACACGCTGCCACAGCTGAGGCTCAATCCAGCAACCTTCAGATCACTAGACGAACGCCTTAACCACTTGGTCACGTGCCCACCAAGATACCAAAACTTGAAAAAACACACCATCAGGCTCAGCTCATTCGTAAGGCCAGTGATGTTGTGGGGATGGAACTGGACTCTCTGACGGTGGTGTCTGAAAAGAGGATGCTGTCTAAGTTGCATGCCATCATGGACAATGTCTCCCATCCACTACATAATGTACTGGTTGGGCACAGGAGTACATTCAGCCAGAGACTCATTTCACCGAGATGCAACACAGAGCGTCATAGGAAGTCATTCCTGCCTGTGGCCATCAAACTTTACAACTCCTCCCTTGGAGGGTCAGATACCCTGAGCCAATAGGCTGGTCCTGGACTTATTTCCTGGCATAATTTACATATTACTATTTAATTATTTATGGTTTTATTACTATTTATTATTTATGGTGCAACTGTAACGAAAACCAATTTCCCCCGGGATCAATAAAGTATGACTATGACTAAGACTGAGGACAGCTTCTACCCTGTTGTAATAAGACTCTTGAATGGATCCCTTGTATAGTTTTCTTTTTTTTTGTAATTTATTTTTTTTATTGAAGTTCATCATCAAACAAGATGTATTTCAGGTATTGTACATATATGTCACAAATCTCCACACTTAAAGTTGTACAGGGCATTTGAGAGGCTACACTTGGAATACTGAACAAGGTCTTTTCGTCCCCTTACCTAAAAAAGGGTGGGGATACGTCCCTACCAAAGAAGGTGTAAGAAGGTGTAAGCTGCTCCTTCCCTCTGCTGTCACCCTTGGGCAAGGTGTAGCACCTGTTCAGACAACATCTACCCCCCTCCCCCCGCTATCAGGGTCATGTGAAGCCATGGGAGTAGGTGGGAGATGGTTGCATGTCACAACTCTTGGTTATGCGACTACTGTCGCCAGACCATCCCTGAAGAGTATTGATCATGGGTGGGGTCACCCGTCTTGCAAAGACACGGCCCAGAAGGAGGCAATGGCAAATCACTTCCGTAGAAACACTCATGGTCATGTGACACGGCACAGAATGAAGATGACCTCAGGAAGGATATACTGACATTGGGGTCAGAGATTCAGCTGGCTATTTCCTGGAAGGAGCGGGATGTCCTACCAAGTGAGGCTGGACCAATTGGATCCATAATGCTTGGTGTTTAGAGAAATGTGGGTAACTTTATTCAAACAGTCAGCAACTAAGAAGGATTGTCAGGGAAGACATTGGAATATATCCCCTAGTGCACGAACCACAAAATAAGTGGACAAGGCTAAAAGATAAGATGCTAGAGGAACTCAGCAGGTCGGGCAGCATCTATAGGGAGGAATAAACAGTCAACATCTATCAGGACAGCATAATTTGGCCATCTATAAAGATCTCAGTCATCCAGGTCATTGTAAATCAGGGCTTCCTGTGTTGTCTAGAAGATGTTTGGCCACTCATCCAAGAAGCTTCTTCAGTTTTGATCCAGTGTGGGTAGTTTCGCAGCTTATAAACTCTGTGAGTTGTTTAAAGAAATGGCAATCACCTGAGGGTTGCTAAGAGTCATGGAAGTAATGAGAGAGTCATTAGTCTTATCTCTATATGAATGGAGGTGTGAACTGTTGTGGAGAAGCCGGGGTAGAGATGTTAGTATCAAGTAGCTGATAGGTGATGTCATACCCCAACCCCTCTGATCAGGAGTGGGTTTTCCAGTTTGACAAAGATGGCTTCTTTAACCCCTCTTTCAAACTACCTGTGCTTCCTATCCAAAATGTGCACATTGTTATCATCAAAGGAGTGTTCTTTGTCCTTCAGGTGTCGCCATACAGCCGAATCTTGAGCTGAGGTGTTGGCCCTCCTATGCTGGGCCATCCGAGTGTTTTGATTTGCCGATATACAGATCTGAGCGGTTCTCACTGTATTGGATAACAGATACAATATTGTTCTGTTTACAGTTGGGTGTAGGATCACCCAACTTGGATCAGGTATGTACTCTACTTGGCCTTTGTCTCAATACGACCTATTTCAAATACAAAGATGTCCTCTACAGGCAGAAACGTAGTTGCACCATTTCTCCTACTGTGGCCAATTTATACATAGAAGAAGTAGAAAGGACAGCCTTCCGTGGAACATCACCCAGTCAACGGTTCAGGTATGCGGATGACACCTGGGTCAAGGTCAAAACCCATGAAGTGCAAGCCTTCACAGAACACATCAACTCGCTGGATAATAACATCAAACCTACATGAGAAGACATCGAGAACAATAGACTGGCCTTTTTAGACTGTGCAGTACTTATCAAAGAAAATGGACATCTAGATATTGACGTTTATAGGAAACCAACCCACACAGATCAGTGCCTATAGTTTGACTCTCATCACCCATTAGAACATAAGTTGGGGGTTATCAGAACACTACATCACCGTACTGAGCATGTGCCCACCAACATTACAGCTGAAGGCAAGGACTGCAAGTATTTGAGAGAAGACTTGAAAGCTTGTGGCTACTCTGACTGGGCCTTCATCAAGACAGCAACAAAAACCAGCAGGGTCATCAGCCCAGCAGACAGAGGTAAGGAGTAAAGCAGATGGGAAAAGATAGTCATCCCATATGTAGCTGGAGTTTCAGAGAAAATCAGAAGGATTTTCAACAAACATCAAATCCCTGTGTTTTTCAAACTTAGAACACACTCAGACAGAAACCCACCCACCCCAGGACCCTACACCCAAACATAAACAGAGCAATATTATATCTGCTATCCAATACAGTGAGAACTGCTCAGATCTGTATATCAGCGAGACAAAACAACCACTTCACAAACAGATGGCCCAAATTAGGAGGGGCCAACACCTCAGGTCAAGACTTGGTTGTATGGCTACATCTAAAGGACAAGGGACACTCCTTTGATGATAACAATGTGCACATTTTGGACAGGGAGCACAGGTAGTTTGAAAGAGGGGTTAAAGAAGCCATCTTTGTCAAACTGGAAAACCCACTCCTGATTGGAGGGGGTGGAGTGCGACTTCACCTATCAGCTACTTGATTCTAACATCTCTACCCCGGCGTCTCCACAACAGTTCACACCTCCATTCATAAGACTAGTGACCCTCTCATTACCTCTGTGACTCTTAACAGCCCAAATGTGATTGCTATACCTTCAAACAACTCGCAGAGTTTATAAACCGGAAAACTACCCACCAAGGATCAGAATGGAAGAAGGCTCTTGCATGAGTGGCGAAATGTCTTCTGAACAACACAGCAAGTCCAGTGGCCTTGATTTACTACTGCTTGAGATAATTTGGTTGGGTTTCGGGTTGAGATCTGCTGAAATATCATCTCCATAGATGCTGCCTGAGCTGCTGAGTATTTCCAGTGTTTTGTGTGTATTGCTACAAGATGAGGGGCTAGTCATTTGGAACTGATGGGTGTAGAGACCTCTTCTCTCCAGAACTCTCTGCCCCCAAGGGTAGTGGAGGCCACATCGTATGGTGCAGAGGGACAAATATCTGAAAGTTCAAGGAACTGAGAGTGAGAGGGCAGTGGCACGGAAGAGGAATTGAGGACAACAGGGATCAACTGTGATCACATCAAATGGCAAGTTCAGGCTTGAGGGGCCGAGTGGCAGATTCCTGCTCCAATTTCCTTGTGTTCTTGTGAGCTGAGACACTCACACAGGGAGGCTTTGGGGAGAGGACAGAGGGGGATCCCGAAGTTCAGAAAGGTGATGGTGTTGCTGCCAGTACTGAACACATCTAGTCCACCCCATTATTCCTTCCATACATTACGTATACAGTAATTCATTGAAGTTTTATATCGCAAAATGAAAAAAATTCCGCTCTATAAGCCAGCAATAAAAAACCTGACCCTGACGGCAGAAGAACTCGAACGCAAGGCTAAACACTCAGATACGCACGTTCGTAATTACAAACAGGTCTGTGGCTAAGTCTCCTCCCCCCCCCCCCCCCCCACCTGTACACACTCTAGACGGAGGGTTGTACTGACTGGGCGGGGAAAAGATAGGGGAGGGTGTAGGATTTGGAGGAAGGGTATAGGGGTCCAGAAGGGGTTGTAGAGATAGGGGAGGGTGTATTGGTCAGGGGGTGTCAGGAGGGAATGGAAAAGGTGTGGGGAAGTGTAAAGGGAACGGAGAGATGTGGTAGCCGGCGGTGGGGAAGGGAAGGTGGTTACGGATATAAGGAGGAGTTACAGAGTGGGCTGTGGATATTCTGAGAGCAGAAGGGACAGGAGGAAGGGGTGTTGGGGCTGAAGGAGATTAGAGACAGGGAGGGATGTAGGGAACTGAGGGGTTCACAGAGAAGGGAAGTGTCACTCGTGACTGGGAAAGTTGTAGTGGCTGGTAATTACAGAGATAGGGAGGGAAGGAGGGGCTGGGGGTGTGGATATCACAGAGACTGGGAGTGTTACAGGGGCCTGAGGAGATTACAGAGATAGCGACGGAAGTAGGGTCAGAGGGTGGTCACGGAGCTAGGGAGTGATGGAGGGGTTGGAGGGGGTGCTCAAAGATCAGGAGGGATGTAGGGGCTGAAGGGGGGGTTACAGAGATTGGGAGGGTTGGAGGGTCGGAGGAGATTACAGAGATAGGGAGGGATGTTGGGTCTGGAGGGAGTGTCAGAAGATAGGCGCGTTATAGGGGTCTGGGGAGAGTCCACAGATTGTGAGGAGTGTAGAGTGTCTCACAGAGAGGGACATGAGATAGTGAAGTGTCACAGAGAGGGGCTCATGGAGACAGGGGGGGGGGTCAAAGAGACAGTGTGTGACACAGACCAGGAGGGTTTATACAGAGTCCAGGAGGGTGGGGGTCATTGAAAGTGATGGACCCAGGTCTGACAAAGAACCTGTCAAGATGGCTAATGGCAGGAGCCGAGCCGCAGTGGCCTTACCTGTGTCACACTCCTCGTGGTCGCTCTGGTCCAGCAGGTGTGTCAGCTCGGAGCTTTGCGTCAGGTAGTTACGGAGGCTGGTGATCATCTGCTGGATCCCCTGCAGCATCTCGGTGCTGCTGGTGTGCTTGCCCCTGCCCTCGATGGTGTAGGAGACGAAGCCTTGCAGCAGGCTGCCAAAGTAGCAGTCCTTGTTGTGAGACAGCTCCTCGATTTTGTTCCTGATCCTGCGGTCAGCCGACACGAGGCCGGTGAAGGCGTGGCTGACGGCCGACAGCCGGTTCCTCACCTTGTCGGTCAGGCCGTGTGGGTGGCGTTTGTACCTTTGCCTGTGCGGTGTGTGCGGGCTGGCCGCCGTCACCTCCTCCTCCATGCTGCTGACCGACAGCGAGTCCAGCTCCGAGATGGGCGGCAGCACTGGGCTGTCGCAGGCCAGCAGCGAGCTCTCCGAGTGCGACTTGCGGAGGGACGAGGGGCACTTGAGACTGCTGCTCTCCAACCAGGAGGCGCGGTAGTAGGGCGGCAGGGTGCTGCTCCCCCCGCCCCCGCCCCGGGGGCTCGCCACCTCTTCCGTCACTTCGCCCTCAGGGTTGTCGCCCCAGCTCCAGGCCGCCCGCCGGCTGAAGGTTTTCCTCCGCGAGGCTGTCGACGGCGTCTCTGGACTTGCCTCTATGCTCACCTCCGCGATCACCTCTGCGCTCTGAGCTGTCGAGAGATCAGTGGAGACAGAGTGGTTAGAGCGTGACTGAGGAGTCCGAGGGAGAAGCTGCCCGCTGGGGCAGGACGGGTATCCGTGGGGAATGAGGAGGAGTATCCGTGAGGAATGAGGAGGAGTATCCGTGAGGAACGGGGAGGGGTGTCTGTGAGGAACGGGGAGGGGTATCTGTGAGGAATGAGGAGGAGTATCCGTGAGGAACGGGGAGGGGTGTCTGTGAGGAACGGAGAGGGGTATCCGTGAGGAATGAGGAAGAGTATCCATGAGGAATGAGGAGGAGTATCCGTGAGGAACGGGGAAGGGTGTCTGTGAGGAACGGGGAGGGGTATCCATGGGGAACGGGCTCTCACTGACCGAGGCACTGGGGAGAATGAAGATACTCTCTCCTAACACGGTGAGAGGGTTCCCGGGGGTGGGGCGGGGAAGCAGCTGTGTAATTTTTGTTAAAGCCATGGGAGCACCTTCACCAGAAGTGCGCTGGAACATGAGTCATACCCTCTGTAAGGGGCTGTGGGGAGACGGTCATCACAAATGCCTGGTCACCTGGATTCCAGACAGGCCCCAACAGACCATTGGGAAGATGACCCACACCCCAACCTTCGTGCCCAGCTGTACCTTTGCCTGCGGCCATGAGCAACCCCTGGAAGCTCTGGAAGCTCCCAGGATAAAGGCTCATAGATCGAGCATGGCAGCACAGAAACAGACATTTCAGCTGATCTAGGCCTCACTTACTGCCCATTACACCGCTGGAATTGAGGGCAGCAGTGAAGGTCCTCCATCTCTGGTGGTGATCAGGGCTTCCTTCATCTTGTCAGTAGCTTCCTCTCGGTTTTCAATACTGTCAGTCACGCACGTCCCGGTGGAGACTCAGGAATACCGTCACACTCAGATGTAGAAGGATTCTTCATTGCTGTTTCCGTAACAGTTTTGTTTGACCAGTCAGGGTTGTTAGCCCTGAGCTGAACCCCCGAACCTGGAGGACTGGTGGACCACTCAATCCAGCCTTTACCCTTTGACCTGTTTGTCATGGGTGACCCAAAAGCCAAAGCATAAAGCCTTGACTCCTGCCAACATACAGTGGCTCTGCGGGTCATTGAGGCACACGAGCCTCTAAACTCTACAACATGGCTGTGGTCCTGTTGGAGGATGTAGACCTTGTCAAACTGTTAACTTGCCTAGTTCCATTGAGCCCCACCTAGACCATAGCCCTCCGTACCCCTCCCATCCATGTACTGTTCCAAACTTCTCTTCAACGGCGCAATTAAATTAGACGGGGAGAAGGCAGGAGACTGCGATGGAAATGGATCAGCCATGATGAAAAGGCAGAGCAGACTCGATGGGCTGAATGGCCTAATTCTGCTCCAAAGTCTTAAGGTCACATTATCTCTGAAACAAGATTAGCTTTAGATTTACACTTATATCAAAATTTTGAATAATACAGTGAAATGTGCCATTTGTGCCAACAATCAGCAGGGTCTGACGGTGAGCTGGGTGCAGTCCGCAAGTGTCACTACGCTTCAGAGCGCGGACACTACCCCAAAACCAACATCTCCGCAATGTGCGAGGAAAGCCGGGCTCCTGCAGCAAACCCACGCGGTCACAAGGGCAACAAGAGGAAGGACGGTGAGGCCTTGGAGAGGTTTACCAGGATTCGAGGGTGTGTGCTATCACAAGAGGCTGCACAGACTTGGGTTGTTTGCTCTGGATTGGCGGAGGCTGACGAGAGATCTGATAGTGTTTTGTAAGACAATGAGAGGCAAACAGAGCGAGGCCTGTCATGGGGGGTAGAGGGAGTGTTGGGGGGAACTGTCTCAGATACTGAAGTGTAGGTTTGGGAACTATATTACTGATGGATCCTGGATCAATGGACTCTTTGTGAGTTGGGGAGGGGTCAATGCTTTTGCCGGTGTAAGCTGGGGGGGGGGGTCGATGCTTTTGCTGGTGTGAGTTGGGGAGGGGGGGCTCGATGCTTTTACTGGTGTGAGTTGGGGGGTCAATGTTTTTGCTGGTGGGAGTTGGGGATGGAGGTGGATGCTTTCGCTGGTGTGAGTTGGGGGTTTGATGCTTTTGCTGGTGTGAGTGGGGGGGGGTCGATGCTGCTGCTGGTGCGAAGTGTGGTGGGCTTCAGGCCTCCGATGTTTCTCGTTCTGTGGGCTTCCTTTGTTTCGTGGATGTCTGTGAGGTGGATGAATTTCAGGTTGTACACTGTATATACTGTCTACTCTGATATTCAATGTACTTTGAAACCTTTGAAACCTTGAAAATGCTGGACAACAGGTCAGGCAACATCTATTGAATGGCATAAACAGTCAACATTTGGGCCAACACTCTTGATGGAGGAGTCCTGATGAATGGTCTCAGGCTGAAACGATAGATGCCGCCTGACCTGCTGAGTTCCTCCAGCACTCTGTGTGTGTTACTCAAGGACAACAAGATGGGCTCCTGATCTCGCAGTCTACCACACTGTGACCTTGCACCTTATTCAAAGTTCAAAGTTCAAAGTCAATTTTGTTCTCAAATTACATACAGCATATGTCACCATATACAACCCTGAGATTCATTTTCCTGTGGGCATACTCAACAAATCTATAGAATAGTAACTATAACAGAATCAATGAAAGACTGCCCAACTAGGCTGTTTAACCAGAGTACAGAAAACAAACTAGGAAAACACAGAAAGAAGAAATAATAATAAAAATTAAATAAACAATAAATATCGAGTACATGAGATTGAGAACAGTCCTTGAAAGTGAAGCCATTGGTTTTGGGAACATTTCAATGATAGGTTGAGTGAAGTTATCCACAGTGGTTCAGGAGCCTGATGGTTGAGGGGTAATAACTGTTCCTGAACCTGGTGGTGTGGGACCTGAGGCTCATTGTGGTGAGTGAAGTTATCCACACTGGTTCAGGAGCCTGATGGTTGTGGGGTAATAACTGTTCCTGAACCTGGAGGTGTGGGACCTGAGGCTCATTGTGGTGAGTGAAGTTATCCACACTGGTTCAGGAGCCTGATGGTTGTGGGGTAATAACTGTTCCTGAACCTGGTGGTGTGGGACCTGAGGTTTCTGCACCTTCTCTCTGATGGCAACAGATGAGTGGGTGGGTGGGAGAAGGTGGTACGAAGTAAGAAGCTGGGGGTGGTAGGCAGAAGAGGTAAAGTGTTGAAGAAAAAGTAATCTGAGAGGGGAGGAGATTGCACTATGGGAGAAAGGGATGGAGGAGAGCACAGAGTTTGTTGGGCCAAAGGCTGAATTGCCTCTAGTTGCACAACACCTCTAAAGAAGAACGGAAGGAGCAGGTCACCTTTAAATATCTCCTCCTCTTCCACACTCTTCCCCGAATCCGATTTCTCGCTGTCATTGCGGCTGAGGGTATCCCGGTGTGACTGAGGGGCCAGAGATCCTGCCGAGCGTTTTCTGCACCTGGTGGCCAAGCGAGAGTGCTGGAAGGTACAGGAGGGCCCAGCCTGTTGCAGCCAGCTGTCGCCGTGCTCCTTGAGGAAGAGGGGGTTGATGAAGAAGAGTGCCCCGTTCTCTCCGGTCACCTGGATGGAACACATTGGGAGGTGCTGATGCTTCAGGAGCTCTGCGGTGGATGTGGCTGGGTTTACCTCCATGGTGTCACCGGCGGCTTCCTGGGAGCTTCCATCTTGCTTTTGGTTCAGTGGCAAATCCCAGAACACTGCATGGAAAGAAGGGAGAGATTGACACTAGGTGGAGATATTAGCTGGGGCATTGAGTCCAAGAGTTGGGAAATCATTCTGAAGCTGTATAAAACTGTGGTCAGGCTGCACTCAGAGCTTTCCTACCGCACACTGATGCACAGTGGAGACTATCTGGGCTGGTTGCATCATGGCCTGGTACGGGATCCCCAATATCCAGGAACAGAAAGTGCTGGATACAACCTAGTGCTTCACAAGCAAAGCCCTCCCACTGTTGAGCACATCTACAAGGAGCACTGCCAGGAGAAAGCAGCACCCATCATCAAGGACCTCACCATCCAGGCCATGCTCTCTTCTCACTGCTGCCATTGAGAAGGAGGTAAAGGAACCTCAGGTTCAGGAACAGTTAGTACCATCAGGGTCCTGAACCAGCATGGATAAATTCACTCACCTCAACTCTGAACCAGTCCCACAAATATCAAGGGCTCTACAACTCATGTTCTGAGTATTATTTATCATCTTAATTTGGATAATTTGACTACTTTGTACATTGGTTGCTTGTCAATCTTTTTCATGTAGAGTTTTTCATTAATTCTATTGTATTTCTTTATGTTCCTACAAATACCCACAAGACAATGAATCTCAGGGTTGTATATGGTGTCATATATGTACTTTGACGATAAATTTACATTGACTTTTTGACTTTGTGAAGTGTCCTTGAAGTGAGTCAATAGGTTGTGGAATTAGTTCAGAGTTATGATAAGTGAAGTTATCCACACTGGTTCAGGAGCCTGATGGTTGAGGGGTAATAACTGTTCCTGAACCTGGTGGTGTGGGACCTGAGGCTCATTGTGGTGAGTGAAGTTATCCACACTGGTTCAGGAGCCTGATGGTTGTGAGGTAATAACTGTTCCTGAACCTGGTGGTGTGGGACCTGAGGCTCATTGTGGTGAGTGAAGTTATCCACACTGGTTCAGGAGCCTGATGGTTGTGAGGTAATAACTGTTCCTGAACCTGGTGGTGTGGGACCTGAGGCTCCTAAGGACAGGTTTGCCACACCCTGTCCACATTTATAGCTTGGCTTGAGGTACAGGAGGGAAGCTGCTTCCTGTGGAACAGCCGCGAAGCACCGTTACCATCGGCGGGGAGTGTTGACAGGTTCAGGGTGGGCAGGGAGGGAGGACCAGGGGGTTGACGCTTAACTCAGAGTGGGAGGTAGCAGAGCTGAAGTGAGAGCGGTGAGGAGGAAGCACAGGGAGGAAACGAGCCCCAGAATAAAGGAAGCCATATAAACTAATCACGAAAGCAAAGCCAGTGTGGTCAGATGAACTCACTCATGCCAAGCGCTGAGATCTCATCCAATTCCTCCTTGTAGGTGGCGCACAAGATGGCAAGTGGCAGTTGCAAGCGAGAGGGTAGAACATCCCTGTGCAAATAGAACAGGTATTCGTGTTAGAAAGGGACCACAGGCACTCAATGCAATGACATTACAGGAGTTCCTTATTTCACATTGCAGTTTCCTGTTTTTGCAATTACAAAATATGTAAATCTTGGCAGCTTTTTTTTAAAGTTACATAGCATAAGAGAGTCTGTGCTGTTTTATGACGACCTACCTGGGCTTTGTGAATGAGTAACTGTGTGATTGCCATCCTCAAACACTAGGACTGCCACACCAATAGGCAACACGACAGAGGCAGGTGCTGCTCTGACCAGGGTGACATGAGAGACGCCATTTATCATGCCATGTTTCAGTACATCACGGGTAAAGCCCTCCCAACCATTGAGCACATCTACATGGAATGCTGTCGTAGGAAAGCAGCAGCCATCACCAGAGATCCCCAACCCCAGGACGTGCCCTTTTCTCAGGTAGAAGATACTCGCACCGCCAGGTTCGAGAACAGTCGCTACCCCTGCACCTCCAGGCTCTTGAACAAAAGGGGTTAACCACACCTGTCTTTTGAGATGATCTCACTTTAAGGGCTCTTTATCTTGTTATTTCATGCTGTCGTTATTTATTGACATTTGTTTATATTTGCATTTGCACAGTTGTCTTCTGTGTTCTTGCTCTTTCATTGATCCTGTTTACAGTTACTATTCTATAGATTTGCTGAGTATGCCCGCAGGAAAATGAATCTCAGAGATGTATGTGGTGACAGATATGGACTCTGATAATAAATTTCACTGTGAACATGTGATGACTATCAACCAAATTATTAATTTCACAATAACTGCACCAAAAATGGTCCTCTAAGACAATTTCTGGAATGGAACAGTGTTATGGGCCCTAGAAGACGGGCTGGCATTGGAGAGGGTACAGAGGACAATGATTCTGGGAGTGAAAGGGTTTATTTATGAGAAACATTTGATGGCTCTGGGCCTGTACTCACTGGAGTTCAGGAAAACAGGGGTGACCTATCATCAGGGAGCTCCACCACCCAGGACAGGCTCTCTTCTAGCTGCCATCAGGTAGAAGGTACAAGAGCCTCAGGACCTCCACCACCAGGTTCAGAAACAGTTACTACCCCTCAACCATCAGGCACTTGAATCAGAGGGAATAACTTCGCTCAGCTTCCCTTGCCCCCATCATCGAAATGTTCCCACATCCAGTGGACTCATTTTCAAAGACTCTCCGTCTTATGCTCTTGATACGTGTTGCTTAGTTATTTACTATTATTCTTTCTTTGCACTTGCGCCAAGAAAGCACATTTGCACATTGTTGCCTTTTGCACTCTGGTTGAAGGTCCCAGTTGGGGTGGATTTTACGTAAAATATACTATAAGTTATAATAAGAGCAAATTTAGAAACAATAATAGGTAGTGCAAAAGGAGAGCAGAAATAGCAAGGCAGTGTTCAAAGCTTCACAGTTCTTTCAGAAACCTGATGGTCGATGGGAAGGAGTCGTACCCTAATCGTGGTGTTTGTGGCGACAGGCTCCTGTACTTTGTCCCTGATGGTAACATTGAGCAGAGGACACGTTGGGGCTGATAGGGGTCTTTAATGATGGATGTAGTCTTTTTGAAGATGTCCTGGATGCTGGGGAGGCTGGTGCCCATAATGGAGCTGGCTGAGTTTACAACTTTCTGCAGCTTTTTCTGATCCTGTGCAGAGGTCCCTCCGTACCAGCTGGTCAGAATGCTCTCCATGGTACATTTGTAGAAATTTATCTTTGGTGACATACCAAACCTCCTACTCTGATTTATCACCAACAATAATGACGAAATAGATGTTCTTCTCTTTTTAAATAATGCCGAATGGATCATACAGGTTGTTCCATGAAGGGTTAGTTTGCTTGTCAGTCGAAAGCCGCTTCCATCGTGTCAGTCATCGACTGGCCCGTTTGAAGGATGCAGCAGCTCATTCCCATTGGTCGCCTTGTGTGTCGCGGCTCCAGTGTCCGGTGTCTGGTTTCCGGCACCTCAGTGTATGAGAATAACAGGTGGGGGAGGCTCGGTCCCTCTGCTTTTGTCTCCAGGCCACACTTCACGGTGACCGGTGCTGAAGGACCACTGGGAAGGTAGGATCCAGACCTAGGGGAGCCCACTGTTCTCCACACAACCGAGTTTAAAATCACCGGCATATGTCCTGAAATTTGTTCACTTTGTGGCAGCAGCACAATGCATTCGTAAGGCCAGTGATGTTGTGGGGATGGAACTGGACTCTCTGACGGTGGTGTCTGAAAAGAGGATGCTGTCTAAGTCGCATGCCATCTTGGTCAATGTCTCTCATCCACTACATAATGTACTGGTTGGGCACAGGAGTACATTCAGCCAGAGACTCATTCCACCGAGATGCAACACAGAGCGTCATAGGAAGTCATTCCTACCTGTGGCCATCAAACTTTACAACTCCTCCCTTGGAGGGTCAGACACCCTGAGCCGATAGGCTGGTCCTGGACTTATTTCCTGGCATAATTTACATATTACTATTTAACTATTTATGGTTTTATTACTATTTATTATTTATGGTGCAACTGTAATGAAAACCAATTTCCCCCGCGATCAATAAAGTATGACTATGACTATGACTATGATAATAGAGGAAAAAAACCGAATTATGGTAAGTATAGGTGGTGCAAAAACAGAAATGATAAAAAGTATTGAGGTGGTGTTCATGGGTTCAATGTCCATTCAGAAATTGGATGACAGAGGGGAAGAAGCTGTTTATGAATCGTTGAGTGTGTGTCTTCTGGCTCCTGTACCTCCTCCCTGATGGTAGCAGTGAGAAGAGGGCATGACCTGGGCGATGGGGGCCTTAATGATGGATGCCGCCTTTTTGAGGCATCGCTTCTTGAAGATGTCCTGGATGCTGCGGAGGCTGGTGCCCATGATGGAGCTGACTGAATTTACAGCTCACTGCTGTTTATTTTGATCCTCTGGCCCACCCCACCATACCAGACGGCGTGCAGCCAGTCAGAATGCTCTCCATGGTACATCAGTAGAAATTTGAGTGGTTCAGGTGACAAACCAAATCTCCTCAAACTCCTAATGAAATATAGCCGCTGTCTTGTCTTCTTTGTATGAATATGTTGGGACCAGGTTAGACCCCCAAAGATGTTGGCAGCCGGGAACTCGAAATTGCTCACTTTTTCCACTTCCGATTGCTCTGTGAGGGCTGGTATGTGTTACCATTTCTGAAGTCCACAATCAGCTCTTTGGTCTTACTGACAGGAGAGCTGCAGCATCACTCAACAACTGATCCTTTACACACTCTTAGCTAAGTATCTGTTTGTTGAATATTTAGTTTTGTAGTCTGTGTAACCGGGAACTTAGATATTTGGTCGATTATTTTACAGTTTCTAAATGAATGCTTAATATACTTACTTGTGGTGAATGTTTTCTGCCTCATTCACCAGAGCCGTGAACCTGCTTCCGCATCACACAGGTTAATCAGCAGCAGTGCACCTGTAACTTACCTGCTAACACAGTAGTAACCGATCAGCTGGAAGATGCTGGTAAACCCCAGGTAGGAATGTTCCAGGTAATAAACTGCATGAGAAAATAAATAATATTAATCTAGAATCGTGATCCCATACTGGCCTGAAGAGAGTTTACAGCATAAATAGGTAAAAGGTCAATGCTTACCCTCTGGAATTAGATATTCCTACCCTGTGAAACAGGTACTCTCTGTCCACTCGATCTGCCTCTCATAATTGTATAAACCTCTATCAGATCTCCCTCAGCCTCCGACACACCAGAGAAAACAACCCAAGTCTATCCAGCCTCTCGTGATAGCACATGCCCTCTAAACCAGGCAGCATCCTGGTAAACCTGTTCTGCACCCTCTCCAAAGCCTCAACATCCTCCCTATAGTGGGGCAACCAGAATTATATTTGTACACGTAAAGGTGATAAATAATCGTCAGTCTAATTGAAATGTGAATCTCTCCTTTTATGAAATTCAGGAATAACTACCTCGGAGTGAGCAGGGGCAGAGCTCAAGTAGTATCAGATTCACTAGGATATGTCGTGAAATTTATTAATTTTGCAGGAGCAGTACAATGCAATACATGACAAATGTAGAAAAAACTGTAATACACTAAGTATATATATGTATTTTAAATAAGTAGTGCAAAAATAGAAATAAAAAAGTAGTGAGGTGGTGTTCATGGGTTCAATGTCCATTCAGAAATCGGGTGGCAGAGGGGAAGAAGCTGTTCCTGAATCGTTGAGTGTGTGTCTTCAGGCTCCTGTACCTCCTCCCTGATGGTAGCAATGAGAAGAGGGTATGTTCTGGGTGATGGGGGTCCTTTATGGTGAATGCTGCCTTTTTGAGGCATCACTCCTTGAAGATGTCCTGGATACTACGGAGGCTAGTGTCCATGATGGAGCTGCCTAAGTTTATAGCTGTCTGTAGCTTCCTTCGATCCTGTGCGATAGCCCCCACCAACCTGCACCCAGGACCATAGCCTCCATACTCCTACCATCCAAACTTCTCTTAAACGTTGAAATCGAGCTCGCATTCACCACTTGTCCTGGCAGCTCATTCCACACTCTCACCACCCTCTGAGTGAATGTTTTCCTTCATGTTCCCCTTAAACTTCTCACCTTTTCACCCTTAACCCATGACCTCTGGTTGTAGTCCCACCCAACCTCAGTGGAAAAAGCCTGCTTGCATTTATCCTATCTATGCCCCTCATAATTTTGTATAGCTCTATCTAAACCTCTCTCAATCTTCTACCTTCCAAGCGATAAAGTGCTAACCTATCCAATCTCTTCATACAACTCAGGCCTTCTAGTCCCAGCAACATCTTTTCTACTTTATTGACACCTTTCCGGCAGTAGGTGACTACAACTGCACACAATACTCCAAATTAGGCCTCACCAACATCTCCATACAACTTCAACATGAAGAGTACTATTACCACAAATAAATAAACAAATAATAAAAAAATATTCCAGTGATGATTGAGTTATGACAAGACTTTCCCCTCTCACTGGAAGCCTGAAACCGTGCAGACGACAGACTGCAAAACTCAAGACTGGAAAGTTCGTACATGGAATATGTGGGTACAGTGCCAGTGACCCGGGTTCAATTCTTGTCACTGCCCGTAAGGAGCTCGTATGTTCTCCCCGTAACCGCGTGCGCTTCCTCTCACAGTCCAAAGACGTATGCGTTTCTCACATCTGGAGTGTTGCACACTGTTCTGGTCAGCCCACTATAGGAAGGATGGTGAGGTTTTGGAGAGGGTGCAGAAGTGGTTTACCAGGATGCTTATCCGTGTAAGCGGAACAAGTGCTACACATGCCCTTACACTTCCTCCCTCACCACCATTCAGGGCCCCAGACAGTCCTTTCAGGTGAGGCAACACTTCACCTGTGAGTCGGCTGGGGTGATATACTGCGTCCGGTGCTCCCGATGCGGCTTTCTATATATTGGCGAGACCTGACGCAGACTGGGAGACCGCTTTGCTGAACACCTACGCTCTGTCCACCAGGGAAAGCAGGATCTCCCAGTGGCCACACATTTTAATTCCACGTCCCATTCCCATTGTGACATGTCTATCCACGGCCTCCTCTACTGTCAAGATGAAGCCACACTCAGGTTGGAGGAACAACACTTTATATTCCATCTGGGTAGCCTCCAACCTGATGGCATGAACATTGACTTCTCAAACTTCCATTAATGTCCCACCTCCCCCTCATACCCCATCCGTTATTTATTTATATACACACATTCTTTTTCTCTCTCTCCTTTTTCTCCCTCTGTCCCTCTGACTATACCCCTTGCCCATCCTCTGGGATTTTCCCCCCTCCCCCTTTTCCTTCTCCCTGGGCCTCCTGTCCCATGATCCTCTCATATTCCTTTTGCCAATCACCTGTCCAGCTCTTGGCTCCATCCCTCCCCCTCCTGTCTTCTCCCATCATTTCAGATCTCCCCCTCCCCCTCCAACTTTCAAATCCCTTACTCACTCTTCCTTCAGTTAGTCCTGACGAAGGGTCTCGGCCTGAAACGTCGACTGCACCTCTTCCTAGAGATGCTGCCTGGCCTGCTGCGTTCACCAGCAACTTTGATGTGTGCTACCAGGATGCTGTCTGGTTTAGAGGGCATGTGCTATCATGAGAGGCTGGATAAACTTGGGTTGTTTTCTCTGGAGTGTCGGAGGCTGACGGGAGATCTGATAGAGGTTTATACAATTATGAGAGGCAGAGATCGAGTGGACAGAGAGTATCTGTTTCCCAAGGCAGAAATGTCTAATACCAGAGGGCATACATTGAGGGTGAGAGGGGGTAGGTTCAAAGGGGATGTGAGGGGTAAGTGTTTTACTCAGAGAGCGGTAGATGCCTGGAATGTGCTGCCTGGTCTGGTGGTAGAGGCAAATACATTATTAATGACTTGGATGAGGGACAATATATATTAATGACTTGGATGAGGGAATTAGATGCAGCATCTCCAAGTTTGCGGATGACACGAAGCTGAGCGGTAGTGTTAGCTGTGAGGAGGATGCTAAGAGGGTGCAGGGTGACTTGGATAGGTTAGGTGAGTGGGCAAATTCATGGCAGATGCAAGTTAATGTGGATAAATGTGAAGTTATCCACTTTGGTGGCAAAAATAGGAAAACAGATTATTATCTGAATGGTGGCCGATTAGGAAAAGGGGAGGTGCAACGAGACCTGGGTGTCATTATACACCAGTCATTGAAAGTGGGCATGCAGGTACAGCAGGCGGTGAAAAAGGCAAATGGTATGCTGGCATTTATAGCGAGAGGATTCGAGTACAGGAGCAGGGAGGTACTACTGCAGTTGTACAAGGCCTTGGTGAGACCACACCTGGAGTATTGTGTGCAGTTTTGGTCCCCTAATCTGAGGAAAGACATCCTTGCCATAGAGGGAGTACAAAGAAGGTTCACCAGATTGATTCCTGGGATGGCAGGACTTTCATATGAAGAAAGATTGGATGAACTGGGCTTGTACTCGTTGGAATTTAGAAGATTGAGGGGGGGATCTGATTGAAACGTATAAAATCCTAAAGGGATTGGACAGGCTAGATGCAGGAAGATTGTTCCCGATGTTGGGGAAGTCCAGAACAAGGGGTCACAGTTTGAGGATAAAGGGGAAGCCTTTTAGGACCGAGATTGGGAAAAACTTCTTCACACAGAGAGTGGTGAATCTGTGGAATTCTCTGCCACAGGAAACAGTTGAGGCCAGTTCATTGGCTATATTTAAGAGGGAGTTAGATATGGCCCTTGTGGCTACGGGGGTCAGGGGGTATGGAGGGAAGGCTGGGGCGGGGTTCTGAGTTGGATGATCAGCCATGATCATAATAAATGGCGGTGCAGGCTCGAAGGGCCAAATGGCCTACTCCTGCACCTATTTTCTATGTTTCTATGTTTCTATTAGAAGCTTTTCAGAGACGTTTAGATCGATATGTGAAGACAGAGGGATATGGACATTGTGTGGAGAGGAGAGTTTAGTGATTGGGTGTTTTTGATTTGCTATTTAACTGGTCCAGCACAACATTGTGGGCCAAATGGCCTGTTCCTCTGATGTATTCTTGTGCTGTACTATGCTCTATGTATCCAAACTTCCCTTAAACATTGAAATCGAACTTGCATTCACCACTTGTCCTGGCAGCTCATTCCACACTCTCACCACCCTCTAAGTGAAGTTTCTCCTCATGTTTCCCTTAAACTTTCACCCTTAACCCATGACCTCTGGTTGTAGTCCCACCCAAAGCCTGCTTGCATTTACCCTATCTATACCCCTCATAATTTTGAATACCTCCATCAAATCTTCTACATTGCAAGGAATAAAGTCCTAACCTATTCAATCTTTCCTTATGACTCCGGTCCTCCAAACTCGGAATCATCCGTGTACTCTCTCAACCTTATTTACATCTTTCCAGTAGGCAGGTCACCAAAACTGCACACAATACTCCAAACTGGGCCTCACCAACATCTTATACAACTTCAATGTAACATCCCATCCCCTGTGTTCAGTACTTTGATTTATGAAGGCCGATGTGCCAAAAGCTTTTTTTTAATGGCCTTATCAACCTGTGACACCACTAGGAACGAATTATGTACCTGTATTCCCAGATCCCTTTGTTCTACTGCACTCCCTCAGTGCCCGACCGTTCACTGTGTAAGACCAACCTTGGTTGGTCCTCCTGAAGAGCAACATCTCTCACTTGCCTGTTCTACTGTGAATGCTCACAAGGAAATGTATTTCAGGATACTATATGCTGACCTATACATATTCTGATAATAGATTTACTTTGAACAGTGTTCAAAAAGCAGCCAATTACAGCCAAATGTCGATCAGGTTGAAGTACAACCAGGAACCAGAGACAGGAATCGCTTCAGCCCAGAGACACCCGGGCCGTTTACAGCTGACCTTATTGCTGACGATAACATCTGCAGATTATCTAAACCTGAAAGTTAAAAATGTGAGAAGCACTCAGCAGGCCAGGCAGCATGTTGAAAAGAGAGATAAGGTTAATGTTTCAGGTCAAGCACCCTTCAGCAGAACATTAACACAAAATGCTGCAGATGCAACACACACAAAATGCTGCAGATGCAACACACACAAAATGCTGCAGATGCAACACACACAAAATGCTGGAGATGCAACACACACAAAATGCTGGAGGAACTCAGCAGGTCAGACAGTGTCGATGGTCAGAGTAACACACACAAAATGCTGGAGAACTCAGCAGGTCAGACAGTGTCTGAGGTCAGAGTAACACACACAAAATGCTGGAGGAACTCAGCGGGTCAGACAGTGTCGATGGTCAGAGTAACACATACAAAATGCTGGAGAACTCAGCAGGTCAGACATTGTCGATGGTCAGAGTAACACACACAAAATGCTGGGGGAACTCAGCGGGTCAGACAGTGTCGATGGTCAGAGTAACACACACAAAATGCTGGAGAACTCAGCAGGTCAGACAGTGTCGATGGTCAGAGTAACACACACAAAATGCTGGAGAACTCAGCAGGTCAGACAGTGTCTGAGGTCAGAGTAACACACACAAAATGCTGGAGGAACTCAGCGGGTCAGACAGTGTCGATGGTCAGAGTAACACACAAAATGCTGGAGAACTCAGCAGGTCAGACATTGTCGATGGTCAGAGTAACACACACAAAATGCTGGAGGAACTCAGCGGGTCAGACAGTGTCGATGGTCAGAGTAACACACACAAAATGCTAGAGGAACTCAGCAGGTCAGACAGTGTCGATGGTCAGAGTAACACACACAAAATGCTAGAGGAACTCAGCGGGTCAGACAGTGTCGATGGTCAGAGTAACACACACAAAATGCTGGAGGAACTCAGCAGGTCAGACAGTGTCGATGGTCAGAGTAACACACACAAAATACTGGAGGAACTCAGTGGGTCAGACAGTGTCGATGGTCAGAGTAACACACACAAAATGCTGGAGGAACTCAGCGGGTCAGACAGTGTCGATGGTCAGAGTAACACACAAAATGCTGGAGGATCTCAGCGGGTCAGACAGTGTCGATGGTCAGAGTAACACACACAAAATGCTAGAGGAACTCAGCAGGTCAGACAGTGTCGATGGTTAGAGTAACACACACAAAATGCTAGAGGAACTCAGCAGGTCAGACAGTGTCGATGGTCAGAGTAACACACACAAAATGCTAGAGGAACTCAGCGGGTCAGACAGTGTCGATGGTCAGAGTAACACACACAAAGTGCTGGAGGAACTCAGCGGGTCAGACAGTGTCGATGGTCAGAGTAACACACACAAAATGCTGGAGGAACTCAGCAGGTCAGACAGTGTCGATGGTCAGAGTAACACACACAAAATGCTGGAGAACTCAGCGGGTCAGACAGTGTCGATGGTCAGAGTAACACACAAAATGCTGGAGGATCTCAGCGGGTCAGACAGTGTCGATGGTCAGAGTAACACACACAAACTGCTGGAAGAACTCAGCGGGTCAGACAGTGTCGATGGTTAGAGTAACACACACAAAATGCTAGAGGAACTCAGCAGGTCAGACAGTGTCGATGGTCAGAGTAACACACACAAAATGCTAGAGGAACTCAGCGGGTCAGACAGTGTCGATGGTCAGAGTAACACACACAAAATGCTGGAGGAACTCAGCGGGTCAGACAGTGTCGATGGTCAGAGTAACACACACAAAATGCTGGAGGAACTCAGCAGGTCAGACAGTGTCGATGGTCAGAGTAACACACACAAAATGCTGGAGGAACTCAGCAGGTCAGACAGTGTCGATGGTCAGAGTAACACACACAAAATGCTGGAGGAACTCAGCAGGTCAGACAGTGTCTGAGGTCAGAGTAACACACACAAAATGCTGGAGGAACTCAGCGGGTCAGACAGTGTCGATGGTCAGAGTAACACATACAAAATGCTGGAGAACTCAGCAGGTCAGACATTGTCGATGGTCAGAGTAACACACACAAAATGCTGGGGGAACTCAGCGGGTCAGACAGTGTCGATGGTCAGAGTAACACACACAAAATGCTGGAGAACTCAGCAGGTCAGACAGTGTCGATGGTCAGAGTAACACACACAAAATGCTGGAGAACTCAGCAGGTCAGACAGTGTCTGAGGTCAGAGTAACACACACAAAATGCTGGAGGAACTCAGCGGGTCAGACAGTGTCGATGGTCAGAGTAACACATACAAAATGCTGGAGAACTCAGCAGGTCAGACATTGTCGATGGTCAGAGTAACACACACAAAATGCTGGGGGAGCTCAGCGGGTCAGACAGTGTCGATGGTCAGAGTAACACACACAAAATGCTGGAGAACTCAGCAGGTCAGACAGTGTCGATGGTCAGAGTAACACACACAAAATGCTGGAGAACTCAGCAGGTCAGACAGTGTCTGAGGTCAGAGTAACACACACAAAATGCTGGAGGAACTCAGCGGGTCAGACAGTGTCGATGGTCAGAGTAACACACAAAATGCTGGAGAACTCAGCAGGTCAGACATTGTCGATGGTCAGAGTAACACACACAAAATGCTGGAGGAACTCAGCGGGTCAGACAGTGTCGATGGTCAGAGTAACACACACAAAATGCTAGAGGAACTCAGCAGGTCAGACAGTGTCGATGGTCAGAGTAACACACACAAAATGCTAGAGGAACTCAGCGGGTCAGACAGTGTCGATGGTCAGAGTAACACACACAAAATGCTGGAGGAACTCAGCAGGTCAGACAGTGTCGATGGTCAGAGTAACACACACAAAATACTGGAGGAACTCAGTGGGTCAGACAGTGTCGATGGTCAGAGTAACACACACAAAATGCTGGAGGAACTCAGCGGGTCAGACAGTGTCGATGGTCAGAGTAACACACAAAATGCTGGAGGATCTCAGCGGGTCAGACAGTGTCGATGGTCAGAGTAACACACACAAAATGCTAGAGGAACTCAGCAGGTCAGACAGTGTCGATGGTTAGAGTAACACACACAAAATGCTAGAGGAACTCAGCAGGTCAGACAGTGTCTGAGGTCAGAGTAACACACACAAAATGCTGGAGGAACTCAGCGGGTCAGACAGTGTCGATGGTCAGAGTAACACACAAAATGCTGGAGAACTCAGCAGGTCAGACATTGTCGATGGTCAGAGTAACACACACAAAATGCTGGAGGAACTCAGCGGGTCAGACAGTGTCGATGGTCAGAGTAACACACACAAAATGCTGGAGAACTCAGCAGGTCAGACAGTGTCGATGGTCAGAGTAACACACACAAAATGCTAGAGGAACTCAGCAGGTCAGACAGTGTCGATGGTCAGAGTAACACACACAAAATGCTAGAGGATCTCAGCGGGTCAGACAGTGTCGATGGTCAGAGTAACACACACAAAATGCTAGAGGAACTCAGCAGGTCAGACAGTGTCGATGGTTAGAGTAACACACACAAAATGCTAGAGGAACTCAGCAGGTCAGACAGTGTCGATGGTCAGAGTAACACACACAAAATGCTAGAGGAACTCAGCGGGTCAGACAGTGTCGATGGTCAGAGTAACACACACAAAGTGCTGGAGGAACTCAGCGGGTCAGACAGTGTCGATGGTCAGAGTAACACACACAAAATGCTGGAGGAACTCAGCAGGTCAGACAGTGTCGATGGTCAGAGTAACACACACAAAATGCTGGAGAACTCAGCAGGTCAGACAGTGTCTGAGGTCAGAGTAACACACACAAAATGCTGGAGGAACTCAGCGGGTCAGACAGTGTCGATGGTCAGAGTAACACACAAAATGCTGGAGAACTCAGCAGGTCAGACATTGTCGATGGTCAGAGTAACACACACAAAATGCTGGAGGAACTCAGCGGGTCAGACAGTGTCGATGGTCAGAGTAACACACACAAAATGCTGGAGAACTCAGCAGGTCAGACAGTGTCGATGGTCAGAGTAACACACACAAAATGCTAGAGGAACTCAGCAGGTCAGACAGTGTCGATGGTCAGAGTAACACACACAAAATGCTAGAGGAACTCAGCAGGTCAGACAGTGTCGATGGTCAGAGTAACACACACAAAATGCTGGAGGAACTCAGCGGGTCAGACAGTGTCGATGGTCAGAGTAACACACACAAAATGCTGGAGAACTCAGCAGGTCAGACAGTGTCTGAGGTCAGAGTAACACACACAAAATGCTGGAGGAACTCAGCGGGTCAGACAGTGTCGATGGTCAGAGTAACACATACAAAATGCTGGAGAACTCAGCAGGTCAGACATTGTCGATGGTCAGAGTAACACACACAAAATGCTGGGGGAACTCAGCGGGTCAGACAGTGTCGATGGTCAGAGTAACACACACAAAATGCTGGAGAACTCAGCAGGTCAGACAGTGTCGATGGTCAGAGTAACACACACAAAATGCTGGAGAACTCAGCAGGTCAGACAGTGTCTGAGGTCAGAGTAACACACACAAAATGCTGGAGGAACTCAGCGGGTCAGACAGTGTCGATGGTCAGAGTAACACATACAAAATGCTGGAGAACTCAGCAGGTCAGACATTGTCGATGGTCAGAGTAACACACACAAAATGCTGGGGGAACTCAGCGGGTCAGACAGTGTCGATGGTCAGAGTAACACACACAAAATGCTGGAGAACTCAGCAGGTCAGACAGTGTCGATGGTCAGAGTAACACACACAAAATGCTGGAGAACTCAGCAGGTCAGACAGTGTCTGAGGTCAGAGTAACACACACAAAATGCTGGAGGAACTCAGCGGGTCAGACAGTGTCGATGGTCAGAGTAACACACAAAATGCTGGAGAACTCAGCAGGTCAGACATTGTCGATGGTCAGAGTAACACACACAAAATGCTGGAGGAACTCAGCGGGTCAGACAGTGTCGATGGTCAGAGTAACACACACAAAATGCTAGAGGAACTCAGCAGGTCAGACAGTGTCGATGGTCAGAGTAACACACACAAAATGCTAGAGGAACTCAGCGGGTCAGACAGTGTCGATGGTCAGAGTAACACACACAAAATGCTGGAGGAACTCAGCAGGTCAGACAGTGTCGATGGTCAGAGTAACACACACAAAATACTGGAGGAACTCAGTGGGTCAGACAGTGTCGATGGTCAGAGTAACACACACAAAATGCTGGAGGAACTCAGCGGGTCAGACAGTGTCGATGGTCAGAGTAACACACAAAATGCTGGAGGATCTCAGCGGGTCAGACAGTGTCGATGGTCAGAGTAACACACACAAAATGCTAGAGGAACTCAGCAGGTCAGACAGTGTCGATGGTTAGAGTAACACACACAAAATGCTAGAGGAACTCAGCAGGTCAGACAGTGTCTGAGGTCAGAGTAACACACACAAAATGCTGGAGGAACTCAGCGGGTCAGACAGTGTCGATGGTCAGAGTAACACACAAAATGCTGGAGAACTCAGCAGGTCAGACATTGTCGATGGTCAGAGTAACACACACAAAATGCTGGAGGAACTCAGCGGGTCAGACAGTGTCGATGGTCAGAGTAACACACACAAAATGCTGGAGAACTCAGCAGGTCAGACAGTGTCGATGGTCAGAGTAACACACACAAAATGCTAGAGGAACTCAGCAGGTCAGACAGTGTCGATGGTCAGAGTAACACACACAAAATGCTAGAGGAACTCAGCAGGTCAGACAGTGTCGATGGTCAGAGTAACACACACAAAATGCTGGAGGAACTCAGCGGGTCAGACAGTGTCGATGGTCAGAGTAACACACACAAAATGCTGGAGAACTCAGCAGGTCAGACAGTGTCTGAGGTCAGAGTAACACACACAAAATGCTGGAGGAACTCAGCGGGTCAGACAGTGTCGATGGTCAGAGTAACACATACAAAATGCTGGAGAACTCAGCAGGTCAGACATTGTCGATGGTCAGAGTAACACACACAAAATGCTGGGGGAACTCAGCGGGTCAGACAGTGTCGATGGTCAGAGTAACACACACAAAATGCTGGAGAACTCAGCAGGTCAGACAGTGTCGATGGTCAGAGTAACACACACAAAATGCTGGAGAACTCAGCAGGTCAGACAGTGTCTGAGGTCAGAGTAACACACACAAAATGCTGGAGGAACTCAGCGGGTCAGACAGTGTCGATGGTCAGAGTAACACATACAAAATGCTGGAGAACTCAGCAGGTCAGACATTGTCGATGGTCAGAGTAACACACACAAAATGCTGGGGGAACTCAGCGGGTCAGACAGTGTCGATGGTCAGAGTAACACACACAAAATGCTGGAGAACTCAGCAGGTCAGACAGTGTCGATGGTCAGAGTAACACACACAAAATGCTGGAGAACTCAGCAGGTCAGACAGTGTCTGAGGTCAGAGTAACACACACAAAATGCTGGAGGAACTCAGCGGGTCAGACAGTGTCGATGGTCAGAGTAACACACAAAATGCTGGAGAACTCAGCAGGTCAGACATTGTCGATGGTCAGAGTAACACACACAAAATGCTGGAGGAACTCAGCGGGTCAGACAGTGTCGATGGTCAGAGTAACACACACAAAATGCTAGAGGAACTCAGCAGGTCAGACAGTGTCGATGGTCAGAGTAACACACACAAAATGCTAGAGGAACTCAGCGGGTCAGACAGTGTCGATGGTCAGAGTAACACACACAAAATGCTGGAGGAACTCAGCAGGTCAGACAGTGTCGATGGTCAGAGTAACACACACAAAATACTGGAGGAACTCAGTGGGTCAGACAGTGTCGATGGTCAGAGTAACACACACAAAATGCTGGAGGAACTCAGCGGGTCAGACAGTGTCGATGGTCAGAGTAACACACAAAATGCTGGAGGATCTCAGCGGGTCAGACAGTGTCGATGGTCAGAGTAACACACACAAAATGCTAGAGGAACTCAGCAGGTCAGACAGTGTCGATGGTTAGAGTAACACACACAAAATGCTAGAGGAACTCAGCAGGTCAGACAGTGTCGATGGTCAGAGTAACACACACAAAGTGCTGGAGGAACTCAGCGGGTCAGACAGTGTCGATGGTCAGAGTAACACACACAAAATGCTGGAGGAACTCAGCAGGTCAGACAGTGTCGATGGTCAGAGTAACACACACAAAATGCTGGAGAACTCAGCAGGTCAGACAGTGTCTGAGGTCAGAGTAACACACACAAAATGCTGGAGGAACTCAGCGGGTCAGACAGTGTCGATGGTCAGAGTAACACACAAAATGCTGGAGAACTCAGCAGGTCAGACATTGTCGATGGTCAGAGTAACACACACAAAATGCTGGAGGAACTCAGCGGGTCAGACAGTGTCGATGGTCAGAGTAACACACACAAAATGCTGGAGAACTCAGCAGGTCAGACAGTGTCGATGGTCAGAGTAACACACACAAAATGCTAGAGGAACTCAGCAGGTCAGACAGTGTCGATGGTCAGAGTAACACACACAAAATGCTAGAGGAACTCAGCAGGTCAGACAGTGTCGATGGTCAGAGTAACACACACAAAATGCTGGAGGAACTCAGCGGGTCAGACAGTGTCGATGGTCAGAGTAACACACACAAAATGCTGGAGAACTCAGCAGGTCAGACAGTGTCTGAGGTCAGAGTAACACACACAAAATGCTGGAGGAACTCAGCGGGTCAGACAGTGTCGATGGTCAGAGTAACACATACAAAATGCTGGAGAACTCAGCAGGTCAGACATTGTCGATGGTCAGAGTAACACACACAAAATGCTGGGGGAACTCAGCGGGTCAGACAGTGTCGATGGTCAGAGTAACACACACAAAATGCTGGAGAACTCAGCAGGTCAGACAGTGTCGATGGTCAGAGTAACACACACAAAATGCTGGAGAACTCAGCAGGTCAGACAGTGTCTGAGGTCAGAGTAACACACACAAAATGCTGGAGGAACTCAGCGGGTCAGACAGTGTCGATGGTCAGAGTAACACACAAAATGCTGGAGAACTCAGCAGGTCAGACATTGTCGATGGTCAGAGTAACACACACAAAATGCTAGAGGAACTCAGCGGGTCAGACAGTGTCGATGGTCAGAGTAACACACACAAAATGCTGGAGGAACTCAGCGGGTCAGACAGTGTCGATGGTCAGAGTAACACACACAAAATGCTGGAGGAACTCAGCAGGTCAGACAGTGTCGATGGTCAGAGTAACACACAGAAAATGCTGGAGGAACTCAGCAGGTCAGACAGTGTCGATGGTCAGAGTAACACACACAAAATGCTGGAGGAACTCAGCGGGTCAGACTGTCGATGGTCAGAGTAACACACACAAAATGCTGGAGGAACTCAGCGGGTCAGACAGTGTCGATGGTCAGAGTAACATACACAAAATGCTAGAGGAACTCAGCGGGTCAGACAGTGTCGATGGTCAGAGTAACACACACAAAATGCTAGAGGAACTCAGCGGGTCAGACAGTGTCGATGGTCAGAGTAACACACACAAAATGCTGGAGGAACTCAGCGGGTCAGACAGTGTCGATGGTCAGAGTAACACACACAAAATGCTGGAGGAACTCAGCAGGTCAGACAGTGTCGATGGTCAGAGTAACACACAAAATGCTGGAGGAACTCAGCGGGTCAGACAGTGTCGATGGTCAGAGTAACACACAAAATGCTGGAGGATCTCAGCGGGTCAGACAGTGTCGATGGTCAGAGTAACACACACAAAATGCTAGAGGAACTCAGCAGGTCAGACAGTGTCGATGGTTAGAGTAACACACACAAAATGCTAGAGGAACTCAGCAGGTCAGACAGTGTCGATGGTCAGAGTAACACACACAAAATGCTAGAGGAACTCAGCGGGTCAGACAGTGTCGATGGTCAGAGTAACACACACAAAATGCTGGAGGAACTCAGCGGGTCAGACAGTGTCGATGGTCAGAGTAACACACACAAAATGCTGGAGGAACTCAGCAGGTCAGACAGTGTCGATGGTCAGAGTAACACACACAAAATGCTGGAGAACTCAGCAGGTCAGACAGTGTCTGAGGTCAGAGTAACACACACAAAATGCTGGAGGAACTCAGCAGGTCAGACAGTGTCGATGGTCAGAGTAACACACACAAAATGCTGGAGAACTCAGCAGGTCAGACAGTGTCTGAGGTCAGAGTAACACACACAAAATGCTGGAGGAACTCAGCGGGTCAGACAGTGTCGATGGTCAGAGCAACACACAAAATGCTGGAGAACTCAGCAGGTCAGACATTGTCGATGGTCAGAGTAACACACACAAAATGCTGGAGGAACTCAGCGGGTCAGACAGTGTCGATGGTCAGAGTAACACACACAAAATGCTGGAGAACTCAGCAGGTCAGACAGTGTCGATGGTCAGAGTAACACACACAAAATGCTAGAGGAACTCAGCAGGTCAGACAGTGTCGATGGTCAGAGTAACACACACAAAATGCTAGAGGAACTCAGCAGGTCAGACAGTGTCGATGGTCAGAGTAACACACACAAAATGCTGGAGGAACTCAGCGGGTCAGACAGTGTCGATGGTCAGAGTAACACACACAAAATGCTAGAGGAACTCAGCAGGTCAGACAGTGTCGATGGTCAGAGTAACACACACAAAATGCTGGAGGAACTCAGCGGGTCAGACAGTGTCGATGGTCAGAGTAACACACACAAAATGCTGGAGGAACTCAGCAGGTCAGACAGTGTCGATGGTCAGAGTAACACACACAAAATGCTGGAGGAACTCAGCGGGTCAGACAGTGTCGATGGTCAGAGTAACACACAAAATGCTGGAGGATCTCAGCGGGTCAGACAGTGTCGATGGTCAGAGTAACACACACAAACTGCTGGAAGAACTCAGCGGGTCAGACAGTGTCGATGGTTAGAGTAACACACACAAAATGCTAGAGGAACTCAGCAGGTCAGACAGTGTCGATGGTCAGAGTAACACACACAAAATGCTAGAGGAACTCAGCGGGTCAGACAGTGTCGATGGTCAGAGTAACACACACAAAATGCTGGAGGAACTCAGCGGGTCAGACAGTGTCGATGGTCAGAGTAACACACACAAAATGCTGGAGGAACTCAGCAGGTCAGACAGTGTCGATGGTCAGAGTAACACACACAAAATGCTGGAGGAACTCAGCAGGTCAGACAGTGTCGATGGTCAGAGTAACACACACAAAATGCTGGAGAACTCAGCAGGTCAGACAGTGTCTGAGGTCAGAGTAACACACACAAAATGCTGGAGGAACTCAGCGGGTCAGACAGTGTCGATGGTCAGAGTAACACACACAAAATGCTGGAGGAACTCAGCAGGTCAGACAGTGTCGATGGTCAGAGTAACACACACAAAATGCTGGAGGAACTCAGCGGGTCAGACAGTGTCGATGGTCAGAGTAACACACACAAAATGCTAGAGGAACTCAGCAGGTCAGACAGTGTCTGAGGTCAGAACAACACACACAAAATGCTGGAGGAACTCAGCAGGTCAGACAGCATGTGTGGAGAGGAATAAAGAGTCAATATATCAAACCAGGAGCCTTCCTGGTGGCCAAAAATTTCTATTTCCATTCCCACTCCCATTTTGACATGCTGGTCCATAGCCTCCTCTTGTGCCCAGATGAGGCCACCCTCGGGGTGAAAGATCAACACCTTATATTCCATCTGGGTGGCCATCAACCTGATGGCATAAATATCGATTTCTCCTTCTGGTGAAAAACAATTACCTCCCCTCCTCTTCTTCCATTCCCCATTGGCTTCTTACTTCTCACCTGCCTATTATCTCCCCCTGGGTCCCCTCCTCCTTCCCTTTCTCTCATGGTCCTCCTCTCCTGTCAGATTCCTTCCTCTTCAGCCATTTACCTTTCGCACACAGCTGGCTTCACCCATCACCGTCCAGCTATCCTCGTTTTCACCCCCCCAACTCCCCTACCTTTTTATTCTGGCATCTTCCCCCTTCCTTTCCCAGCTGAAGAAGGGGTTCCGGTCCAAAAGTTGACTGTTTATTCTTTCTCAGATTTGGCATCCGACTTCCTGCAGTGTTTTGTGTTTGTTACTCAGCTGAGCATTTCTTTTGGGGGCGAGGGGGTGGGGTTGCGGTGACCCAGTCCCACAAGGGAGGGAGCCTTACAACAAGATGTTCTCAACATCTTCCACATTTTGGATTTCATGAGTCACTCAGAATCAGATTATTTCCCTTTCCCTGCGTTACACAGGTAAACTTCCTCTTCCAGTCCCCGAACCACGTTCTTTTCTCTCTTATGTAACACCCACACTTAATGTAATATGTGAAAATAAATAACGCCTCCTTTCTTATGGTGAACAGAGATACCTATCGTTGTATTATTCTTAAAACTTTTTTTCCACTTATTTTTCCTTTTGTAAATTTATTTTGACAGTTTCAGAAATAAAATGATTCAATTCATTCCAACTATGTTTTTAAAGCTTTCAGAGAACCACTGACAGTAGAATTCACTCATTCCAGGGGTTCCAGATTGAAGTGTGTGGTGTCTGAGAAGATCAAGCATTTCCTGACTAGTATGGCTGTGGGTACATTGGCCTTCCTAAATCAAAGTATTGAGTACAGGAGACGGGATGTTATGTTGAAGTTGTACACAACTTGGTGAGGTCTAATTTGGAGTATTGGGTGCAGTTTTGGTCACCTACCTACCATAATGATGTAAATAAAGTTGAAAGAATACAGAGAATATTTACAAGGATATAGCTGGGTCTGAAAGGCCTGAATTATAAGGAAAGTTTGAAAAAGTTAGAACTTGCAACATAGAAGGTTGAGAGGAGATTTGAAAGTGGTACAAAATTATAAAGGGTATAGATAGGGTAAATTCAAGCAGGCCTTTTCCACTGAGGTTGGGTGGGTCTACAATTAGAGATCATGGGTTAAGGGTGAAAGGTGAGGTTTAAAGGGGACATGAGGGGAAACTTCTTCACTCAGAGGGTGGTGAGAGTGTGGAACGAGCTGCCAGCCCAATTGGGAAATGTGGGGTCGATTTCAATGTTTAACAGCAGTTAGGACAGGTACATGGATGGTAGGGGTATGGAGGGCTATGGTCCTGGTGCAGGTTGATGGGAGTAGGCGGTTTAAATGGTTTCGGCATGGACTAGATGGGCCAAATGTTCTGCTTCCGTGCTGCACTCCTCTATGACTGGCGTAGGCAAAGGCACATGTGTGTGCCTTGGTCTGTGAAAAGGTCATGGGGATGGGACTGTGAGGGAAGGAAGGGGGAAGAAGGGAGGGGGAGAGAGAGAGGGAGTGATCCAGGCTCAGATTTGTTTCTGCTCAGTGCCCACTCTATTAGGTACACCTGTACACCTGCTCGTGAATGCAAATATCTAATCAGCCAATCATGTAGCAGCAACTCAATGCACAAAAGCATGCAGACACGGCCAAGAGGTTCAGCTGTTCTTCAGATCAAACGTCAGAATGGGGAAGGAATATGATCTCAGTGACTTTGACTGTGGAATGATTGTTGGTGCCAGACGGGGTGGTTAGAGTATCTCAGAAATTCAGAATCAGGTTTAATTTCACCGACATCTGTTGTGAAATTCGTTGTTTTGTGGCAGCAGTACATTGCAATACATAATATAAAGAACTATACGTGTACATATACATGTAAATTAAATAAGTAATGCACAAAGAGAGGGAAAAATTACTGAGGTACTGTTCATGCGTTTATTGTCCATTCAGAAATCTGAAGGTGGAGGGGAAGAAGCTGTTATAAAACATTGAGTGTCTGCCTTCAGACTCCTGTACCTCCTCCCTGATGGTAGTGAAGAGAAGAGGGCATGTCCTGTGTAATTGGCACTGTTTCCTCTAAGCTGCATGGGTGCATGGGCACACAGTAACTGAAATGCTTCTGTGCACAAGAACTTCATTGCTGCGCAGCTGTAAATTTCTTGTACATAATGTTAATATAATTTTGAAATCTGTGTAAATATAATTGCGAAATACCCTGTAATTAACTAAGTGTTAATGAATATACTCCATAAATTTTCTAAATAATAAACATACCACAATCTTTACTTTGCAACATCTTAGAGCTTCAACATATTTACATTGTCAGTGTTTCAAGTTACAACACTATTAAAAATTGTAACACTAACCACAGAAGGGAAGTCAGCAATTGTTAGCATGTTATCAACTATTGTTGTTGGCTCATTGTTAACAGACGGCTGGCCTACTCAACACCAACAGTTGGCACCATTGGAACATTTGAAGCTTCTAGTGCTGACTGCGAACATAGATAAGTTTTATGAATTCAATCATGTAAATCCAGAAACAGACTAGAAGTGGAACACTTGGATGATCTAATGAGGATTAACTTGTACCTTTCATCTGGATGTGAAATTAATCAGGACAGTGTTTATAGACAATGTATTTGTAATAAAGGCAGATGAGAAAAAGTTTATGGTACGTGGAAGATTTTCTTTGTACCGTATATCAATGTATCCGTCAATTAATAAATAAAACCAAACTATGTGATTTTTAAATTTTCATTCTAAATATTCATAATATGCATATTACAAAATAAAAGCATCTAAAATGCTGCACAGTTTTCAAGCTGTGTAAAAATTTCCTGCTCAGAGCTATGGTTGGTTTGCTCAGCAGAAGGAATGTTAGTGATGGGGTTCTTAATGATGGATGCAGTGCTGATCTCCTGGAGTTTTCAAACACACACACTCACACAGAGTCTCAGGAGTTTACAGAGAATGGTGTGAGAAACAAAACAAAAACAGTGTGCAGCAGTTCTGCAGGAGAAAACATCTTGTAAATGGCACATACCATGTCAAACCTTGAAATGGACGGATGGACAGGCTGTAGCAGCAGAAGACCATGGACATAAGCTTTTATAGATATGTGAAAAGAAAAAGATTGGTAAAGACAAATGTAGGTCCCCTACAGAGGGAAACAGGTGAATTGATTATGGGGAGCAAGGACGTGGCAGACCAAATGAATAATTACTTTGGTTCTGTCTTCACTAAGGAGGACATAAATAATCTTACGGAAATAGTAGGGGACAGAGGGTCCAGTGATATGGAGGAACTGAGGGAAATACATGTTAGTAGGGAAGTGGTGTTAGGTAAATTGAAGGGATTAAAGGCAGATAAATCCCCAGGGCCAGATGGTCTGCATCCCAGAGTGCTTAAGGGAGTAGCCCAAGAAATAGTGGATGCATTAGTGATAATTTTTCAAAACTCTTTAGATTCTGGACTAGTTCCTGAGGATTGGAGGGTGGCTAATGTAACCCCACTTTTTAAAAAAGGAGGAAGAGAGAAACCGGGGAATTATAGACCGGTTAGCCTAACATCGGTGGTGGGGAAACTGCTAGAGTCAGTTTTCAAAGATGTGATAACAGCACATTTGGAAAGTGGTGAAATCATCGGACAAAGTCAGCATGGATTTGTGAAAGGAAAATCATGTCTGACGAATCTCATAGAATTTTTTGAGGATGTAACTAGTAGAGTGGATAGGGGAGAACAAGTGGATGTGGTATATTTGGATTTTCAAAAGGCTTTTGACAAGGTCGCACACAGGAGATTAGTGTGCAAACTTAAAGCACACGGTATTGGGGGTAAGGTATTGATGTGGATAGAGAATTGGTTAGCAGACAGGAAGCAAAGAATGGGAATAAACGGGACCTTTTCAGAATGGCAGGCAGTGACTAGTGGGGTACCGCAAGGCTCAGTGCTGGGACCCCAGTTGTTTACAATATATATTAATGACTTGGATGAGGGAATTAAATGCAGCATCTCCAAGTTTGCAGATGACACGAAGCTGGGCGGCAGTGTTAGCTGTGAGGAGGATGCTAAAAGGATGCAGGGTGACTTGGATAGGTTAGGTGAGTGGGCAAATTCATGGCAGATGCAATTTAATGTGGATAAATGTGAAGTTATCCACTTTGGTGGCAAAAATAGGAAAACAGATTATTATCTGAATGGTGGCCGATTAGGAAAAGGGGAGGTGCAACGAGACCTGGGTGTCATTATACACCAGTCATTGAAAGTGGGCATGCAGGTACAGCAGGCGGTGAAAAAGGCGAATGGTATGCTGGCATTTATAGCGAGAGGATTCGAGTACAGGAGCAGGGAGGTACTACTGCAGTTGTACAAGGCCTTGGTGAGACCACACCTGGAGTATTGTGTGCAGTTTTGGTCCCCTAATCTGAGGAAAGACATCCTTGCCATAGAGGGAGTACAAAGAAGGTTCAACAGATTGATTCCTGGGATGGCAGGACTTTCATATGATGAAAGACTGGATGAACTAGGCTTATACTCGTTGGAAATTAGAAGATTGAGTGGGAATCTGATTGAAACGTATAAAATCCTAAAGGGATTGGACAGGCTAGATTCAGGAAGATTGTTCCCGATGTTGGGGAAGTCCAGAACGAGGGGTCATAGTTTGAAGATAAAGGGGAAGCCTTTTAGGACCGAGATTAGGAAAAACTTCTTCACACAGAGAGTGGTGAATCTGTGGAATTCTCTGCCACAGGAAACAGTTGAGGCCAGTTCATTGGCTATATTTAAGAGGGAGTTAGATATGGCCCTTGTGGCTAAAGGGATCAGGGGGTATGGAGGGAAGGCTGGTACAGGGTTCCGAGTTGGATGATCAGCCATGATCATACTGAATGGCGGTGCAGGCTCGAAGGGCTGAATGGCCTACTCCTGCACCTATTTTCTATGTTTCTATGTTTATTAGGCACAGGTTCACTCGTTACGTGCTGTGTCGTATGATGTAGCTGATTACGGTCATTCCATGACCACAATTGTTCTTGGCAAGTTTTTCTACAGAAGTGGTTTGCCATTGTCTTCTGGGCAGTGTCTTTACAAGAGGGGTGACCCCCCAACCCATTATCAATACTCTTCAGAGAGTGTCTGCCTGGTGTCAGTGGTTGCATAACTAGGAATTGTGATATGCCCCGGCTGCTCGTACGACCATCCATCACCTGCTCCCATGGTTTCACATGACCCTGATCGGTGAGTGGGGTGCGGCTAAACAGGTGGTACACCTTGCCCAAGGGTGTCCTGCAGAATAGCCGGGGGAAGGAGTGTCTTACACCTCCTTTGGTAGAGACGTATCTCCACCCCACCACCCACCAGGCAGTACCAATAAATTGGCCACTGAGTATATTTATCATAAGCAGTGAAATGCGTATCTATGTTAACAACCAACACACCCAAAGGTGTGCCGGAGGGCAGCCCACAAGTGTTGCCACGCATTTTGGCACCAACATAGAATGCCTGCAGGGTTCAGCAGGACAACAAAAGCAACAGACAGGGAGTGTGTGTGGGGGCGGGATGGAGAGGAGAAGGGGGAGGAAGAGATGAATGGGAAGGAATAGGGAAAGTTTTATTTATTTCCTCATTTATTTATTTTTCTGAGGATGTAGGAAGGGTCATTTGGCACATTGAGACTATGCTAGCCTTCAGAGCAATTCTACCACCTCATTATTTCTTTCCTAAATTTCCATATAATTTAGGAGAAGGCCAGGGCAGTACGATATGGTGAGCAAACTCTCCCTCTCCACATATCCAAAGGAATGGCAGAGACTGGTTCAGATTGCATCAGTAACATTGCAAGAGTTGCCAGTCAGCATTGAACTCAACGTAGGACTTTCTTAGCGACTCAGCTCTGGATTTTTCCTTCGGGGTTTACTCCCGAAGCCTTCCCCGTGAGTGGGTATAACAGCAAGGCAGCGGAGGCTGGAGATCTAAGTTTTCCTTCCCCTAGATGAGCTGCGTACTGTGGCTGACGAGCCTCTGTCACCCGAAACAACTGGTTGTAAGACACCAGTAGTCGCCTTCGCCCCTTCTCTCAGTAGAAATGGCTCCATCAGGCTCAGTAGCTAAGCCAGACATCAAGGCCAGGAACTGGACTTGGTTGTCAGAGGCTACTTGAGGCGCACGCCACTGGGAGCTTACCTATTCCCTCCCCCGGCTACAAAAACCTTAAGGCACTATCGACACTAACTTGAGAGCAATCCCATTGATCAAACCCTTCCATTTATTTCTGAAGTAACCTGTCATCAGCTGTCCGCAGCCTCCTCCACTCACCATCACTCAGGGACAAGCCATAGAGGGCAATAAACTTGCTAACCCCAATGTCATAGAACACAGAACAGGAACAGGCCATTCAGCCCACTATGTTGTGCAAACCAAAACACACACTGATCCCTAGATAAAACACCCAAACACCAATCCCTCCTCCCTACACCATGTCCATATCCCTCCATCTTCCTCACATCCATGTGTCTATCCAAACGTCTCTTAAAAGCCCCTAATGTATTTGCCTCTACCACCAGACCAGGCAGCGCATTCCGGGCATCCACTACTCTGAGTAAAAAACTTACCCCTCACATCACCCTTCCACCTATCCCCCCCTTACCTTCAATGCATGCCCTCTGGTATTAGACATTTCAACCCTAGGAAACAGATATAAAAGCATGCAGGCGTGGTCAAGGGTTTCAAATCAAACATCAGAATGGGGAAGAAATATGATCTAAATAGCTTTGACCGTGGAACGTTGTTGGTGCCAGATGGGGTGGTTTGAGTATCTCAGAAACTGCTGATCTCCTGTGATCTTCACCCACAACAGTCCAGAGGTTACAGAGAATGGTGCGGAAAATACAACTAATATTCAGTGAGCTGCAGTTCACCTTGTTAATGGGAGAGGTCAGAGGAGAATGGCCAGACTGGTTCCAGCTGACAAGGAGGAACTGTAACCCAAATAACCATGTGTTACAATAATGAAGTGCAGAAGAACATCTTTGAATTCACAACACCTCGAAGTGATGGATCTTAATTAGTGTCCAAGGTTACGGGGGGAATGCAGGAGGTGGGGTTGAGAGGGAAAATAAATCAGCCAGGATTGAACAATGGTGATGGCTCAATAGGCCCAATACTGCAATTCTGCTCCTATATCTTGTGGTCAGCATTCCCTCTGATTTATTTATGTTTGCACAGACCAACCATTCATCTATTGAGGGAGTGCAGCCCAGGTTCACAAGGTTAATTCCCGGGATGGTGGGACTGTCATATGTCGAAAGACTGGAGCGACTGAGCTTGTATACACTGGAATTTAGAAGGCTGAGAGGGGATCTTATTGAAACATATAAGATTATTAAGGGATTGGACACGCTGGAGGCAGGAAGCATGTTTCCGCTGATGGGTGAGTCCAGAACCAGAGGTCACAGTTTAAGAATAAGGAGTAAGCCATTTAGAACGGAGTTGAGGAAAAACTTTTTCACCCAGAGAGTGGTGGATATATGGAATGCTCTGCCCCAGAAGGCTGCAGAGGCCAAGTCTCTGGATGCTTTCAAAAAAGAGATGGATAGAGCTCTTAAAGATAGCGGAATCAAAGGTTATGGGAATAAGGCAGGAACTGGATACTGATTGTGGATGATCAGCCATGATCACAGTGAATAGCGGTGCTGGCTCGAAGGGCCGAATGGCCTACTCCTGCACCTAGTGTCTATAAGTAGGGAATTGTTACACAGCCAGAAAAGTGCAGGGCACTTTACATTTCTTTTATTTAAAATATGCATATTATGAATATTTATAATGAAAATTAAAAAATCACATACTTTTGATTGTATTTATTAATTAAAGGGTATAATCAAGTTCAGTATGTAAAGAGAATCACAAGTCAACAAAAGAAAATTCCAGCGTTTGCGGCAACAGAGGCTATGTGCATAGGAGTATTTCAGTTACTGCGTGGCCGCGCAGAGGGAGGAATGCCAGTCGGAGAGAAGGTGTAGCGCTGTGTGTTTGTGAGGGTGACCCACTCCTGCCTCTGAGTTTAACAGCCTCCCATGCACACTATTTCTGTAGTTCCTTCGGGAAAGCTGATGGAAGTAGTTGTGGAGAGAGGTTTACCTGAGCAATTCTCCTTGATGATAAAATCCTCTGTTTCACAGGCCCCCCGTTCCGTACGGACTGTCAGGATCTTATTTCTTCCGCAATTATTACTCCAAACCAAAAATGCCTGGAATTACAGAGAATCTGAATCAGAATCAGGTTTAATATCGCCGACATATCTTGTGAAATTTGTTAACTTGATGGAATGAAATACATGACAAATAAATATAGAGAAAAAAACTGAGGAAAATAAAGTAGTGAGGAGGTATTCCTGGGTTCAATGCCATTTAGAAATCAAATGGCAGAGGGGAAAGGACCAGCTTCTGTGCCTCGAACTCCGATTCTTGTATTAAAATTATTTATAATGGGGGATTCATTTTCAGTTTCCCAAAATTTAATAAATTGTTATTATATTGGAGACCTGCTACAATGGCACATAGCACAGCGCTTTACAGTACCGGTGATCCAGGTTCAATTCCCACTGCTGCCTGTAAGGAGTTTGTATGCTCTCCCCGTGATCGCGTGAGTTTACTCCAGGTGCCCCAATTTCCTCTCACAGTCTACAGACGCACTAATAGGTAGGTTAATTGGCCATTGCAAATTGTCCCACGATTAGGCAAGAATTAGGAGATTGCTAGACGGCGCAGCTCGAAGGGCCAGAAGGGCTGGGAGGGCTTTTTCTGCCTGTATCTCAATAAATAAATAAATAAACAGACAGGGATACATCTATCCCAAAGCGGAGATACAAAGGATACCCTGTGGGATGGCTTCTCCTGGCTTCACTTACCCCTCAATATATGTATTTTGGTTGCACTGAGTTGTTCTCCAATCTTGGTAATTTACTTGCAAATATTTTGTCACCATATGAGGAGACATTGTCAGCATGCTGGCGTGTCCCCCAAGCGCTTGGCCTTCATACACTTCTCAGTCAATTGATTCTATGTTTTTTCTGAAACTGGGTTGTGATGTGGGGAGGAAATCTCATTGCTGATTGGTTGTGTGGTGAACTTTGTATGTTGTGGTGTTCCCTACGTCACTTCTGAATTTCTGAAATGACGACCAATCTGCTCATTGATAAGTATATAAAGGCCAAGGAGAGATTATCTAAAATATTCCCTAACGTTGATAGTTATTGTGATAGACGTAAAACTGAGACAGCTACACTGACACGCATGTTTTGGTCTTGTTCTATACTGGAACAGTTCTGGAAGTCAGTTTTTTTGACAATTTCTAAAGCACTTAAAATTCATTTACAACCTAACAAATTAACTGTGCTTTTTGGAATAATTCCTCAAAATATCCGTGGTATCTCTGTGTCTGACCAACGTGTTATTGCATTTGTTACATTGATAGCTAGGAGGGCCATTTTGTTGAAGTGGAAGGATACATCAGCTCCCACTTTGTCACAATGGTTCTCTCAAGTGATGCTATGTCTTAGTTTGGAGAAAATTAGAAGTCAAACCTTTGAACCTATGTTTGATTTTGAGAAAAGATGGGGTTCATTTGCTCGTTATTATCATTTGAGTTAATTGATAGATTTCCTTCACGATCTAACTGTAAATTTCTGGTACATTTTTTTCTTGCTGGCGGTTTGATGTTTATCTTTAGAATCTTTTTGTATGACGCATGGCTCCGGGGTTGAATACCTAATGGGGTTTTTTCCCCAATTTTTCTTGCTTAGTAGGGTTTTTGTTATCACCACAATTTTTTCAATCTTTAAAATAATGTTTTTTTCTTGAGGCATTGTAAGTGTTGCCTACTTCGATGTACTCATGGTAATTTTGGATAATAATAATAAAAAGATTTGAAAAGAAAGAAAAGAAAGAAAGATAAGTATATAAAGGCCAAATATTTAGAGGACACACCACAATCAACAGCGCACTGATGATGTCTCCTCGTATGGTGACAAAACGCTTGCGAGTAAATTGCCAAGATTGGAGAACATGTCAACCCAATCATCAATCACCTTAACTACAATTTTTCCAAATAATATTTATTTTATTTTCTATTCAGAGATGCAGCCACCCAATTACAGCCATATGGCCATTTAACCTGCTAACCAGTACATCTTTGGAGTGTGGGAGGAAACCAGAGCACCCGGAGGAAACCCACGCGGTCACGGGGAGAACATACAAACTCCTCACAGGCAGGGAACCAGGGTCACTGGTGTAATAGCGTAACGCTGACTGCTACACTACCATACTGCCCCTGCACCATATTGCTAAAATATGTCAAGTACACTCTCTTCTCCCCTCCCTCCCACCGGACAGAAGATACAGAAGCCTAGAAGCTTGTAGGACAGCTGAAGGACAGCTGTATGATGACTGAATGGAACTCCTGTACAATAAGATGGACTCCTGACCTGACAATTTAACGCATAGTAAACTTACACCTTATTGTCTGACTGTACTTTCTCTAACTGAGACACCTTAATCTGCATTCTTTATTGCTTTCTAGTTCCTTAAGGTCATTGTAGTTGGGGATGGTAATGGGGACAGACTCCCACTACCTGTTAAATGCTCCTAATGGTGTGCAACTCGGATAGCCTCTGACAACCAAGGCCAGCTCCCGGCCTTCACGTGTGGCTTAGCTACTAAGTCTGGCGGAACCGTCTCTACCGACAGGAGAAGGGGCAAAGGTGGGTTACTGGCTCCTTAAAACCAGTCACTTTGGGCAGATGGAGCTCATCATCGAGGAGAAGGAAAACTCTGCTGCCTTGTGGTTATACCCACTCATGGGGAGGGCTTCGGGAGTGAACCCTGGGTGAAAAGTCTGGAGCTGGAGTCCCTAAGGCAGTCCTGTGCTGAGTTCAGCATTGACTGGCAACTCCTGCCATGCTGCTGCTGGTGCCAAGCTGTTCCTTTGCATTCATCAGCTGCGTGGAGAGGGTGCGCCTCCTACACGGGCAACAGCTCGCTCTCCATATCGTACTGCGCTGGCTTGTGTACCTAGACAGCTGGGACACAATGTCCATGGCCAACCCAGACCAATGGAGGCCTACTATTGCTTTCTATGATCTCTCCCTGATATCTACTGACCTTCTCACTGAGACACTCCTTAAACCTTCCACACAGCATAGAAATATATCCCAGAATGTAATCAATGGGGTCATTTGGAGAACCAGCAGAGATCTGATGGACCAAAGGGTCTTGGCGATAAGAAAATGTGGAAAAGAATCAGGTGCCAAAGGTTTGAGATAATTGGTAGTAGGATGAGAGGGGAGAGGGGGCTGTCAGTCGTAACCCAGAGGGTGGTGACAGACTGGGACTCTCGGCCTGAAGGAGAGTTGGAGGTAGGAAACCTCTCCATACTTAGAGTACTGGACGTGGATTGGGGAGCTATGATCTATAGGACTATGGGCCCTGGTTTGGAAGGTGGGATTAGGCTAGGTGACTTTTACTTTCTTCCAGTGAGAACACGAATAAGACCATAAAACAAAGGAACAGAATTAGGCCAGTCGGCCCATCGAGTCTGCTCCACCATTCCACCCCTCTCAGCCCTATTCTGTGGCCTTCTTCCCATCGGGAGAAGATGGCGGCGCGACAACAGCAGCGCGCGGCCTCTCCGGTGATGAATATCTGTTATCTGTCAAGTAGGGGACCGTGCACAATCCTGATTTGATGGAGACAGACATGAGTGCATTGAGGAACATCTGGAAAACTTCTGAAATGTCTGCTTTGCTACCGATGCTACTGTGTGGTAACCGGAATCTCTGGAGCTGAAGGCCTCGAAATCCTCGGCTTTGCGTGTTTCAGCAGCTGGGGAGAGGTTGAAGGCGCTCGGGAGAGGATGGCGCTCAGGAGGCTGTATCAGAGAGGCTGGTCGGAAGCTCGGAGTTTTCGGACGGACGGACTCAGTGTCGGCTGTGGTCGGCTGCTTCCAAGGTATCGGCAAGTTGACGGTGCCTGGAGGTTTATGGCAGGGAGTTTCTCCCTTTTGCCGCCTGCTATCGGGGACTCGGGAGTCGATCGACTCGGGACTTTGAGACTTTTTTTACTGTGCCTATGGACTGTTCTTCATCAAATTATGGTATTGCTTTGCACTGCTGTAACTATATGTTATAATGATGTGGTTCTGTCAGTGTTAGTCTTTGGTCTGTCTTGTTTTCTGTGATATCACTCCAGAGAAACATTGTATCATTTCTTAATGACAATAAAAGAGGACTGAGTGTTCTCATAATCTAATAACCTTTGAAGCCCTTCCTAACAAAGAACCCATCCTATATATTAATATTATGAATTTATATTTATTGTGTTCATTTTGATTAATGTGTTTTTTATGGTGCATTAGATCCAGCCTAACAATCATTTCATTCCTCTTTACACTTGAGTATTGAGGAATGACGATAAACAATCTTGAATCCAGAATCTATCGACCTCCACTTACCAATCAAGAACCTATCAACCTCTGCCTTAAATGCACGCGGTGATTTGGCCTTCACAGCCCTCTCTAGCAACAAATGCCACAGATTCACCATCCTCTGACTAAAGAAATTCTTCCCCATCTCTGTTCTAAAGGGACATGCTTGTATTCTGAGGCTGTGCCCTCTGGTCCTAGTCTCTCCCGCTACTGGAAATATCACCCACCATCTAGGCCACATATGCAGGAAAGGTTTCCGTCATTACAAGGGTTCCCACCCACCTTGCTCATGGACTGTTTGTCCCACTCCATCAGGGAGGAGGCTACATAGCATCAATGCCGGTAGCTCAAAAACAGTGACTTTCCCCAAGCAGTAAGGCTGATCGATACCTCCACAACTACTTCATCATGTACAGCCTAGTGTCACCTTATGGATACGCAATCCATCTATGTATAGGAGCTTTCTAATGTATTTATATTTATTGTGTACTTGATTATTATTTAGTTCCTTATCTTTGTGTTTTTGTGCTGAATCGGATCCAGAGTGACAATAATTTTGTTCTTACACCTGTGTACAGGAAATGACATTAAACGATCTTGAATCTATTGGAAACATTCTGTTTATGTTCACAGTCAACATCCACGAGCCGGGGATTTTGTGAATGAGTCGAGATGCTCTCTCTGACTTACCCCTGGGGGCTGCCTTCTGAGAATTTCCCTGACCTGCTCCGGCTCGACTCCAAGCTGCAGCCAGACTTGGTGGGACAACGAAAGCTTGTCAAAGAGGCTGAGCTTGCCTCGGGACAGCAACTTGCTCTGATCTTCTTCCTCCTCCTCCCAGGAACTCTGATATCCTCCATTGCACAGTTGCTTCTGGGGGCTGTGGGGACTGAAATAACATTAGATTATGGTATGTTGGTCTGTGGCCTCTTCTACTGCCATGATGAGGACAGTCTCGCATTGGAGGAGCACTGCCTTATGTTTTGCCTGGGTAGCATCCAACCTGGTCACATGAACGTCGATTTCTCTAACTTCTGATCATTTTCCCCCTCTTCTTCTTCTCTTTCTTCATTTCCCATTCTGGCACCCCCTTACTCTTTCTCTTCTCCTCATTTACCCTTCGCATCCCGCTAGTGCCCCTTCTCCTTCCCTTTCTCTCATGGTCCACTCTCTTCTCCTATCAGATTCCTTCTTCTTCAGCTCTTTACCTTTTCCACCAATCACCTCCCAGCTTCTCACTTCATCACCCCTCCCCCACCCACCCGCCTTCCCCCTGAACTGATTTCATCTATCACCTTCTAACTAGTACTCCCCCCCACCTTCTTAATCTGGCGTCTGCCCCCTTCTTTTCCAGTCCTGATGATGGATCTCAGCCTGAAACATCGACTGTTTGTTCCTCTCCACTGAAGCTGCCTAACTTGCTGAGTTTCTACCACAGTTCATGAGTGTTACTCTGATGTCCAGTACCTGCTGAATCTCTCATATTGGTGATCCGATTACAACAAGTTACCAGGGTGCAGGCCAGGCTTCCCATCCTCTAGGTGAAAGAACTGAAGGCATGGTGGTCTGGTTTGCAGACGATACCAAGATAGGCGGAGGGACTGGAGTGTCACGGAGACAGGGAGTCTGCAGAATGTCTTGGACATATTAGGAGCATGGGAAAACATGGCAGATGGAATATGGTGCTGGGTGATGCCATATTTGTAGAAAGAATAATGGTGTAGACTATTTTCTAAGCAGGGAGGGAATTCAGAAATCAGAGGTACAATGGGAGTTGCAGGACATTTCGGTAGTGAGGAAGGCAAATGCAATATTAGCATTCGTTTTGAGAGGACTAGAAAAAGCAAGGACATACTGGTGAAGCTTTACAAGGTGGCGGTGAGACCATATTGGGAATTTTGTGAGCATTTTGGGACCCATATTTCAGTGATGGAGGTGTGTCTGTACCAAAGGAGGTGCAAGGCGCTCCTTCCCTCTGCTAGCCTGCAGGTCACCCTTGGGCAGGGTGTAGCACCTGCTTAGCCCCCCGATCAGGGTCACGTGAAGCTAAGGGAGCAGGCGGTGGATGGTCGCACGAGCAGCTGATGCGTGACACAAGTCCTGGTTATACTGATTCCAGGCAGACAATCTCCGAAGAGTCTCTGGTGCTCACCCTCAACAGTTTCTCCTCCACTCCTCCCACTTCCTTCAAACCCAAGGTGTAGCCATGGTCGCTTGCACTGGTCCCAGTAATGCCTGCCTTTTCGTCGGCTACTTGGCCAGACCGTGTTCCAAGCCACTCTGCAACTCCACACTGACGATTGCATTGGTGCTGCTTCACGCACCCGTGCTGAGCTCATCACCTTCATCAACTTTGCCTCCAACTTCCACCCTGCCCCCAGATACACTTGGACCATTTCTGACACCTCTCTCCCTTTCCTCAATCTCTCTGACATGCTGTTACGGCACTGTATTGCTGAAATGCATCGAGCATTCTCTCTTCTCACCCTCCCACCAGGCAGAAGATTCAGAAGCCTCAAAGCATGTACCACCCAGCTGAAGGACAGTTTCTTTCTCGCTGTTATAAGGCTACTGAATGGACCTCCTGTACGAAAAGATGGACTCTTGACCTCACAATTTACCTCATTATAACCTTGCACCTTATTGTCTGACTGCACTTTCTCTGTAACTGCAACACCTTATTCTGCATTCTTTATTGCTTTCTAGTTCCTTGAGGTTGTTACGTATGATGTGGGTGATCATGGTCTTTTCATGACCATGATTGCTCTCGGCAAATTTTTCTACAGAAGTGGTTTGCCATTGCCTTCTTCTGGGCAGTGTCTTTACAAGACGGGTGACCCTAGCCACTGTCAATACTCTTCAGAGGTGGTCTGCCTGGTGTCAGTGGTCACATAACCAGGACTTGTGATCTGCACCAGCTGCTCATACCATCCTATGGCTTCAGGTGACCCTGATCGGGGGTTGGGGGGGGTGATTGCAGCTGAGCAGGTGTCACACCTTGCTCAAGGGCGACCTGCAGGCTAGCGGAGGGAAGAAGCACATCATACCTCCTTAGGTAGAGACACATCTCCACCCCTCCAAGTACAAAATATTTGCTTCATTTCTAACATCACTTGTGTTGCCAGAGTAGCATCACGGTTAGCATGACCAATTACAGCTCAGTATGTCAGAGTTGAGAGTTCAATCCCACTGTAAGCAACTTTGTACATCCTTCCTGTGACCATGTGGGTTTCCTCTGGGTGCTCTGGTTTCCTCCCACAGTCCAAAGGCGTACCAATTGGTAGGTTAGTGGGCCATTATAAGTTGACCTGTGATTAGACTAGGGTTAAACTGATGGGTTACTAGGTGACAGGGCGCAGTAGGCCAGAAGAGTCTGTAAATCAGAAGCTACCAACCTTTTTTATGCCATGGACCAATACCATTAAGCAAGGGGACCATGGACCCAAGGTTGGGTATACTGCCCCCAGCTCTAGATAAATAGATAATTTACAGCAAAACCTCATTGAATGTGAGGTGCATTTGGATGTTTTGCAGCAGATATAGAAGGTGCTACAGAAATTCAGGATCCCCCATGCATTCCCCCTTCAATGGAGTCCAATGGGCTGGACTAATGGCCTCCTCGGCATGGTTCAGGAGGTGTGTCACGGCTGAAATGAACGTTGAACAGGATGGATGGGCTGAACAGTCTATTTCAAGCAACACACACAAATTGAAGATGAACTCAGCGGGCCAGGCAGCGTCTAAAACAGTATAATTGATGTTTCGGGTCAAGACCCTTCATCAGGACTATTTCAGTCTTTATGCCGGGCTCCCATCGGACATGAGGTACAGAGGGCTGAAGTTCCACACCACTGGGTTCAGGAGCAGTTCCCTCCCTTCAATCATTCGGTTCTTGAACTGACCTGTGCAACTCTGGTTAGGCCACATGTGGAGTATTGCAAACAGCTGTGGTCACCCCACTATAGAAAGGATGTTCAGGCTTTGGAGAGGGTGCAGGAGAGGTGAAGCACCTTCAATAGTTCCAAAAGACTGAAGTAGGGTAAATACTGAAAGGCTTTTATTTGCAGTAAGATGTGACCTCCATGCTGAGTGTCTGCCCCTGGTCTGAGGGGGAGGAGCAGGGCGAAATCGCCTTTATTCAGGGGGCTGTGGGAGGAGCCACAGGGGCAGTCAGCAGAGGGGCATGTCCAGACAGGTAACCCAGTTACACATATATATATGGTTTATCACAAGTGGTTTACCAGGATGCTACCTGGTTTAGAGGGCATGTGCAATCATGAGAGGCTGGACAAACTTGGGTTGGTATGTTGCCTCTCGGGTACCAGGGCCCAGGATACCTCAGACCGAGTGTTAAGTGGAGGGGTGAACAGGCCGAAGTTGTGCTCCATGTAGGTACCAATGACATGGGTAGGATGGGTGATGAGGTTCTACACAGGGAGTTAGGTGCTGAGTTAAAGGGCAGGACCTCCAGGATTGTAATCTCAAGATTGTTACCTGTGCCACGTGCTAGTGAGGCCAGAAGCAGGAAGATTGTACAGTTTAATATGTGGCTAAGCAGTTGGCGTAGCAGGGAGGGCAGAAGATTTTTAGGTCACTGGGCTCTCTTCCAGGGAAGGTGGGACCTGTACAGACAGGACAGTTTGCACCTGAGCTGGAGGGGGACTAATACCCTAGCAGGAAGGTTTGTTAATGCTGCACGGTGGGGTTTAAACTAGAGTTGCAGGGGGATGGGAACAGTTAGTGGAGAGGTTGTGGAGGCAGATGTTGGTAAGACCTCAAACAAAGTTAGGAATGAAAAGGTTGAGCATGGTGTGACTAGTGTCCTGAGTTGCGTATATCTCACTGCAAGACGTATCATCGGAAAGATGGATGGTGGTGTTAAGGATGAGGTCGCTGGTTTACAAACGGAGGCAATGCGTAGTGAGGAGGGGCTGTTGACAGGGCAAAATTGCAGTCACCTGGATGAATTGCAACATAAAAGGTGGACAAAATCGAGCAGGGCGAATGCAGGACTGATTGTGTTGTATCTGAATGTGCACGGTATACGGAATAAGGTTGATGAGCTTGCGGCACAGTTGCAGATTGGCAGGTATGATGTTGTTGGCATCACTGAATCATGGCTGAAAGATTATAACTGGGAGCCTAATATGTAAAGATACACATTGTATTAAAAACAGGCAGGAAGGCAGAGGGGGTGGCATTGCTTTGTTGGTAAAAAATGAAATCAAATCAATAGAAAGAGGTGACATAGGGTTGGAAGGTGTTGGATCATTGTGGATAGAGCTAAGGAACAGTGAGGGTGAAAAGACCCTGATGAGAGGTGTATACAACCCCCCCCCCCCAGACAGCAGTAAGGATGTGGCCTACAAATTACAATGGAAAATAGAACATGCATGACAAAAGGGCAATGTTACAGTAGTTATGGGGGATTTCAATATACAGGTAGACTGGGAAAATCAGGTTGGCGCTGGATTCCAGGAGGGGAAGTTTCTGGAGTGTCTACTAGGTGGCTTTTTAGGGCAGCTCATGGTCGAGCCCATGAGGGAATCAGCTAATCTGGATTGAGTGTTATGCAATGAACCAGAATTGATTAGAGAGTTTAAGGTACAAGAACCCTTAGGGGAAAGTGATCATAATATGATCAAATTTACGGTGAAATTTGATAAGGGGAAGCTAAAGTCATATGTATCAGTATTAAATTGGAGTAAATGGGATTACAGAGGCATGAGAGTGGAGCTGGCCAGAAATAATTTGTGAAAAACGCTGGCAGGGATGACAGCTGAACAGCAAAGGCTGGAATTTCTGGAAGCAAGTTGGAAGGGACAGGATATATACATCCCAAAGAGGAAGAAGTATTCTAAAGGAAAGATGACACAATGGTGGCTAACAAGAGAAATCAAAGCCAACATAAAAGCCAAAGTTAGGGCATATAATAAAGAAAGTATTAATGGGACGTTAGAGGATTGGGAAGCTTTTCAAAAGCAACAGAAGGCAACTGAAAAAGTCATTAAGAAGGTAAAGATGGAATATGAAAGTAAGCTAGCCAATAATATTAAAGAGGATACCAAAAGATTCTACAGACACATGAAATGTAAAAGAGAGGCACGAGTGGATATTGACGGCTGGAAAATGATGCTGGAGAGGTAGTAATGGGGGACAAGGAAATGGTGGATGAACTGAATAAGTATTTTGCATCAGTCTTCACTGTGGAAGACACTAGCAGTATGGTGGAAATTCCAGATGTCAGTGGTTGTGAAGTTACCATAATTAGAGAGAAGCATCTTGGGAAACTGAAAGGTCTGAAAGTAGATCAGTCACCTGGACCAGATGGGGTACTCCCCAGAGTTCAGAAAGAGGTGGCTGAAGAAATCGTGGAGGCATTAGTAATGCTCTTTCAAGAATCACTAGATTGTGAAAGACTGGAAATTTGCAAATACTGCTCAACTCTTCAAGAAGGCAGAGAGTCAGAAGAAAGGAAACTATAGGCCAGTCAGTCTGATCTCAGTGGTTGGGAAGATGTTGGAGTCGATTATTAAGGATTTGATCTCAGGGTACTTGGAAGCACACGATAAAATCGGCCATAGTCAGCATGGTTTCCTCAAGGGAAAATCTTGCCTGACAAATTTGTTCGAACTCTTTGAAGAAATAACAAGCAGGATAGACAATGGAGAATATCTGTTGTGTATTTGGATTTTCAGAAGGCCTTTGACCAGGTGCTACACATGAGGCTGCTTAACGAACGAGGAGCCCATGGTATTACAGTGAAGATTCTAGCATGGATAAAGCAGTGGCTGATTGGCAGAAGGCAAAGAGTGGAAATAAAGGGAGCCTTTTTTGGTCGGCTGCCAGTGATGAGTGGTATTTCGATTCTTTCTACGTTATGCATCAATGATGGAATTCATGGCTTTGTTGCAAGGTTTGCAGATGATTACTTTGAGTGCTAGGCTTTAGATGTTTCAGAAAGGACAGGGAGGGAGGCAAAAGAGGTGGGGGTGTGGCACTGCTGATCAGAAATAGTGTCACGGCTGCAGAAAAGGAGGAAGTCATGGAGGGGTTGTCTACGGAGTCTCTGTGGGTGGAAGTTAGAAACAAGAAGGGGTCAATAACTCTACTGGGTGTTTTTTATAGACCATTCAATAGTACCAGGGATATCGAGAAGCAGATAGGGAGACAGATTTTGGAAAGGTTTAATAATAAGAGGGTTGTTGTGGTGGGAGATATTAATTTCCCAAATATTGATTAGTATCTCCCTAGAGTGAGGGGTTTAGATGGGGTGCAGTTTGTTAGGTGAATTCAGGAATGTAGATAAGCCTACAAGAGGAGAGGCTGTACTTGATCTGGTATTGGGAAGTGAACCTGGTCAGGTGTCAGATCTCTCAGTGGGAGAGCATCTTGGAGATAGTGATCACAATTCTATCTCCTTTACCATAGCATTGGAGAGGGATAAGAACAAACAAGTTAGGAAAGCATTTAGTTGGAGTAAGGGGAAATATGAGGCTATCAGGCAGGAACTTGGAAGCATAAGTTGGGAACAGATGTTCTCAGGGAAATGTACGGCAGAAATGTGGCAAATGTTAAGGGGATATTTGCGAGGCGACCTGCATTGGTACGTTCCAATGAGACAAGGAAAGCAAGGAACCATGGTGTACAATTGCTGTTGAAAATCTAGTCAAAAATCTAGTCTTGGTCTAAAACGTCAGCTATTTATTCCCCTGCATAGATGTTGCCTGACTTGCTGAGTTCCTCTTGCATTTAGTGTGTACTGCTGAAGATGTCCAGTGTCTGCGATATCTTTTGTGTTTAAGTTGTAATACTTGTTCTAATTGTGTTCTTTCTTGTAAAAGTTAATTTTAATTTTCTTGTGAGGCTATGTGCCAGTGATACTGCTGCAAGTAAGTTTTTATTGTACCTGCACACACATGAACTTGTGCATTTGAAAATAAACTTGACTTGGCTTCATTTATCAAAAAGCAACCAAAGCAAACTCTGGATTAAGAGATTTGAAATCTAAATTTTGCAAACAAATAGTGTTATATACGTTCTTGGTCTGAGCAATTTGCTTATCGCTTGTGGGTTCAGTGAGCTGCATGGCTGTGGGGAAGGAGGCGTGAAGCAGTAACAAAAGGCAGAAATGATGAATTCTGAGCAGTTAAATACGCTTGGTTACATGCAGCCTACAGTTATTTCCTGTTATCATAAATTTAGATAAACTTGCAAGAAGATATTCTAAACATTCCCATTAACCTTAAACTGCTATTTTCACAATGAAATACAGCTGCTGAATAACAAGAAAGTCTTGCATTTGTACAACAGCCCAGGACATTACAGAGAGACTTGCATCTGTACAAGAGGCCAGGACATCACTTTATTTCAGTGTGTGTGCTACAGGAAAGCATGGGAAGCAATTTACATAGTAAGCTCCCACCAACACAAGGTGATGGCCATGACCTTCTTGGTCAAGAGGTATGTATTAGCCTAGAGCAGGGTTTCCTAACCTAGGGTCCGCGGACCCCTTGCTTAATGATTTTGGTCCTCGGCATAAAGCAGGTTGGGAACCCCTGCTGTAGGGTTTGCTGAGAATTTCATTCCTCTTTCCTCGATGTTATGCGATCATTCAGTCTTTACACTGGTTGGCCAAACATTTTAATTCCCATTCCTATTTCCAGTCTGACGTGTCTCTGCGGGTGAAAGCTATGAACAGGAAGGGGTCAATAACTTTACTGCAACACACATAAAAGCTGCTGGTGAACGCAGCAGGCCAGGCAGCATATCTAGGAAGAGGTACAGTCGACGTTTCGGGCCGAAACCCTTCATGAGTCCTGACCTGCTGCATTCACCGGCAACTTTTATGTGTGTTGCTTGAAATTCCAGCAGCTGCAGATTTCCTTGCGTTAGCAATAACTCTACTGGGTGTTTTTTATAGACCACCCAATAATAACAGGAACATCGAGGAGCAGATAGGGAGACAGATTCTGGAAAGGAGTAATAATAACAGGGTTGTTGTGGTGGGAGATTTTAATTTCCCAGATATTGATTGGCATCTCCCTAGAGTGAGGGGTTTAGATGGGGTGGAGTTTGTTAGGTGTGTTCAGGAAGGTTCCTTGACACAATATGTAGATAAGCCTATAAGAGGAGGGGCTGTACTTGATCTGGTATTGGGAAATGAACCTGGTCAGGTGTCAGATCTCTCAGTGGGAGAGCATTTTGGAGATAGTGATCACAATTCTATCTTCTTTACCATAGCATTGCAGAGGGATAGGAACAGACAAGTTAGGGAAACATTTAATTGGAGTAAGGGGAAATATGAGGCTATCAGGCAGGAACTTGGAAGCATAAATTGGAAACAGATGTTCTCAGGGAAATGTACAGAAGAAATGTGGCAAATGTTCAGGGGATATTTGCGTGGGGTTCTGAGTAGGTACGTTCCAATGAGACATGGAAAGGATGGTAGGGTACAGGAACCATGGTGTACAAAGGCTGTTGTAAACCTAGTCAAGGAGGAAAGAAGAGCTTACGAGAGGTTCAAAAAACTAGGTAATGAAAGAGATCTAGAAGGTTATAAGGCTAGCAGGAAGGAGCTTAAGAATGAAATTAGGAGAGCCAAAAGGGACCATGAGAAGGCCTTGGCGGACAGGATTAAGGGAAACCCCGAGGCATTCTACAAGTATGTGAAGAGCAAGAGGGTAAGACGTGAGAGAATAGGGCCAATCAAGTGTGACAGTGGAAAAGTGTGTATGGAACCAGAGGAGATAGCAGAGGTACCTAATGAATACTTTGCTTCAGTATTCACTATGGAAAAGGATCTTGGTGATTGTAGGGATGACTTGCAGTGGACTGAAAAGTTTGAGCACGTAGATATTAAGAAAGAGAATGTGCTGGTGCTTTTGGAAAGCATCAAGTTCGATAAATCACCGGGACCGGACTAGATGTACCTCAGGCTACTGTGGGAAGCGAGAAGCAGATTGCTGAGCCCCTGGCAATGATCTTTGCATCATCAATGAGGATGGGAGAGGTTCTGGAGGATTTGAGGGTTATGGATGTTGTTCCCTTATTCAAGAAAGGGAGTAGGAATAGCCCAGGAAATTATAGACCAGTGAGTCTTACTTCAGTGGTTGGTAAGTTGATGGAGAAGATCCTGAGAGGCAGGATTTATGAACATTTGGAGAGGCATAATATGATTAGGAATAGTCAGCATGACTTTGTCAAAGGCAGGTCGTGCCTTACGAGCCTGATTGAATTTTTTGAGGATGTGACTAAACACATTGATGAAGGTAGAGCCATAGATGTAGTGTATATGGATTTCAGCAAGGCATTTGATAAGGTACCCCATGCAAAGCTTATTGAGAAAGTAAGGAGGCATGGGATCCAAGGGGACAGTGCTTTGTGGATCCAGAACTGGCTTGCCCACAGAAGGTAAAGAGTGGTTGTAGACGGGTCATATTCCGCATGGAGGCCGGTGACCAGTGGTGTGCCTCAGGGATCTGTTCTGGGACCCCTTCTCCGTGAATCTTATAAATGACCTGGAAGTGAAGGAATGGGTTAATAAGTTTTCTGATGACACAAAGCTTGGGAGTGTTGTAGATAGTGTAAAGGGTTGTCAGAGGTTACAGCAGGACATTGATAGGATGCAAAACTGGGCTGTGAAGTGGCAGATGGATTTCAACTCAGATAAGTGTGAAGTGGTTCATTTTGGTAGGTCAAATATGATTGCGAAGTATGGTATTAATGGTAAGACTCTTGGCAGTGTGGAGGATCAGAGGGATCTTGGGGTCCGAGTCCATAGGACACTCAAAGCTGCTACGCAGGTTGACTCCAGTTAAGAAGGCATACGATGCATTGGCCTTCACCAATTGTGGGATTGAGTTTAACAGCCGAGAGTAATGTTGCAGATATATAGAACCCTGGTCAGACCCCACTTGGAGTACTGTGCTCGGTTCTGGTCACCTCACTACAGGAAGGATGTGGAAACCATAGAAAGGTTACAGAGAAGATTTACAAGGACGTTGCCTGGATTGGGGAGTGTGCCTTATGAGATATAGGTTGAGTGAACTTGGCCTTTTCTCCTTGGAGCGACAGAGGATGAGAGGTGACCTGATAGAGGTGTATCAGATGATGAGAGACATTGATCATGTGGATAGTCAGAGGCTTTTTCCCAGGGCTGAAATGGCTAACATGAGAGGGCATAGTTTTAAGGTGCTTGGAAGTAGGTACAGAGGAGATGTCAGGGGTAAGTTTTTTACACAGAGAGTGGTGAGTGTGTGGAATGGGCTGCCAGTGACTGTGGTGGAGGCAGAAATGATAGGGTCTTTTAAAAGACTCCTGGATAGGTACATAAAGCTTAGAAAAATAGAGGACTATGGGTAAGCCGAAGTAGCGCTAAGATAAGGACATGTTCAGCACAGCTTTGTGGGCCGAAGGGCCTGTATTGTGCTGTAGGTTTTCTATGTTCTATGTTTCTATGTGTTGGTCCATGATCTTCTCTTGTGCCATAATGAGGCCACCACCGGGGAGGAGGAACACCTTAAAGTCCGTTTGGGTAGCCCCCAACCTGATAGCATGAATATTTCTACCTTCTGGTAAAAATATTTCCCTCTTCTTCCATTCCTCACTCTAGCCTCTTACCTCTTCTCACCTGTCTATCACCTCCTCCTGGGTTCCCTCCTCCGTCCCTTTCTCCTATGGTCCACTCTCCTGTCAGATTCCTTCTTCTCCAGCTCTTTACCCTTCCCACTCATCTGGTTTCTCCCACTACCTTCCAGCGATCCTCCTTCCCCTCCTCTCCAGCTTTTTATTTTAGCACTTTCCCCTTCCTTTCAAGTGCTGAAGAAAGATCTCGGCTGAAGTTGTTGACTGTTTATTCCTTTCCATAGGTGCTGCCTGACCTGCTGAGTTCCACCCGCACATTGTGTGTGTTGCTTTGGATTTCGAGCTTCTGCAGAATGTCTCTCCTGGTTGTTAAAGACTGCACCCCTGGCAGTGTTGAGGTTCCCTCAGTACGAGTCTGGAGTTTTGTCCTGGGTCTCTGAAATGGGGCTAGAACTTATTGTGACAATTTCACTTTCTTCACGCCCACCCCTTCCCTCAACTGTCCAATCCCCCAAACTTTCCCTATCTCCTGATCTCCACTGACTCCCTGTCAGAAGTCACCAAGCTTCCAGCTGACTCTTTGGGACCTCAATGAGCCACCAACGTCCAGCACTCGATCACCCAACCCAACTCCCTTGGTTCCCAGAGTCTGGTGGCGTGGTTTCCCTGCTCTGTGTGAAAGTGAATACGCAGCAGTGAATGTGGCGGCACCTGACACCTTGGGCCTTGCTGCTACTGAGGTTTCAGAGCAAACACGTTGTCACATGGTCAAAACTTAGATGCCTGAAATTAAAATCTAAGCAAGATTGGGTCAGCGTGGACTGCATAGGCCAAAGAGTCTGTTTCTCTCCAGAGCAGGAGATATGTGACTTTAGACCACCAATATGGTTGACTCTTAAAGGGCCTCTCCTCTTTCCCCAGTGTTACACAATCTATTAGACCCATGCACCAGGGCGGATGAGTATGACCGTTGTTCTCATCAACAGAGGTCCTCAATTTAATGTCCTATCAGAAAAGCAACAATTCTGAAAGCTTTTGGCACATTGGCCTTCATAAATCAATGTATTGAGTACAGGAGATGGGATGTTATGTTGAAGTTGTATAAGACATTGGTGAGACCTAATTTGGAGTATTGTGTGCAGTTTTGGCCACCTACCTATAGGAAAGATGTAAGTAAGGTTGAAAGAGTGCAGAGAAAAGTTACAAGGATGTTGCCAGGTCTGGAGGACCTGAGTTACAAGGAAAGATCGAATCGATTAGGACTGTATTCTTTAGGAAGTAGACGATTGAGAGAAGATTTGATAGAGATATTCAAAATTATGAGTGGCATAGATAGGGTAAATGCAAGCAGGCTTTTTCCACTGAGGTTGGGTGGGACTACAACCAGAGGTCATGGGTTAAGGGTGAAAGGTGAAAAGTTTAAGAGGAACATGAGGGGGAGCTTCTTCACTGAGAGGGTCGTCAGAGTGTGGAACAAGCTGCCAGCACATGTGGCGCATGCAAGCTCGATTTCAACATTGAAGAGAAGTTTGGATAGGTACATGGATGGTAGGGGTATGGAGGGCAGATAGATGGGAATAGGCAGTTTAAATGGTTTCGGTATGGACTAGATGGACAGAAAGGCCTGTTTCTTTGCTCTGTGACTATGGCATGGCAGGGCAGGGCGGGGCAGGGCTTCCTCAACACAGCACCGAGGTGGGGCCAGAACATTCTCAATCTCAAACACCACCCCACCCCTCTTCACACTTCCCACCCCTATCTCGCCCTCGCCTCATGGAAGCCCCTGGCAAACGTGAGAGGGTAGGGACCATCTTTCCACTGGTAACCCAGCCACCCCTAAATTCCAGAGAAATTCCTTTCCCTGGTGTATGGGGAAGTGTGGACCGCGGATTCATGCCCAGGCTAAGGTCAGACATTGGCAGAGAAGGGGTATGAAATACTCTGCTGGGCAAAATGGCCCTTTCTTGTGCCATAAATTTTACATAGTTCCAAGGACTGAGTGAGAAGTTTTGAGAGTTACCTCATCTGTTCCTTGGAGTTTTTGGGTTTCGGGCTCGATGTCCTCAGCATTTTCCTGGTCAGTTTAGTCTTCTATTCACGTGGTTGCCTTCCTTTCCAACCCATGTTGTGTCCAAGTTCCTCCTGTGTCTCTGCACACAAGCCCAACCACCACCAGTCTGGGGACCCTCGAAGCAAGGCGAGGCAGGCAACCAGCCACAGGCAAACTTGTCCCACCGTACACAGTTGATAATCCAAGGGTTAGCAAGAAGGAAGAGACGATGGAAGATCGGAGAACCAGCAAGTCCTGAGACAGACGGCTGTTGCAAAGCTAACGATTTCTGGGTCGCTTGATTTCTGCTCCTAATCCACTGGAGCCCGGGTCTAGTTGTGAGATTAAGCGTGTTGATGGGTTATAACAGTTCAGAAGTAAACCACAGCCCTTTTGTGGTTACCTCAGTTCGTGTTTTACAGAAGCCCTTTCCCTCAGCCAATACGAGCAGAGACAGCCCAGCTCAGTGACCCAATTTAAAATTGGTTTCAGTCTAACTTTCAGACAAGTTGCCTGAGACATAGAGACTCGTCCTCGAGAGGGTGAGGGGGAGAGAGAACCCCTTATCTCACTCGTTTCACAATTATAGATGGGTGCCTTTTTTTCTGACAGTCCATTTCCCTCCAATCCCTCCCTCCCTCACTCTCCCCCCACCTCCTCTCCTCTTTCTCACTCCCTTGCCATCCAATATCCCTCTCTCTCTCTCTCTCCCACTCCCCTCTAACCCCCCTCCCCTCCCTTCAATCCTTCTCTCCATCTATAATCCCTTTCTCTCACTTCTCTCTCCAATCCCTCTTTCCCTTTGCTGTTCCACCTCCAATCTCCCTCTTTCTCACTCACTCTAATTCCCCCTCCCACTCTCTCCACACATCTCTCTCCTTCTCCCAATACCTTTGTCTCATCGTCCCTGTTTCACTCCAATCTCCCCCTCTTTCTCTCTCCCTTCTCCTTCAATTTCCCTCTCTGCCTCTCCTTCAAAATTCCCCCTCCCTATCTGTCTTTTTCTCCTCCCTCAAATCTCCCTCTTTCCTTCTCCCTCAAATCTCTTGCTTTCTTCCTCTCCCTCCATTCCGTTTCTCTCTCCCTCTCCCTCCATTCCCTTCCCTTTTCCCTCTCCCATTCTCCCCTCTCTCTCCCCTCTCCCTTCCTCTCCTTCCCTCTCTCTCTCACCCCTCCCTCCCTTTCTCTTCCCTCTCCCTTCTCCCTCTCTCCTCTCCTGTCCTCCTTCCTCCCCACCCTCCCTCATTGTCTCTGTTCGGGTGTTTCGTCAGAATGGAACTACAGAGTAGGCAGTCAGTTCGCAGGTCATCCTCCGAAACAGAAAGTATGAAGCCAGTCAGGGCTGGGGGAAACTATAACACACTTACTCACAGATGGCTCGCAATGGGAAAAATTTGTAATAGAACTTCTTAGTCAAGCACAGTGACCCAAACAGCAAAGGAGTTGGAAAGTGCAAGATGGTGAGTCCTGTGACAAACACACTCAGTGCACTGGACTGATTTCACAGGCAGATTTCAGGGAGGTTTAGGCTGACTGTAACTTCGAACTATGGTTTCTCCTAAAGTTAGTGGATTTAGCCCAGTCCATCACGGGTAAAGCTCCCCATCATTGACCACATCTACATGAAATGTTGTTGCAGGAAAGCAGCATCCATCATCAGAGACCCCCACCACCCAGGTCATGCTCTCTTCTCGCTGTGGCTTCAGGAAAAAGCTACAGGAGCCTCAGGACTCACATCACCAAGTCCAGGAACAGTTACGACCCCTCAATCATCAAGCTCTTGAACCAAAGGGGATAACTTCACTTGCCCCATCATTGAAACGTTCCCACAGCCAATGGACTCACTTTCAAGGACTCTTCATCTCATGTTCTTGATGTTTATTGTTTATTTATTTATTATTATTATCTCTCTCTTTTTGTATTTGTGCAGTTCGTTGTCTTTTGCACACTGGTTGAGCACCCTGGCTGGTGCGGTCTTTCATTGATTCGATTATGCATATTATTATTTTATAGACTTATTGAGTATACCCACAAGAAAATGAAGCTCAGGGTTGTATATGGTGACATATATGTACTTTGATAATAAATGTACTTTAATACTTTGAGAATTATATGGCATGTTTGGGATTTTAGAGACAGAGATTAGCTTTATTTGTTACATGTACATGAAAAGGTTGGTGGCGGGGTGGAGCTACGTCTCTACCAAAGGAGGTGTGAGGTGCTCTTTCTCTCCACTGGCCTGCAGGTCACCCTTGGGTGAGGTGTAGCACCTGCTTAGCCCCTCTCCCCGATCAGGGGCAGGTGAAGCCATGGGGCAAGGTATGAGCAGCTGGTGCATACCACAAGTTCTGGTTACGTAACCGCTGACGCCGGGCGGACAATCTCTGAAGAGTTTTGATCATGGCTGGGGTCACCTGTCTTGTAAAGACACTACCCAGAAGAAGGCAATGGCAAACCACTTCCGTAGAAAAATTTGCCAAGAACAATCATGGAAAGACCATAATCACCCACGTCATATGACACGGCACATAATGATAATGTCGTACGATGCAGTGCATAATGAATAAACAAGCGACCAACGCAGTCCAAGGATGTGTTGGGAGCAGGCCACACGTGTCACTATGCTTCTGGTGGCAACCTTGTATGTGTTCTACTTACTAATCCCAATCCGTACCTGTTTGGAACCTGGAGCATCCAGCAGGAAACCACACGGTCACAGGGAGAACATACCAACAAAGCAGCAGGGGGAATGAAACCCCGGTCAAGGGTGGTGTCCAGTGTTTTGTTAACCGCTACACTACCCTGTCACCCACACCTCATTTGATGTTCTCCCATTGACGAGTCACAAGCTCCCTCTCCACAATGATCTTGTAAATGCTCTGCTGTATCTCATCGCCATAGTAACACTCCAGAAGAGCTTGAAATGATTTAGGGACAGGGATGGTTTAGAGGTCAGGCCAGAGTCCAAGCCATGGAGGGAATTAAGGGTGATTAAAGGCAGGTAGGTGGAGATGAGTCCATGGTCAGATCAGTCATGATCATATTGAATGGTGGAGCAGGCTCGACGGGCCAGATGGTCGACTCCTGAAACAATTTTTTATGTTCTCATGTTTGGAAGCCAGTGACGCAGACATAGGACGTATGTAGTCAGATGTTGGGCTAGCAGACCAGCGCAGACAAGAATCAGCAAGTTGTCGGCAGGTCCTGGGGTTGTTGTTCTGTGCGGACAGGAGGACAGAGGGCTGATGATCCCCTAGTTGCGCAAGTCAGCGAGACTGGACCGCAAGGTTTGGTGTCCGGGTCTGGTGTCCTGTCGTTGGCTGGTCCAGGGCCCGAGGGTTTGGTGACTGGCGAGTCCTGAGGTCGATACCGAAGGTCGGTCAGAAGATTGACTGGAAGTCCGGAGTCGAGGCTGTGAATATCTGTGAGTCCACTGGGGAAGTAAAAAGCCCAATGTTTGCGAGTCAGAGGCGACTGCGATCTGGAGTCTGAAGACAGCCTGTCCTGTCCTGGGTTTGGAGGACTGTGCATGTAGGTGGGAGAGAGGAACGAGGCTTGTTTCACCGGCCACCAACTTAGTTCTACTTCCCAATTCCATTCGAACATATCAGTCCATGGCCTCCACTACTGTCGTAATGAGGCCACACTCAGGCTGGAGGGGTAACACCGTATATTCCATCTGGGTAGCCTCCAACCTGATGGCATGAACACCGATTTCTCAAACATTGGGTAATTGTTCCCCCCCCTTCGCCATTCCCATTCCCAATTCCCTCTCTCACCTTTCAAGGACACTGCTGAACAGACGTGGAGAGGATCTTTCTAACAGCGGAAGAGTCGAGGACCAGAGGGCACAGCCTCAGAATAAAGTATGTGATGAAGAGGAATTTCATTAGCCAGAGGCTGGTGGATTGGTGGAATTCATTGTCACAGATGGCTATGGAGGCCAAGCCATCAGATATATTTAAAGCAGAAGCTGATTAGTCAGGTGTCAAAGGTTATGGGAAAAAGTCAGGAGAATGGGATGGAGGGGGGAAGTAAATCAGTCATGATGGAATTGCAGAGCAGACTTGATGGGCTGAACGGCCTAATTCTGCTCCTCTGTCTTATGGTCTAATGAACCTGGGTCTCTGATGCTGGGAGGCAAGGCCACTGCACTGCCTTTCTTACCAGCCCTGTCAACTCAGGGGTAATTAAGGAGCGACGGTCTTTGTTGGCAATGCCTGTAATGTCCACATTCTAACAACAAACAAATCTTTAAAAAAGACCTTATTGCCCTGCAAAGCTGTTTCTCCTGTCTGAAGTGTTTTTCTTGGATTGACTTTCATCAGGAACGTTCCACTAATAGCTGTCAAGTTCTTCCCCCCTCTCCCAGCAGACCCCCTTAATATTAATACAGTGTTAATGATCTGTGATCAAATGCATCAGAATTGTCCTCCACCAACCAGAATTGCCCTCGTTCGATGAGCGTGTTAATTGGGTACGTGTTAATTAAGAAGCTTATATGTAGTTCGGGATTCAGGAGAGGTGGAGACAGGAGCAACCTCTTATCCTGGTCTTTCCAGCCTTGCTCCTTTGTGAGTATTTTGGTTTCGCTGCTGGGAGACATTTCCCGTCGAGATGCCCAGAGGATTTCTGGTCAGAAGGAAGGAGAGGGTCATGCCACGCAATGCGAGAGGGAGACAGGTCATGGGTTACCCTGACAATGGTCCCGACCCATGGACCTGGACTGGGGTTCATGGGAAGGGACTGAGGGAAGGATCCAGCACAGTGAGGTTCTGGAACCAAAGTACTTTCTCCAGTGGGTTGTCAGCGTCAGATGATGAGGTTCACACCGTGACCAGATCACTGGCCAGGGAGACTGTCACATCTTCAACCCTTCAGTCAAGAAAAACATCAAGTCTTCCTGAGGCACCAGGACAGAGCAGTGTGGACTCATTGGTGGGAGAACTACGTGGCCTTGCAGGTCAGGTCAACGCGACAAACCCCGTGGAGCAGAGTGCCAGACACAGGGCAGGACACACCAATGACATGAAGAGCCTGAGCTGTGATGTTCTAGGGGCATACGTTTGCCGGTTGTGTGGTGATGAATACGCAGACTGCTTTGCTCTGGCTCGACACAAATGCTCTGGGATAGTCCGGGTAGAATACCGGTGCTTGGAGTGTAGCAAGGTCTTTGGATGCCTGGCCAACCTGGCCTCTCACCGCCGGTGGCACAAGCCTTCCCAGAATACCACCAGCCGCGGCAGGAAGAGGGCAGCACGGCGCCCAACTCTCAGGGGTTCATATGGTTGCCAAGGAAGCAAGGAGAGATCAGCTAATCCACTGAATCCGAACATACCTTCACCTCAGGTGGAGGGTGCGTTGCAGATCCACCGAGACCATGGCACCAAGTCAGTAAGGATGGAGACGTCTGCATGTGTGACTCCGCTGTATTGGACAGACAATAACCTTCAACCTGGCCTCTTTCAGGGTCCCATATATCCGCTGGATGGTCAGTGTGTGCTAGGCCATTCTTCCAGACCCAAGGCCTCACTGTGTCCATCCCAGGCTGCCGAGGTCTTTAAGGATGGCATCCATAGTGTCGAGGTCTCCCAGCGCATGGTGGAGGCCATTCCTTGCAGGTGCCCCCTGGGAAGTGTCTTTACTACACCTGAAGTAAGAAGGCAGATGAGTGAACTAAAGATCGTGGAGAACAATCAGGAGGTATCGCAGCTACAGGGCAGAAGAGGCTACTAACCATACCAGCTACTCACTCAGGACCATCACCCCTCATCTCCATTCGTCTGACCACGATGTGGATGTATGCCTTTACTTTGCTGTCACTGAGTGTACGTCCGTGGTCTTCTGCTGCTGTAGTCTATCCACTTCAAGGTTTGATGTGTTGTGTGGTCAGAGGTGCTCTTGTGCACACCACTGTAGTAACGTGTGGTTGTTTAAGTAACTGTCGCCTTCCTGTCAGCTTGAACCAGTCTGGCTGTTCACTTCTGATCTCTCTCATTAACAAGGCGTTTTCACCCTCACTAGATATTTTGTGTTTTTTGCACCATTCTCTGTAAACCCTAGAGGCTGCTGTGCATGAGAATCCCAGGAGATCAACTGTTTCTGAGATACTCAAACCACCCTGTCTGGTACCAACAATCGTTCCACGGCCGAAGTCACGTAGATCACATTTCTTCTCTGTTATGATATTTGGTTGAACAGCCACTGAACTCCCAAGTCCCTTTGCACCTCTGACTTTTGAATTTTCTCCCCATTTAGAAAATGGTCCAAGTTTTTAGTCCTTCTACTGAGGTGCATGACCATGCACTTCCCCACACGATATTCCATCTGCCACTTCTTTGCCCATTATTCTGATCCATGTAAGTCCTTCTGCAGATACCCTGCTTCCTCAACGCTACCTGCCCGTCTGCCTATCTTTGTGTTGTCCACAAACTTGGTTTCAAAGCTGTCAATCCCATCATCCAAATCATTGACATATAAAGTAAAACGAAGGGGTCCCAATATTAATCCCTGAGGAACACCACTAGTCACTGGCAGCCAAGCAGAATAGGCCTCCTTTATTCCCAATTACTTCCTCCTGCCAGTCAGCCAATCCGCTATCCATACTTGTACCTTTTCTGTAATACCATGCACTCTCATCTTCTTCAGCAGCCTCGTTTGCAGCACCTTGACAAAGGCCTTCTGAAAACCCCAATAAACGACAAAACACTGACTCTGCTTTGTCTGTCCTGCTTGTTATTTCACTGATGTATGCTGTGAAGTTTGTTGTTTTGTGGCACTGAGGTATGAAAAAAAATGCAAAACGTGCATTAAAAAGTAATGATGCAAAATACAGATGTGCAACAAAACCATATCGTTGTATACTTGAGGAGGAGGAGTTGTAGTCTCATAGCCACAAGGAGGAAGGATCTCCTGTGGCGTTCAGTGGTGAACCTCGGAGGAATCAGTTTGTTACTAAAGGTGCTCTTCCGTTTGTCCAGTACATCATGGAGGGGGTGAGAGGGATTGTCCATAATGCTCCGTACCTTCTGCAGCATCCTCCTCTCCGACACAACCACCAGGGAATCCAGTTCCACCCCCAGAACAGAACCAGCCTTCCCGATGAGCTTATCCATGTTCTTGGCGTCAGCTGCTCTCACCCTGCTGCCCTAGCGGACTGGAATGCTGGCCACCACTGAGTCGTAGAACATCTGCAGCAGAGTACGGCAGATGCTGAATGACCAGAGCCTCCTCAGGAAGCACAGTCACCTCTGTCCCTTCTTGTAAGGAGCCACAGTGTATTGTCCAGGTGACTTTCCAGATACTGTAGTCCCAGATGACTTCTAATTCCGTTCCCTTGATGGAGATGGGAATACAGGGTGTTTTCACCTTCCTGAAGTCCACCACCAACTCCTTCATCTTAGTGATATTGAGCTGCAGGTGATTCATCCCACGCCCCTCAATAAAGTTGTCCACCACTCTTCTGTTCTCAGCCTCTTGACCTCACCAGCCCTTTGCCTTTCCCATCCACCTGGCTTCACCTATCACCTTCTCGCTATCCTCCTTCCCTTCCCCTGCATTTTTATTCTGGAGTCTTCCCCCTTCCTTTCCAGTCCTGATGGAGGGTCTTGGCCCGAAACGTTGACTGCTTATTCATTTCCATGGACGCTGCCTGACCTGCTGAGTTCCTCCAGCATTTTTGGTGTGTGTGGCTCTACAACTCATTTTCTCAGTAATATGTATTTACTTATTTATTTAGTTATATAATTATTATTTTTTTGTATTTGCACAGTTTGCCTTTTGCACATTGGTCGTTTGTCAGTGTTTGTTTGTGTGTCGTATTTCTTCAATGGAGTGGATGTAGAGAGGATGTTTCCTATAGTGGGGGAGTTTTGAACCTGATGATATAAACTCAGAATAAAGGGACGTTCCTTCAGAACAGAGATGAGGAGGAATTTCTTTAGCCAGAGAGTGGTGAATCTGTGGAATTCATTGTCACAAAGGCTGTGGAGACCAAGTTATTGGGTATATTTAAGGCAGAGGTTGATTGATTCTTGATTGGTCAGGGATGAATACCGGGAGAAGACAGGAGAATGGATCGGTCATGATGAAATGGTGAAGCAGGTTCATTGGAACAATTCTCCTCCTACATCCTACGGTCTAATTGTCTATATTGTGTTTCTTTGTTCTACTGTGAATGCCTGCAAGAAAACAAATCTCAATGCTGACTATTTAATAATAAACTTACTTTGGATTTAAGAGCAAAAAAGAGCAAAGTAGTACTTTCTGAAGTAAGACTATTCCATTGAAAATGTTTTAAAAATAGATACATAACTTAAATGTTTTCTCACTTTTAAAATTTTCTCTTATTTTCTTATAAGAAAGGAGAGGGCATTTGGCCCATTGATTCAGAACTGGTTCACAGAAATCCCTATGGGTCCCATTAGTTAGTTACTGCTTGTTACACCGCTGCCGTTTCAGGCAGTAATGAAGGTCCTCCATCTCTGTCTGTTCTTGGCCGTCTTCTCTACTTTTCCCCAGATGTGGATTCGGATCCTCATTCCTGCTTCTACGGTATGGTGCCAAGTTGTCTTTGGCCTTTCAGAGGTCCAATGAAGAGCTGTCTCAGAGATGGAGTTGGCCTCTGTCCTCATCATGAACCCAAACCATCTCCACCGTTTCCTCACCATGATGGTGACCATGTCCTCTTGATGACACTGAAGGAGTAGCGGGTGGTTGGAGATCTTTCTTGGTCAGAAAATACGGAGGATCTTCTGGAGGCTCATGGCGCGGAATGACGACAACTTGGCAAGGTCACTACATATCATGCACCAGCATTCTGACCTGTACAAGAGTGCGGACAGAACACAGATTTGGGAGGGGTGTGGGTCCAGCTCAGGGCTAACAACTCTGACTGTCAAAAGGATTTTTAATGAAACGGCAATGAAGAATCATTTATCATTAGTCCCATTGCCGCACTTATTTTCCCCACCTCTCTCAGGCACGCATGCCTATCAACTGCCCCAGTTCTCCTGTCATTTACCTTCACCGAGAGTTCATTGACAGTGGGCATTGCGGGCAGCACAGTAGCGTAGTGCGTTATAGTCCCGGGAACGCGGGTTCAATTCCTGCCTCTGCCTGTAAGGAGTTTGCATGCTCTTCCCGTAACCGCATGGGTTTCCTCCGGGGGCTCCAGTTTCCTCCGAACAGTCCAAAGACGTACCAGTTGGTGGGTTAATTGCTCATTGTAAATTAGGCTAGGATCAAATCGTGGTTTTGCTGGGCGGTGTGCCTCCAGTGGCCGGAAGGGCGGATCAATAAATAAATGTCTTTGAGATGTATGAGCAAACTGGAGCACCCAGGAGAAGCCACGCAGCAACAGCAAGATCCTGCAGACTCCACTCAGACAACACCAGAAGCCAGGGTTGAACCCTGGTCAGCAGGACCACTAAGTGCTGCACTGCGACACCACCCACAGAATGAATAAGCCTGCTGACTTCTGCAATGGTTCCACCCTGCAGGTTTCTCCGTCTTGTCCGCAACTCAGAGTTTCTGTTTGCTATGAAATTCATCCCACAGTCCAGTGGGATTGATGTAGAATTAGGGGGAAAGGTGTTGGCTGGTGGTTGGTGGAGATTTGGTGGGTTGAAGTGTCTGTATCTCCCAGTGACTATCAGACCGTGCATTGCCTCTCCCTGTAAAGCTGACCGCAACTCCGAACAGCTCACTCATGGAGCTACCCCGTGAAGTGCGAAGATATACATTTCCACAGTGCAGAATCCAATCTCACGCCATGTCAATGCACCTTACAACCAATGATGTCATCGGTAGCCACGGTAGCATAGCGATAAGCGCATCACTTTACAGGAACACTTGTAAGATCAGGTTTCAGAATCAGAATCAGGTTTAATATCCCCAGCATACATCTGTGAAACTTCTTGTCTTTGTGGCAATGCACAATGTACAATGCAATACATAATTACAGAAAAAACAGAATTACAGCAAGCATGTGTATATTTATTGTGTAGTGAACTGAGGAAGCACAGTAGCATAGCGGTTAGCACAATGCTTTGCGGATCCAGTGACCGGGGTTCAATTCTCTGCGCTGTCTGTAAGGAGTTTATAGATTCTTTTTGTGATGGTGTTGGTTTCCTCCGGGTGCTCCGGTTTCTTCCCACAGTCCCGAGACGTACCAGTTGATAGGTGAATTGATCAGTGTAAATCGTCCCATGATTAGGCTAGGAGTAACTTGGGAGATCGCTGGGTGGTATGGCTCAAAGGGACAGAAATGCCTATTCTGTGCTACGTTTCAGTAAACAAATAAAATTAAAATAGTAATTAAGAAGTAGTGAGGTAGTGTTGATGGGTTCAATGTCCATTCAGAAATCGGATGGCAGAGGGGAAGAATCTGTTCCTGAATCATTGAGTGTGTGTCTTCAGGCTTCTGTACCTCCTCCCTGATGGTAACAATGAGACGGGGGCATGTCCTGGGTGGTGGGGGTCCGTAATGATGGACACCACCTTTCTGAGGCATTGTTCCTCAAAGATGTCCTGGAGGTGACTAAGTTTACAATTCTGTGCAGCTTATTTCAGTTTGTACAGTAGTTGCCCCACTGCCATAGCAGACAGCGATGCAGCCAGTTAGAAGTTTCCCCGCAGTAAATCTGTGGAAGTTTCTGAGTGGTTTTGCAGCCGCGCACTATGGTGCAGAACAAGATGGCCAATGACCACTTGGAGCCTAAATTGAATTTTGCACCGAAGATGAGAGTTGATATGACCAGCTGCCTAAATGTTTGCATCAAGTTCAGTTTTGTAGTTCATGCAAGGGTTAAACTTCCACAGGAAGTTTCATATGGTGGGGGGGGGGAGAGTCCCCTTAAGGTGCACACTCTGTGAGAAAGTGCTGTTAATGTAAGAAGCCTCTTACGATCTGGACAGACACAGCAGTTATCACAAGTCAGGCTGTTTAACACACTCAGATCAATTATCAGCTTTCCTCTCCTCTGCCAAGAGTGTGCACATTGCAATTTTCAGTCCTGCCAGGCTACAGGAAACAATCTCACTGAGGCTCACATACAGCTTAACAGGAAGCGACTGAGAGGAAATGTTGAAGACATTTGCAGCAACACATACTTTCGTGGTAATTAAAAAGTTCAGCAGTGCCAAACTATTCTTTATTCTAGTTCTCTTGAGCTAGGGAGCTGCTGGAGATCTTTTCGAAACAATGGTGTGCAGATACGTGACCACTGAAAGATTGAAGTGTGATCAGAAATCAGGAAGTAAAACTTCCCCAGTTGTTCCTCAATTGCAGCCTCTTGCACATTTCGAAGTACATTTATCATCAAGTGTCTTATATGTCCCCATATACATCCCTGAGATTCATTTCCTTCCAGGCATTTACGGTAGATACAAAGAAATACAATAGAATCATGAAAACTTACACACAATGGCAGACAAACAAGCAATGCGCAAATACAGTAAACTAATAATGCTGATAACGAGTTGTAAAGTGAGTCCAGTGTCTTAGCAAAGTACAGCACAGAAACAGGCCCTTTGGCTCTTCTAGTCCATCTGGAAACCACTTAAACTGCCCTCTCCCGTTGACCTGCCCTCCATATGTCTACCATCCATGTACCTATCCAAACTTTGATTAGACTTTGTTTCCCACCCTCCCCCCCACCTTCTTTATAGGGCCTCTGCCCCTTCCCCCTACAGTCCTGACGAAGGGTTCTGGCCCGAAGCGTTGACTGATCTTTTCCACGGATGCTGCCCGACCTGCTGAGTTCCTCCAGCGTGTTGTGAGTGTTGCTTTGACCCCAGCACCTGCGGAGTATTCTGTGTTTTGATTAAACGTTGAACTCGAGCTTGCACGCTCCACTTGTGCTCATTTCACACTCTCACCACCCTCTGAGCGAAGAAATTTCCCCTCATGTTCCTCTTAAACTTTTCACCTTTCACCCTTAAGCCACGATCTCTAGTTGTCGTCCCACCCAACCTCAGTGGAAAAGGACTGCTTGCATTTACCCTATGTATACCCCTCATAATTTTGTATACCTCCATCAAATCTCTCACTATTCTATGTTCTAAAGTATACAGTCCTAACCTACTCAATCTTCCCTAATAACTCAGGTCCTCCAGATTCAGCACATCCTTGTGAATTTTCTCAACCTTATTTACATCTTTCCGGTAAATAGGTGCCAAAACTGCACACAATACTCTAAATTAGGTCTCACCATGCATCATACAACTTCAACGTGACATCCCATCCCCTGTTCTCAGTGCTTTGATTTATGAAGGCCAATGTGCCAAAAGCTTTCTTTACAACCCTCTCTACCTGTGACACCACTTTCAATGATTATGAACCTGTATTCGCAGATCCCTTTGTTCTACCACACTCCTCAGTGCCCTACCGTTCAGTGTGTAAGGCCCTACTGAAGTCAACACATTGCACGTGTCTGCAGTGAATTCCATCTGCCATTTTTCAACCCATTTTTCCAACTGGTCCAGATAGCTCTGCAAGCTAAGAAAGTCTTCCTCACTGTCCACTACAGCCCCAATCTTGTGGCATTCCCAGATCTGCTGATCCAGTTATCCACATTGTTATCCAGATGGTTGATATAGATGACAAACAACAACGGACCCAGCACGGTCCCTGCGGCACTCCACTAGTCACAGGCCTCCAGTCGAGAGGCAACCCTCCATCACCACCCTCTGGCTTCTTCGGCAAAGCCAATGACGACCTCATCCTGAATGCTGAACAACTGAAACTTCTTGTGTCTCAGTCTCTCTGAACCTCTCTCACTCTCTAAACACTCAGTGGATCAGTTGTGTCTCAGTCTCTCTGAACCTCTCTCACTCTGTAAGACACTGTCTCATTCATCTGCACTCTCAGATGGTTTGGGTTCAAGTCCACCTACCTGCGCTGTCTGTACTGATGTTGTCTTTCTGGACCGAGTATGATATGCAGTATTTTGCAGACAAGATACTCTCACAAGTGAATGCAAGAACCTAAGAATTAGGAGCAGGAGTCAGCCATCTGGCCCGTCTGTCGAGCCTGCTCCTCCATTCAATAAGATCCTGACTGATCTGGCCATGGACAGCTCCATCCACTTATCTTCTGCCCAGAACTCTTAATTCCCTTGATATCCAAAAATCTAAGTAACTGTGTTAAATATATTTAATGTGGTAGCCTCTACTGCTTCCCTGGACAGAAACACTACTCTCTGGGAAAAGCAGTTTCTCCTCATGTCTGTCCTGAATATATTCCCCTTGAATCCTGAGACAGTGGCCCCGAGTTCTGGTCTCACTTGCCAGCAGAAACAACTTCCTTGCTCTATCTTAGATTAGATTATGAGTTCACTCAGTCCTCGTTTATTGTCATTTAGAAATGCATGCATTAAAAAATGAGACAATGTTCCTCCAGAGTGATATCACAGAAACACAGGACAGACCAAGACTAAAACTGACAAAACCACATAATTATAACATATAGTTACTACAGTGCAAAGCAATACCGTAATTTGATAAAGAGCAGACCATGGGCACAGTAAAAAAAAAAGTCTTAAGTCCCGATTGCCCCATCATCTCACGCAGACGGTAGAAGGGAGAAACTCTCCCTGCCATGAGCTCCAAGCACTGCAAGCTTGCCGATGCATTGGAAGCACCCGACCGCAGCCGACTCTGAGTCTGTCCGAAAACTTCGAGCCTCTGACCAGCCCTCTGACACCGAGCACCATCTCTGCCGAGCGCTTTGACCCCGCCCCGGCTGCCAAACAACGAGCAAAGCCGAGGACTCGGGGCCTTCCCTCCGGAGATTCTGGATTGCACAGTAGCAGCGGCAGCGAAGCAGGCATTTCAGAAGTTTCACCAGATGTTCCTCTGTGCTTCTCACGTCTGCCTCCATCAAATCAGGATTGTGCATGGCACACTACTTGACAAGTAACAGATATCATTCACCGGAGTGGCTGCTGCGAGCTGCGTCGCGCCGCTATCTTCTCCTCTTGCTTATCCATCTCTCTCATAATTGTAGATTTTATCTATAAGATCCCCTCTCATTCTTATGATTTCCAGGAAGTTGAGCCCATGATTGCCTCAACCTCTCCTCATAGGCCAACCTGTCACACCATTCCCCCGCCCCATCTCCGGAATCAACCTGTTGCAGCCCCTCTGCATCACCTCCAAAACCAGTACTTCCTTTCTCAAGCGAGGAGGCCAGATATGCACGTGTCCTCCGGGTGTGGCCTCACCTGTACCCTGCACAGTTGCAGCATAAATTCAATCCCTCTAACAAAGCAGGCCAACTTTCTATTTGCCTTCCTGAGGAACTGTTGCACCTACAAACCAACCTTTTGCAGTTCATGCATATTCACTGGTCAGGGCCACCAGGTTCGGAAAGTTATTAGACTACAACCATCAGGCTCCTGAACCAGTGTGGGTAACTTCACTCACCACAATGAGCCTCAGGTCCCACACCACCAGGTTCAGGAACAGTTATTACCCCACAAGCATCAGGCTCCTGAACCAGTGTGGATAACTTCACTCACCACAACTCTGAACTGATTCCACAAACTATGGACTCATTTTGAAGGACTCTACAACTCAGTATTATTCATTTATTCATTCATTCATTTATTTATTTGCATAATTTGCCTTCTTTTGCACATTGGTTGCTTGTCAGTCTTTGTTTATGTATAGTTTTTCATAAGTTCTATTTTATTTCTTTATTTCCCTGTAAATGCTTGCAAATAAAGGTCAGGGTACCAGATGGAGACTTTCACAGTGCCTATAAAAAGTATTCACCCCCCTTGGAAGTTCTCATGCTTTAGTGTTTTACATTAAATCACAGTGAATTTAATTTGGCTTTTTTGACACTGAACAACACAAGAATGTACAGTACTTGTGTCAAAGTAAAAATAGATCTCTACAAACTGATCTAAATTAATTACAAATATAAAACACGAAATAATTGCCAGAGTATTCTGGTTACATAAGAAATAGGAGCAGGAGTAGGCCATCCGGCCCATCGAACCTGCCCCGCCATCCAATAAGATCATGGCTGATCTGTCTGTAAACTCAGCTCCATCTAACTGCCTCTTACCCATAACCCTTAATTCCCCTACTATGTAAAAATCTATCTAACTGTATCTTAAATACATTTAGTGAAGAAGCCTCAACTGCTTCCCTGGGTATTGAATTCCACAGATTCACCACTCTCTGGGAAAAACAGTTTCTCCTCATCTCCGTCCTAAATCTTCTCCCTGAATCTTGAGGCAATGTCCTCTAGTTCTAGTCTCACCTACCAATGGAAACAACTTTCCTACTTCTATCTTAACCGTTCTTTAATATGAGACACCAAATCATCACTGGTGCAGCCAATTGGTTTTAGAAGTCACGTAATTAGTTTAACGGAGATCACTGTGTGCAGTCAAGGTGTTTCAATTGCAGTAAAAATACACCTGTATCTGGAAGGTCCAACTGTTGGTCAGCCAGTATCCTGGCAAAAACTACACAATGAAGACAAAAGAGCACTCCAAGCAACTCCGGAAAAAGGTTATTGAAAAGCACAAGTCAGGAGATGGATACAAGAAAATTTCCAGGTCACTGAATATCCCCTGGAGTACAGTTAAGTCAATCATCAAGCAATGGAAAGAATATGGCTCAGCTGTAAATCTGCCTAGAGCAGGCCGTCCTCAAAAACTGAGTGACCGTGCAAGAAGGGGACTAGTGAGGGAGGCCACCAAGAGACCGATGACAACTCTGGAGGAATTACAAGCTTCAGTGATTGAGATAGGAGAGACTGCTTTATGGGAGAGTGGCAAAGAGAAAGCCACTGTTGAAAAAAATCTTGCATGAAATCTTGGCTAAAGTTTGCCAGAAGGCACATGGGAGATTCTGAAGTCAGCTGGAAGAAGGTTCTATGGTCTGATGAAACCAAAATTGAGATTTTTGGTCATCAGAATAAACACTATGTTTGGCGTAACCAAACACCTCACATAATCAGAAACACACTATCCCCACCGTGAAGCATGGTGGTGTCTGCATCATGCTGTGGGGATGCTTCACTGCAGCAGGCCCTGGAAGGCTTGTGAAGGTAGAGGGTAAAATGAATGCAGCAAAACACAGGGAAATCCTGAAGAAAACCTGATACAATCTGCAAAAAAACTACAACTTGGGAGAAGATTTGTTTTCCAGCAAGACAATGACCCCAAGCATAAAGGCAACGCTACACAGGAATGGCTTAAAAACAACAGTTAATGTCCCGGAGTGGCCAAGTCAGAGTCCAGACCTCAATTCAATTGAGAATTTGTGGCTGGACTTGAAAAGGGCTGTTCACTCATGATGCCCCATACAATCTGAGCTTGGGCAGTTTTGTAAAGAAGAAAGGGGAAAAATTGCAGCCTCCAGATGTGTAAAGCTGATAGAGACCTATCCACACAGACTCAAGGCTGTAATTGCTGCCAAAGGTGTGCCTACTAAATATTGACTTGACAGGGGTGAATAATTTTGCAGTCAATTATTGTGTGTTTAATAATCGTAACTAACTTAGATCAATTTGTAAAGATCTGTTTTCACTTTGACATGAAAGAATCTCTTTCTGTTGATTAGTGTCAAAAAAAAGCCAAATTAAATCGACTGTGATTCAATGTTGTAAAACAATAAAACATGAAAACTTCTGGGTGGGTTGGTGAATACTTTTTATGGGCACTGTGCGTACTTTGGTGTTAAGTTTATCCAAGGGAACCACGATAGCTGAGCCCTTTGCTGCTGTTCCTTTCCGCACTTTGTGGTGCATCGGGTAGCAACCTTGAGATTTCTTTGGCATTTTTGTCGGTTTTTTACGAGGTTCGACGCTCAACCCAGCATGCAAGGAGCCGGCCCGATCTAAACCTCCGGCTACTCGCCTCGAAGTCCGGTGTGGATGCCGCTACACCACTACCAGCTTAGCATAGCGTTTGCAAGTTGCTATCGTAGCTCAGAATTTGGTGTTCAATTCTGCTGTCACCTATAAGGAGTATATGCATCCTCTCCGTGGAATATGTGGCTTTTCTCTGGGTCCTCCAGTTCCCTCCCACAGCCTAAAGGTGTACTGGGTCAGTCAATCAGACAGAGTAAGTTGCCCTGAGATGAGATTAGGGTGAAATCAGGGTTGTCGGGGATTGCTGTGGGGTGTAGTTCAAAGGACTGGAAAGGCCTATTCCACACTGTACCTCAAAACAAAACATCAATTTACTTTGAACTTTGACCACACTGTGGAAGGATACGGACCTAGGGCTTGCCCCTGGGCCTGGCCAAGATGGCCATTCACAGGTCCAGGGCTCTGTCAGGGCCAACTGCCTGCTCCTCGTCTGGGGATATTTTTGTGCCCAGGTATCGTTGGAGAGGGAGCATAGGTCACGATGGGTACCGTGGGGTATTTCAGAGACTGGCGCCCCTCCCCCCAGGGAACCGACTGTTCTGTAGATAGTAATAATCATATCTGAATTTCAATTTGTTTGTATTTTGTGTATTTTTGAGTAAATGACTTACAGCCAATGACATACTTTTGAATTTATCTTCCATTAGGGGCAGAAGATAATTATATTGCTTTAACATAAGACCATAAAACCATAAAATGTAAGAGCAGAATTACACCTGGAGTATTGTGTGCAGTTTTGGTCCCCTAATCTGAGGAAAGACATCCTTGCCATAGAGCGAGTACAAAGGAGGTTCACCAGATTGATTCCTGGGATGGCAAGACTTTCATATGATGAAAGACTGGATCAACTAGGCTTATACTCTCTGGAATTTAGAAGATTGAGGGGGTTTCTGATTGAAACGTATAAAATCCTAAAGGGATTGGACAGGCTAGATGCAGGAAGATTGTTCCCGATGTTGGGGAAGTCCAGAATGAGGGGTCACAGTTTGAGGATAAAGGGGAAGCCTTTTAGGACCGAGATGAGGAAAAACTTCTTCACACAGAGAGTGGTGAATATGTGGAATTCTCTGCCACAGGAAACAGTTGAGGCCAGTTCACTGGCTATATTTAAGAGGGAGTTAGATATGGCCCTTGTGGCTACAGGGATCAGGGGGTATGGAGGGAAGGCTGGTGCAGGGTTCCGAGTTGGATGATCAGCCATGATCATACTGAATGGCGGTGCAGGCTCGAAGGGCCGAATGGCCTACTCCTGCACCTATTTTCTGTTTCTATGTTTCTATTTGGCCCATCGAATTTGCTCTGCCATTTTATTATGGCCAATCAATTTTCCCTTCAGCCTCTATCTCCTGCCTCCTCCCTCTGACCCTTCATGCCCGAGGCAATCAAGAATCTATCAACCTCTGCCTTAGAAAGATAGAAACATAGACCCATAGAAAATCTACAGCACAATACAGGCCCTTTGGCTCACAATGCCTTGCCAAACATGTACTTACTTTAGAAATTACCTAGGATTACCCATGGCCCTCTATTTGTCTAAGCTCCATGTACCTATCCAAGAGTCTCTTAAAAGACCCTATCGTATCAGACTCCACCACCATTGCTGGCAGCCCATTTCACGCACTCAACACTCTCTGCATAAAAGCCTTACCCCTGACATCTCCTCTGTGCCTACTTCTAAGCACCTTAAAACTGTGCCCTCTCGTGTTAAGCCATTTCAGCCCTGGGAAAAAGCCTCTGACTATCCACACAATCAATGCCTCTCATCATCTTATACACCTCTATCAGGTCACCTCTCATTCTCTGTCGCTCAAAGGAGAAAAGATCAAGTTCACTCAACCTATTCTCGTAAGGCATGCTCCCCAATTCAGGCAGCACCCTTGTAAGTCTCCTCTGCACCCTTTCTATGGTTTCCACATCCTTCCTGTAGTGAGGCAACCAGAACTGAGCACAGTACATTTCCACTGTCACACTGGATTGGTCCTATTCTGTATCATCTCATCCCCTTGCTCTTCACATACTTGCAGAATGCCTTGGGGTTTTCCTTAATCCTGCTCACCAAGGCCTTCTCATGGCTCCTTCTGGCTCTTCTAATTTCATTCTTAAGCTCCTTCCTGCTAGCCTTATAATTTTCTAGATCTCTAGTTTTTTGAACCTTTTGTAAGCTTTTCTTTTCTTCTTGACTAGATTTTCAACAGCCTTGTACACCATGGTTCCTGTACCCTATCATCCTTTCCCTGTCTCATTGGAACGTACCTACGCAGAACACCACACAAATATCCCATGAACATTTGCCACACTTCTGCCGTACATTTCTCTGAGAACATCTGTTCCCAATTTATGCTTCCAAGTTCTTGCCTGATAGCTTCATATTTCCCCTTACTCCAATTAAACACTTTCCTAACTTGTCTGTTCCTATCCCTTTCCAATGCTATGGTAAAGGAGATAGAATTGTGATCATTATCTCCAAAATGCTCTCCCACTGAGAGATCTGACACCTGGCCAGGTTCATTTCCCAATACCAGGTCAAGTACAGCCTCTCCTCTTGTAGGCTTATCTACATATTGTGTTAGGAAGTCTTTATGAACACACCTAACAAACTCCATCCCATCTAAATCCCCTGCTCTAAGGAGATGCCAATCAACATTTGGGAAATTAAAATCTCCCACCACGACAACCCTGTTATTATTTCACCTTTCCAGAACCTATCTCTCTATCTGCTCCTCGATGTCCCTGTTACTGTTGGGTGGTCTATAAAAAGCACCCAGTAGAGTTATTGACCCCTTCCTGTTTCTAACTTCCACCTACAGAGACTCAGTAGACAATCCTTCCATGTCTTCCTCCTTTTCTGCAGCCGTGACACTATCTCTGATCAGCAGTGCCATGCCCCCACCTCTTTAGTCTCTCTCCCTGTCCCTTCTGAAACATCAAAAGCCTGGCACTCTAAGTAACCATTCCTGTCCCTGAGCCATCCAAGTCTCTGTAATGTTCACCACATCATAGCTCCAAGTACTGATCCACGCTCTAAGGTCACTCGCTTTGTTCATAATACTCCTTGCATTAAAATAGACCCATCTCAAACCATCGGCCTGAGCACGTCCTTTCTCTATCACCTGCCTATCCTCCCTCTCGCACTGTCTCCAAGCTTTCTCCATTTGTGAGCCAACCGCCTCTTCCTCCATCTCTTCAGTTCAGTTCCCACCCCTCAGCAATCCTAGCTTAAACTCTCCCCAACAGTCTTAGCAAACCTCCCTGCCAGGATATTGGTCCCTCTCGGATTCAGGTACAACCCGTCCTTTTTGTACAGGTCACTCCTGCCCCAGGAGAGGTCCCAATGATCCAGAAATCTGAATCCCTGCCCCCTGCTCCACTCCCACAGCTACGCATTTATCCTCCACCTCACTCTATTCCTATACTCACTGCCTCAAATATTCATAAGACTTGGCTTCCACAGCTGTCGGTGGCAATGAATTCCACAGATTCACCACCCTCTGGCTAAAGAAATTCCTCCTCATCTCTGTTCTAAAAGGTCATCCCTCTATTCTAAGGCTGTGTCTTCTGGTCCTAGGCTCTTCCACCATAAGAAACATCCTCTCCACATCCACTCTATTGAGGCCTTTCACCATTTGATAGATTTCAATGAGGTCACCTCTCATTTTTCTGAATTCTAGTGAGTACAGGCCCTGAGCCATCAGACACTCATCACATGACAAGCAGTAGAATCCTGGAATCATTTTCGTGAACCTCCTTTGAAACCTCTCGAGTTTCAGCACATCTTTTCTAAGAGAAGAGGCCTAAGACTGCTTACAATACTTCAAGTGAGGTCTCACCAGTGCTTTATAAATTTTCAACATTACATCCTTGCTTTTATATTCTAGTCCTCTTGAAATGAATGCTAACATTGCATTTGGTTTCCTCATCACAGACTGAACCTGCAAATTAACCTTTAGTGAATCCCGCACAAGGACTCCCAAGTCCCTTTGTGCCTCAGTTTTTTGTATTTCCTCTCCATTTAGGAAATAGTCAATCCTTTCATTTCTTCTACCAAAGTGAATGATGATACACTTCCCAATACTGTATTTTATCTGCCATTTCTTTGCCCATTCTCCTAATCTTTATAAGTACTTCTGTAACCTCTCTACTTCCTTAAAACTACATGTCTCTCCAGCTATCTTCAATTCCATCATCCAAATCATTGACATCTATCACAAAAAGAATCGGTCCCAACACAGACCCCTGTGGAACACCACTAGTCACCAGCAGCCAGCCAGAAAAGGCCCCTTTTACACCCACTCTTTGCCTCCTGCCAATCAGCCACTGCTCTATCCATGCTGGAATCTTTCCTGTAATTCCATGGACTTGTAGTTGGTTCAGCAGCCTAACATGTGGCACCTTGTCAAAGGCCTTCTGAAAATCCAAGTGCAAAACATCCTCCAGTTCTCTTTTGTCTATTCTGCTTGTTACTTCTTGAAAGATTTGCAACAGATTTGTCAGGCAAGACTTTCCCCTGAGGAAACCATGCTGACTCCAGCCTATTTTATCATGTGACTCCAAGTACCCTGAGACCCCATCCTTAATAATCGACTCCAACACCTTCCCAACTACTTGAGGTCAGACTGACTGGCCTATAGTCTCCTTTCTGCTCTCTCTCTTTTTGAAGAGTGGAGTGACATTTGCAATTTTCCAGTCTTCCTGAACCATTCCAGAATCTAGTGATTCTTGAAAGATCATTACTAAAGCCTCCACGATCTCTTCAGCCACCTCTTTCAGAACTCTGGTCTAGGTGACTTATCTATCTTCAAACCTTTCAGTTTCCCAAGAAGCTTCTCTCTAATTATGGTAACTTCACACACTTCATACCCCCTGACACCTGGAACTTCCACCTTACTACCAGTGTCTTCCACAGTGAAGACTGATGCAGGTATTTGTTCAGTTCATTTGCTGTTACCTTGACTCCATTACTACCTCTCCAGCATCGTTTCCCAGCAATATGATATCTACTCTCACCCCTCTTTCACACTTTATGTATCTGAAGAAACTTTTGGCATCCTCTTTAATATTATTGGCTAGCATACTTTTGTATTCCATCTTTTCCTTCTTATTGACTTTTTAGTTGCCTTCTGCTGGTTTTTTTAAAGCTTCTAAATCCTCTAACTTCCCACTAATTTTTTTCTCAATTATATGCCCTCTCTTTGCTTTTATATTGATTTTGACTTGTCTTGTTAGCCATGGTTGTGCCTTCTTTCCTTTAAAATGCTTCTTTCTCTTTGGGATCTATATATCCTGAGCCTTCAGAATTGCTTCCATTGCTCTTCTGCCGTCACCCCTGCCAGTGTTCATTCCGAATCAATTCTGCCCAACTCCGCTCTCATGCCTCTGTAATTCCCTTTACTACACTGTAGTATTGATACGCCTGACCTTAGCTTCTCCTACTCAGATTTCAGGGCGAATTCAAACATGTTATGATCACTTTCCCACAAGGGTTCTTTTACCTTAAGCTCTTTAATCAATTCTGGTTCATTGCATAACACCCACTCCAGAATTGCTGAGCTCCCAGTGGGCTCAACCTAATCTGCCTGCATATTGAAGTCCCCCATGACTATTGTAACATTGGCATGCATCTCCTATCTCCTATTGTAATTTGTAGACCACTTCCTGACTACTGTTTGGGTGTCTGTATATAACTCCCATCAGGGTCTTTTTACCTTTGCAGTTCCTGAGCTCTAGCCACAATTATTCAACACCTCCGGACCCTATGTCACCTCTTTCTAATGATTCGATTTAATTTTTTACCCACAGAGTAACGATGTTCCCTCTGTCTTCCCGCCTGTCCTTTCGATACGATGTGTATTCTTGGACATTAAGCTCCGAGCTATAATCTTTCAGCCATGATTCAGTGATGTCTACAACATCATACCTGCCAATCTGCAACTGTGCTGCAAGCTCATCGACCTTATTCCGTATACTGTGCACATTCAGATACAACACCGTCAGTCCTGTATTCACCCTGCTCGATTTTGCCGCACCATGCATTGAAATATATGCAGCTCAGAACACTAGTCGCACCATGCTCGACCTTTTGATTCCTAATTTTGTCTAAGGTCTTACCAACATCTGCCTCCACAAACTCTCCATTAACTGTTCTGGCACTCTGGTTCCCATCCCCCTGCAACTCTAGTTTAAACCCCACCATGCAGCATTAACAAACTATCCCGCTGGGATATTAGTTCCCCTCCAGTTCAGGTGCAAACTGTCCCTTCTGTACAGATCCCACCTTCCCTGGAAGAGAGCCCAATGATCCAAATATTTATGCCAAATCTACATCACCTCCTTAGCCACGTATTAAACAGTATAATCTTCCTAGTTCTGGCCTCACTAGCACGTGGCACAGGTAGCAATCCTGAGGTCACAACCCTGGAGATCCTGCCCTTTAACTTAGCACCTAACTCCCTGAACTGTCTCTGCAAAACCCGTCACTCATCCTACCCACGTCATTGGTATCTACATGGACCATGACTTCTGGCTGTTCACCCTCCCACTTAAAAATGATGAGGTCTCGATCCAAGATATCCCGGATCCTGGCACCAGGGAGGCAACATCCCATCTGGGAATCTTGTTCTCTCCAACAGAACCTCCTGTTCATTCCCCTAACTAACGACTCCCCCATCACCACAGTGCGCCTCTTCTCCCCCCCATCCCTTCTGATTTCACAAAGGCAGACTCAGTGCCAGAGACCCGACCACTGTGACTTTCCTCTGTTAGGTGACCCCCCCGCCGCCATCCAAAGTGATATTCCTGTTGCTGGGGGGGGGGGGGGGGGGAGGGGGGGTGGCCACAGCACTGGCTCCTTAACCCCTTTCTCCTTCCTGACTGTCACCCAGTCTCGTGTCCTGCACATTGGGTGTAACTACCTCTCAATATGTCCTGTCTGTCACCCCTTCAGCCTCCCGAATGGTCCAGAGTTCATTAGTTCCATCTCCAACTCCTTAACGTGGTTTGTTAGAAGCTGCAGCTGGATGTACTTCTCGCAGTTGTGGGCGCCAGGGACACCGGAGGTCTCTCTGCCTTCCCACATCCCACAAGAGGAGCATTTCACTATCCTGTCTGGCATCTCCACTGTCCGAGCTGAGCAGATATAAAGAAGAGAAGGAAAAAAACTTGAGCTTTTCCTTCCTTTTCTTTCTCTGACTGAAGCCTCTATTGACTGAAGTCTCGAAGAGCTAAAGCCTCAAGATCACCACTCAGTTGGCTGTTGGTGAAAGCTCTATTTCACTGCTCCTGCCTCCTCGGGCAATAACGTTAATGGTATACACTGAGCTGGAACAATGAGTAAGTGAAAAAGAAATCGTTCCAGCACTCACCCACTCCCCATGGGTATGACACGTAACATCCAACACACCCGTAACTTGGCTTTCAATGCCTCGAGGGTCCTCCAAAGTCAAAGGTGATAATGGGGTTACTTTGCAAGTTGTCACAGCTCTCCATCAGTCCCCAACCACAAAGCTGTAAGAACAGAGACCTGTGCAGCGGTTAAGTGTTCAAAAGTAAAAGCCTGTTGCTAGGTGATGAGGAATGTGTACCAAATTAAGAAAGGGGATTAACAAATTGCAATGAAGATACTGCTTTCAACACTACGTGGAAGGAAGCCACATAGAATAGGAAACTATAAATAGGTTTGATTCAAAGTTCAAAGTACATTTATTATCAAAGTATGTATACATTATACAACCTAGGGATTTGTCTCTTACATGAGCCATGGAACAAAGAAACCCAACGGAACCCATTAAAAAAAAATCCAACAAACACCCAATGTGCAGAGAGAGAGAGAGAAAGAAAGAGAAAAAAAAATTGCATAAACAATAAAAGCAAGCAAATAGCATTCAGAACACGTGAGAGTCCATAGATACGCAGCCTGGAGCAGGCCACAGGCTCAGTCTCAGTTCTTCACACAGTGGAGCCATGCAGACATGGAGCCCAGAGTAGGCCCACAGCCTCACCTTCAGTGCAGCAGAGAGAGGAACCACACAGGTATGAAGCCTGGAGCAGGTCACAGCCATAGCCTCAGTTCACCACACAGTGGAGCCATGCAGACATGGAGCCCAGAGTAGGCCCACAGCCTCACCTTCAGTGCAGCAGAGAGAGGAACCACACAGGTATGAAGCCTGGAGCAGGTCACAGCCATAGCCTCAGTTCACCACACAGTGGAGCCATGCAGACATGAAGCCCAGAGTAGGCCCACAGCTTCAGTGCAGCAGAGAGTGAAGCAAACGTTGTGGAGCAGCGAGAAGAACCGGCCCAACCCTTGACTCCGGTCTCGACACCGGGCCTTTTCAAACTATCTGGCCTGGCATTTAAACCATCCAAATAACGGGTCCTTCCTCAATCTCAGACCTGGGTCTTGTCGCATCAATGCGCTCTGGGCCTGGACCTCACCACCAAGTTTCGGCCCATTCCTGAAGTTTCCAAATAGGCCCAGAGCTTCTCACTCTGGGGTGAGAAAATTAGGAGTGAATGCAGGGGGAAATGGTAGATAAGAGCCAGCATTGTGTGATGGGATAATGACCTTATTCCATGCTGGGTATATGACTGTCTTGAGAGTGACTATAATTGAGATCCCAACACTCTCCCAGCTACAGACAAACCCAGGAGAAAATGCTGTTTAAACTCAACCGGTCGGGCAGTTTCTGCGCAAGGAGAAGCAGTCAACATTTTGGGTCTGTAATCCTTCGTCAAAGCTGGCGCAAGGTGGTAGGCCCAAAATGTTGACTACTTCTCTTTCCACAGATGCTACCTGGCCTGCCAAGTTTCCCCAGCATTCTCTGGCCTTGTTTCATATTTACAGCATCTGCAGGTTTTTAGACGTTCTCTGTAGTGGTTGACTGCTGATTTCCGTGGCATTCGACGGACTCATCCTCAAGCTGTGGTGTTTACAGCCGCCAGGGGAGTGGCGTCAGAGTCGGTGTGCTCCACCAGGGGTGGCGTGGCGCAGCACCACCCCCAGTGTTTGCGCGTGACAGAAGACAAGCTCCATTGTGGTTGACTGCGGTATTGAATGGACTCAGGATCTGGACAATATATTTACAGCCACTGGGGGGAGGCATCGGAGCTGCAGTATTCCACCGGGCCGTGTGGTGCAACGTCCAGGTGGGATGCAGTGCTGCCCCCTAGTGTTCGCTCAGCAGAAGACAAGCTCTAATGTGGTTGCCTGCAGATTCCTGCAGCGTTGGATGTCCCGAGTTTGGATTCTTTTATTGCATGGCAATATCTTACTGAAACCTTTATGTGCTAGCTGTCCTGTACGTGCTATGTGTGCTTTGTGCTGTGTGCGACAACTGGTGCTGTGGTTTGCACCTTGGCCCTGAAGTAACGCTGTCCCATTTGGCTGTATTTATGAGTATACCAGTATGGTTAAATGACAATTAAACTTGAATTGAATAAACCTATGCCATGCACTCCCACACCCTCCTGTGTACTCCTGCTCTCAAACTCACCCTCCCACTCCACAAACACACACTCTCATTCCAACGTGCCTTCCCCTTTCTTAAAAACCTTCCCCTTCTAATGTAGTTCTGTGATAACACATACCACCGTAAAATGTTCAGTTACCAGGCCCCGTTCACAGAGTCACAGAATGCTACAACACAGAAACAGGCCCTTCAGCCCATCTAGAAACATAGAAAACCTACAGCATAATACAGGCCATTTGGCCCACAAAGTTGTACTGAACATGTCCTTACTTTAGAAATTACCTAGGGTTATCCATAGCCCTCTATTTTTCTAAGCTCCATGTACCTATGCAGGAGTCTCTTAAAAGACCCTATTGTATCCGCTTCCACCACTGTCGTCAGCAGACCATTCCACGCACTCACCACTCTCTGCATTAAAAGCTTACCCCTGACATCTCCTCTGTACCTGCTTCCAAGCACCTTAAAACTGTACCCTCTCGTGTTAGCCATTTCGGCCCTGGGAAAAAGCCTCTGACTATCCACACGGTCAATGCCTCTCATCATCTTGTACACCTCTATCAGGTCACCTCTCATCCTCCGCCACTCCAAGGAGAAAAGGCCGAGTTCATTCAATCTATTCTCATAAGGCATGCTCCCCAATCCAGGCAACATCCTTGTAAATCTCCTCTGCACCCTTTCTATGGTTTCCACATCCATCTATTCTGGGGTGAACTATTAAACTGTCCACTCTCATCGCCCTGCAGCTCTCCACTCCTCTGCCATCCATGTACCCATCCAAACTTTGTTTAAATGTTGAAATCAAACCCACTTGTGCTGGCAGCTCATTCCACACTCTCACCACCCTCTGAGTGAAAAAGTTTCCCTTCATGTTCCCCTTAAACAATTCACCTTTCACCTTTAACCCATGACCGATAGTTCTAGTCTCACCCAGCCTCAGTGGAAAAAGCTCCTTGCACTTCCCTATCTATACTCCTCATAACTGTGTATACCTCTGTCAAATCTCCCCTCCTTCTTCTACGCTCCAGGGAGAAAAGTCCGACCCTGTTCAATCTTTCCTATAGCTCAGGTCCTCAAGTTCTGGCAACATCTTTGTAAAGTTTCTCTGTACTCTTTCAATCTTATTTACATCTTTCCTGCAGGTGACCAGAACCGCAAACAATACTCCAACACGAGGAATTCTGCAGATGCTGGAAATTCAAGCGACACACATCAAAGATGCTGGTGAATGTAGCAGGCCAGGCAGCATCTCTAGGAAGAGGTACAGTCGATATTTCAGGCCAAGACCCTTCGTCAGGGTCTCGGCCCGAAACGTCAACTGTACCTCTTCCTAGAGATGCTGCCTGTGGCATGCTGTGTTCACCAGCAACTTTGATGTGTGTTGCAACGATACTCCAAATTAGGCTTCAGCAGCACCATTATTTATTTATTTGGAGAACTAGTGTGGAACTGGCCTTTCTGGCCTAACAATGTCTCCAACACTGGGATCATCTCCATACCACCAAGTCCCAGAGAGATGATTGTACAGTCTTTTTACAATATATTCAGCTGTGGTAAGATAAACTGCCTCTAGTAGTCTTATAGAGTCTTAGGGTCCTGGAAAAAGGGCTTTGACCAGTGGCCTATCTGGACCTCGGAAAGTTTGAGAGGAGGGGACTTCAGTCAGTCCACTGCCCAAGGATAAAAGGCAGCAGTGGGCCAGTACAGTGAAAAAGAGCTTTGACCAGCGGCCAGTCGGTGTTTGGGATTGATTAGCAAGAGCAAATTAAGGGAAGGTGGAGACAAACGCAGCAGCCATCGTCTGAGTGGACAGGGTCAGAGTGGTCATCTTGAGGCTTTAGATCTTCGAGGCTTCAGCAAAGAGAGGCTTCTGTGCTTCGCTCGGAGAAAGCAAAGGCAAGAAAAGCTCGAGTTTTTACATTTTCTTTATATCTGCTCCGCTTGGACAGTGGAGATGCCAGGCAGGATAGTGGAATGCTCTTCTTGTGGGATGTGGGAAGGCGGGGAGATCTCCAGCATCCCCGACGACTACAACTGTGAGAAGAGCATCCAGCTGTAGCTTCGAACAATCCACATCAAGGCGTTCGAGTTGGAGCTGGAAATGGATGGACTCCGGATTATTTGGGAGGGTGAAGGGATGATAGACAGGACACATAGAGAGGTAGTTACACCCAAGGTGCAGGACACAGGAAACTGGGTGACAGTCAGGAAGGGGAAAGGGGTTAGGGAGCCAGTGCAGAGTATCTCTGTGGCCATCCCCCTCAACAACAGGTGTATCACTTTGGATACTGTCGGAGGGCGGGGGGGGGGGGTGGTGTTTTACCTGACAGAGGAAAGCAGCAGTGGGCGAGTCTCTGTCACTGAGTCTGCCTCTGTGACTCTGACAGGTTGGGGGGGGGGAAGAAGGGGAAAGCAGTGGCGCTAGGGGATTCATTGCTTTGGGGAACAGACAGGAGGTTCTGAGAGCGAGAACAAGATTCCCTGATGGTATGTTGTCTCTTTGGTGCCAGGGTCCGGGGTATCTCCCATCAACTCCTCAGCACTCTTAACTGGGTGAACAGCCAGAGGTCATGGTCCATGTAGGTACCAATGACATGGGTAGGATGAGTGACGAGGTTCTGCAGAGGGAGTTAGGTGCTAAGTTAAAGGACAGGACCTCCAGGATTGCTACCTGTGCCATGTGCTAGCGAGGCCAGAATTAGGAAGATTATTCAGTTTAATATGTGGTTAAGGAGTTGGTGTAGGAGGGAGGGAATAAGAATTTTGGAACATTCATCTCTCTTCCAGGGAAGGTTTGCACTTGACCTAGAAGGACTAATATCGCAGCAGGAAGGTTTGTTAATGCTGCATGGTGGGGTTTAAACTAGAATTGCAGGGGGATGGGAACCAGAGTGCCAGAACAGTTAGTGGAGGGGTTGTGGAGGCAGATGTTGGTAAGACCTCAGATGAAGTTAAGAATCAAAAATGCTGAGCATGGTGTGACTAGTGTCCTGAGCTGTGTATATTTCACTGCATGAAATATCATACAAAAGGCAGATAATAGTGCTGAAGATGGGTAGTCAGAAATATATACTTTAAAATACAAAATGTAAGCATTGTGGTCAAAAAAAAAATAAAATGTGCATTAAAAAGTAATAGTGCAAAATACAGAAAACCATATCTTTGTATACTTGAGGAGGAGGAGTTGTAGTCTCATAGCCACAGGGAGGAAGGATCTCCCGTGATGTTCAGTGGTGAACCTCAGAGGAATTAGCCTGTTACTAAAGGTGCTCCTCTGTTTGTCCGGTCTGTCATGGAGGGGGTGAGAGGAATTGTCCATAATGCTCCGTACCTTCTGCAGCATCCTCCTCTCAAACACAACCACCAGGGGATCCAGTTCCACCCCCAGAACAGAACCAGCCTTCCCGATGAGCTTATCCATGTTCTTGGCGTCAGCTGCTCTCACCCTGCTGCCCTAGCGGACTGGAATGCTGGCCACCACTGAGTCGTAGAACATCTGCAGCAGAGTACGGCAGACGCTGAATGACTGGAGCCTCCTCAGGAAGCACAGTCACCTCTGTCCCTTTTTCTACAGAGCCCCTGTACTTTCAGTCCAGAGGCTGTTGACAGGGCAAAACTGCAGTCAACAGGATGAGTTATAACATAAAAGGCAGACAAAATTGAGAAGGGTGAATGCAGGACTGATTGTGTCGTATCTGAATGTGCATGGTATACGGAATAAGGTAGATGAGCTTGCAGCACAGTTGCAGATTGGCAGGTATGATGTTGTAGGCATCACCGAATCATGGCTGAAAGAAGATTATAGTTGGGACGCTTAATGTTCAAAGATACACATTGTATTGAAAGGACAGTTGGAAGGCAGAGAGGGCGGTGTTGCTCTGTTGGTAAAAAATGATATCAAGTCATTAGAAAGAGGTGACATAGGGTCAGAAGGTGTTGAATCGTTGTCAATAGAGCTAAGGAAGTGCAAGGGTAAAAAGACCCTGATGGGAGTTGTATACAAATCCCCAAACAGTAGCAAGGATGCTGCCTACAAATTACAAAGGGAGATAGAAAATGCATGTCCATGTTACAATAGTCATGGGGGACTTCAATATGCAGGTAGATTCGGAAAATCAGGTTGGCGCTGGATTCCAGGAGGGGAAATCTCTGGAGAGCCTACGAGATGGCTTTTTAGAGCAGCTCGTGGTTGAGCCCACTGGGAGATCAGCTATTCTGGATTGGGTATTGTGCAATGAACCAGAATTGATTAGAGAGCTTAAGGTAAAACAACTCTTAGAAGAAAGTGATCATAACATGATTGAATTCACCCTTAAATTTGAGAAGGAGAAGCAAAATTCAGGTGTACCAATACTACAGTGCAGTAAAGGGAATTACAGAGGAATGAGAGAGGAGTTGGCCAGAATGGATTGGGAAATAACACTGGCAGGGATGACAGCAGAGCAGCAATGGCTAGAATTTCTGGAAGCAACTCAGAAGTCACAGGATAGATACATCCCAAATAGAAGAAGCATTCTAAAAGAAAGATGAAAAAAAATGGCTAACAAGAGAAGTCAAAGCTAACATAAAAGCCAAAGAGAGGACACATAATAGAGAAAAAATTAGTGTGAAGTTAGAGGATTGGGAAGCTTTTAAAAACCAACAGAAGGCAACTAAAAAAAAGTCAATAAGAAGGTAAAGATGGAATACAAAAGTAAGCTAGCCAATAATATTACAGAGGATACCAAAAGTTTCAACAGACACATAAAGTGTAAAAGAGAGGCACAAGTGGATATTGACGGCTGGAAAACGATGCTGGAGAGGTAGTAACGGGGGACAAGGAAATGGCAGATGAACTGAATAAGTATTTTTCATCAGTCTTCACTGTGGAAGAGACTGGCAGTATAATAGAAGTTTCAGGAATCAGGGGCATGAATTGTGTGAAGGTTAATTTGCAGAGGAAAGCAAATGCAACGTTAGAATTCATTTCAAGAGGACTGGAATATAAAAGTAGGGATTTAATGTTGAGACTTTATAAAGCATGGGGAGGCGTCACTAGCAGTATTGTGAACAGTTTTGGGCCCTTTATCTTAGAAAGGATGCGCTGAAACTGGAGAGGCTTCAAAGGAGGTTCACAAAAATGATTCCAGGATTGAATTCATATGAAGTGTGTTTGACGGCTCTGTGCCTGTATTCACTGGAATTCAGAAGAATCAGGGGTGACCTCATTGAAACCTATTGAATGGTGAAAGGCCTTGATAGAGTGGATGTGGAGAGGATTTTTCCTATGGTGGGAGAGTTTACAACCAGACTCTGACCAGAGGACACAGCCCTGAGATAAGGACGAACTTCTTTTGCCAGGAATTGGTGAATCTGTGCAGTTCTTTGTCACAGACAGCTTCAGAGACCAAGTCTGTATGTATATTTAAGGCAGAGGTTGATGTATTCTTCATTAGACAGGGCATGAAGGGATATGGGGAGGAGGCAGGAAATTGAGAGTGAGTGGAAAATTGGATCAGCCATGATGAAATGGTGGAGCAGACTTGATGGGCCAAATGGCCTAATTCTGCTGCTGTACATTATGGCCTAACACTACAGTGCAGAAACAGGACCTTCGGCCCATCTTGTCTGTGCTATTAATCTGCCTTGTTCCATCGATCTGCACTGGAATCATAGTACTTTATATGCTCCCATCCATGTACCTCTCCAAATTTTTCTGAGATGTTGAAATTGAAATTGCATCCACCACTTCCACTGGAAGCTCGACCCGCACTCACACCAACCTCTGAGTGAAGAAGCTTCCCCTCAGGTTCCCCTTAAACATTTCACCTTTCACTCTTAACCCATGACGTCTCGTTCTAGTCTCACTCAACTAGAGTTGAATTGATCTTTGGATGGTCTTACCCTAACTGGATTGGGTTCCTTCCTTTCCCACCCACTTGACGTCACCCATCACCTACCAGCTAGCCTCCTTCTCCTCCTCCTATCGTTTTATTCTGGTGTCTTCCCCCTTCCTTAGTCCTGAAGAAGGGTCTTGGACTGCAACGTTGACTGTTTATTCATTTCCATGGATGCTGCCCGACCTGTTGAGTTCCTCCAGCAGCTTGCGTGTCTTGCTCTGGATTCCTTCTGCCCTACACTGGATGGAGTCAGTTCCTCCCACCCGTCCTGCCAAATTAGATGAAGCAGTCCATGCAATCCAGTTGAATTCTCTGCCAGGTGGAACTGCGTCTGGCTGTTATTGGCTCACACAGCACACACATGGCAGGTAGTGAGTAATGGAGAGTTAACACAGCTGCAGAGCTGAGCGGCAGTAGGACATACCAAGTGAATCAAAGTGAATTAATACTTTTTTATTTTCCAACATCAGAAACATGCCAAACTTTATATATCTAATATTTAACCATTAATGAAAGATCAGAGCTAATTATTTGTAAATGCATATTAAGAGTAATTTGGCGATTTTAAGGTTAAAGTGTTCACACTTCAAACTTCACTCTGTTTCTACAGGACGTTGCCCATCTAGTTCAATTCTCCATCAATCCAATTCCTCATTGTTGACAGAGAAACTTCTTGCAGCCCTGCCATCAAAACTATTTTGTGTCAACGTGAACCCAACAAAACTGTATTTACCAGTTACTTGCAAACATAAGAAAATCCGCAGCTACTGGAAATCCAAGCAACACACACAAAATGCTGGTGAGAGAGGGAAATGGCCCACCCATTTCAATTCTACTTCCCTTTCCCATTCCCACATGTCAGTCCACGGCCTCCTCTACTGCAGCGATGAAGCCACACTCAGGTTGGAGGAGCAACACCTTATATTCTGTCTGGGTAGCCTCCAACCTGATGGCATGAACATCAACTTCCAATAATTGTCCCCCCCCTCTCAAAACCATTCCCATTTCCCTTTCGTACCTCTGGTGCTCCTTCCCCTTTCCTTTCTACCCTCCCCGATCAGATTCCTCCTTCTCCAGCCCTTTATCTCTTTCAGCAATTAACTTCCGAGCTCTTTACTTCACCCCTCCCCTCACACTCTCCCAGCTTCACCTATCACCTGCCACCTTGTACTTCTTCCTCTCTTTCCCATCTTCTTGCTCCAACTCTCATCCTTTTTCCAGTCCTGATGAAGGGTCTCAGCCCAAAATATTGATTGTTTATACCCTTTTCCATAGTAGTTGCCTGACCTGCTGAGTTCCTCCAGCATTTTGTGTGCATTATTTACCATTTGCTGCTTGGTACTCCCAGACAGCAGAAACTAAGTCTCATTTTATAGGAAAGAGTGGACAAGGATTAAAAAATTACACCAAGAATTGCAGTTTCATCCTGACCACCGTGGACATATTGGTCCCCTGACTAGATTTCTATAATCAAACCATCCAAGAGAAAGCAAACCTGTAATATATATTTTGACGGAGTAACAAGATTGCATTTGATGTCACAGGATTGAGGGGAGGATGAAGTTCTTTACAGTTGAGATCCATAGCATTTCATCTGAGGTACCGAGGAGTTTGTAAGACAGTTGACATTCCCTGCCAGATGTCTGGCCTGGTTATTTGGGGCTGTGGTCTGTCTGCAACCACTGTTTTCTTTAGGCATTAGGCTTCTTGGTCTCTTTCTCTGTTGCTGTCTCTGCCTCCTGCTTGCTCTTCTCCTCTGAAGCCTGGGGGCTGGCTGAGGCTTGTGTACCTTTGGCCCCGCTGTCTATCATAGCGTGCTCCCTTTCCACAATTCCTTCAAGCTCCTCCTGCAAGAGATTGAAAGCTAATCACACAGGCCCGATGCAAGAACAGGGGATCTGATGAAATCCACTTACTTCTTATATTACAACACCCTGGCAAGATAACAATGGAAGAGGGAATGTACTCTATTTGATTTTGAATAGATTTCTCAAAATGTCATAAACACCATCAAGAACATTCTACCTATCATAGGCAGACAGGGTTGTAAAGAAAGCTGTTAGCACATTTGTCTTCATAAATCAAAGTACTGAGTACAGGAGTTGTCATGTTGTGTTGAAGTTGTATAAGACATTGGTGAGGTTTAATTTGGAGTACTCTGTGCAGTCTTGGTCACCTACCTACCTACAGGAAAAACGTAAATAAGGTTGACAGAGTGCAGAGAAAATTTACAAGGATGTTGCTTGTTTTGGAGGACCTGAGTTATATGGAAAGATTGAATAGGTTAGGACTTTATTCCTTGCAATGTAGAAGATTGAAAAGAGATTTGAACTGCCAGATGATGCTAAGGATGTTCTATGAGTCTGTGGTGGCCAGTGCTATCATGTTTGCTGTTGTGTGCTGGGGCAGCAGGCTGAGGGTAGCAGACACCAACAGAATCAACAAACTCATTCGTAAGGCCAGTGATGTTGTGGGGATGGAACTGGACTCTCTGACGGTGGTGTCTGAAAAGAGGATGCTGTCCAAGTCGCATGCCATCTTGGTCAATGTCTCTCATCCACTACATAATGTACTGGGTGGGCACAGGAGTACATTCAGCCAGAGACTCATTCCACCGAGATGCAACACAGAGCGTCATAGGAAGTCATTCCTGCCTGTGGCCATCAAACTTTACAACTCCTCCCTTGGAGGGTCAGACACCCTGAGCCAATAGGCTGGTCCTGGACTTATTTCCATCTGGCATAATTTACATATTACTATTTAACTATTTATGGTTTTATTACTATTTATTATTTATGGTGCAACTGTAACAAAAACCAATTTCCCCCGGGATCAATGAAGTATGACTATGACTATGATAGAGATATACAAAATTATGATGGGTATAGATAGGGTAAATGCAAGCAGGCTTTTTCCACTGAGGTTGAGTGGGACTGAGGTTGAGGGAGAGGGAGAGGTGAGAGAGAGGGAGAGGTCGTGGGTTAAGTGTGAAAGTTGAAATGTTTAAGGGGAACATGAGGGGAAACTTCTTCACTCGGAGGGTGGTGAGAGTGTGGAATGAGCTGCCAGCACAAGTGGTGCATGCGAGCTTGACTTCAACACTTAAGTGAAGTTTGGTCAGGTACATGGATAGTAGGAACATGGAGGGCTATGGTTCTGGTGCAGCTCAACCGGGAGTAGGCAGTTTAGATAGTTTCATCATGGACTAGATGGGCCGAAGGATCTGTTCCTATGCTGTACCTTCCTATAACTCTATGACATCTTCAGGTGATGCCTCAAGAAGGACTATCGCCATCTAAAGTATGTCCACGTTCGATGGGTAATAAAATGGACGAGTTCACGGTGCTAGCCAGGCGTCAGAGAACATTTCGGGAGTGCAGTGTTATGTGTTTCACTGGAACGGGGCTGCATGAGGACATACCCGATCAAAACTTCTCCATGGACGGCTTCCAGACCGTTTGCGCTGACCGGAAGTGCACTAAGAGCGGTAAGCGTAAAAGATTGGGGGCTTACTGTTCTGGTTAACAACAGATGGTGCAATCCAGGGTATATTACGATCGAGGAACGTGTTTGTAGACCAGATATTGAACTTTTTACTGTTGGACTTCGGCCACATTCCACCGAAATACAACACTGGGCGGCACGGGAGGTTGTTCCTGCCTGTGGCCATCGAACTTGCAGCTCCTCCCGTGGAGGGTCAGACACCCTGAGCTAATAGACTGATCCTGGACTTATTTTCCATCTGGCAGAGTTTGCTTTTTGCTGTTTGATTGTTTGTGGTTTTTGTATTGCTATATTTACACTCTATTTTTGGTTGGTACGGCTGTAATGAAACCCAATTTCCCTCAGGATCAATAAAGTATATCTATCTGTCTAACTATTACTACCATCGGAGAGGAGATACAGGAGCCTGAAAAGGCACACTCAACGTTCCTACAATGAGGGCATGTCCTGGATGGTGATAGGCTTTCACGTTGGATGCTGCCTTCTTGGAGCACTGCCTTTTGAAGCTGATGGTGGGGAGTCCTGTGCCCATGACGGGTCTGGTTGAGTCTACAGCCCTCTGCAGCTTTTTCTCCTCTACATACCAGGTGAGATGCAACCAGTCAGAATGCTCTGTACGGTACATCTGTAGAAATTTGCTGGTCTTTGGTGACATACCAATCTCCTCAAACTCCTGATGAAATATAGGATATTGGCATGGCTTCTTCGTGATTGCATCAATATGTTGGGCCTGTATCAAAGGAAAGCTATGCTGGCCCTGGAGAGGATCCAGAAGACGTTCACAAGAACGATCCTCAGGAATAAAAGGCTTCATGTACAAAGAGTATTTGATACTTGTCAGCTTGTACTCAACGGAATGCAGAAGGATGAGGGGGAAATCTCACTGACACCTACTGGTTCCCAAGGGCACATCGAGAATGGATGTGGAAAGGACATTTCCTTTGAAATCGAGCGGAGGAGAAATCTATTCAGTCTGAGGGTGGTAACTGTGGAATTTGCCACCACAGAGGGTGGTTTTTAAGTTATTGGATGTGTTTAAGGCAGAGATTGACAGGAGGCTGAGGGCAATGGGGAGAAGACGGGAGAATGTGGCTGAGAACAGCCAGTCATGATTGAATGATGGCATGAGCTCGATGGGCCTAATGGCCTGATTCTGCTCCTATGGTATCGTTGCCATTCAAAAAAGAGCTCCCAACTTCATCCCGTCTTGAGCACTCATTCTGTAGCGTCAGAGTTATGGCTTGAAGTATGCTCAAATATTATTTATGAGTGATTAAGCCTTTTGCCTCTAACACCCTTTCAGGTGGTGAGTTTCAAACTCTTCCCATCCACTCTTACCAGGGTGCTGCCTGGATTAGAGAGCATGTCTTATGAGGATAGGTTGAGCAAGCTAGGGCTTTTCTCTTCGGAGCGAAGGGGAATGACAGGTGAATTGAAAGAGGTGTACAAGATGATAAGAGGCATAGTTCGAGTGGACAGCCAAAGACTTTTTACCCAGAGTGGAAATGGCTAATACAAGGAGGCATAATTCTAAGATGATTGGAGGAAAGTATAGGAGGGAATAGAGTCATAGAGAAGTACAGCACAGAAACAGGCCCTTCAGCCCATCGAGTCCATGCCGAAAGCATTTAAACTGTCTACTCCCATCAACCTGCACCAGGACCGCAGCCCTCCATACTTCTACCATCCACGTACCCGTCCAAACTTTGCTTAAACAATGTCAGTGATGTTAGGAACACTTAAGAAACTTGTAGATAGGCACGTGGATGATAGGGCTATGTAGGAGGGAAGGGTTAGATTGATCTTAGAGTAGGTTAAAAGATCAGCACAACAAAATGGCCTGTCTGGGCTGTAGTGTTCTATGTTCTTATCTCTCTGCTGAAGAAAATAGGTCCTCTACCCAGGATCCTCATCATTTTATGCATCATAATCAAGAAGGAATGCAGAGGGATTTGGGCATTGAATTCCAGAGCTCAGAGCCCAGGCAGGTGTAGGTTCATAACAATAGAGCAACTTATTTCAGACATGGGATGTGAGTGGCACTTTGTCAGTCTGTGTTGCAGTGACTGCCTGGTTCGCAGAGGAGAGTGCTACCAGGTATGCTTCAGCTACCAGTCGACATTCTGACTGACCATTCAGTGTGAAGTTTTTTGATGTTACAGTTCTTACAGGATGGTCAGCAGCAAACTCAATTTGCCTTGCTTCATTTGGGATTAAAGCCTAAACCATATTTTCCTGTTGGGAAAGTATAGTGCACAAAGATTTAAAGTTCATTTATTATCTGAGAATGTATACAGTAATGCTGGCCGGTGGTGTAGTAGCACCAGCAGCGGACTTCGAGGCAAATGGTCCTGAGTTCGAATCCAGCCGGCTCCTTCAACATTTTCCACCTGTGCTGGGTTGAGCAACTCGGCCTCATAAAAAAACAACCAAATGCTGTGAAACGGCAAAAATGCTACTCAATGTGCCACAAGGTGAGAAAAGGAAGAACAACAACAACAATGTATGCAGTATACAACTCTGAGATTCATCTTCCCTCAGACAGCCACAAAACAAAGAAAACGCCATGGAACGAACACACACACGCACAAAATGCTGATGAAACTCACAGGCCAGGCAGCATATCCAACAGGGACAAATCAGCATACAGAGCGGAGGTACAGAACTTAGTGAGCTGGTGCTCAGAGAACAACCTGCCTCTTAATACAGCAAAGACTAAGGAGCTAATTATCAATTTTGGAAAGTCACGGGATGACCAGTACGCTCCACTCTACATTAACCCGGAGACATAGTGGAGAGAGTGTCCCGTTTCAGGTTTCTGGGAATACACATCTCAGAAGACCTTACATGGTCCACTAACACCACAACAATAGTTAAGAAAGCACAGCAACACTTGTTTTCCCTCAGGACGCTGAAGAAAGCTGGTCTACCTGAACAGATGCTGGTGATCTTTTACCGCTGCACCATAGAGAGCATCTTAACATACTGCATCTCTGTGTGGTGTCTCAGCTGTACAGCAGCTGATAGGAAAGCACTTCAGTGGGTCGCCTCTAGCGCACAGAAGATCATCAGGACACAGCTCCCAGCCCTGGAGGACACCTACAGCTCTCGCTGCCTAAGGAGAGCTACAGGCAACTGTAAGGACAATACACACCCATGCAATCATCTGTTTGAACTTCTTCCATCTGGCAGACGTTATCAGATTTTCTATGCCCGCACTTCCAGACTGAAAAATAGCTTTTTCCCCGGAGCTATAATTGCACTGAACCAATCGATCAAGCATCATCCATAAATTTGTTATATTGCTACTTAAATACTGGTTTTATGGCCGTTATGCATCTGAGTTGCGCTTTTGTACTGCTGGACATTGCTTGTACTGACTGGTTACTTGATTTTATTTATTTTATTTGTTGTTTTGTAGCATTGAGTATGAGAGTTGCAAACTCATTTTCGCTGTATTGGTGCATGACAAGTACTACGCAATGACAATAAAGATATTTCAATTTTCTATTTCAATTTCATCTATGGAAAGGAGTACAGTCGACGTTTCAGGCGGAGACCCTTCATCAGTCCTGATAAAACGTTGACTGTACTTTTTTTCCATAGACGCTGCCTGGCCTGTTGAGTTCCTCCAGCATTTTGTGTGTGTTGCTTGGATTTCCAGCATCTGCAGATTTTCTCTTGTTTGTGAAAAGACCGTGGAACCCATTCGAAGAAAAACATCAAACACTCAACGTGTAAACAAAGGAACAAATCACGCAAATGAGTGAAAAATGCAAAATTTAAAACATCAAGCCACTGAGTCACTGAAACAGTCCGGGAACATTCAGTTCAGTTTAGATCAGTTTAACACTATGTCGTTTGCTGGCTGCAGGGTGCAGAGCCAGTCCACCCCTATCAAAATTCAATTTTAAAAAATAGCAATTAAAAAAAGGGAAAACCAGAAACCAGAAACACAAATAACATGAACAGCAGATTCCAATCCACAAACCACTTCGATTAAACTTTGCCCAAGACCCAAGACTCCAGCACCATCCTCTGGCAAAAACTCATTTCTAGTATTTGCCACTTTTCTCAGGTAAGAACAAAAGAAATAGAGTCTGGAGTAAACATATCAACTCATTTTCAGATCTATTAGAAAAATGGAGGGGTGTGTAGGAGGGAAGAGTTAGGCTGATCTTGGAAGAGGGTAAAAGGTTGGCACAGGATTGTGGGCAGATGGGCTTGTACTGTGCTGTAATATTCTATGTTCATTCAATAAAACTATGATTGGCCGGTCTAGTGTTTGTATTTTCTCAGTGTCACCTCCTAGGTGTGCAGTGTTGCTTGGATTGTTTACCTTTATATTTAATTGTTTGTCTTTGGACCAGCTCTTGTTTTCACTTTGCATTGCAGGTGTCTCATTTGGGATCACGGGGATTGTTAAACTCTCTGTATTTATCACCTTTATTCAATTTGGGATAATTTAGTTAGCACGGTATTTTCAATGTCTTGCATTGTAATTGTTGGCTTTGGGGATTATTGCTTTGTCTGGCCACCTATGTTGTCTGATTGGTTCTGAATTCCTATGAGCTCCAGGGTATACTTCAGGGAACCACGTCAATCCCTCTTTGCTCGGTCGTTGAGGTTCCTTGTCTGGTGAAACTCTGACCGAGTTCTTCAGTGTATCGTCAGTGATTTCAGTTCTTCAAGTTTCTGTATAGTTTGTCTGAGCTCTTGTTAGTTTTGCTGGTTAATTTCTGTAATGAATCTTTTGTTTGAATTGCTGAAGTCTCTGTAATTCCTGCACTTGAGCTTGCTAGTGACCCTTACATCTAGGCCCTACTCTATAAGTGGTATTTAGAGTTCTACAGCACAGAAACAGGCCCTTCAGCCCACTGAGTTCATGCTAACCACCTAATACCCATTAAATATCAGTCCATTTTAATCTTCCCATGTGCCCAACTGCCCCCAGATTCACCTACACGCTGGAACCAGTTAAACTACTGACCCACAGATCCTTAGGATGTGGAAAACCCACACGGTCCCAGGGAAAGCTTGCAAACTCCACACAGTCAGACCTGAGGTCAGGATCAAATCTGGATTGCTGCTGCAGCAAGATCCTTTCCTGCCTGATCCTTTTAATTTCTGATTCCTCTTCAGTTTAAAAATCCATCAGTATAAGCTTTAAGTAGAGAATGTCACTGTACCTTCCAGCCTAGTAGATCAGCGAGAGCCAGACAGCCATCATCACAGGAACCTACGTAAGCTACATCCCTGCTGAGACAAAATTGTGCCACATCAGGATAGACGTGCAACATGAAGATCCCAAAACAATGAATACATGTAAATAAACAACAGGACTCATGTTTTTTCATTATAAAAGTCCATAATTATTGTTACTAATCAATTAATCAGGGTGGCGTGGTGGAGATCTGTCTCTACCAAAGGAGATGTAAGGCGCTCCATCACTTTGCTAGCCTGCAGGTCACCCTTGGACAAGGTGTAGCATCTGCTTAGCCCCCGATCAGGGTCAGGTGAAGCCATGGGAGCAGGTGGTGGATGGTCGTATGAGCAGCTGGTGCATCACAAGCCCTGGTTATGTGACCACTGACACCAGGCAGACAATCTCTGAAGAGTATTGATAATGGCTGGAGTCACCCATTCTGTAAAGACACCGCCCAGAAGGCGGCAATGGCAAACCACTTCGGTAGAAAATTTTGCCAAGAACAATCACGGTCATGGGAAGACCATGAATGCCAACAAGTCACATCATAAACAAACAACTTAAAATCATGAAAGATATGCCATTTAAAAGGATGCAGGAATCAAGAACCAGGGGCACATAGAATGAAGCTGATTCTCAAAATGATCCTGCTAGGAGTAAATTGTAGTGTGCAGAAGGATGAATGAAGAAAATTTGCAGGGCTGTTTGGCGAGGAGTGGAGGAATGGGATGAGTTGGAATTCTCTTATATTAGACTGATGGGCTGCTTCTCTCTGTGTTGCAACTGTTCTTTAATCCTATGCCCTGACACGTTAATCTGTCGTTCACTATTGACACTGCCTACTGAATATTTCCAGTATTTTCTGGTCTATTTTAGACTTAGAGCTTTCCCAGTATCTTGGTGTAAAGGGTAAAAGGATCTAGTGTCTTGATTTATATTTTTATAAAATAACTTGGATACATTCATAAGACACAGCCGGGTAAAGTCTCAGTCCAAGCTGACAAAATAATCTGCAACAAACTTGCCTGTAGGCTTTTTCAGAATCAAAGTCAAGGGAATTCCCAAGCCCCAGAAGTGCCATCATGGGATCACCCTGAGGGAAAGAAAGAAAAACATACACTCATTAACTAACAGGAACACTGACAACAAAGATTTTGCTTCCTGAATACTTTTGGGTGTATCTTATGGATTTTGAGCTGCTGATCATGAAAATCATCATGAAATTTCCATATCCTGCACATTTTTTTGAAATCATCTATATTTATTTTAATTCATAATTCGAGTCAGAATAACTGATGCCAAGGTTAAGAGAAGCATTTTTGTTGATCCACAAATCAAACAGGTCGTCAACGACAGGCAATTTGAAGAACTTCTAGTGGGACTGGAGAAAATTGCATGGAAAGCATTCAAGGATGTTGTTGAAAATCATCTTGGAAACTATAGACATCAAACTATGTGCAGCTGGTTGACAACATGCTTCAAGCATACAAAACCATGAAGTGCAACATGTCACTAAAGATTCATTTTCCGCATTTCCACTTAGACTCCTTCCCTGCAAATCTTGGTGCTGTCAGTGACGAGCATGGCGAAAGGTTTCACCAGGACATTGTGGTCATGGAGAAATGGTATCAGGGCAACTGGAATCCATCAATGCTGGCTGATTATTGTTGGATACTTTCAGACACTGAGTACAAATGAAAATCACCAACAAAACATTCTTAGCTTATTTGAACTATTGCAAAGCATCAGCACCATTTTGCGATAAAAGTTAAATTCTTGTTTCTCCGAATTCTGACGTGATACAAGTAGTCTTAAATTATATTTGTGTTCAGCTTCAAGCAGTCTATCATAAACAAAAATATTTCTGAAGAAGCAACACTTCTGAAAAAATTTGTTGTCAAGTGGAGTCAATAGAACATTTTAACCTATCAATCTATCAACATCTGCTGTGTGTACGATCAATCTAACCCGTCACCTGCTGGCTGTCCACTGATTTCAATGATGATGACAGGAACCTGTGCGGGAAAGCTTTTGAAGTGAAATAGCCATTGCACTGGGGCGGTTCCACTCTCTTGACCTCAGTAGCCCTATTTTGGTGGCACGAGTGATCGCCAGCCACAAGTGGAGATCCCCTTGGTTGCAGTGGATGGCCATGTCACCTTCTGTGCCTCTCCATGGAGCATTACAGAACCACCTTCCTGGCCATTGGATCTCACTGTTAATCTCATCCATCCGGTCTGCTGAAACTGATTTTGCTATCCCTATCCCATTGGCGTTCGAGGCAAACTGGCTACCCCTCACCTGGTTTAGACCACCTGTTGAAGCAATGTCCTAGTGTGTGGCTGCTGTTGCATGCAAACCCTACCCACCTAAACAGCCCATAACTCTCCAATTTTCTTTCATCCATGTGCCTATCTAAGAGTCTTTAAAATGTCCCTAAAGTATCTGTCTCTACCACTACCTCTGACATCTCTCCTAAACTTTCCTCCATCAGTTTAAAAGAACGTCCTCTGGTATTAACCACTGTCACCCCTGGGGAAAAAAAAGTCTTTGGCTGTCCACTTGATCTATGCCTCTCTTAATATTATACAACTCTATCAAGTTGCCGCTCATCCCTCCTTTCCTTCACCCAAACAGAAAAATGCATGTGTACAGGAAAGTGATAAAATTGTGTGTAGAAGTGGAATTTTAAAGAGATGCTGGAAATCCAGAGCAATACACACCCAAAATTTTGGAGAAACTCAGCAGGTCAGGCAGCATCTATAGAGAGGAATTAACAGTTGATATTTCAGGCCACCCTCCAAGAGGACCACAAACTTGTAGGGTTTGGAGGCTTGCTCGTCTTAGTGACCCTGAGAGTTATGTTGGCTGGAGTCAGGTCTTTATGTTTTGGCTCTCGGTAGGGTCACCCATGCCAAACAGGTCAAAGGGTAGAGGCCAGACTAAGGGTAGTCCACCGGTCCTCCAGGTTCAGGGGTTCAGCTCAGGGTTAACAACCCTGACTGGAAAAACAAAACTGTTATGGAAACAGCAATGAAGAGTCCTTCTGCATCTGAGTGGCCACAGACAGACAGAGGTGTGCCCTAAATGCCAGTGGCATAATGGGCAAATTCAGTTCATTTCAGGCTGACACCCTTTCATCAGTCCTGGCCCAAAATATCAACAAATCTCCATAGATGCAGCCTGACCTGTTAAGGAGATAGAAATGGGTTAGGGCATGTACTTGGAAGCACAATCTAATCCCAGAAGCATTTGTGGGTCAGTTTCTCACTGTGATTAGAAGACAAATAACCAGTGCAGCACCGAGAGTGCGCTACAGTCTTGAAGACACCTTCAATCGGGTAGCACATTAGACTGTTTGTCTTCTCAGGAAGATAAAGAAGATCCCATGGCTACTATTTCAAGGAAAACAGTAACTTCATCAATGTTTTTTCACTATGATGCTGAAATACATCGTAGGATGTGCTGGGACACATCATTAGTGATGTAACCTGGGGTCATCGGGTGCTTTGCATCTTTCAACATCAGACACCCTCGGCCAGGTGACCCAACCAGGGTTGATCAAGCCCCAGCTCATGTCCTGGCAGCATTGGCCCATGGGTCCCACCTCTTGATCCATAGCCATCTGGAGGCTCACTAACAGTTTCTGTGAGGGTCCTGAAGGCTCTTTTCTTTGCCGCCCCATAATGTCAAGGAGTGAGTAGGTTCTGCACAGCGAGCAGCTAGCAAAAGCTCTACACTCCATCCCTGTAGGCTCGCACCGTGTCCTCCACCCCTGTCTCTGGCACTGCTCTACTAGCTGCTGGTATTTGGCTCTTCTAACGTTCAAATGCCTTCTCAATCTGGTGTTCACAAGGAGCTGCCATTTCTACCATGACCACCTGCTTTGATGTTTCTGACAAAATGCACATCGCAGGGATGAAGTCAGGGAACTTTAATTATTTGCCCAGATGGACTTTCAGTTGCCAGTCAGATGCCATGGTAAGCAAGCCTGCTGGTGGTCTGGGCTGAGGCTATGGTTGGTCTCCAGCTTTGACAAAGGCTATGGGGTTACTGGGTTGGCAGAGGTGCCTACTGTTGTTAATGGCTGAGGAGATACTTTCTGCCATTGCCTTCAGCACCTGGTAATAGACATCAGTTAAACACAAATATCTGAGTATTTTGTTTTGCAGTTTACAAGAGCAAGTTGATTGGTGCATTTCCTACATTAAAATAGTTAAACAGAGATTCACCTAGCACTCCACCAGCCTCCACGTCCAGCATGTAATTCTCATAACTTCTGTCATCTCCAACTGGATCCCACCACCAGCCTCCATGTCCAGCATGTAATTCTCATAACTTCTGTCATCTCCAACTGGATCCCACCACCAGCCTCCACGTCCAGCATGTAATTCTCCGTAACTTCTGTCACCTGCAACTGGGTCCCACCACCAGCCTCCACGTCCAGCATGTAATTCTCCGTAACTTCTGTCATTTCCAACTGGATCCCACCACCAGCCTCCACGTCCAGCATGTAATTCTCCGTAACTTCTGTCATCTCCAACTGGATCCCACCACCAGTCTCCACGTCCAGCATGTAAGTCTCATAACTTCTGTCATCTGCAACTGGATCCCACCACCAAGCACATCTTTCCCTCCCCCCCACGACAACTCTCTGTTATCCACAGGGATCGCTCCCTACCTGACTCCCTTGTCCATTTGTCCCTACCCACTGATCTCCCTCCTGGGATTTATCCTTGCAAGCAGAACAAGTGCTACACCTGCCCCTACACCTCCTCCCTCACTACCATTCAGGGCCCTAAAGAGTCCTTCCAGGAGAAGCGACACTTCACCTGGGAGTCTGTTGGGGTCATATATGTGTTCAGTGCTCCCAATGTGGCCTCGGGTATATTGGTGAGACCTGACGTAGATTGGGAGACCACTTCGCCAAGCACCTACACTCCATCCGCCATAAAAAGCGGGATCTCCCAGTGGCCACCCATTTTAATTTCACTTCCCATTCTGACATGTAAATCCATGGCCTCCTCTACAGTGGCAATGAGGTGGGAGGAGCAACACCTTATATTCCATCTGGGTAGCCTCCTACCTGATGGCACAAAAGTCGATTTCTCAAACTTCCTGTAATATCTCCACCTCCCTTTCACCATTCCCCATTCCCTTTGCTCTCTCTCTCTCACCTTATCTCCTTACCTGCCCATCACCTCCCTCTGGTGCTCTTCCTCCTTCCATTTCTTCCACGGTCTTCTACCCTCTGCTATACGATTCCACCTTCTCCAGCCCTGTATCTCTTTCACCAATCAACTTCCCAGCTCTTTACTTCATCCTGATCCACACCCCGCTATCCTATCACCCTGTTGTTCTTCCTCTCTTCCCCCTAACTTCTAACTCTGACTCCTTATCTTTTTTTTTCCTCCAGTCCTGATGAAGAGTCTCGGCCTGAAACGTCGCTATACTCTTTCCTATAGATGCTGCCTGACCTGCTGAGTTCCTCCAGCATTTTGTGTGTGTTGCTTTGGATTTCCAGCATCTGCAGATTGTCTCTTGTTTGTCAACGGTGCTTCATCTGGGTTTAAGTTCACTGAACACAAGGGATTCTGCAGATGCTGGAAATACAGGGCAACAAACACAGCAGGTCAGGCAGCATCTATGGTTTATTCCTGACCTGCTGAGTTCCTCCAGCACGTTGTGTGCGTTGCATAAGTTTCTTAAAGACAAGGTTTGTCTCCCTTTTTCTCCTTTCCCGTTGTTCCCCACCTCTCTCTCTATGCAACAATTAGAGTACTGTGCCACCAGATTATGTGTGAGGTGATATTTAGAGGTGAGGTGGAGTGAACTAATTAATGATGGGTTATGAAGGCTTGCTGGAAATTTCAACACACCTGACGACTGATCTCCTTGTTAATGAGTAGCCTCGGTGTGGACTTGGACACTCTGCGTGAGAAAGGAAGAAAGCATAATTATCACCATCCTCATGTGAGCTCTCACACCTCGTAGAGTCCCAGCTTCCTGTAATGAGCAGCAGCACAGAGTCAGAGCAGATCTATTTCAAGCAATTAAATCAGCTCTTTGGGGAACATCTCCTATGCTTTTACATCTCTGAGCAGAGCAATGCTGCAGCTAGAATTAAAGAATTAAACAAGCGAGCCTTGGGCTTCAGGTTGATACCAAAAACAAAGAATGCTGCCACAACAAAGCAGCATCCATCATCAAGGATCTCCACCATCCAGGCCAAGCTCTCTTCTCACTGCTGCCACTGGGAAGGAGGGCCAACACCACTAGAGTCACAGAAAAGTACAGAACAGAAACAGGCTCTTTGGCCCATCCAGTCTGTCCCAAGCATTTAAACTCTCTGCTCCAATTGACCTGCACCGTGACCCATCACCCTCCATACTGCTTCCGTCCATGTACTTATCCAAACTTCTCTTAAACGTTGAAATTGAACTCGCCACTTGCGCTGACAGCTTGTTCCAACTCTCTCACAATCCTCGGAGTGGAGACATTTCCCCTCATGTTCCCCTTAAACTTTTCACCTTTCACCTTTAACCCATGCCCTCTAGTTATAGTCCCACCCAACCTCAGTGGAAAAAGTCTCCTTGCATTTACCATATCTATAGCCCTCCGTAATTTTGTATACCTCTACCAAATCACCCCTCAATCTTCTATGTTCCAAGGAAAAAGCTCCTAACCTACTGAACCTTTCCCGGTAACTCGGGTCTCCAATCCCGGTTACATCTTTGTAAATTTTCTCTGTACTCTTTCAACATTATTTACATCTTTACTGCAGGTAGGTAATCAAAACTGCACATAATACTTCACATTAGTATTAGAGAACTTCAACATGACATCCCAGCTCCTGTACTCAATACCTTGATTTTTGAAGGCAAAAGTGCCAATAGCCTTCCTTATGACCCTATCAACCTGTGACACCACTTTCAATAAATTATGAACCTAATTTCATTAGATTAGGCCAGGGAAGGGGAAAATGGATCAGCCATGATTGAATGGTAGCGCAGACTCGATGGGCCAAATGGCCTAATTCTGCTCCTATGTCTTATGGTCTTATTGTCCATGGGCCTGCATTCCCAGATCCCTCTGATCCACGGCACTCCTCAGTGTCCTAACATTCACTGTGTAAGACCTACCCTAGTTGGTCCAACTGAAGTGCAACAGTTCGCACTAGGTTCAGGAACAGTTATTACCCTTCAACCATCAGGTTCTGAAACGGTGTGGATGTCTTCACTAACCAGAACTCTGACAGACTCATTTTCAAGTACACAATTCATGTTCTCAGTATCATTTATTTATTTACGTAACTAAGGAATAGAGGGGCTGAGGAACCATTTCAAGTTCTTGGGTGTCAATATCTCTGAGGACCTAACCTGGACACAACATATTGATGCAATTATAAAGAAAGCAAGACAGCAGCTATATTTCATTTAGAGTTTGAGGAGATTTGGTTTGTCAACTAAAGCACTTGAAAACGTGTACAGATGTACCGTGGAGATCATTCTGACTGGCTGGCTGCATCACCAGCTGGTATGAGGATAGTGGGGGTGGGGGGGGGCTACTGCATAAGATTGTAGAAAGTTGCAGAAACTTGTATAATTAGTCATCTCCATCATGGGTACCAGCCTCCGTAGTATCTAAGGTATCTTCAAGGAGTGGTGCCTTATGAGGGTGGCATCCCTCATTAAAGACCCCCATCACCCAGGACATGCCCTCTTCACATTGTTACCATCAGGAAGGAGGCAAAGAAGCCTGAAGGCACATACCCAATGATTCAGGAACAGCTTCTTCCCCTCTGCCACCAGGTTTCTGAATGGACACTACCTCACTATTTTTTTTAATTTGTGTTTTTTTTTTGCACTTTTTATTTCAACTTGACTATTTAATAGACATGTGTATGCTTACTGTAACTCAGTTTTTTTCTCTATATTTATCTATCATGGGGAACGTCGACTCAGACATGAGAGGCCTGCGTTGGGCATTTTCATGCCTTACAAGGCGCAGATTGGAAGTGTGTGGGGCACCACTCCTCACACAGACACTAGAGCAATGTGTGGTGAAGTGCCTTGCTCAAGGACACAAACACGCTGCCACAGCTGAGGCTCGAACCAGCGACCTTCAGATCACTAGACGAACGTCTTAACCACTTGGCCACATGTATTTATCTATCATGTATTTCATTATACTGCTGCCATTAAGCTAACGAATTGCACGACGTATGCTGGTGATATTAAACCTGATTCTGATTCTGACAATCTGGGATTAGGATTGACGTGGGATGTTCTGAGAGTGATTCCCATAGCAAGGAGGGAAAATCCTCTAATCAGAGACAACGCAAAGGGATTTTCCCTCGCAAACCAGTGCATGTAAGGGTAAGCAAAAGGAGAAACAGTATGAAACGTACAGACATCTCACCCTGCTTGATCCAGGCAGTACAGGACAGAACCAAAGCAAACACTGAAACTCAGGTGTGAAACCTCAGCGTTATGAAGAGGGGGTGACTGAATGCAAGAGGCTATGTCAGCCTTGGCTGAAAGGCGGCTGGGATTCTGAGCTGTAACTTTATCCTACAAAGCATTTCATGTGAAACGAGGGAGTCTTGGTGAAATACTGAGCTGTTGTGAAAGGATGCGGTAGCACTCCAGACTTCAAAGAATGTTACCACCTGTGAAGAATTATAGGTATAGGGAGAATTTAGGCAGTTTGGTGTCACCTTCCTTGAAACACAGGGGTGGTTTAATTCAGATCTACAAAATCATGATACATCACGAAGGTGTGAAGAGGAAGGAGCCAATTTCATAAACGCAGATGTCAATAACTGTGAGAGACTTGGATTGAGTGTCATTTGTGGCAGTTTAAAGAAAATTTTAAAGATTACCTTTATTTGTCACATGTACATCAAACCAAAAGTGAAATGTATCATCTGCACCAACGACCAACGCAATCCGGATCTGCTGGGGGCAGCCCACAAGTGTTACCACAACTCCAGCGCCAACATAGCACGTCCACAGCTCACTACCCCTAACCTGTACGTCTTTGGAGGAATGTGGGAGGAAACTGCGCCACTCGGACATCTTATCTACGTGAAACACTGCCGTAGAAAAACAACATCCATCATCAAAGATCCTCTCCACCCAGGCCATGCTCTTTTCTCACTTGTACCACCAGGTAGATAGTACAAGAGTCTCACGACTCTTGGCAAATATGATGTTGTGGCCACCTCTGAGACTTGGCTAAAGGATGGCTGCCATTGGGAGCGGAATGTCCAAGGATATACGGTGTATCGGAAAGATAGGTTAGTAGGCAGAGGGGGTGGTGTGGCTCTGTGTATAAGAATTAATATTAAATCATTGGACAGCGATGACATAGGATCGGAAGGTGTAGAGTCTCTATGGGTTGAGTTAAGAAACGGCAAGGGTAAAAGGACCCTAATGGCAGTTGTATACAGGCCTCCAAACAGTAGCCGGGATGTGGATTACAAATTACAGCAGGAGATAGAAAAGGCATGTCAGAAGGGCAATGTCATGATAATCATGGGGGTTTTTAACATGAAAGTGGATTGGGAGGGCCGGTTGGTGGTGCAATGACATTGGCGCCGGCCCCGGGAGCAGAGGTTCTTGGGTTTGAAACCAGTCGGGTCTGCTCCCGAGTACACTTTCCATCCGTGCCAGGTTGAGTGTCGAGATCGCAACTCGACCTCGTAAAATAAAGGGAAAAATACTGCGAAATGTCTGTGTGAGGAGTGGCGCACCACACAGTCTCTCTCTCTTTGCGCCTTGGAAAAAAGCCATGAAAAATCCATCATCACAGACACACAGATGCGCACGCACGCACGCAGGCACATGCCAAACAAAAAGAAAGTGGATTGGGAAAACCAGGTCAGTACTGGACCTCGAGAGAGAGAATTTGTAGAATGTCTAAGGGATGACTTTTTTAGAACAGCTTGTTGTTGAGCCCACTAGGGGATCAACTGTGCTGGACTGGGTGTTGTGCAATGATCCGGAGGTGATGAGAGAGTTTAAGGTTAAGGAACCCTTAGGGACAGTGATCACAATATGATCGAGTTCACTTTGAAATTTGAGAGGGAAAAAATAAATTCCAATGTGTCATTATTTCAGTGGAATAAAGGAAATTACAATGGCATGAGAGGGGAACTGGCTGAAGTTGACTGGAAAGGGGCATTTGCAGGAAGAACAGCAAAGCAGCAATGGCTGGAGTTTCTGCGAGAAATGAGGGAAATGCAAGACAGATATATTCCAAATAAGAAGAAATTTTCAAGGGAAGAAGGACACTACTGTGGCTGACAAGTGAAGTCAGAGCCAAAGTAAAAGCAAAAGAGAGGGCATACAAGGAAGCTAGAGCCAGTGTGAAGATAGAGAATTGGGAAGCTTTTAAAAACTTACAGAAGGAAACTAAGAAGGTCATTAGGAAGGAAAAGATGAATTATGAGAGGAAGCTAGTCACTATCATCAAAGAAGATACTAAAAGCTTTTTTTAAGTATATAAAGGGTAAAAGAGAGTCGAGGGGAGATACAGGACCAATAGAAAATGATACTGGAGACAGTGTAATGAGAGATGCAGAGATGGCAGAGGAACTGAATGCATATTTTGCAACAGTCTTCACAGTGGAAGACACTTGCAGTATACCGGACATTCAAGAGAGTCAGGGAAGTGAAGTTTGTGCAGTAAAAATTACGACTGAGAAGGTTCTCAGGAAGCTTAATGGTCTGAGGGTGGATAAATCTCCTGGACCTGATGGAATGCACCCTCGGGTTCTGAAGGAAGTAGCTGGAGAGATTGCAGAGGCATTAACAATGATCTTTCAAGAATCAATTCATTCTGGCATTGTACAGGATGACTGGAAAATTGCAAATGTTACTCTGCTATTTAAGAAGGGTGGGAGGCAGCAGAAAGGAAACTATAGACCTGTTAGCCTGACATCAGTGGCTGGGAAGTTGTTGGAATCAATTGTTAGGAATGAGATTACGGAGTACATGGAGGTACATGACAAGATAGGCCAAAGCCAGCATGGTTTCCTGAAAGGAAAATCCTGCCTGACAAACCTACTGCAATTCTTTGAAGAAATTACAAGCAGGGTAAACAAAGGAGATGCATTAGATGTGCTGTACTTGGATTTTCAAAAGGCCTTTGACAAAGTGCCATACATGAGGCTGCTTAGCAAGATAAGAGCCCATGGAATTACAGGGAAGTTACTAGCATGGGTGGAGCATTGGCTGATCGGCAGAAAACAGAGAGTGGGAATAAAGGGATCCTATTCTGGCTGGCTGCCGGTTACCAGTGGAGTTCCAGAGGGATCGGTGTTGGGACCGCTGCTTTTTACAATGTATGTCAATGATTTGGACTATGGGATTAATGGATTTGTGGCTAAGTTTGCCAATGATACAAAGATAGGTGGAGAAGTGGGTAGTGTTGAGGAAACAGGGAGCCTGTAGAGAGGCTTAGATAATTTAGGGAATGGGCAAAGAAGTGGCAAATGAAATATAATGCTGGAAAGTGTATGGTCATGCACTGTGGTGGAGGAAATAAATGGGCAGACTACTGTTTAGATGGGGAGAGAATTCAAAATGCAGAGATGCAAAGGGACTTGGGAGTCCTTGTGCAGGATACCCTAAAGGATAACCTCCAGGATGAGTTGGTGGTGAAGAAGGAGAATGCAATGTTGGCATTCATTTCTTGAGGTACAGAATATCAGAGCAGTGATGTGATGTTGAGGCCACACTTGGAGTATTATGTGCAGTTTTGGGCTCCTTATTTTAGAAAGGATATACTGACATTGGAGAGGGTTCAGAGAATGATTCAGGAATGAAAGGGTTACCATATGAGGAACATCTGGCAGCTCTTGGGCTGTATTCCCTGGAGATCAGGAGAATGGACGGGGGCGGGGGGGAGCTCATAGAAACATTCTGAATGATAAAAGGCCTGAACAGATTAGATATGGCAAAGTTATTTCCCATGGTCGGGGAGTCTAGGACAAGAGGGCACGACTTCAGGATTGAAGGACGTCCATTTAGAACAGAGATGTGGAGAAATTACTTTAGTCAGAGGGTGGTAAATCTGTGGAAGTTGTTCCCACGAGCAACTGTGGAGGCCAAGTCATTGGGTGTATTAAGACAGAGATAGATAGGTTCTTGATTAGCCAGGGCATCAAAGGGTATGGGGTGAAAGCAGGGGTGTAGGGATGACTGGAAGAATTGGATCAGCCCATGATGGAATGGCAGAGCAGACTCGATGAGCCAAATGGCCCACTTCTGCTCCTATATCTTATGGTCTTATGGACATTGAACCCTTGGACACTACCTCACTTTTATAATATATATTATGTCTGCTTTTTGCATGATTTTTAATCTATGTATTGCATTGAACCGCTGCTGCTAAGTTAACAAATTTTGCGACACATGCCGGTGATAATAAACCTGATTCTGATTCAATGGATGGGCAAGTGAGTGTAGTTGTCCCCACTTGTTCAAAAGCCTGATTATTGTGGGGTACTAACTGTTTTTGACCCTGGTGGTGTGAGGCCTGAGGCTCTCTTACCTTCTACCTGATGGCAGCAGCAAGAAGAAAGCATGCCCTGCATGCTAGGGATCTCTAATGATGGATGTTGCTTTCCTATGACAGTGTTTTATGTAGATATGCTCAACATTTGGGAGGGCTTTATCCGTGATGTACTGGGCCTAGTCCACAACCCTTTGTAGGATTTTTATTCAAAGGCATTAGTATTTCCATACCAGGCCCTGTGATTCTATGTAAAGGTATCTGAATGACTGAAGAACATAAACTCCAGGGTTTTGGACTGAGAACTGGGAAGTAGGATTAACTGGATGTCAAATTTCGGCTTGACTGGACATGCTAGGCTAAATGGTCTCACCCTGTGCCATAAACCTCCTTGACTCCTTCCTGGCTAAACATGCACTCTGCAGTCCAAATAATTCTAATTCAGTACAGTTCCCGAATCTGTCCCACCACTCTGGTCAACTGCCACATACCTGTTAATGAGAGACGCAAATGGCTGGACCTGGAGAGAAGTGCCCAAGACGATGAGAAGGTCACATTTTGGAAAATCCTAAATGGAAAACAAAATGTATTCATTAAAGGGGAAAGAAACTACAAATCTATAAATTAATCATCAGTTTCTTCATCATTAATTTAAAGAAATGTCTTAAGAAATACAAATTTACTTTCCTGCATTGTGAAATAACACTGGACAACACAGATTTTGCTTCCTGAATACTTTTAGGTGTACGTAATTGATTTTTGATCATGAAAATCACCATGAAATTTCCCTATGATGGACCATTTTTTTTGAAATTGCCTATATTTGTCATTTCAATTCATAACTCAAGTCAGAATAACTGATGCCAAGGTTAAGGAAGGTATTTTTGTGGGTCCACAAATCAAACAGATCATCAATGATAGACAATTCAAAGAACTTCTAGTGGGACTGGAGAAAACTGCATGGAAGGCATTCAAGGCTGTTGGGTGACACAGAGGTTGGGGGTGCTGTGTATAGTGTGGAGGGTTGTCAGAGGTTACAGCGGGACATTGATAGGATGCAAAACTGAGCTGACAAGTGGCAGATGGAGTTCAACCCAGATAAGTGTGAGGTGGTTCATTTTGGTAGGACAAATATTATGGCAGAATATAGCATTGATGGTAAGACTCTTGGCAGTGTGGAGGATCAGAGGGATCTTGAGGTCCGAGTCCATAGGACACTCAAAGCTGCTGCGCAGGTTGACTCTGTGGTTAAGAAGGCATATGGTGCATTGGCCTTCATCAGCCATGGGATTGAGTTTAAGAGCCGAGAGGGAATGTTGCAGCTATATAGGACCCTGGTCAGACCCCACTTGGAGTACTGTGCTCAGTTCTGGTCGCCTCACTACAGGAAGGACATGGAAACCATAGAAAGGGTGCAGAGGAGATTTACAAGGATGTTGCCTGGATTGGGGAGCATGCCTTATAAGAATAGGTTGAGTGAACTCGGTCTTTATTCCTTGGAGCAATGGAGGATGAGAGGTGACCTGATAGAGGTGTATAAGATAATGAGAGGTATTGATCGTGTGGATAGTCAGAGGCTTTTTCCCAGGGCTGAAATGGCTGGCACGAGAGGGCATGGAAGCAGGTAGAGAGAAGTTGTCAGGGGTAAGTTTTTTACGCAGAGAATGGTGAGTGTGTGGAATGGGCTGCCGGTGGCGGTGGTGGAGGCGGAAGTGATAGGGTCTTTTAAGAGACTCCTGGATGGCTACATGGATCTTAGAAAAATAGAGGGCTATGGGTAAAGCCTAGGTAGTTCTAAGGTAGGGACATGTTCAGCACAGCTTTGTGGGCCGGAGGGCCTGTACTGTGCTGTATGTTTTCTATGTTTCTATGTTTCTAAATTTTTTTGGCAACTACAGATCACCAAGCTACGTGCAGCTGGTTGACAACAAGCTTCAAACATACAAAACCATGAAGTGCAATATGTCACTAAAGATTCATTTTCTGTGTTCCCATTTGAACTTCCTCCCTGCAGATCTTGGCGTTGTCAGTGACGAGCATGGGGAAAGGTTTCACCAGGACATTGAGGTCATGGAGAAACGGTATCAGGCAACTGGAATCCATCAATGCTGGCTGATTATTGTTGGACACTTAAGTGAGAAGCCTCAGACACTGAGTACAAATGAAAATCATCAACAAAACATTTTTAGCTGAGTTGAACTATTGCAAAACGTTAGCACCGTTATGCAATTAAATACATTATATTCAATAAATGTTAATTTCATGTTTCTCTAAATTCCTACATGTTTATCTTCAAGTGCTCTATCATAGCCACAAAAAATTTCTGAAGAAGCAACAGTTTTGAAAAAAAATTGTTCTCCAGTATAAATAGTGGTGTGATTGTTTGATTTAGCCTCTACTAGGGATGTATCAGGCCAGACCAATTGAGTGTAGAATTGGCCAATCAAATGTGCCATTTGCCACTGACATTCAAACACAGTACAGATAAAGTGTAATGTGAGTGGTGCTGGCCTCTTTCCCAAGGTGTCAATAAGATCAACTAAGGAGATTTACTAATTCCATTGGCTCAAAATATTTACCACATTTACTCTTCTTCAGTTCCTAGAAAATAACGGGGAGGTTCAGTTGAGGCACTCAAAGATGGAAGGATTTTGATAAATAAGAAGCTGTTTTCATGTCAGATTCTGGTAACTCAAGGATATTGTTTTACTTGTTTACTGGACATGGGCATCGCCAGCAAGATCAGTGATTATTGCCTGCTCCTAACAACTCAGGAAATCAGGTATTTGCTCAGTCATTTCAGAGAATGGCTCGAGTTGTTGTGGGTTGAAGACCAGATAAGTTTGGGCCAGATAAGGGGGTCAGATTTCCATCCTTAAACCATAAAGCATAGGAGCATAATTTGTCCATTCGGCCCATCAAGTCTGCTCCGCTCAACATTGATTAATGGGTACAGCAACAAGCACACTATGCCTCTCTGCCTGGGTAATGAACATAGAACATCGAACGGTACAGCGCAGGAACAGACCCTATGACCCACAGCATTGAATTCTCAATCAAACATCCAACTAAACTAATCCCTTCTGCCCACATCTAGCTCATATACTTCCATTTCCGGCACAATCATGTGCCTATTTAAGGGCCTCTTGAACACACTATTGTATCTGCCCCAGGCAGCGCATTCTAGGCACCCACCACTTTCTGCGTTTAAAAAAAAACTTGCCCTGCGCATCTCCTTTGAACTTACCCCTCACACCTTAAATGCATGTCATCTGGCATTAGATATTTCAATCCCAGGATAAAGATACTGTCCATCTCCTCAATGTATCTCATAATTGATAAACATCTGTCAGATCTCCCCACAGCCTCCGCTGCTCCAATGAAAACGATCAAAGTTTGTCCAACTTCTCCTTGTAGCACACGCTCTCTAATCCAGGCAGCATCCTGGTAAACTTCGTCACAAACTTGACTGAAGCACCAATACAAAGGCTATGTACAGGAAGGTCCAGAGTTGCCTTTACTTCCTGAGGAGACTGAGGTCCTTTGGACTATACAGGCCTCTTCTTCACATGTTCTACCAGTCTGTTGTCACCAGTACAATCTTCTACGCGGTGGAGTACTGGGACAAAGGCATCAACACAGGTGATGCCAACAGGCTCAATAAACTGATTAGAAAGGCTGGCTCTGTTACAGGAGCCAAATTGGACACACTGGAGGCTGTGGTAGAACAAAGGACCCTACAGAAAACCCTGGCAATTCTGGACAATGTTTCTCACCCTCTGCATGCCACCTTGGCTGAACAGAGGAGCACTCTCAGTAATAGACTACGGCAACTGTCTTGCTCCAAAGTGCGCTATAGGAGGTCATTCTTACCCTTGGCCATTAGGCTCGATAATCAGTCAAACTATAGCAGGGAAGTAATGACCCCCTCCTGTTAGACTGTTTTAGGTGACTGATTTTTTATTCATTCTTCTTATTTCTCTTCTCGTATTGTATATCTGTGAACTTGTAATTCTACTGTGACACTGTAATTACTTTTGGGATCAATAAGGTACCTATCTATCTATCTATAAACACTAAAAAATCTGTAGATGCAGGAAATCCAAAGCAACACACACACACAAAATCCAGGAGGAACTCAGCAAGTCAGATAGCATCTCTGGAAATAAATAGATAGTGAACATTTTGGGCTGAGACAACTTCTTTAGGACTGAGAAGGAAGGGGGAAAATGCCAGAATAAAAAGATTGGGGGAAGGGAAAGAGCACCCTTTTGAAAGGCTCGACATTGTTCCTATAACCAGCAAACAGATGTGACCTAACAAGAGTTTTATAAAGCTGTGACATAACCTCCTGACTTTTGAACTCAATTCCTCAACTAATAAAGGCCAGTATGCCATATGCCTTCTTTAATGCCCTGTTAACCTGCGAGAGCTATGTGGGACCAGCTTTTAGGGAGCTATGGACAAGATCTCTCTGCACATCAACTGTCCCTTTACAACTGACCTTCCAAACACTTCACATCTGACCAGATTAAACTCCATTTGCCATTTCCCTGCCTATATCCGCAACTGATCTACTGTATATTCCATTGTATTCTTTGCCGGTCTTCTACGCTATCCATTAACACCATTAACCTTTGTATTGTCTGCAAACTGACAAACCCACTGATCTACATTTTTATCCAGGTCATTCACATGGGGCAGCAGAGTGGCGCACTGGTTAGCACAACACTTTATATAGTACCAGCGACTCGGGTTCAACTCCTGCTGCTGCCTGTAAGGAGTTTGTACGTTCTCCCTGTGACTGCGTGGGTTTCCTCCGGGTGCTCCAGTTTCCTCCCACAGTCCAAAGACGTACCGACTGGTAGGTTAATTGGTCATTGTAAATTGTCCCGTGATTAAGTTAGGGCTAAATTGGGGATGGCTGGGGAACACAGCTCAGAGAGCCAGAAGGGCCTGTTCTGCACTGTTTCTCAATAAATAAATTAATGAAAGGTATTAAGGATTAGCCATCGAACTTAATTGCCCCAACTCGGAGATGACAGTTCTAGGGAGGAGTGAGGAAAGATGGTGCCAGTGGTTTTTGCAGATTCTGGCGACATCTTCCAATTTGTCCACGAAGCTGCTTATTCTTCTCTCATGTCTTCCTTTTCTTTCCAAGGTGGTTGGGGTTCTGTCAGAGTCTGTGATCTACAATTCAAACTATGGTTCCCCGTAATACGTGGCCTAGCGCTTCGTTACTTTCAGAAGCGGCCTGGAAAACAGGCGACTTTGGGGAGCGGCCCATAGACAACCCGATTTCTCGCTGGTTTCGCCGACTGAAGCATCATGGGAGACTGAAACATCGGGACAGTAGGTGCTGTGACTGCTGCTGGAAGAAGGCCCCTGTACTTGAGTAATCTCTCTCCCTCTCTCCCTCTTTCTCGATGGAGGGTGAGGACCTGTCAGTCTTCGAGTCCGGGGGCTTGGAGAAGCGATGGGGAACATCGGAACAGCAAGTTGCTCTTCCCTGCTCCCGTTGTTGCAGGAGAGCGATCTCCCGCTCGCTCGATGGAGAGAGTGAGTTTGTCTGAGATACCAAAGGCCTGGGTTATGGACTGTAGTTTTTGATTAAGGTCTCTTTGGGGGCTTTTGCTAGCATTTTTGGGGGGGGGGCAGTCTGTGTTTCTGCTGGCACAAGTTGGGGGGGGAGGGGAGGGGAGGGGAGGCTTTGGGGGTCTGATGCTCTGACATTCATTCTTTGAGGGTTCTTGTTTCATGGATGTCTGTGAAGAGTATGAATTTCAGGTTGTATACTGTATACATTCACGAATATTAAATTGAACCGTTTGAACCAAACAAGTGATAATAACTGAGTTGTACTCACAGAATCCATAGTGGCAAAGAATCGATGGGGGAGACTTTCACCGAAGAACACAATGTCTAAGGAAGGAAATGGGGATTAAATGTGGCACACACTACTCACAGCTTATAAAGTCACAGCTTTGCTCAAACAGCAGGGCAGGACAATAATCTCTTGACCACCAGGAAGTGTGGTGGAGGACCGTGGAAGGAAGAACATGCAGCAGGCACCATTCCGCTCAGAAGATGGGACACATTCCAGCCTGCAAATGTTTTCTTTTGACTTTCCTTTTTCAACGAGTGCTCCCACTCTCCCAGCCTAAATGAGCTGGTAACATTAAAGAACCGTCCGTCTTCTCCTGAATACACCTCAGTGAGTATAGAAAGGAGGAGGATATAGGATAGGCAAAGGAAGAGCGGAAGAGTACCAGGTGTTGTGTTCAATATTGAGGGAGAGTGCAGAGAGACACCCAGAGATCAGCATGCAGGCTACTCAACTCAACTTCAGTGATACCTTGCTTGTACAATACATGAACTCCTCCCATGTGGGAGTGACAAACTGAGTGGCACAGGATAGGATTAACCCATTAACTACCACAACCTCTCCCCTTCTTGATAAAAAAACAACTAGCTCTGTACTTTTTGTCTATAGAACTGTGATGAAATTATACTCACTGAAATTGAGTGATTCAGTCACTTTACCCATAGCACACAACTTGTGGTGGTGGCATCTGTCAGTCTCGCGAGACCATGGATCTGCGCCTGGGAAGTCTTGCTTCAGTCTGTGTTGGTAGAGCAGCATCTGTTGTGGCTGTAGAGGCGCAGGCTTCATAACCGGTAGACTGCTGCTTTCCATGTTGTGCCGTCGCGGTGACGTGACGCTGGAGTGTCTTCTCCAGGGCACAGGCCTGGGCAAGGTTGTATGGAAGACCGGCAGTTGCCCATGCAGCAAGTCTCCCCTCTCCACGACACCGATGTTGTCCAAGGGAAGGGTAAGGGCCGATACAGCTTGGCACCAGTGCCGTCGCAGGAGTTTCGAGAACGAGGTTGAAGGCAACGTCGGGCTGCCTTAGGGACTCCAGCTCCGGATTTGTCCTCAGGGTTTACTCCCGAAGCCTTTCCCATGAGTGGGTGTGGCCACAAGGCAGCGGAGGTTTGAAATCAGAGTTTTCCCTCTCTTAGATGGACTGCCTTCCCAGGCTGACGAGCTCCATCTAACCAAAGCACTGGTTTTAAGGCACCAGGACCTGCCTTCGCCCCTTCTCCTGTCAGTAGAAACAGTTCCACCAGGCTTAGAGGCTAAGTCACACGAGAAGGCCAGGAGTTGGAGTTGGTTGTCAGAGGCAATTTGAGGCGCATGCCGTGAGGAGCACTTTTAGGTAGTGGGAGCTTGTCCCCACTACAACTCCTTGGCTTGACAACCTTATACGTTTTATGTAAACATAAAAAGGAGTTGGCAACATTATAACTGTCTGTCTCTTTGTTTTCAAGTCTCTCCCTCTCTTTGTATGAATAAAGAATTGCCAACATTATAACTGTCTTCCTCTTCGTTTTCAAGTCTCTCCCTCTCTTTGTATGAATAAAGAATTGCCAACATTATAACTGTCTTCCTCTTCGTTTTCAAGTCTCTCCCTCTCTTTGTATGAATAAAGAATTGCCAACATTATAACTGTCTTTCACTGTGGGTCTCTCTCTCTTTCTGTTTCCTCCTCTATTTCACCAATTCACAGGATCTTCAGTGAACTTTATTGATAACCTTGTTTGTACAGGACATGAACTCCTCCCAAGTGGGAGCGGCTAACTGAGTAGCATGGGATTAACCCATTAACTACCACAACACCAGGCAGGCAGTCTTAAAGTGGAAAGATGATACGGGCACAGCAGACAGTACTATTGCCAATCATGTGGCAGCAACTCAGTGCATAAAAGCATGCAGACATGGTCAAGAGGTTCAGATGTTGTTCAGACTGAACATCAGAATGGGGAAGAAATGTGATCTAAGTGACTTCGACCATGCAATGATTGTTAGTGCCAGGTGGGGTTGGTTTCTGAGTCTCAGAAACTGCTTACAAACACAATGTTCTCTAGAGTTTACAGAGAATGGTGTGAAAAACAAAAAAAAAATCCAGTGAGCGGCAGTTGTGTGGGTGAAAATGCCCTATTAATGACAGAGGTTACATGAGAATGGCCAAACTGGTTCAAGCTGGCAGCTAACTCAAATAACCACACGTTACAATTTGAGAAACAACACATTGAACCTTGAAGTAAATGGGCTACAGCAGCAGAAGGCTACAAATATGCACTCAGTGGCCACTTTATTAGGTACAGGAGGTACCCAATATGTGGCCACTGAGTATATTGCCCCAAGTGGACTTGAGGAGGACTGTATGGGATTCTTGGGGATCTGGAGTAGGAGTTCCCAACCTTTGTATGCCATGGACCTCTACCATCAACTGAGGGGTCAGTGTACTAGGTTGGGAAACTCTGATCTAGAGAGAAGAACTTCCTCCTCAGCACCTTAAATGGGTGGCCCTTATATGTTCTCTGCCCTCAGCTGAAACATCTTCCCAGTATCTAAGTGTGAATTAAAGGTGGTATGGAAGTCTGGTATTCTCTCCCCAAAGAAACTGAGGGATGAATGGTAATATCAAAATTCTATTTATTTATTTATTGCGATGCAGATGAAACAGGCCCTTCTGGCCCTTCGAGCCACGCCGCCCAGCAATCCCCCAACTTACCCCGAGCCTAATCATGGGACAATTTACAATGTCCAATTAACCTACCAACCAGTACGTCTTTGGACTGTGAGAGGTAACCGGAGCACCCGGAGGAAACAGGGAGAATGGGGTTGAGAGGGATAATAAATCAGCCATGATGGTGGGGCAGACTCAATGGGTTGGTGTTACGATTTTTGGCTCAAGCAAGTGGAGTTAGTGCACAGACTGTCCACATTTCCAACAGAATTTCAGAGCAGGCGGGAGAGGTTGAATGGTCTCATGTTCTCACACCCATGGAGGAGGTCACAAACCCTGCTGAGGTACCAGCCCCAGATCTGCTCTTCCACTTACCAGGTTTCACTACGGAGTCACACTCCTCACACTTCGGGGAGGGCTTTGTAAAGATCTGTGCTATATGAGGAAGGAAAAGGAAAGGGAAATTAGCAAACGCAGAGCTGGAATTCAACATTCCAATGCACTGTGCTGTTGCAAGGTGTTGCTGCCTATCAAAAGTGCCCCATTCACATTATAACCGGTTCCTAGTGGAATCCGGTTAAACAGACTAACTGCACCTCTCTCTCAGCCTGTTGATCCCCTCTCCTGACAGCTTCTCCTGCTGGATTAGAGTGTTGGTTATCTCATAATTTTATAATTTATCATCATCATTTTATAATCATAATCTCACTACACTGGACACAAAGATTTTTTTGGCATATCGTATGGATTTTCGGCTGCTAATCATGAAAATCACCATGAAATTTCCTTATCAAGCACCATTTTTAAAAAAATCACCTATATTTGTTATTTCAATTCATAACTCAAGTCAGAATAACTGATAGCAAGATTAAGGGGGCATTTTTGTTGGTCCACAAATCAAACAGGTCATCAATGACAGGCAATTCGAAGAACTTCTAGTGGGACCGGAGAAAATCACATAGAAGGCATTCAAGGATTTTGTTGAAAATTTTTTTGGCAACTAAAGAACATCAAACTATGTGCAGCTGGTTGACAACATGCTTCAAGCATACAAAACCATGAAACACAACATGTCACTAAGGATTCATTTTCTGCATTCCCACTTAGACTTTTCCCTACAAATCTTGGTGCTGTTAGTGACGAGCATGGTGAAAGACTTCACCAGGACATTGTGGTCATGGAGAAACAGTATCAGGGCAACTGGAATCCATCAATGCTGGCTGGTTATTGTTGGACACTTAAGCAAGAAGCCTCAGACACTGAGGACAAATAAAAATCATCAACAAAACATTTTTAGCTTAGTTGAACTATTGCAAAGCATCAGCACTGTTATGCAATTAAACACATTATATTTAATAGAAGTTAATTTCTTGTTTCAACAAATTCCTATGTACAAGTAGTCTGAAATGATATTGTGTTCACCTTCAAGTGGTCTATCATAAACAAAGAAAAAAATTGAGCAAGCAACACTTTTGAAAAAGTTTGTTATCCAATGTTATTTTTAAGTTTTCTGACTTGTTTTTAAAGCTCTCAATGGCCTGGGACCGGAGTACATCACTGAATCATTTTCATTTTATAATCTGCTCGAGCTCTCAGCTCTTCTTCTGCTGGCTTCTTAAATTTAAACACTCTCCCTCAAAAGATAATTGGCATGGCAGGTCAGCTTCTCTCCTAAGCTGTGGGATTCAATACCTAAAACTGTAAGGCAGGGGTTCCTAACCTGGGGTCTATGGACACCTTGCTTAATGGTATTGGTGCATTAAGAAGGTTGGGAGCCCCTGCTATAAGGGATGCGGTCTCAGCTGACACCTTTAAACACCAGCTCAAAATCTATTGATTTAACCTTGCTTTTAACTAACATGGTTTTTTTATTTTCACGTTTGTACTTTATCCCATTGTAAAGAACATTGAACTACATTATCTGGATGAAATGTCTTCTGTAAATAAAGCTATTATCATTACTTTCCTATTTATTTAAAGATACAGTGTGGAACATGCCTATTTGCACCTCCCAGCAACCCACCTATTTAACACTAGACTTATCACAGAAAAGTTCCTTCTTCTTCTTCTCGGGCCCTTAGTGGCACATAGGCCATTGAAGACCTCCTGTCTCCATTGTTCAAAGTCAAAGGTATGGTTGGAATTCATCAATGTTTCTGTAATCTGTAATCCATTGTTTCCACTGTACAGGGGATTGGGCTGTACAGCTTCACAAAATGAAGAAATACTCAAATGGTAAAATAGTACAACCATGGCTGACAAGGGAAGTCAAAGCTATCGTAAAAGCAAAAACTAGGGGGAAGATAGAGGATTGGGAAGTTTGTAAAAACCTACAGAGAGCAATTCAAAAACTCATTAGAAGGGAAAAGAGGAAATATGAAAGCAAGCGAGCATATAATATCAAAACGGATAGTAAAAGTTTTTTCAAGTATGTTAAAAATAAAAGAGAAATGAGAGTGGATATAGGACCGCTGGAAAATGAGGCAGGAGAAATAATAACAGGGGACAAGGAGATGGCTGATGAACTAAATGAGTATTTTACATCAGTCTTCACTGTGGAAGACACTCACAGTATGCCTGATGTTGTGTGTGAAGGAAGAGAAGTGGGTGCAGTTACTGTTACAAGACAGAAGGTGCTCAAAAAGCTGAAAGACCTAAAGGTACATAAGTCACGCGAACCAGATGAACTGCATCCTAGGGTTCTGAAAGAGGTAGCTTTAGAGATTGTGGAGATTAAGAAAGAAGAAGTGTTGGATCTTCTTAAAAACATCAAGATTGAAAAGTTCCCAGGGCCAGATGTGATATACCCCAGGTTGCTGTGGGAAGTGAGAGAAGAGATCGCTGGAGCAGTAGCTACGATCTTTGAATCCTCTTTGGCTGCAGGGGAGGTGTTGGAGGATTGGAGAATGGTAAATGTAGTTCCTTTGTTTAAAAAAGTTAATAGGGAGAATCCTGGGAACCATAAACCAGTGAGTCTTACATCAGTGGTCTGCAAACTATTGGAAAGGATTCTTAAGGATAGGATCTATGAGCATTTGGAGAAGTACAGTCTACTCAAGGATAGTCAACATGGCTTTGTGAAGGGAAGGTCGTGTCTCACGAGCCAAATTGAGTTTTTTGAAGAGGTAACAAAAGAAATTCATGAGGGTAGGGCAGTAGATGTGGTCTACATGGATTTTAGCAAGGCATTTGACAAGGTCCCCCATGAGAGACTCATCCAGAAAGTCATGAGGCATGACTTGGCTGTTTGGATAAAAAAATTGACTTACAGGAAGAAAGCAGAGGGTAGTAGTGGAAGGAAAGTATTCTGCCTGGAGGTCGGTGACTAGTGGAGTGCCGCAAGGATCTGTCCTGGGACCCCTGCTCTTTGCGATTTTTATAAATGACCTGGATGAAGAGGCAGAAGGATGGGTGAGTAAGTTTGCGGATGACACGAAGATTGGAGGAGTTGTGGATGGCGCTGTAGGCTGTCGAAGGTTACAAGAGGATATAGACAGGATGCAGAGTTGGGCAGAAAAGTGGTAGATGGAGTTCAATATGGATAAGTGTGAGGTGATGCATTTTGGAAGGACAAACCAGAAGGCTGAGTACAGGGTTAATGGTCGGTTACTTAAGAGCGTGGATGAACAGAGGGACCTTGGGGTTCAAATCCATACATTCCCTCAAGGTCGCTGCACAGGTTGATAGGATAGTTAAGAAGGCCTATAGGATGCTAGGCTTCCTTAATAGGGGGATTGAGTTCAAGAGTAGAGAGGTCATGTTGCAACTCTACAAATCTCTGGTGAGACCACACTTAGAGTATTGTGTTCAGTTCTGGTCACCTCATTATAGGAAGGATGTGGAAGCTATGGAGAGGGTGCAGAGGAGATTTACCAGGATGTTGCCTGGATTGGAAAACAAGTCTTATGAGACAAGGTTGGCAGAGCTGGGACTTTTCTCTTTGGAGCATAGAAGGATGAGAGGGGACTTGATAGAGGTCTACAAGATTATGAGAGGTATAGATAGGGTGGATAGCCAGTACTTGTTTCCCAGGGCACGAATAGCAAACACCAGACGGCATATGTATAAAGTTAGGGAGGGAAGTTTAGGGGAGACATCGGGGTAAGTTTTTTTACACAGAGGTTTCTGGGTGCCCGGAATGACTTGCCAGGGACAGTGGTGGAGGCTAAAACATTAGGGTTATTTAAGAGCCCCTTGGACAAGCACATGGATGAAAGAAACATAGAGGGTTACGGGGTAGCGGGGTTACGGTTTAGTACTTTATGTTTCCCCTTGCATGAAAAACTGCAATCCTTCTTACAGGTGGCAGAAGGCTCAACTCCCATTCCAGTGAATTGAATACACAATCCAGATTGACACTACAACATACATGTGAGGAACATGACACTGCTGGAGGCTTGTGCAAGCAGTGGCTAACTGAGGCGTTGTAAGCCTCTCCGAGGTGGATACAGGCAAGGCCAGCAACAGGGCACAGGAGAAGTTGTACAGGCCAATCCCTTATACAGTGGATATAATGGATTACAGAAACATTGATCAACTCCAACCACACCATCGACTTTGGACGGGAAGAAGAAGAGGTATTGTCAAAATGATGGATTTCCATCCTGGCACACGAGCTGGGCAGGGAACGCATCGTGCGTACTTACTTTTCATCCAGTCCAAGTTATACTGCTTCCTGCACGCACTGTTGGTACAGTGGGAGGTGAAGAATGTCCCGTGCGCCTCTATCAGGTCCTCTTCTTTCAACCCAACTACTCTCTCAAGAGTGTCAATGTTCTAGTGTAGAGAAGGAAAGAACTTCAGGAACAGAGGGTCAGTTTCCAAGTCCCCGAGCGTTTCTTGTCATCAACCTCTGAGAAAGATTGTCTGCATTTGCAGTTCAGCGTTCACTACAACCCTGAAAAGCAAGCTGGGTGATATAGTGGGACTGTTAGAGCAGATTCTGGAATTAGGGTATGTAGCAAATATTAATTTCACTAGCAATCAATCTTCAGATTTGAATGTGGAATTTAAAACACAGCTCAGAAGAATGGGCTTCCTAGAGCTGCCAGTGGGGTTCAATCACAAACAAATACTCCACTTGGACCTCAAATGCAGGAATGCAGACTAGAGTCAGTGGGTATTAACATTCATTTTGGGTGTCTGGAGCCAAAGAAGGAGGTGTTGAAGTCTATACATAATTCAAAGGAAGCATTGTAGATACATTGCAAACATGGAATTGTCCTGCTGCAACCTTTAATGTCAAGTAATATTGGACGGAGAAGCCTCTTCCTCCAAGAGTCAACAAAAACAAGAGAAAATCTGCAGATGCTGGAAATCTAAGCAACACTCACAAAATGCTGGAGGAACTCAGCAGGTCAGGCAGCATCTATGGAAAAGAGTACAGTTGAAGTTTTGGGCTGAAAAAGGGCCTCGGCCTGAAACGTCGACTGTACTCTTTTCCATAGATGCTGCCTGACCTGTTGAGTTCCTCCAGCATTTTGTGTGTGTTCCTCCAGGAGTATCTCATTTTGTTGAATAAAACGCTTCTGGGTCTCTCCCGTGACCTTCTTCACATTACAACACTACCACCTCACTGCTCCAGTGACCTGGGTTCAGTTCTGACCTCAAGTTCTGTCAGTGTGGGGTCTGCACATTCTCCCAGTGACTGCATTGGTCCCCACCACACGCCAAAGACAGAAGAGGCAAAGGGTTAATTGGCTGCTCCCAGTAAATTAATGTCTAGACTTTAATATTCCTATCCTTTGTTTTCAAACTCTGCCATGCCACATCCTTTCTGAACTCTGAATAGGTAAATTAGTTTATTATTGTTAAGTGTCACTAAGATTGTGAAACGTGTCGCTATAGAACTGACTGTGGACTTCAGAAGGTGTAAGATGAGAGAACTTGAACCAGTCCCCATGCAGGGATCAGAAGTGGGAAGAGTGAGCAATGCCTAGATCCTGGGTGTCAATATCTCTGAGGACCAGACCTGGTCCCAACGTATCAATGCAGCTGCAAAGAAGGCACGGCAGCGGCAATATGTCATCAGGAGTTTGGGGAGATTTGGTATTGTCACCAACAGCACTCGCATATTTCTACAGCTGCACTGTGGATAGTATTCTAACTGGCTGCATCAGTGCCTGATATGGGGGTGGGTCTACTGCACAGGATCGCAGTAAGCTGCAGAGAGTTGTAAACTTCATCTGCTCCATCATGGATACTAGCCTTCGTAATAACCAGGACATCTTCCAGGAGCGACGGTTCAGAAAGGCGGCAACCATCATTACGGACCCCCACCACCCAGGACATGCCCTCTTCTCATTGCTACCATCAGGGAGAAAGTACAGGAGCCTGAAGGTACACACTCAGCGATTCAGGATCAGCTTCTTCCCCTCTGCCTTCTGATTTCTGAATGGACATTGAACCCGTGAACACTACCTCACTACTTTTTTATTTCTATTTTTTGCATTACTTGTTTAATTTAACCATTTTATACACACTTACTGTAACTCACAGTTTTTTTCACTGTTGTTATGTATTGCAATGTACTGCTGCCGCAAAGACAAGTTTCATGTAATATGCCGGTGGTATGAAACCTGGTTCTGATTGTGATTCTGACTAACTATAATGTTGCCAGGACTTGAGGGACTGAGTTATAGGGGGAGGTTGGACAGGCTAGAACCTTATCCCTTACAGCAGCAGTCTCTAATCTGCCGAATAGTATTGGTCCATGACATAAAAAAAGGCTGTGAGCCCCTGCCTCAGAGTGCAGGATACCGAAAGGTGATAACAAGGGGCATAAATGGGTTAAATGCATTCAGCCTTTTATTCAAGAGCTGGGTACTAGAGGGCATAGATTAAGGGGAGAGGAACTCGGGGGGGGGGCAGCTTTTTTTATTTACATAAGGGTGGTATCTATATGGAACGTTCTGCCAGAGGAAATGGTTGAGGCAGATACAATAACCACTTTCAGAATGTGGAACATAGGAACACAGAAAACCTACAGCACAATTCAGGCCCTTCAGCCCACAACGCTGTGCCGAACATGTACTTACTTTAGAAATTACCTAGGGTTACCCATAGCCCTCTATTTTTCTAAACTACATGTACCTACCCAGGAGTCTCTTAAAAGACCCTATTGTATCCGCCTCCACCACCAGCAGCCCATTCCACGCACTCACCACTCTCTGCATAAAAACTTACCCCTGACATCTCCTCTGTACCTACTTCCAAGCACCTTAAAACTGTGCCCTCTCATGTTAGCCACTTCAGCCCTGGGAAAAAGCCTCTGACTATCCACACGATCAATGCCTCTCATCATCTTATACACCTCAATCAGGTCACCTCTCATCCTCCGTCGCTCCAAGGAGAAAAGGTCGAGTTCACTCAACCTATTCTCATAAGGCATGCCCCCCAATCCAGGCAACATCCTTGTAAGTCCCCTCTGCACCCTTTCTATAGTTTCCACATCCTTCCTGTAGTGAGGTGACCAGAACTGCGCACAGTACTCCAAATGGGGTCTGACCAGAGTCCTATATCACTGTAACATTACCTCTCGGCTGTTAAAACTCAATCCCATGATTGAAGGCCAATGCACCGTATGCATTCTTAACCACAGAGTCAACCTGCGCAGCAGCTTTGAGTGTCCAATGGACTCAGACCCCAAGATCCCTCTGATCCTCCACACTGCCAAAAGTCTTACCATTAAAAGACAATTGGACAGGTACATGGATGGGAAACATTTAGAACAGGGGTTCCCAACCTGGCACCCACAGACCTCTCTCTGGTTTAGAAGGTCACAAGCCAAACAAAGGCAATGAGACTAGCTTGGATGGGGGATCTTGATCAACATGGACCAGATGGGCTGTGTTGTGTGACTCTGTTCAGAGGTACGGTGATAAATATTGTTTTGTATACCTCTCTCAGAACTCTGAATATCTCAAAATCTCAATTCTAGACATTCCTCACATTATTCATTCCAGCACTGGTGGTCGTGCCTTCAGCTGCCAAGGTCTTGGAGATCTGGAATTTCTTCCCTAAACCTTTCAGCCTCTCTCTCATCTTCTCGAACCTTAAAGTCTCCCAGTTTGTAAAAATTATTTGCCAACAGATCACTTGCAATACCAGAGTAAACAACACACTAGACCATTGTTACACCAGCATCAAGAATGCCTACTGTGTTATTCCACGCCCTCACTTCGGGAAGTCTGATCGCCTGGCTGTACTTCTACTCCCTGAGTATAGGCAGAGACTGAAGACTGCGGTACCAGTAGTGAGGACCAAGAAGGTATGGACAAGGCAAGCACAGGAGTGCCTACAGGACTGCTTTGAATCAGTGGACTGGACTGTATTAAGGGATTCATCTTCGAATCTGTATGAGTATGCTGCATTTGTTACTGACTTCATTAAAACCTGTGTGGATGAGTGTGTACCTACAAAGACTTACTGTACATTCCCAAACCAAAAGCCATGGATGAACCAGGAGGTACGTCATCTGCTGAAGGCTAGATCTGTGGCATTCACATCTGGCGATCCAAGTCTGTACCAGAAAACCAGGTATGACTTGCGGATGGCTATTTCAAGGGCGAAGGGACAATTTCAAACGAGGGGAGGTGATATCAGATGTATGGTAACTCTGGCAGGGTTTGCAAGACATTACTTCCTACAAAGCAAAACCCAATAGTATGAATGGCAGCGATGCTTCACTACCAGATGAACTCAACGCCTTCTATGCCCGCTTTGAAAGGGAGAATATAACTACAACTCCCTGCTGCATCCGGTGACCCTGTGATCTCTGTCCCGGAGGCCAATGTTAGGCTATCTCTAAAAAGGGTGAACTTTCGCAAGGCAGAAAGCCCTGGTGGAGTACCTGGTAAGGCTTGTGTCAACCAGCTGGCGGGTGTATTCAAAGACATTTTCAACCTCTCACTGCTATGGGCAGAAGTTCCCACTTGCTTCAAAAAGTCAACAATTATACCAGTGCCTAAGAAGAATAATGTGAGCTGCCTTAATGGCTATTTCCCAGTAGCACTCACATCGACAGTGGTGAAATGCTTTGAGAAGTTGGTCTTGACTAGACTGAACTTCAACCTCAGAAAGGACCTGGACCCATTGCAATTTGCCTATCGCCACAATAGGTCAACGGCAGACAATCTCAGTGGCTCTCCACACGGCTTTAGAGCGCCTGGACAATACAAACACCTATGTCAGGATGCTGTTCATCGACTATAGTTCAACATTTAACACCTTCGTTCCCACAGTCCTGATTGAGAAGTTACAGAACTTGGGCCTTTGTACCTCCCTCTGAAATTGGATCCTTGACTTCCTAACTGGAAGACCACAATCTATGCGAATTGGTGATAATATCTCCTCCTCGCTGATGATCAACACTGGCGCACCTCAGGGGTGTGTGCTTAGCCCACTGCTCTACTCTCTATATACACATGACTGTGTGGCTAGGCATAGCTCAAACACCATCTACAAATTTGCTGATTTGTTGATAGAATCTCAGGTGGCGACGAGAGGGCGTACAGGAGTGAGGTATGCCAAGTAGTGGAGTGGTGTTGCAGCAACAACCTGGCACTCAGCGTCAGTAAGAGGAAAGAGCTGATTGTGGACTTCGGGAAGGGTAAGACGAAGGAACACATACCAATCCTCATAGAGGGATCAGAGATGGCGAGAATGAGCAGTTTCAAGTTCCTGGGTATCAAGATCTCTGAGGACCTAACCTGGTCCCAACATATTGATGAAACTATAAAGAAGGCAAGACAGCGGCAATACTTCATTAGGAGTTTGAAAAGATTTGGCATGTCAACAAATACATTCAAAAACTTCTATAGATGTACCGAGGAGAGCATTCTGACAGGCTGCATCACTGTCTGGTTTGGGGCAGAGGGGGGGTTGCTACTGCACAGGACCAAAAGAAGCTGCAGAGGGTTGTAAATGTGACCAGCTCCATCTCGGGAACTAGCCTACAAAGTACTCAGAACATCTTCAGGGAGTGGTGTCTCAGAAATACAGCATCCATTATTAAAGACCCCCAGCACCCAGGACATGCCCTCTTCTCATTGCTACAATCAGAGAGGAGGTACAGAAGCCTGAAGGCACACACTCAGTGATTCAGGAACAGCTTCTTCCCCTCTGCCATCCGATTCCTAAATGGACATTGAACTCATGAACACTACCTCACTTTTTTAATATACATGATTTTTTTGGCACAATTTTTAATCTATTCAATATGTGTATTCTGTAATTGATTTACTTATTTATTTTCTACTTTTTTTCTTTTATATTATGTACTGCATTGAACCGCTGCTGCTAAGTTAACACATTTCACAACACGTACCGGTGATAATAAACCGGTCTCTTGTCCCTCTTCCTTCCCTTTCTCCCATGGTCCCCTCTCCTCTCCTATCAGGTTCCATCTTCTTCAACCCTTTATTATTTAGTTCTTTCTTTATTGAGATACAACACTTAATGCCCCAGTTTCACAGGACAATTACAATGACCATTAGCCCACCAACCTGTATGTTTTCGGACAGTGGAAGTGGAAACCAATGTGGTCATGGGGAGAATGTACAAACTCCTTACAGGCAGCAGTGAGGATTGAACCTGTGTCGCCTGTACTGTAATGTGTTGATATAACTCCTGCCCTACTGTTCCGCCCCATCTCTTCCAACTACCCCCTCCCAGCTTCTTACTGCATTCCTATCCCCACCCATCCATCTTCCCCCCTCACCTGGTCTCACCCAAAAGCTGCCTTCCCCTCTCCCTACCTTCTTATTCTGGCTGTTTCCCCCTGCTTTTCCTGTCTTGATGAAGGGTCTCGACCCAAAACATCGACTGTTTATTCATTTCCATAGATGTTGCCTGACCTGCCGAGCTCCCCCAGCATTTTGTGTATGTGCTCAAGATTTCCAGCACCTGCAGAATCACTTGGGATGAAACGTCTCTCAAACACTGTTACAGCTGCTACCTTAACAGTGTGGTGCAGTTCATTTTTCTACTCATCATTTAGGTTACAAAAGAAATTGCTGGGGATATTTTTTGTAACTGTGCAGAATCTTTGCTTTACTCCCTGGAGATATGGAGTGTGAATGTGAATAATGCACTAGGCAACATAGTGGTTGGTGTCAAGAGACCAGTCGGGCTTTACCGGTGCCATGGTAGTGTAGTGGTCATCACGACGTTTTACAGTACAGGCGACCCAGGTACATTTCCCGCTGCTGGGTGTAAGGAGCTTTACTTTCTTGCCATGATTACGTGGGTATCCTCCAGGATCCCTCTCACAGTAGGATAATTGTTCATTGTAAATTGTCCCATGATTAGGCGAGGGTTCAATTGGGGGATTGTTAAGGGCCAGAAGAGCCAACTCTGTGCTGTCCCTCAATACAGAAAATACAAATTACCATCTTCTGGGCAGTGTCCACTCCCCCCAACAGCCATTATCAATACCCTTCAGAGATTGTCTTGCCTGGTTGTCAGTGGTCGCATAACCAGGACTTGTGATCTACACCAGCTGCTCACATGACCATCCACCACCTGCTCCCATGGCTTCATGTCATCGTGATCAGGTGAGGGGCGTTGGGGGGTGGAGCTAAGCAACTGCTAAAGCTGGCCCAGGGGTGACCTGCAGGCTAGCGGAGGTAAGGAGCAACGATGGTACAGATGTCCCTCCACCCTGCCAGCCAACTTGTTTATATGCCACTTCTGTACCTATTACACTTGCTTTATTTTAAAATATCTCATTTTGATTTCTTCCATTTCACCTCTTCAAATATCAGTACCTTTCATGAGGAAATGGAAAGAAGTAAAAGACCAACAATGACATGTGTGGAAGAGGAGATGTCAGTGTTGGGGACATGTCGGTGTCGGAGAGGGACGTGTCGGTGTCGGAGAGGGACACGTCGGTGTCGGAGAGGAGACGTCGGTGTCGGTGAGGACGGTGTCGGTGTCGGAGAGGGACGTGTCGGTGTCGGAGAGGGGATGTCGGTGTCGGAGAGGGGATGTCGGTGTCGGAGAGGGGATACCAGCGTTGGCTGGAGATATCTGTGTGGGACAGGGGATGCGGGTGTTGGAGAGGAGATGTCAGTGTTGGAGAAGGGAAGTGTATCTCAGAGTAGTTTATGGTGATATTTGCATTTTGATAAATTTATTTTGAATTTTGAACTTTGAACCTTGACTCCCAACTCCCTTGGTAGCTCCCATTTCTGAATGTATTCCATATTTAGAAAATAGCATGCACTATATAAATAGTAACGGGGAGCTTACCTGTGTGTAACAGCGTAGCAGCAGTCCCTTGTCTCGTAGCATCCGTATAAAGTAATGGGAGAGTGTGGGCTGTAAGGGACACACATTCATCATTAAAGGGACTGGAATGTGAAGAAGATGCTTGAAGTTCACATCCAAAGTCCCTAACAAATCTCAAAGGCACTTGGCACTTCTCTTGCACCTCACTACCTCAAAATACTGTCATAGGACAGCAACGTCCGTCATCAGAGATCCTCACCACCCAGGCCATGCTCTCTTCTCACTGCTACCATCAGGCAGAAGGTAGAGGAGCCTCAGGACTTGCCCCATGTTCAGCTTCAAGAACAGTTACTGCTCCTCAACCATCAGGCTCTGGAGCAAAAGAGGATAACTACACTCACTTCTCCATCCATTGGGATGTTCCCAGAACTAATGATCTCACTTTAAGGACTCCTTATCTCATTATCTCATGTTTTCGTTATTTATTGCTATTTATTGATATTTGCATTAGCACAGTTTGTTGTCTTCTGCACTCTGGTTGATCTTTCATTGATCCTGTTATAGTTACTGTTCTATAGATTTGTTGAGTATACCCACAGGAAATTGAATCTCAGGGTTGTATACGGTGACATATATATGTACACTCATAATAACATTTACTTTGAACTTTTTATACTATTTATTTATATTTGTAATTTATTTTAATTTAATGTCTTTGCACCACTCTGTTGCCCCAAACTACCAATGCCAGTGTCAGTGATAATTATCGTGATTCTGATCTTTTCTGGACCGAGATGCTATAAGCACTTTATGACCAATGAAGGTCTGGTTTAGCACAGGAGCAGGCCTTCAGCCCGCCCAACTCCCTTCCCCCTGCTCCTGTGTCACATTACACCAAACCAATCTGCCCGTACATAATCCACATCCCTCTATTCCCTGTCTGATTAAATGCCTGTTAATGGCAGTCAAGGTACATTTAAACAGCCTCAGGAGCAGACAGGAATGCCGGCATGACAGTAGAATGCATAGTTGTCGGTACTGGAAGCATGCTGAGACTTGCAGGCTGCCCCCAGCACTTCCTCGGACTGTGCTGGCTATTGACACAAATGGTGCATTTCATGGTATGCTTCAAATAAAACCACCACCACCCTGGCAGCAGATTCCAGGTATCCAGTATTCTCTGTGTAAAGGACTTGCCTGGCATAGCTCCTTTCAACTTTGTACTTCACACCTTAAAGCTATGGCCTCTAGTATTAGGCATTTCTACACCGGAAAATTCTATCAACCCTATCTATCCCTCTCACGTCTTCCTCCAGTTTCTGGTGCTCTGGAGAAAATGATCCAAGTTTGTCCAGTGATTCAGGAACAGCTCCTTCCTCTCCTTGGCCACTACCTCATATTATTCCTTTTTAAAATTTTTATATTTCCCTCCCTCCTTTCCTCCTCTCTCTATTTACTTATTTACAGTCATTTTATGTCTTTGCACTACGTTGGTGCTTCAATATAACAAAGTTCACATCATATACTGTAAGACAAGGGTGTTGGGGTGGAGATACGTCTCTACCAGAGGAGGTATAAGGAGCTCTTCTCTCCACTAGCCTGCAGGTCACCCTTGGGCAAGGTGTAGCACCTGCTTAGGCCCCTCCCCCCACCCACCCCGATCAGGGTCACGTGAAGCCATGGGAGCAGATGGTGGATGGTCGTATGAGCAGCTGGTACATATGACAAGTCCTGGTTATGTGACCATGGACGCCAGGCAGACAACCTCTGAAGAGTATTGATAATGCCTGGGGTGGGGAGGGTCACCCGTCTTGTAAAGACACTGCCCAGAAGAAGGCAATGGCAAACCACTTCTGTAGGAAAATTTGCCAAGAACAATCACGGTCATGGATAAGGCCATGATCGCCCATGTCATGCAACATGGCACATAACGATGATGTCATACAACACCGCACATAATGATGATGTCATACAACACAGCACATAACAATGATGATGAGTGTGTGAGTGAGGAGTGCAATATGGGGGTTAGTTGATGGGAACAACAAAGACTGACATAGAAACATAAAAAATAGGTGCAGGAGTAGGTCATTCGGCCCTTCGAGCCTGCACCGCCATTTATTATGATCATGGCTGATCATCCAACTCAGAACCCCGCCCCAGCCTTCCCTCCATACCCCCTGACCCCCGTAGCCACAAGGGCAATATCTAACTCCCTCTTAAATATAGCCAATGACCTGAGATCCTGGGAGGTGAAAGGGGGGGAAGAAATGAAAGGCTAGGGAAGAAGGGATTTTGCTCCTTAGTATTTTGCATGTGGTGCTCACACTCTTGAATGTTCCTCTGCCCAAGCAGGGATGATGGTTTAAGAAGAAGAAGAGTGCAGATGAACCAATGTTTTATACAACTCCTTTTGCGTCATTTCTTACCTTAAATTGTCCCGGGTACAGTTCTTTAGCCAGTGCAAAAAATGGCTCAGGATTTTGCTGAAAGTCAACAACAAAAGGTCAACCTTTTTAAATTAATGATGTGGCATAGAGGCATTTAATGACATGACATGCTGAATACTGTGAATTGTAAAGGGAACCTTGGTCCTAGTCATGAGAAACTAAAGAATTATAAAGGGAAGTGGCTAATTTAAAAAATTAGTGATCCTTCTAATTAGACTGTGGTTAATTGGGAGTCTGATTTATTATAAAGGGAACTTTGGTCCCAGTAACAAGAAACTTAAGACCATGAGATATAGGAGCAGAAGTAGGCCATTTGGCCCATCAAGGCTGCTCTGCCATTCAATCATGGGCTGATCCAACTCTTCCAGTCAACCCCACTTCTCTGCTTTCACCCCACACCCTTTGATGCCCTGGCTAATCAAGAACCCATCTATCTCTGCCTTAAATACACCCAATGACTTGGCCTCCACAGTTGCTTGTGGGAACAAATTCCACAGATTTACCACTCTCTGACTAAAGTAATTTCTCCACATCTCTGTTCAAAATGGACGTCCTTCAATCCTGAAGTCATGCCCTCTTGTCCCAGATTCCCCTACCATGGGAAATAACTTTGCCGTATCTAATCTGTTCAGCCTTTTAACATTTGGAATGTTTCTATGAGATCCCCCCTCATTCTCCTGAACTCCAGGGAATACAGCCCAAGAGCTGCCAGACATTCCTCATACGGTAACCCTTTCATTCCTGGAATCATTCTCGTGAATCTTCTCTGAACCCTCTCCAATGTCAGTATATCCTTTCTAAAATAAGGAGCCCAAAACTGCACACAATACTCCAAGTGTGGTTTCACGAGTGCCTTATAGAGCCTCAAAATCACATCTCTGCTCTTATATTCTGTACCTCTAGAAATGAATGCCAACATTGCACTCGCCTTCTTCACAACCAACTCAACCTGGAGGTTAACCTTTAGCGTATCTTGCACAAGGACTCCTAAGTCCCTTTGCATCTCTGCATTTTGAATTCTCTCCTCATCTAAATAATAGTCTGCCTGTTTATTTCTTCCCCCAAAGTGCATGACCATACACTTTCCAACATTGTATTTCATTTGCCACTTCTTTACCCATTCCCCTAAACTATCCAAGTCTCTCTGCAGGCTCTGTTTCCTCAACACTACCTGCTTCTCCACCTATCTTTGTATCATCGTCAAATTTAGCCACAAAGCTATTAATCCCTTAGTCCAAATCATTGACATACATCATAAAAAGCAGCTGCTCCAACACTGACCCCTGTGGAACTCCACTGGTAACCGGCAGCCAGCTAGAATAGGGTCCCTTTATTCCCACTCTCTGTTTTCTGCTGACCAGCCAATGCTTCACCTATGCTAGTAACTTCCCTGTAATTCCATGGGCTCTTATCTTGCTAAGCAGCCTCATGTGCAGCACCTTGTCAAAGGCCTTCTGAAAATCCAAGTACACCACGTCTACTGCATCTCCTTTGTCTACCCTGCTTGTAATTTCCTCAAAAAATTGTAGTAGGTTTGTCAGGCAGGATTTTCCTTTCAGGAAACAATGCTGGCTTTGGCCTATCTTGTCATGTGCCTCCAGGTAATCGGTAATCTCATCCCTAACAATCAATTCTAACAGCTTCCCAACCACTGATGTCAGGCTAACAGGTCTATAGTTTCCTTTCTGCTGTCTCCCACCCTTCTTGAAATAGTGGAGCAATATTTGCAATTCTCCAGTCATCCGTTACATCGTGTGACGCAACTCGTGGCGCAACGAGTGTCGTTTTTGCCATTTCCTCCGTATGTGATCGTTTTTTTTTTTACGAGGCTGAGTCACTAGCTCGACACTCAAGCCAGCACTTGGTAGAGTCACGCATGACAAGCAGGTCAAAGGGTAGAGGCCAGACTAAGAGTGGTCCACTGGTCCTGCAGGTTCAGGGGTTCAGCTCAGGGTAAACAACTGGTAAAACTAAATTGTTATGGAAACAGCAATGAAGAATACTTCCATATCTGAGTGCAACGGTATTCCTGAGTCTCTATGGGGGACTCGCATAACCTACAGAGAGGAAGCTACTGACATGATGCACACTGCCATAGATGGCGAACCTTCATTGCTGTTCTAAACACCAGAGGCACAATAGGCAGTAAGTAAGTATTCCCCCCATATTCCCAGCAACTTGCCCCACAGACACCACCCACCTACTCACAGGGGCAATTCACCCACTGGCCTGCACTTGTTCGCTATGTGGGAGGAAACGGTAAATCCACACAGTCACAGGGAGATCAGGGGAGGAAAATGCAGGGAAGTAGAGATGAGTCCGAGATCAAATTAGTCACCATTTTGTCCAATGCTAGGGCTGATTGAAAGAAATGGAACACATTTTGCACATTGAGCACATCTACGAGAAGTACTGGCCCAGGAAAGCAGCGTCCAAATTCAAGGACACCCTCCATCCAGTCCATGCTCTGTTCTCACTGCTGCCATCCAGAAAAATGTACAGGAGCCCACAGGGCCCACCCCACCAGGTCCAGGAACAGTTATTACCCCTCAATCATCAAGGCTCCTGAACCAGTGTGGATAATTTCACTCACCACAATGAGCCTCAGGTCCCACACCACCAGGTTCAGGAACAGTTATTACCCCACAACCATCAGGCTCCTGAACCAGTGTGGATAACTTCACTCACCACAATGAGCCTCAGGTCCCACACCACCAGGTTCAGGAACAGTTATTACCCCACAACCATCAGGCTCCTGAACCAGTGTGGATAACTTCACTCACCACAATGAGCCTCAGGTCCCACACCACCAGGTTCAGGAACAGTTATTACCCCACAACCATCAGGCTCCTGAACCAGTGTGGATAACTTCACTCACCACAACGAGCCTCAGGTCCCACACCACCAGGTTCAGGAACAGTTATTACCCCTCAACCATCAGGCTCCTGAACCAGTGTGGATAACTTCACTCACCACAATGAGCCTCAGGTCCCACACCACCAGGTTCAGGAACAGTTATTACCCCACAATCATCAGGCTCCTGAACCAGTGTGGATAACTTCACTCACCACAATGAGCCTCAGGTCCCACACCACCAGGTTCAGGAACAGTTATTACCCCACAACCATCAGGCTCCTGAACCAGTGTGGATAACTTCACTCACCACAATGAGCCTCAGGTCCCACACCACCAGGTTCAGGAACAGTTATTACCCCACAACCATCAGGTTCCTGAACCAGTGTGGATAACTTCACTCACCACAATGAGCCTCAGGTCCCACACCACCAGGTTCAGGAACAGTTATTACCCCACAACCATCAGGCTCCTGAACCAGTGTGGATAACTTCACTCACCACAATGAGCCTCAGGTCCCACACCACCAGGTTCAGGAACAGTTATTACCCCACAACCATCAGGTTCCTGAACCAGTGTGGATAACTTCACTCACCACAATGAGCCTCAGGTCCCACACCACCAGGTTCAGGAACAGTTATTACCCCACAACCATCAGGTTCCTGAACCAGTGTGGATAACTTCACTCAACTCAACTCTGAAATGATTCTACAACCTACAGACTCACTTTCAAAGACTCTACAGCTCACGTCCTCAGTTGTTGTTAATTATTTATCTAGCTATCTATTTCCTATGGTGGGGTAGTCTAAGCCTTAGAATAGAGGGGTATCCTTTTAGAATGGAGATGAAGAGGAACTTCATTAGCCAAAGAGTGGTGAATCTGTGGAATTCATTGCCACATGCAGCTGTGGAGGCCAAGCCATTGATATATTTGAGGCTGAGGTTGATAGATTCTTGATTAGTCAGGGCATGAAGGGATATGGGAAGAAGGCAGGAGATTGGGGCTGAGAGGGTAAGTGGATCAACCATGATGAAATGCAGAACAGACTTGATGGGCCAAATGGCCTAACTGTGCTCCAATATCTTATGGCCTTTTGGTCTTATTTATTTTATTTACACTTTGTCTTCATGTGCACATTGGTTGTTTGTCTTTGAGTCTATGATTTTTAAAATTTATCTTATTGTATTTCTCTGTTCTACTGTGAGTGCCTGCATGAAAATGAATCTCACGTTGTATATGGTGACACATACATATTTTGATAATAAATTTACTTTGAACTTTGAATTTTGACCCATGGAGCCAGGACACTAATCATTTTGAACTCCTGAACTCTTGATCTCCTGATCATATATCTTTTCATTTATTCATTGGCTAAGTATTAGCATATTACACTTGTGCTATGACTGCAACTGTTGATTGGTTTATCCTTATCTATGTAATTTTTGTTAGCTGGAATAAAGGTGATCGATTTTTCAAAGGCACCATCTTTTTAGTGAGTATATTGAACCTCTACTTTGCTCTTACCTCCTCACTCAGTTTCAAATGCTCTGCATCTTTGTTTAAACTTTAAAATAAACGATTGTGAAGAATAAATGAATCAACATTTCTTGCCCATTCCTAAACGAACCTAGGGATCGAAAATTATTAAGATCCAACAACATCAAGTTTGTAAAATATTAAATTTTATGGAAAAATAAGCTCTAGTTACCTTGAAGTAGCCCATCTCAAAAATGGCTTCTGGATACGGCAGGTTGTACTTCTGCAGGTTGTGGTAGAGACCTGTTCCTGGACTGCGGAAGTCGGGGATTCCTGCCGCTGTTTAGGGGACAAACGTCAGAGGTAAAGTTAGGAAGATGCTCACTACTAGGTGGTGGCGGATCATGCCAGCTATCTCTTAACAATAATCTGATTTTGAAGTTCAGGAAATTAAAATAAACTGCCAGTACTGTAAATCTGATATACAGTGGCATGCAGAAGTTTGGGCACCCCGGTCAAAATTTCTGTTACTGTGAATAGCTAATCGAGTAAAAGATGACCTGATTTCCAGAAGGCATAAAGTTAAAGATGACACATTTCTTTAATATTTTAAGCAAGATTACTTTTTCATTTCCATCTTTTACAGTTTCAAAATAACAAAAAGGGAAAAGGGCCCGAAGCAAAGGTTTGTGCACCCTGCATGGTCAGTACTTAGTAACACCAGCTTTGGCAAGTATCACAGCTTGTAAATGCTTTCTGTAGCCAGCTAAGAGTCTTTCAGTTCTTGTTTGGGGGATTTTTGCCCATTCTTCCTTGCAAAAGACTTCTAGTTCTGCGAGATTCTTGGGCCATCTTGCATGCACTGCTCTTTTGAGGGCTATCCACAGATTTTCAATAATGTTTAGGTCGGGGGACTGTGAGGGCCATGGCAAAACCTTCAGCTTGCGCCTCTTGAGGTAGTCCATTGTGGATTTTGAGGTGTGTTTAGGATCATTATCCTGTTGTAGAAGCCATCCTCTTTTCATCTTCAGCTTTTTTTTTTACAGACGGTGTGATGTTTGCTTCCAGACTTTGCTGGTATTTAATTGAATTCATTCTTTCCTCTACCAGTGAAATGTTCCCCGTGCCACTGGCTGCAACACAAGCCCAAAGCATGATTGATCCACCCCCGTGCTTAACAGTTCAAGAGGTGTTCTTTTCATGAAATTCTGCGCCCTTTTTTCTCCAAACATACCTTTGCTCATTGCGGCCAAAAAGTTCTATTTTAACTTCATCAGTCCACATGACTTGTTTCCTAGATGCGTTAGGCTTGCTTAGATGTTTCTTTGCAAACTTCTGACGCTGAATTTTGTGGTGAGGACGCAGGAAAGGTTTTCTTCTGATGACTCTTCCATGACAGTCATATTTGTGCAGGTGTCGCTGCACAGTAGAACAGTGCACCACCACTCCAGAGTCTGCTAAATCTTCCTGAAGGTCTTTTGCAGTCAAACGGGGGTTTTGATTTGCCTTTCTAGCAATCCTACGAGCAGTTCTCTCGGAAAGTTTTCTTGGTCTTCCAGACCTCAACTTGACCTTCACCGTTCCTGTTAACTGCCGTTTCTTAATTACATTACGAACTGAGGAAATGGCTACCTGAAAATGCTTTGCTACCTTCTTATAGCCTTCTCCTGCTTTGTGGGCATCATTTATTTTAATTTTCAGAGTGCTAGGCAGCTGCTTAGAGGAGCCCATGAATGCTGATTGTTGGAACAAGGTTTGAGGAGTCAGGGTATTTATAAAGCTTTGAAATTTGCATCACCTGGCCTTTCCTAACAATGATTGTGAACAAGTCATAGCCCTAACAAGCTAATTAAGGTCTGAGACCCTGGTAAAAGTTATCTGACAGCTCAAATCTCTTGGGGATGCCCAAACTTTTGCATGGTGCTCCTTTCCTTTTTTTCCACTCTAAAATTGTACAAAACAAAAATAATACACTAATCTTGCTTAAAATGTTGAAAAGAATGTTTCATCTTTAACTCTATGACTTTTGGAGATCAGTTCATCTTCCACTCACTTAACTATTCACAGTAACAGAAATTTTGACCAGGGCGCCCAAACTTTTGCATGCCACTGTAAGAACAGAAAGTGCAACAGGTCAGGCTGCATCTGTGGGAAGGAAAAAGCTAATGTTTGAAATCCTTTTATGGTAGAGACCAGTCTGACCAAGGGTAATTGATGAAATAGTTGCTCTGTTTCCCTTCCCCCATGGATGCTCCTGACCTGAGGAGCATTTCAAGCATCCTCTGGTTTTGTTCCAAGTTCATGATGTGCTGTTATATCAAAAACCCCTGCTTCCAGTAACATTAGCTTTGTTCTGTGGACAGGCCAGGGTGATGGCCATGCAGAAGAATGGAACATATTCAAACAACACCTTCATCTCAACTTTCTTGTGTTTGTTCCTGTTCTTGTGCTTAGGTATGTTTATCTAAGAAACTTATGTTATCTGGATTATAGAAATCCACATTCTGTGCTTGTTTACCAATCTCATCAGTCCTTACCCTTCTATTTCTGCAGCCTTTTTCCCACCACCTCCCCAACCCAGCCTCACTCAATTCCAGTTTTCTTCCGTTCCAGCTCTGGCTCTGGGAGGTGGGATAGAGAGGGAGAGAGACAGAGAGAGAGAGGAAGGAAGGAAGGATGGGATGAAGAATCTCTCCTTCTGCCCCTTTCTCTCTTTCTCTGCACCCCAGTGCACTACTGAAGGAGTGCTGCACTGTCAAACCCGCTTAGACATTGAACTGAGGCCATGTCTGCTCTCTGAAGTGGAAGTAAAAGATCCCCGTGAAACTCTTTCCAAGAAGACCATGGGAATTTTTCGTGGCACTTGGGGGACAACTTCACAAAGAATGTTTATTTTGTCATTTGCATACTGCTGTTTAATCACTGCTCTGAAACCCATCTTTAGCTGTAAAATGATTCAGGACATCCTCACGTGGATGTGAAAAGCAAAATCAAGTGCAGACTACAGTGGGAATAATTCCCTCAGTGAAAATAATGGTAAACCGAAGATCAAACACTTACACGTTGATATGCCTGCTCCAACCATGCAGATTATGTTCTCACCTGCAAAAACAAACATGTTAACACAATGAACATTCAAGAGTTGCTGAGCAAAGAAGGGAAAGGAAGAGGAGAGGGAGGGAAGGAGAGGGAGGGGAGGGGAGGAGAGGGAGGGGAGGGGAGGAGAGGGAGGGGAGGGGAGGGGAGGGGAGGGGAGGGGAGAGAGGGGAGGGGAGGGGAAGGGGGAGGGAAGGGGAAGGGAAGGAAAGGGAAGAGAAGATAAGAGAAGAGAAGAGAAATGAGAGAGAAGAGAAGAGAAGAAGCCTGAAGACCCACAAACAATAATTTAGGAACAGCTTCCTCCCCTCCACCATCAGATTTCTGAATGGTCCATTAACTCACAAACACTACCGTGTTCTTCCTTTACTTTGCACTGTTTATGTATTTTGTCATGTATAGTCATTTGAATGTCTTTGTCTCACTCTGCTGCCACAAAACAACAAATTTCGTGTCACTTAAAGACAGCAGGCAGCGTAGCGCTATTGCAGTGCCAGTGACCTGGATACAATTCCAATGCTTCCTATAAGGTGTTTTTACGTTCTTGCCATGTGGTTTCCCTCGGGTGCTCCAGTTCCCTCCCACATTCCAAAGATGTACAGGTTAGTAGGTTAATTGGTCACATTGGGTAGCACAGGATCATAGGGCCTCTAAAGAAAAAGCTTGATAATAAAGCTGATTCTGATTCAGATCTAAAGTAACTGGGAATAAAGGTATATGATTAACACCAGATATCACTCTCTGTGAGGCTCTGTGTTAAATTGTGTGTGTTATCTACTGCTTTGCTGTGCCAGGTCCCTCTGCCAACAGAGGAAGATATCGCTGTTCCACTTCTCCCACTAACATTCTTTTACTTCTTCTTTCAAATATGATTTCTGCTACTAAGCATGGAACCTGTAACTTACATTTTGATGGTGTGTTTTTGGGCTGATTAAGCAATCTGGCACGCTGCTGTCTTTGAGGGAGTACGGTGACATTTCAAGAAGAACATGTGCCCTGGAGGCCAAGAAGCCTGGAGACGAGTGCAAGCCCATGATCAACTGGATTTCTCAACAATCTCACTGATTAAAGTGTTGAGCAAGATTGAAACTAACAAGGACAAAAGCTGAAGGCGAGCAGGTGTTTAGGGCTGTCTACCTGCATCTGACCGGTCTCTCTCTCTCCCTTTCTCTTGCTACTGCCAGAGGAATGTGTCTGTGTTTGACTGGTGTCTCCCTCTCCCTCTCTCTTGATGTTGCCAGAAGATGGTGCTAGAGTCTTGGATCTTGGGCCAGGTTTAATCGATGCAGCTTGTGGATTGGACACTGTAGTTCATGTTACGATGTGTCCCTGGTTTCTGTTTGCTCCTTTTTTTAATTGCTATGTTGTGTGATTTTGATTGGGGTGGACTGTCTCTGTGGCCTGCAGTCGACAAACAACACAGCACTGAACTGAACTGAACAGTCCTAGACTGTTTCAATGACTCTGGGGTTTGATGTCTTATATTCTGTGTTTTTGGCTTGTTTTGGCTGCCTGTGAGAAGGTAAGTCTCAGGGTTGTATACTACATACATACTTTGATAATAAAAGTACTTTGAATTTTTGAAATTCCTCAGAATGATGAATTTCAACATCACTCACTTGCAGTAATGTCATTGTATTTATATTTGTTTACTATGTCATGCAAGTTATCCATAACTTATCTTAATTTATGTTTGTCACGGTTACGATGTCCTGTACTACTGCTGCATTGCAGACTCAGTGGGCTGAATGGCCACATGCTGTTCCTAATGTCTATGGTCTGATGACATTTATACCCTGGCTATGTCTGCCCATGACAATAAACTTGAACTCAAAGAGAAACTATGAGCTTCAAGTAAATCAATATTCTAGACTTGAGCAGAGCAGCGCATAGGGTAGATATAATATACTGCACTTCAGTAATTGTTGAATGATTGGACACTTACATTTCTTGTTGAGGATGTACCTGGCGATCCCTTTGAGGCTCCTTTCCTCCAGTACCTGCTCGGGCGCTGCCTGCTGCAGATCCAGGGAGCGTGACAGCAAGTTCCTCAGGAAGTCCACTGGGGAGGGAAGTCTGGACAGTCAGCAGTGATTAATGCCCCACCTCCCCCTCGTACCCCATCCGTTATTTATTTATATACACACATTCTTTCTCTCACTCTCCTTTTTCTCTCTCTGTCCCCCTCAATATACCCCTTGCCCATCCTCTGGGTTTTCCCCCCCTCCCCCTTTTCCTTCTCCCTCGGTCTCCTGTCCCATGATCCTCTCGTATCCCTTTTGCCAATCACCTGTCCAGCTCTTGGCTCCATCCCTCCCCCTCCTGTCTTCTCCTATCATTTTGGATCTCCCCCTCCCCCCCTCCCCCTCCAACTTTCAAATCCCTTACTCACTCTTCCTTCAGTTAGTCCTGACGAAGGGTCTCGGCCTGAAACGTCAACTGCACCTCTTCCTAGAGATGCTGCCTGGCCTGCTGCGTTCACCAGCAACTTTGATATGTGTTGCTTCAAGTCATAACCCACTGCATTAGAAGATAGATTCTCCACCTCCTTCTCCAGCCCTATTATCTTTTAGAGATGCACCCCTTCTGGCCCAAAGAGCCTCCTAATTATATCTATGGGACGAATTAACCAACTAAACCATGCACCGTGGGAATGTGGGAGACCATAGCACCCTAAGGAAACCCACACAGTCATGGCAAGGACATACAAAATCCTGATGGACATGATAGAATTGAACCCAGGTCACTGACGCTAACTGCTATGTTAATGTGCGATGCCAGAAATGGCTGAGGGTGCAATTGAAATAATTTCACTACTTCATATATATTTTTTTTCATATTGTAATTTATGGTTTTTTATGCATTGCAACATACTGCTGCCGCAAAACAACACATCTCATGACGTGTCAGAGATCTTAAACCTGATTTTGATTCTGACTTCGCTAAGCACTGAACTTAAGATTCAAGATTGTTTTATCGTCATTCTTCAGTAAAGGAGTGTAAAGGAGGACAAAATGATTGTTACTCCAGATCTAACACAGTGGGGGTGGAGGGGTTGCTAAGCAGGTGCTACTCCTTGCCCAAGGGTGACCTACAGACTAGCGGAGGGAAGGAGCGCCTTTCACCTCCTTTGGTAGAGATGCATCTCCACCCCACTATCTGATGTACACAATACATATAAAGATAATCTTTGTTTCTTTTTAATGGGTTAGCAGAGTGAGCTTTGGTCTAAAGAAAACGAATCAAGGGAATTAATAATAGAACAAAAAGAAACAGCAGATGAATTAAAGAAATACCTTGCACCAGTCTTCAATTAATAATGTTTGGGAAACAGTTATCAATCCGAACACTGGAGGGAACTCAGGAAAGTTACAACCACAAGGGCATGCCACTGAACTTCAGATCCTTTCAGACTTCATCCTGGGGAAACTCAGGTGAGGTGGTTCAAGTGTTGGGTTTAATTTTCCACGATTCAGTCAAGGTTTCATTCGAGTATAATTTAACAAATGTCACTACATTATTCAAACATGGGAGAGACAGAAAATAAAGAAAGGGCAGCAAATCTTAAACACAAGAGATTCTGCAGATGCTAGAAGTCCAGCGAAACACACACAAAATGCCAGAGGAACTCAGCAGGTCAGGCAGCATCTACGGAGGAGAATAAACTATTGACGCATTGGGCTGAAGCCCTTCATTGGGACTGATCATGAAATCATCAAGATCTAATGAAGCACCTCCACACGAAACATCTACTGTTTATTTCGCTCCATAGACACTGCCTGACCTGCTGAGTTCCTCCAGCATTTTGTGTGTGTTGCAGGAAATGATCTGAAATTTAGCTGAATCTACATTGGGAGAGTGTTAGAAACAACTATTAAATACATAATATTTAGAAAAAAATAAGGTAATCATGCAAATTCAAGGTGGTTTTGTGAGAGGTCAGCGATTTATTGGAGATCTTTGAAGAAGGAAAATATGCTGTGTATAAGATACTTTATTGATCCCAAAGGAAATTACAGTGTCACAGTAGCATTACAAGTGCACGGATATGCAAATATACAATAAGTATATTTGTATATTGGACAAGCAAGAAAGAATTAAAATAAGTTACCCCAAACAGTCTGACTGGAGGGGTCATCACTTCCCCAGCTACAGGTTGACTCATTATAGAGCCTAATGGCCGAGGGTGATGGCGAAACTACATAGATTTTCAGAAGGCATTTGATAAGGGACAGCATCAAAGCTTACTGCAGACAATGAAAACCCGTGCAGGTTGATGTGTTGATGTGAATAGAAAAATGCTGGTTAACAGGAAACAAACAGTAGGTGAAGAGCATAGACAGTATGCTGGGGGAGCTCAGCAGGTGAGGCAGCATCCATGGAAATGAACCAACAGTCAATGTTTCAGGCGGAGACCCTTCTTCAGAACTAGAAAGGAAGGGAGAGGATGCCGGAATAACAAAAATGTGAGGGGGAGGGAAAGGAGGATCGCTAGGTGATTGATGAAGCAGGTGGGTAGGAAATGTACAGGACTGGAGAGGAAGGAATCAATGCGGAATGGTGAAGGGGGGGGAACTATGGGAAGTTCCAGAAATTGATGCCATCTCTAAGTAGAAAAACTAGCAGAAATAAGGTTACATTGTTTGGAAAATTGACGAGGCGGAGTTAAGTAGTTATGTTGCCCAACAACCAATTCTTTGCTTACATTTTTCAGAAACAGCTCTATTTCCAGCTTTAATATCTCTATTTTTTTCCCTTTCAGGGTTCTTTTGAAAACCCTGACCTGGAGTTACACACTGACTTCGGTTCTTTGCGGGAATGGGACCTGCTCTCGGGGTTCCACAATCGGCCACTATTCGGCACGCCAAAGGCTTGGCCGAAGATTTCAGCACGGATTCAGAAGTCTGGGATCTCGAGGAACTGGAGACGGGCGGATGAAGGGTCGGTGTCGCCACAGGAGACCCGTGTGTCGTTGGGGGAGTCGGAACATCTGCTGTGTGCCTGGGGACCCAGGATTCTTGCGATCTTCAGGCACAGAGCTCGAGAAAAGCAACGTAATGGATTTTTAACATCGTAAACCAGCGAGTTGTTTGTTATGTCTCCCCGCTTGTTGGAAAACAGAGTCATCTCTTTCTCCCTTATTAGGAGAGAGAGAGCCTGCAGCATGTTGAATTACCGGGTGAACAATGTAGTCTTTGGGGTAACTGCAAGTCTGTGTCTTTGCTATTGCTTTGCTCACGCTTGAGTGCTGGTAGCGGGTGCACTCTATTTTTGCCGGTGGAGGGAGGGGGATTGTTGCTCTCTGCAGCTTGCGCGTGGGAGGGAGGGGAACTTGGGGGAACTTTGGGGTTCTAACATTTAACTGTCACTCATTCTTGGGGCACTCCTCTGTTTTCGTGGATGGTTGTGAAGAAAAAGCATTTCAGGATGTATATTGTATACATTTCTCTGACATTAAGTTATACCTTTGAACCTTTGAAGAAGAGATTGACAGGAGGCTTATTTTAAGTGCTTAAAGTTATGATAGAACATAGGAATTGCTCTATGTCCTACACCTGTACACCTAATAAAGTGGCTACTGAGTGTATATTTGTGGTCTTCTGCCTCCGTAGACCATCCACCTCAAGGTTTGACACGTTGTGCGTTCAGAGATGATTTTCTGCACACCACTGTTGTAAAGTGTGGCCATTTGAGTTACTGTTGCCTTCCTGTCTGCTTGAACCAGTCTGGCCATTCTCCTCTGACTTTCGCCCACAGAACTGCTGCTCACTGGTTGTTTTTTGTTTGTCACACCATTCCCTGTAAACGCTAAAGCAGGGGTTCCCAATCTTTTTTATGCCATTATTCAACAGCATTAAATAAGAGGTCTGCAGACCCCAGATTGGGAACCCCTGCTCCAGAGATTGTAGTGGTTGAAAATCCTAGGAGATCAGCAGTTTCTGAGATACTCAAACCATACTGTCTGGAACCAACAATCATTCCACAATCAAACTCACTTAGATCACATTCCTTTCTTGTTCTGATGTCTGGTCTGAGCAACTCAACCTCATGACCATGTCTTCATATTCTTACCCATAGAGTTGTTCCCATGTGATTGGCTGATTCGATATTTGTATTAATGAGTAGATGTACAAAAGTACATCTTTTGTACTGTAATAAGGTGACCACTGAGTGTATATTAAAGTTATGATGTATTTACAGATTGTATGTTTTTTACTTACTGTATTTTAGATTCATTCAAGTGAAACATTACACTGAACACTCACAAGGGCAAAGGCAGAGGCTGCTTACTTGGTAAATAACATGTGGCTAACTTCTAGAGAGTCTCTCATCGGAGTTGTAGGGGTAAGCCATATATTTCAAACAGGCAATAAAAGGAGGCAGAGGAAGTAAGATTGGAAATGTGGATAACTGTGTCAGTAAATATCAATGATTGTACGTACTTTCAGAAACATCCAATGCTTCACTTGCTTCCCCTTGGGAATCCGGGCTCTGAAACAAAACAAGCAGAGCTAGTTTCAGCTGTTGACACAATGACTCAATCCACAAAGACCCCCTCTACATTGTGATATTGTGGATGTTGTAGACTCTGCAAGTAATTGGATATACCTAAGGCAAAGGTTGGTAGATTCTTCATTAGTCAGGGAATGAAGGAATATGGGGAGAAGGCAGGAACTTGGGGCTGGAAGGGAAATGGATCAGCCATGATGAAGTGATGGAGGAGACTCAATGGGCCAGTGGCCTAATTCTGCTCCCAGGTCTAATGGTCTTACATTCGGGCTCTCAAAGGGGCGCCATGGGAGCGTCATGGTTAGCACATCACTTTGCAGCACCAGTAACCCAGGTTCAGTCCCCACCTCCGTCTGTAAGGAGGTGGGACATTTTCCCCGTGACTGCATGGGTTTCCTCCGGGTGCTCCGGTTTCCTCCCACACTCCAAAAACACATGGGTTATCAGGTTAATTGGTCACACGGGTGTAATTGGGCAGGGTGGGCTCGTTGGGCCAGGAGTGCCTGTTACCGTGCTATATCTCAAAATAAAAGGTATTAAACATTATACTCTCCCCAGCAAAGAAGATAACTGATGATTTTTACAAATTACAAACATTACTTAGAAGTATATCATTATTGCACAATGTAAGCCATCAGCAGTGGACTAGAGCAATACAATAGTGTAGCAGTTAGTGTCACACGATTACAATGCCAGCGACCCAGGTTCAGTTCCCCTAGTTGTCTGTCAGGAGTTTATACATCTTCCTTGTGACCACATGGGTTTACTCCAGGTGCTGCAGTTTCCTCCCACGTTCCAGTGAGGGCACTAGTGAGGGAGGCCACCAAGAGACCTATGTCAACACTGGCCGAGTTACAAGCTTCAGTGGCTGAGATGGGAGAGACTGCACATACAATTGCTGCCCGCATGCTTCACCAGTCACAGCTTTATGAGACAGTGGCAAAGAGAAAGCCACTGTTGAAAAATCTCACATGAAATTTTGACTTGAGTTTGCCAAAGGCATGTAGGAGACTCTGAAGTCAGCTGGAAGACGGTTCTACGTTTTGATGAAACTAAAATTGAGCTTTTTGGCCATCAGACTAAGTGTTATGTTTGACTAATGCACATCATCAAAATACACACAATCCTTACTGTGAAGCATGGTGGTGGCTGCATCATGCTGTGAAGATGCTTCACCACAGCAGCCCCTAAAAGGCTTGTGAAGGTAGAGGGTAAAATGAATACAGCAAAATACAGGGACATCCTGGAGGAAAACCTGATGCAGTCTGCAAGAGAACTGCAACTTGGGAGAAGATTTGTTTTCCACCAAGACAATGACCTCAAGCATAAAGCCAAAGCTACACAGGAATGGCTTAAAAACAACAAAGTTAATGTCCTGGAGTGGCCAAGTCAGAATCCAGACCTCAATCCAATTGAGAATTTGTGGCTGGACTTGAAAAGGGCTGTTCACTCACAATCCCCATTGAGCAGCTTTGTAAAGAAGAATGGGGAAAAACTGCAGTGTCCAGATGTGCAAAGCTGATAGAGACCTGACCACACAGACTCAAGGCTGTAATTGTTGTCAAAGGTGTGTCTACTAAATATTGACTTGAAGGGAGTGAATACTTATGCAATCAATTATTTTGTGTTTTATATTTGTAATTAATGTAGATCACTTTGTAGAGATCTGTTTTCACTTTGACACAAAAGAGTCTTTTCTGTTGATCAGTGTCAAAAAAAGGCAAATTAAATCCACAATGATGCAATGTTGTAAAACAATAAAACATGAAAACTTCCAAGTGGGGAGTGAATACTTCTTATCGACAGTGTACAAGAGACAAATAAAGTTAATCTTTAGATCTTTCGTTATCCCGCCCCCACAACATCTGGTTGCATCTACAACCTACCAGCCCCTCGCTCACCATTCCCACTCACTTCTTTATAATGGATAGAGAGTTCTCTCTCAGACCTGACACTGGGTCTTAAAATGAAATATTGTCCAGCCCTTCATCTCTACAGATGGTGCTTAACCTGCTGAGTTCCTCCAGCAGTTTGTTTTTACTCATTACCATGGCATCATAAACCCATCAAATGAATGATACCGCAGATACAGATCATTTTGAATACTAGTACTACACTCCAGGACAAAACAAACACACATACACAAAATGCTGGAGGAACTCAGCATCTACGACCAGAGTAACACACACAAAACGCTGGAAGAATCAGCCGGTCAGGCAGCATCTGTGGAGGAAGGAGGATAGCTAGAAGGTGATAGGTGAAGCCAGGTGGGTGGGAAATGAAAAAGGGCTGGAGAGGAGAGTTGACCATAGGAGAAAGGGAAGGAGGAGGGGACCCAGGGGGCGATGATAGGCAAGTGAGAAGAGGTAAGAGGACAGAGTGGAAGCTACCCAGACAGAATATATGGTGCTGCTCCTCCACCCTGCGGTTGGCCCTGCCCTCATCGTGGCACAAAAGGAGGCCGTGGGCCGACACATCAGAACAGGAATTGGAAAAGGAATTAAAATGTTTGGCCACCAAGAAGTCCCACTTGTGGAGCAGAGGTGCTCGATGAAGCAGTCCCCCAACGTTTGATGGGTCTCACCAACATAGAGGAGGCTGCATCAGGAGCACCAGACACAACAGATGACCCCAGTCGTGTAACACATTTTTCTTATTAATTAACAGAATTACTTAGTACCTCACTGTCAGAGTCTGCACCAGTCTTCACATCTGAAGCTAATGAAAGAAAAGAAATTTGTTTAAGGATACCTCCTGAAAGTTCAAAGCTCAAAGTACATTTATTATCGAAGTGTGTATACATTATACAACTTTGAGATTCATCTCCTTACAGGCAGCCACAAAGCAAAGAAACCCAAAAGATGAACCCATAAAAAGACCGTCACACACCCGTTATGCAGAGAGAAAAAAAGCAAATTGTGCAAACAATAAAAGTAAGCAAATAGCATTCAGAACTGACATTTTCTGAAAGACATGAAGCCAGGTGTCACTGCGGCCAAAGCAAGCTACAGTGCCAGTTTATTCCAGAGCCAAGTAAACGCCAGGCAGCAGCAAGCAGAACCAATCCAGACCTGAGACACTAACTTCTTCAATCTGGCCTGGCACTTAAATTATCCAAACATCAGGCATCGGGTTTACACCCGTGAAGTCTTACCACAACAAAGGTTAATTTAGCCTTGTTGACGTAAGTGTCATTGTGTTAAAGGCACATGTTGCTATGTAAATACAAACTCCTTGTATTACAAATAAGATCTGCAGCTATTTAGAATACAAAACAAAATCAGAAAACACTGGAAACTCTCAACAATTCAGGCAGCGTCAGTAGGAGAGGAATGGACCAACATATTGGGTCAAAGGTTCTTTATCACAACTGGAAAAGTGAGAAGACAAAATTGTTTTCAGTTGCACAGCAGGGCGGAGTTCCCTCTAGGCTGCGTGGGTGTACAGCTGCATAGTGACTGAAATGCTTCTGCACACATAGCCTTTGTTGCCTCACTGCCGGAATTTTCTTTTATGGAACGTTAAGTTAAAGTGCCACAGGGTTTTCAAGCTGTGGAAAAATTTCCTCCTGAGAGCAAAGCTTGTTCCCCCCCCTGACCCGGCTGTTAAAAAAAATTAGGAGTAACATTGCAGAAAGGTAAGGGTGAAGATTGAGAAAGAAAATATCTGTGATAGCATGTAAATTGAAATAGTCAAATTATTTTAGAAACTGTTAGCTGGAGGCAGAAAATGAAAATGAAAAGGTTCGAAATTCAATTTCACTGAAGAAGTCTGTGTGCCCGCGAGTGCATTGGAGGCTGGCAGCTGGAGATGGCCTCTCTTGGGGTTGTTGAACTGTACGTTCGTGGGTGGTTTGGAGAGAAGAATGGGGCTTTTTGCTGCTGTTGTTTTGTTGCTTGTTGTGTTCTGTGTTAAGGTGTTAAGCACAAATGAGCGTGCTACCATTGATGACACTTCTGGGCTGACCCCCCCAGCACATCCTTAGATTTTGTTGGTTTTCAATACGAACATTTCACCTATGTTTCAAAGTACATGTGATAAATCAAATGAATCTGAATCTGGGAGGAGACACAAGTCCAGATGAAGGGTCTCCACCCAAAACATCGATATATAGATGGCACCTGACCCACTGAGTTTCTCCAGTGCCTTTGTATGAAGCACGGGGCGATCCTTGAGGGCAGAATCGAGGGGTTCTGCAATGTTGGTGACTAGACAGCCTTTCGTTTCTCTAGCCTGCTGGTGACCGGATCATCCAGATATCTGCCATATACTTTATACTTTGCTGTCGCCAAACAATTGATACTAGAACGTACTATAATCACAGAGATATTTGATTCTGTGCTTCGCGCTCCATAGAGTACAAATCGATAGTAAATATTAAAAATTTAAATGATAAATCATAACTAGAAAACAGAAGAGGGAAAGTAAGGTAGTACAAAAAAACGGAGAGGCAGTTTACCGGACTGGAGGAACTGCAAGTAAGTCGCTGACGACACCGTTTGAGTCTCAGAATTGTGGGAAATAAAGAGCAAACTGTGCTGCAGAGGAAGAAACTGCGAGAAAGGGATAGTTTGATACAGATTAAAGGATAGAACCAGTTATGTTGTTTGCAGCCTATCCCTTTAACTGGCCAAACTGGCTCTTTCTTCTTCTTCTATTTCGAGCTGTTTAGACACATCTAAGCGTATTACAGCCCTCCTGCAGGATATATAATTAATTATAGAACTTCAAGGAACTCAAATTCTCGAATACAACCTAGTCTCACGTATAAACTGAATGATAGACTCTTTAATCAGATGTTGATTCTCTTGATGGCCAAACAAAGACTGAATAGAAAACCAAAATAAATATGATCCTCTCATATCCCTTTTGCCAATCACCTGTCCAGCTCTTGGCTCCATCCCTCCCCCTCCCCCTCTCAAATCTCTTACTAACTCTTCCTTCAGTTAGTCCTGACGAAGGGTCTCGGCCTGAAACGTCGACTGTACCTCTTCCTAGAGATGCTGCCTGGCCTGCTGCGTTCACCAGCAACTTTGATGTGTGTTGCATAAATTTAAGCTAGATAGCCTGGTGAACGGCATGCTTCTTTCAATTTTGTGTCGATTACAACACAGCAAAACATGCTGGACTGTCTCTGAACTACCACAGTCACGTAATCCAGTAGGATGTTTTCCTATTATCTTTAAATAATAGTTTAGCCCACAATGCCCCAACCTAAGTCTTGTAAATTTCACCATATCTCTACGACTTAAAAGGTAACCCTTTTAACTCGTGAGTGACTAGAAAAATAATGCCTGCCCCTTAATTCATTTTTCCAATCCTCCTGCCACTTCTTCGCTATACCTTTTTTAATCCTATTTCTCAATTCTGCTCTGGCTAGGGGAACCGGCTCTTTAAAAACAAAACCCGCCCCTTCTTTGTTCTGATTGGCTGGGCCAACATAAACCTCGATTCTCTTAGGTCAAGCAATTGTCAATCGCATGGCGTCACCATAAAACCGGTCCCACCCCACCCCCAAAGCCTCGGTTCCCGACCATTTTCGGTCCAGCCGAAAGACCGGGTTTATGTCACTTCTCATTATAATCAGAGGAGAGCGGCTGCCGCCTCCTCCCCACCGGCACCACCCCCACGTTTCACCTTCCCGCCGAGACATCGAGTTGCTTTACGGTCACCGGCGCTCCCACCGACACTCCGATCCGCCAGCCCCGTACAACCCGGTATTAACGTCCGGTCCTGTAACTGATGGCGCAAAGAAAGGTTCCGGCATGGGAGTCGGTATTGTGGCGCTGAGCCCTGTTACTTAGAGTAGATAGTGAGACCATAAAACAGAAGAGCAGAATTAGGCCATTCAGTCCATCGAATCTGTTCCGGCACTCCATCATGGCTGATTTATTATCCCTTTCAACCCCATTTTTCTGCCTTGCACCAAAAGCCTTTAATGCCCCTTCTAATCAAGAAGTCATCAACCTCTGCTTTAAATATACCCAAAGACTTGGCCTCCACATCCTATGTGGCCATGAATTCCACAGTTTACCACCCACTGGCTAAAGAAATTCCTCCTCATTTTGGTTAATTCGTAGGAAAAGATACTCTCCGTATCCACTCCATCTAGGCCTTTCAATATCTGATAAAATGAGATTCTCCCCTTATTCTTCTAAAACTCCAGCAAGAGGGGGGATCTTATTGAAACATATAAAATTCTAAAGGGATTGGACAGGCTGGATGCAGGAAGATTGTTCCTGATGTTGGGGAAGTCCTGAACGAGGGGTTTAAGGATAAAGGGGAAGCCTTTTAGGACCGAGATTAGGAAAAACTTCTTCACACAGAGAGTGGTGAATCTGTGGAATTCTCTGCCACAGGAAACAGTTGAAGCCAGTTCATTGGCTATATTTAAGAGGGAGTTACATACGGCCCTTGTGGCTACAGGGGTCAGGGGGTATGGAGAGAAAGCAGGTACAGGGATCTGAGTTGGATGATCAGCCATGATCATACCGAATGGCGGTGCAGGCTCAAAGGGCCGAAATGGCCTACTGCACCTATTTTCTATGTTTCTATGTTTAAGTACGGGCCAAGAGCTATCAAACACTGACCTACTCACTTATTTGGGCCCTTAGTTCCTCAGTGGAGCATAGGCCAAGGATGACCTCCTGTCTCCATCGTCCAAAGTCAATGGCGTGGTTGGAGTACCAATGGATTTCTGAAATCCATTTGTATCCACTGTACAGGGGATTGGCCTGTACGGCTTCACCTGAGCCCCGTTAGCCGGCCTTACCCATTTTTCTGTGCGAGGAGTGGCACCCCACACAGACTTCCAATCTGCGCCTTGTGAGGCATGAAAATGCCCGACACAGGCCTCCCATGGTCTGAGTCGACGGTCCCCTTCGACCCATTTCCACCTTTCATGACAGGGAGGTAGGGTTGGACTTTGAGAGGCCATCAAGCACTGAGCTGGTGTTCAACATGAAGCTAAATGTACTAAGAGTGGAGTTGAGGTGCTGTTTCCCACAGCTAATGTTGGAGAGCTGGAGAGAGGAAAAATATGGAAGGGTGGGAAATAAGAAACACAATGTGGTGGAGATAATCTGCAGATCGGGTATCATCTGAGGAAAGAGAAACAGATTTATCAAATAGCCTGAAGAAAGGTCTATGATTTGAAATGTTAACACAGGTTTTCCTTCTGCAAATGCCACCTGATGCACTGAATATCCCCAGTACTTTCTGCTGAGGCAATGGTAACAAATTTGTATTATTTATTGAATTGAAATGATACCCATGACTGTGTTGCCACCCACACCTCCAATCTGCTAATTAAATTTGCTGACGATACTACACTAATCGGCCTAATCTCAAATAATAATGAGGCAGCCTACAGAGAAGAAGTCATCACCCTGACACAATGGTGTCAAGAAACAACTTCTACCTCAATGTTGCAAAAACAAAGGAGCTGTTTTGGATTCAGGAGGAAAGGAGACAGGCTAACCCCTATTGACATCAGTGGATTTGGGGTTGAGAGGGTGAACAGCTTTAAGTTCCTCGGCATCCACATCACTGAGGATCTCACGTGGTCCGTACAGACCAGCTGTGTGGTGGAAAAGGTGCAACAGCACCTCTTTCACTTCAGACGGTTGAAGAAGTTTGCTGTGGGCCCCAAAATCCTAAGAACTTTCTACAGGGGTGTGATTGGGAGCATCCTGACTGGCTGTATCACTGCCTGGTATGGGAACTGTACTTCCCTCAATCGCAGGACTCTGCTGACAGCCCAGCGTGTCTGTAGTTGTGAACTTCCCACTATTGAGGACATTTACAAAGACAGGTGTGTAAAAAGGGCCCATAGGATCACTGGAGACCCGAGCCATCCCAACCACAATCTATTCCAGCTGTTACCATCCGGGAAATGGTACCGCAGCATGAAAGCCAGGACCAACAGGCTCCAGGACAGCTTCTTCCACCAGACATCAGACTGATGAAATCACGCTGACTTGGGTGTACTCTATATTACATTGACTGTTCTATTTATTATAAATTATTATAAATTACTACGATTGCACATTGCACTTTTAGATGGAGATGTAACGTAAAGATTTTTACTCATGTATGTGAAGGATGTAAGAAATAAAGTCAATTCAATTCAATTCACTACAAGCACAAACCAGAAATCATAGCTGACTGGAGAGTTTCATGTACTGCTTAGGGATTGGGACATTGCCTTCAGATCGGGAGGACAGGATGTCTCTAAGGTCAGTAAGAGCTGCAATCTCCTGTGCCATTGGGAAGGCAAAGCACAAGTATGCACAGAAAATTCACAGACACCTCTGTGACGCATGTGGCAAGGTATTCAACCCATAACAAATGACAAGTCCACCCTGCGTGACAGCTTCTTCCACCAGGCCGTCAGACTGATTAATTCATGCTGATACAATTGTATTTCTATATTACATTAACTGTCCTGTTGTACATACTATTTATTATAAATTACTAAATTGTACGTTGCACATTTAGATGCGGATGTAACGTAAAGATTTTTACTCCTCATGTATATGAAGGATGTAAGAAATAAAGTCAATTCAATTTGATTCAATCATATTTCCTCAGGACACAATCAGTGCTGGCTGAGAGAGCCTTTCCTTTCCCCCACTATCTTTCCACGTAATTTTCCATGACGTTCCTCTCAACTTAATATTAATGCTACAACTAATAATAACTTAATTATAGAACATTTTTCACACTGATGATGTAGTTCGAAGTGCTTTTCAGTGGGGTAAAGTGCAAACATGAAAATAATAAAAAGATGTTAGTTAAAAGCAAGGTTAAATAAATAAATTTGGAGCTGGTATTTAGTCACAGTCATAGTCATAGTCATACTTTATTGATCCCGGGGGAAATTGGTTTTCGTTACAGTTGCACCATAAATAATAAATAGTAATAAAACCATAAATAGTTAAATAGTAATATGTAAATTATGCCAGTAAATTATGAAATAAGTCCAGGACCAGCCTATTGGCTCAGGGTGTCTGACCCTCCAAGGGAGGAGTTGTAAAGTTTGATGGTCATGGGCAGGAATGACTTCCTATGACGCTCTGTGTTGCATCTCGGTGGAATGAGTCTCTGGCTGAATGTACTCCTGTGCCCACCCAGTACATTATGTAGTGGATGGGAGACATTGTCCAAGATGGCATGCAACTTAGACAGCATCCTCTTTTCAGAAACCACCGTCAGAGAGTCCAGTTCCATCCCCACAACATCACTGGCCTTATGAATGAGTTTGTTGGTTCTGTTGGTGTCTGCTACCCTCAGCCTGCTGCCCCAGCACACAACAGCAAACATGATAGCACTGGCTACCACAGACTCGTAGAACATCCTCAGCATCGTCCGGCAGATGTTAAAGGACCTCAGTCTCCTCAGGAATTAGAGACGGCTCTGACCCTTCTTTTAGACAGCCTCAGTGTTCTTAGACCAGTCCAGTTTATTGTCAATTCGTATTCCCAGGTATTTGTAATCCTCCACCATGTCCACACTGACCCCCTGGATGGAAACAGGGGTCACCGGTACCTTAGTTCTCCTCAGGTCTACCACCAGCTCCTTAGTCTTTTTCACATTAAGCTGCAGATAATTCTGCTCACACCATGTGACAAAGTTTCCTGTACTCAACCTCATCTCCCTTGCTGAGTGTCAACTTTAATTTAAAAGAGTCAACTGAAACCTCATCCCTTATAGTTTGAGGTATTGAGTTCCATAGTTCAGGAAAGTTGACGTGCTAATTACCTTTTGGGGGGCAATTGTTTCAAAGTAAGAGACTGGTGGAAGAAGATCTGAGAGCTCAAGCAGAATTATAAAAATGAAAGCAATTCCGTGATGTATTCTGGTAACAAGTAAGGCAACTTTAAAATCAATTCTAAAAGATGCAGGAAGCCAATGCACACTAGCTAGGATGGGAGTGATATACTTGCTCATCCTGGTTTTAGTTAAATATCAAGCAGTGGTGTTTTGAATGAGTTGAAGTTTGTAAATACATTGCTTTGGAAGACCAGTAGAAAGTGTATTACAGTAATCTAGTCTGTTCGATATAAAAGTGTGATTATGTTTTTCAGCTATGATGTTGTGGCCATTACAGAGGCTTGGATGGCTCAGGGGCAGGAATGGTTACTCAGAGTGCCAGGCTTTAGATGTTTCAGAAAGAACAGGGAGGGAGGCAAAAGAGGTGGGGGCATGGCACTGTTGACCAGAGACAGTGTCACGGCTGTAGAAAAGGAGGAAGTCATGGAGGGATTGTCTACTGAGTCTCTGTGGGTAGAAGTTAGAAACAGGAAGGGGTCAATAACTCTACTGGGTGTTTTTTTATAGATCACCCAATAGTAACAGGGACATCGAGGAGCAGATTGGGAGACAGATTCTGGAAAGGTGTAATAATAACAGGGTTGTCGTGGTGGGAGATTTTAATTTCCCAAATATTGATTGGCATCTCCCTAGAGCAAGGGGATTAGATGGGGTGGAGTTTGTTAGGTGTGTTCAGGAAGGTTTCCTGACACAATATGTAGATAAGACTACAAGAGGAGAGGCTGTACTTGATCTGGTATTGGGAAATGAACCTGGTCAGGTGTCAGGTCTCTCAGTGGGAGAGCATTTTGGAGATAGTGATCACAATTCTATCTCCTTTACATGTCATTGGAGAGGGATAGGAACAGACAAGTTAGGAAAGCGTTTCATTGGATTAAGGGGAAATATGAAGCAATCAGGCAGGAACTTGAAAGCATAAATTGGGAACAGATATTCTGAGGGAAATGTACGGCAGAAATGTGGCAAATGTTCAGGGAATATTTGAGTGGCGTTCTGCATAGGTACATTCCAATGAGACGAAAAGGATGGTAGGGTACATGAACCGTGGTGTACAAAGACTGTTGAAAATCTAGTCAAGTAGAAAAGAAAAGCTTATGAAAGGTTCAAAAAACTAGGTAATGAAAGAGATCTAGAAGATTATAAGACTAGCAGGAAGAATGAAATTAAGAGAGCCAGAAGGGGCCATGAGAAGGCTTTGGCGAGCAGGATTAAGGAAAACCCTAAGGCATTCTACAAGTATGTGAAGAGCAAGAGGATAAGATGTGAGAGAATAGGACCAATCAAGAGAGACAGTGGAAAAGTGTGTATCGAACCAAAGGAGATTACAGAGATACTTATTGAATATTTTGCTTCCGTATTCACTATGCAAAAGGGTCTTGGCAATTGTAGGGATGACTTACAGTGGATTAGGCATATAGACATTAAGAAAGAGGATGTGCTGGAGCTTTTGGAAAGCATCAGGTTGGATAAGTCTCTGGGACCGGATGAAATGTACCCCAGGCTACTGTGGGAGGTGAGGGAGGAGATTGCTGAGCCTCTGGCATTGATCTTTGCACCATCCATGGGCATGGGAGAGATTCCGGAGAATTGGAGGGTTGCAGATGTTGTTCCCTTATTCAAGATTGTCCAGGAAATTATAGACCAGTGAGTCTTACTTCAGTGGTTGGTAAGTTGATAGAAAAGATCCCGAGAGGCAGGATTTATGAACATTTGGAGAGGCATAGTATGATTAGGGATAGTCAGCATGGCTTTGTCAAAGGCAGGTCGTGCCTTACGAGCCTGATTGAATTTTTTGAGGATGTGACATGGATGAAGGTAGAGCAGTAGATGTAGTGTATATGGATTTCAGCAAGACATTTGATAAGGTACCCCATGAAAGTAAGGAGGCATGGGATCCAAGGGGACTTTGCTTTGTGGGTCCAGAATTGGCTTGCTCACAGAAAGCAAAGAGTGGTTGTAGATGGGTCATATTCTGCATGGAGGTTGGTGACCAGTGGTGTGCCTCAGGGATCTGTTCTGGGACCCCTACTCTTTGTGATTTTTATAAATTACCTGGATGAGGAGGTGGAGGGATGGGTTCGTAAGTTTGCTAATGACACAAAGGTTGGGGGTGCTGTGTTTAGTGTGGAGGGCTGTCAGAGGTTACAGTGGAACATCGATAGAATGCAAAATTGAGCTGAGAAGTGGCAGATGGAGTTCAAGCCAGATAAGTGTGAGGTGGTTCATTTTAGTAGGTCAAATGTGATGACAGAATATAGTATTAATGGTAAGACTCTTGGCAGTGTGGAGGATCAGAGAGATCTTGGGGTCCGAGTCCATAGGACACTCAAAGCTGCTGCGCAGGTTGACTCTGTGGTTAAGAAGGCATACGGCATACTGGCCTTCATCAACCATAGGATTGAGTTTAAGAGCTGAGAGATAATGTTACAGCTTTATAGGACCCTGGTCAGACCCCACTTGGAGTACTGTGCTCAGTTCTGGTCACCTCACTACAGGAAGGATGTGGAAACCATAGAAAGGGTGCAGAGGAGATTTACAAGGATGTTGCCTGGATTGGGGAGCATGCCTTATGAGAATAGGTTGAGTGAACTCCGCCTTTTCTCTTTGGAGCGGTAGAGGATGAGATGTGACCTGATAGAGGTGTATAAGACGATGAGAGGCATTGATCATGTGGACCGTCAGAGGCTTTTTCCCAGGGCTGAAATGGATAGCACAATTTTAAGGTGCTTGGAAGTAGGTACAGAGAAGATGTCAGGGGTAATTTTTTACGCAGAGAGTGGTGAGTGCATGGAATGGGCTGCCGGCGACAGTGGTGGAGGCAGATATGGTAGGGTCTTTTAAGAGACTCCTGGATAGGTACATGTAGTTTTGAAAAATAGAGGGCTATGGGTAACCCTAGGTAATTTCTAAGTAAGTACATGTTCGGCACAGCATTGTGGGCCGAAGGGCCTGTATTGTGCTGTAGGTTTTCTATGTTTCTATATTTCATCATTACATGACAGAAACCTTTGTAATATTTCTAAAGTGTAGAAATGCTGCTCTGGTCACTTTAAAATTCAAATCTGAATCGAGGATAACACACAGATTTGTTGCGTCTGATTTTACAAGGGAAGCCAAGTTCCCAAGTTTATCAAGAAGTTCATCTCCTTTGGCTTTGGGACCAACCAAAAGTATTTCAGTTTTATTTTCATTTAGCTTTAGGAAATTATTGCTCATCCATTGGTTTATTGCGGTCGTATCAGATGTTTCAGTCTGGAGCAATACACCAGTGTCATCGTTAGCACAACACATCAGAGTGCCAGTGACCCGGGTTCAATTCCTGCCACTGCCTGTAAGGAGTTTGTTCATTCTCCCTGTGAGTGTGTGGGTTTCCTCCCACAGTCCAAAGATGTAACGGTTGATAGGTTAATTGGTCATTGTAAATTGTCCGTGATTAGAATAGGGTTGCTTCACCACAGGGACACGAGAGACGTGATGATTATGTCAGGGCACACCACTATTCTTGTGGCTGGAAATTCGGTTTGCTGTTAACTGAATTAGACTTGTGGACAATTAAGTGTATTATTCTGTTATGAAAACCTGGTTGTACTTTTAATTAAGCCTGTGTAATGACATAATTGAAGAAATGTATCAATCAAAAGTTAGTTAATTAAGTTTTCTGTTTCACATATGTGGAGAGATGTGTAGGGTGATTGGCTTTGGTCACCCATGTGTGCACCATTTTTAAATAAATCGCTCATTGCTCAGACACCAGGTGCATGTTGCCTTTTTCATTTGCTCCTACAAATGTAAAATACTCATAGAAAAGTACAGCACTGACACAGGCACTTTGTCCATGCTGAACCATTTAAACAGCCTACTCCCATCGACCCACACCAGGACCATAGCCCTCCATATCCTTCCCATCCATGTACCTAACAGAGTCATAACAAAGTCAGAAAAAGTTGGAAATACTCAGGAGGCCAGACTGCATCTGTGGGAAGAACAGAGCTAGCATCTCAGGCTAAAGTTCCTTTGTTAGAACTCGGAAGCAGAGAGAAATTTGAAGTTCAAAGTATATTTATTATCAAAGTACGTACAGTATGTCCCCATATACAACCCTGAGATTCATTTTCCTGCAGGTATTCACAGTAGAACAAAGAAATATGACGGAATCAATGAAAAACTACACACAAAGACTGACAAACATCCAATATGCAAAAGATAGTCAGATAGATGATGATGATTATGAAGACACATAGTCCTCTTTTATTGCCATTTAGTACTGCATGCATTAAGAAATGATATATTATTTCCTCCAGTGTGATATCACAAAAAACAGGACAGACCAAGACTGAAAAAACTGACAAAACAACATAATTATAACATATAGTTACAACAGTGCACAATACCATGACTTGATGAAGAAGTCCATGAGCACAGTAAAAGTTCAAAGTCTCTCAAATGTCCCACATCTCACACAGACGGGAGGAGGAAGAAAAACTCTCCCTGCCATGGCGACCACAATCCAATTCTGAGTCATCCGAAAACTTCGAGCTCTGATCAGCTCTCCGACACTGAGTACTGAGCGCCATCTCTGTCCGAATGATTCGACCTTCTTCTTGGTCGCCAAAAGTAGGCAAGGCTGGGGATTTTGAGGCCTCCCGATAATACTGAGAATGAGTTGTCGAATTCTCGAAAGTGAGTCCGTAGGTTGCGGGATCAATTCAGTGTTGGGGTGGGTGACATCATTCATACTAGTTCAGGACCCTAATAGTTGAAGGGTACTAACTGTTCCTGAACCTGGTGTCAATGGGCAATTTCCCTCCACAGATGCTGTCTAACCCACTGAGTTCCTCTGGCATTTTTTGGGAAGAAGCTCACAGGCAGGCTCCTCGAACCCCGCCATAAGGCTCTCTACCCTCCTGGAGACACAAGAGACTGCAGCTGCTGGAACTGGAACAAAGTCAAACTGCTGGAGGGACTCAGCAGGTCAGACAGCATCTGTGAAGGGATTCAAAGATCCAAAGAACATTTATTATGAAAGTATGCATGTAGTATACAACCCTGAGATTTATCTTCCCCACAGACAGGCACAAAACAAAGAAGGAACATGGAACCACGCTGTTCAAAGAAAAGCATCAGACATCAGACTGCCACGCACAAAAAAAATTGTGCAAATGGCAACAAAAAAAACAAGATAAAGCACAGAATATAGAACACAAAATCAAAAGGCATATTTTAGTACAGCTCAGCTCAGCGATTTTTATCTGCAGGCTGCCCAATTCAAAACGGACATTCAACGTTTTGGGTCGTGACCTTTCATCTGGAAGTCCTGAAACTCTGATGGTCCATTGCCCTCCACAGACGCTGCCTGACCAGCTAGCTTCCTCCAGCAGATGCTCTTCTGTCCCCTTTCCATTTCTGACAAAGTATCTTTAACCTGATACGTTAGCTCTGACCCTTTTCCAACAGACACCGCCCAACCTGCTCAGATCTCTCAGCATTTTCTGGTTTTATTTTAGATCTCCAACATCCTCAGTTATTTTGCTTCCATGGGTAAACAACTGATGCAGGGATCATCATCGTTATGTGCCGTGCTGTATGGTGTGGGCGATCCTGGCCTTCCGTCTGTCTTTAACCTGATCGTTGTCTGTGGGGAAGACACCTTTCACGCTGTTGTTCTTACTCCTTTCTCTATCCGTGAATAGGATTGTTCTTGGCAAGTTTTTCTACAGTACTGGTTTGCCATTTCCTTCTTCTGGGCAGTGTCTTTACAATATGGGTGACCCCAGACATTATCAATACTCTTCAGAGACTGTTCGCCTGGCACTTTGCTCAAGGGTGACCTGTAGGCTAGCAGAGGGAATGAATGCCTTGGGTAGACACTTGTCTCCACCTGGACACCCAAAATACATGGAGTTCAAAGGCCCCAACTAAATTTATTAAAAAGATATATACTATACTTGCCTTGAGGATAGCTTCTGGGTGGACTCATTGGACTCTTTCCTGCATTGAAGCATCTGTCCTGTAGAAAGAGACTGAGTGAGAATGACTGTGCCAACTAACATGCCACTTTACCATTATGTGAGATGAGGAACTGCTGTGTGCTTGTTCTTGCAGAAACATGGCTAAAGAACAACATCCATGTACCATCAAACTACAGGCCATGACACCCAGAGACTTAGGCTATATTTTTTGCGTCACTGTATGTAACTATATGTGCCTTGTGCTCTGTGTGTTTTGCATTTTAGACCCAAAGTAATGTTGTTTAGTTTGACTGTATTCATACGTAGGTTGAATGACAATCGAACTTGAAATTGAACATCCATATCTCTTAATTCCATTGCCCATTGACCTGTCTAAATTCCTCTTAAAATATTGCTATTGCATGGCCTCCTCTTGTGTCAAGATGATATTCTGTCTGGGTAGCCTCCAACCTGATGGCATGAACATCGATTTCTCCTTACGGTAAAAAAAATTCTTCATCCTCCTATTCCCCACTCTGGCCTCTTACCTCTTCTTACTTGACTATTTCCTCCCCTCTGGTCTCCCTTCTGTTTCTCCTAAAGTGCCTATAAAAAGTATTCACCCCCTTGGAAGTTCTCATGTTTTATTGTTTTACAACATTGAATCATGGTGGATTTAATTAGCTTTTTTTGAACTGATCAACAGAAAAAGACTCTTTCGTGTCAAGGTGAAAACAGATCTCTACAAAGTGATCTAAATTAATTACAACTACAAAACACAAAATAATTGATTGCTTAAGTATTCATACCCTTCAAATCAGTATTTAGTAGATACACCTTTGGCAACAATTACAGTCTGTGTGGTCAGGTCTCCACTAGCTTTGCACATCTGGAGGCTGCAATTTTTCCCCATTCTTCTTTACAAAACTGCTCAAGCTCAGATTGCATGGGGATCATGAGTGAGCAACCCTTTTTAAGTCCAACCACAAATTCTCAATTGAATTGAGGTCTGGACTCTGACTTAGCCATTCTAGGACATTAATTTTGTTATTTTTAAGCCATTCCTGTGAAGCTTTGGCTTTTTGCTTGGGGTCATTGTCTTGTTGGAAAACAAATCTTCTCCCAATTCGCAGTTCTCTTGCAGACTGCATCAGGTTTTCCTCCAGGATTTCCCTGTATTTTGCTGTATTCATTTTACCCTCTACCTTCACAAGCCTTCCAGGGTCTGCTGCAGTGAAGCATCCCACAGTATGATGTAGCCACCACCATGCTTCACGGTAGCAATGGTGTGTTTTTGATGATATGCAGTGTTTGGCTTACTCCAAACATAGCGTTTAGTCTGATGACCAAAAAGCTCAATTTTGGTTTCATCAGACCATAGAACCTTCTTCCAGCTGACTTCAGAGTCTCCCCCATGCCTTCTGGCAAACTCTAGCTGAGATTTCATGTTGAGTTTTTTTTCCAGCAGTGGCTTTCTCTTTGCCACCCTCCCATAAAGCTGTGACTGATGAAGCAACCGGGTAACAGTTGTTGTATGCGCAGTCTCTCCCATCTCAGCCACTGAAGCTTGTAACTCCTTCATAGGCCTCCCTCACTAGTCCCTTCTTGCACAGTCACTCAGTTTTTGAGGACAGCCTGCTCTAGGCAGATTTACAGCTGTGCGATATTCTTTCCATTTCTTGATGAGTGACTGAACTGTACTCCAGGGGATATTCAGTGACTTGGAAATTTTCTTGTATCCATCTCCTGACTTGTGCTTTATAGTAACCTTTCACAGTGTTGCCTGGAGTCTTCTTTTGTCTTTATGGTGTTGTTTTTGCCAGGATACTGACTCACCAGCAGTTGGATTTTCCAGATACAGGTGTATTTTCACTACTATCAATTGAAACACCTTGACTGCACTCGTTGATCTCTGTTTAACTAATTATGTGACTTCTAAAACCAATGGCTGCACCAGTCACAAACAAGAGAAAATCTGCAGATGTTGGAAATGAAGAAATGTACACACAATGCTGGAGGAACTCAGCATGCTGGGTAGCATCCATGGAAAAGAGAACAGTCGATGTTTAGGGCCGAGACCCTTCATCAGGACTGGGGAGAAAAAGATGAGGAGTCTGCATTAGAAGGTGGAGGAGGGGAGGACGAAACAGAAGGTGATAGACGACAGGAGGGGTGAAGTAAAGAGCTGGGAAGTCGATTCGTGAAAGAAATACAGGGCTGGAGAAGGAGAAATCTGATAAGAGAGGACAGAAGGCCATTGAAGAAAGAAAAAGGGGAGGAGCACCAGAGGGAGGCGATGGGCAGGCAAGACGATAAAGTGAGAGAAGGAAAAGGGGATGAGGAATAGAGAGGGGGAAGGGCAATTACCAGAAGTTCAAGAAATTGATATTCATGCCATCAGATTGGAGGCTACCAAAATAGAATATAGTTGTTGCTCCTCCACCCTGAGTGTGGCCTCATCACGACAGTAGAGCAAGTCATGGATGGGCATATGGGAATGGGAAGTTCAATTAAAATAGGGAGATCCCACTTGTTCTGGCAATGGAGTGTAGGTGCTCAGCAAAGCGGTCTCCCAATCTACGTCAGGTCTCACCGATATACAAGAGGCCACACTGGGAGCACCAGATACAATAGACTCAGAAGTGATGTGTTGCCTCACCTGGAATGACTGGGACTCTGAATGGTGGTGAGGGAGGAGGTGTAGGGGCAGGTGTAACACTTGTACCGCTTGCAAGGGTAAGTGCCAGGACAGAGATCAGTGGGGAGGGATGAATGATCTAGGGACGATTTGGTGTGTCGTTCTTATTTTAAGGGGAATAGAATATACAAGCAAGGAGATAATGCTGAGCCTTTATAGGACACTAGTCAGGCTGCACTTGGAGTGTTGTCAACAGTTTTGGGCACCATATCTCAGAAAGGATGTGTTGTCATTGGAGAGAGTCCAGAGGATGATTCTGGGAATGAAGGGGTTAATATATGAGCAGCATTTCACAGCTTTGGGCCTGTACTCACTGGAATTTAGAAGAATGTGGTGGGGGGTGGTGGAATCTCATTGACACCTACCAAATGTTGAAGGACTAGATACGATGAGTGTGGAAAGGATGTTTCCTCTGGTGGGGGTATCTAGAACTAGAGGGCACAGCCTCAAAACTGAGGGGCGGCCTTTTAGAACAGAAGTAAGGAGGAATTTTTTTAGCCAGAGTAGTGAATCTGTGGAATGCTCTGCCACAGACTGTGGTGGAGGCCAAGTCCATGGCTATATCTAAGGCAGAAGTGATAGTTTCCTGATCAGTCAGGGCATCAAAGGATATGGCGAGAAGGCAGGTGTGTGGAGTTGAGAGCAGGATCTGGGATCAGCCATGATGGATTGGAGGAGCTGACTCAATGGGCTGAATGGCCTACTTCTGCCCCGGTGACTTATAGTCTAATTAAAGGGGGTGAATACTTGCGCAATCAATTACTTTGTGTTTTATATTTGTAATAAATTTAGATCGCTTTGTAAAGATCGGTTTTCACTTTGATATGATAGAGCCTTACTCTGTTGATCAGTGTCAAAAAAGCCAAATTAAATCCACTGTGATTCAATGTTGTAAAACAATAAAACAAGAGGGGTGGACGCTTTTTATAGGCACTCTATGGTTCATTCTCCTCTCCTATCACACTGCTTCTTCGCCAGCCCTTTCCCTTTCCCTTTCCCACCCATCCACTCCCCCCCCCAACCAGCTTTTTATTCTGGCCTCTTTCCCTCTCCCTTTCCAGTCCTGATGAAGGGTCTCGGCCCGAAATGTCGACTGTTTATTCGTCTCCATAGATGCTGCCTGAGCTGCCCAGTGTTTGTGTGTGTTGCTCCTTACACTGTCCCCCACTTCTCTGAAACCTATTTCCACTCTGGCAAAAAATATTGCGATTGTCTACCTTACCACTGCCTCTCAAATTCTATCAGGTGTCTCCTCAGATCCTGGCGTTCAGGCAAGAACAATCCAACCTGTCCCAGCTTAGAGGGTCACAACCTGGGGCCTACACACCCCTTGCTTAATGGTATTGGTCCAGGACATAAAAAAGGTTGGAGATTCCTGTTCTAGCCGATACTTTCTGTTCCAGGCAACATCCCAGTGACACAAGCAATCTGCTGGAGCTACACAGCATGTAGAGCAACATCTGTGTTTGGAAAGAAATTGTCCACATTTATGATTTATGATTATGAGGACACACAGTCCTTTTTTATTGTCATTTAGTAATGCATGCATTAAGAAATGATAAAAATGTTTTTCCAGAATGATATTACGAAAACACACGACAAACCGACAAAAACTAACAAAATCCACATAATTATAACATATAGTTACAACAGTGCAAAGCAATACCGTAATTTGATAAGAACAGACCATGGCACAGTAAAAGTCTTAAAGTCTCTCGAAAGTCCCATCATCTCACACAGACGGTAAACCTCCAGCGCCGCCAACTTGCCGATGCAGCATCCCGGAAGCATCCGACCACAGTCCGACTCCGAGTCCGTCCGAAAACTCCGAGCCTCTGACCACCTATTCGACATCGAGCACCGAGCACCATCTCTGCCGAGCGCTTCGACCCCAGCCCAGCAACAAGCGATAGGCAAAGCCGAGGATTTGGGCCCTTCGTCTCCAGAGATTCTCGATTGCACAGTAGCAGCGGCAGCGAAGCAGGCATTTCAGAAGTTACTCCAGATGTTCCTCTGCACTTCTCACGGCTGTCCCCATCAAATCCGGATTGTGCATGGCACCCCTAGTTACACATATCGATATTCATTCGGAACAGCCGCGCGCGCTGCGTCATGCCGCCATCTTCTCTTCCCTCCTTTTGACGTTAAATCGTACGTCAGAGAATGGTGAGGGGCAATGACCAATATAAAGTTATTTATTTATTGAGATAGAGTTCGGGCCGATCCTTCCGGCCTTTCGAGCCACTCTGCCCAGCAATCCCCCAATTTAATCCTGGCCTAATCGTGGGACAATTTACCCGGAGGAAGCCCACAGGGAGAATGTACAAATTCCTTACATACAGTGGCAGGAATTGAACCCAGGTCACTGTGCTAACACTACACTACCATGCCACCCCTCGGTACAGTAGCATAAAAAGGAGAGGGAGAGGAGTGGGACAGAGGGCAGAGATGCCAAATCCACCTGCCACTTTCTCCCTGTTCCACCTTTCTCTGCTCCCATAATTGGCATAATTTGCCCATTAGCTTTCACCCCTCTGCTCAGGCTCTTGTCTCACCACTTCCCTCTCCTCTTTATATAACATATAACCATATAACAATTATAGCCTGGAAACAGGCCATCTCGGCCCTTCTAGTCAACTATTATATTGGTCAACTCCTCACTGTAGTCTCAGTCTTGATGCAAGCTTTCATCCTGAAGCAACAACATTTCCTTCCCCATCCACAGATGCTATTTGACCCACTGAGTTTCCCAAACAGCAAGCAGGAGGACAAGAAGAAGCAGCAATTTCATTTAGGTCCACAGCTAGAGTTTAAAAAAGACAGTGCTTCATGGCAGTTTTTGAAGTTGGACTGTGCCCAATCAGTGAACAGGATTCATTAGAAAGGGCAGATAAAAGTAAGGCTGGGGAAAGCGGAGCGGCCATTGTGTGAGTGGGCCAGTGCTGGAGTGGCTTTGGCTCATCAGGCTTCAGCAAGATCAGCCTTGGGTGGAGGCAAATAGCTGGTAAATTCCTTCTTCCTCTTTATTTGTCACTCCTGGTCAGTTAGTGCAGTGAGAATGCCTCCATGGGCTGCGTTTTGTTCTGGGTGCGAGATGTGGGAATTCTGAGAGATCTCCAGTCTCACCAAGTGTGTTGAGCTGCAACTCCTCAGAGAACATGTTAAGGAACTGCAGGTGCGGCTCAATGATCTTCAGCTCATACGGGAGAATAAGGAGGTGATGGACAGGAGCTACAGGGAAGAAATCACTGCTAGGTTACAGGAGGCAGGTAACTGGGTGACTATCATGAGAAGGGAAGTGGGCAGCCAGTGCAGAGTGTCCCCGTGGCCATTCTCCTCAACAATAAGAATACCACTTTGGGTATTGTTGTGGGGGATGACCTAGCAAGGGGAACGACAGTGACGGGATTTCTGGCACTGGGTCTGATGACTGCAGTGGTGATAGGAGATTGCACAGTTAGAGGAAGAGGCGAGATTCTGTGGCTGCGATAGAGGCACCTGGATGGTATGTTGCCTCCCTGGTGCTAGGGTCAGGGGTGATTCAGGCTGGGTCCATGGCATTCGAAAGTGGGAGGGTGAGCAGCCAGAAGTCTCAGTACATATGGACACCACTGGCATAGGTAGGAAAGGTGAGGAGGTCCTGAAGAGAGTTTAGAGAGCTAGGTAGAAAGTTGAAAAAGCAGGACCCCCAGGGTAGTAATCTCTGGTTTGCTGCCTGTGTCACGTGCCAGTGAGACTAAGAATAGGATGATTTGTCAGGTGAAGCATGGCTGAGGAGCTGGTGCAGGGGGCAGGAGGTACAGGTTTCTAGATTATTGGGATGTCTTCTGGGTAAGATAAAACCTATACAAAAGGAATGGGTTACACCTGAACCCAAGGGGGACCAAAATCCCCGCAAGCAGGTTTGCTGGAGCTTAGGATGGTTTAAACTAATTTGGCAGGGGAGTGGGAACTGGAGTGATAATGCTGAGGGTGATGTAGTGTGTTTACAGAGGCAATGCGTAGTGAGACTGCAGGCAAGGAGGGGTTGATGATTGGGCAAGATTGCAGTCAACAGGATGAGTTGCAATGTAAAAGGTGGACAAAATTGAAAAGGGTGATGAATACAGGACTGGAGGTGTTTTATCTGAATCCACACAGTTTATGGAATAAGGTAGATGAACTTGTATCACGGTTACAAATTGGCAGGTATGATGTTGTGAGCATTACTGAACAGAGGCTGAAAGAAGATTATAGCTGGGAGCTTACCATCCGAGGGTACATGTTGTATTGAAAGGACAGGCAGGTAGGCCGAATGGTAGGAGATGCTGTTGGTAAAAAAAATTAAATCAAATCATTAGAAAGAGGTGACGTAGGATCAGAAGGTGTAGAATTATGGCTAGAGCTAAGAAACTGCAAGGGTAAAAAGACCCTGAAAGGAGTTATATACAGACCTTCAAACAAAAGTAAACATGGAGTCTACAAATTATAATGAGAGTTAGTAAATGCATGTCAAGGGGGATTTCAATATGCAGGTAGACAGGGAAAATCAGTTTGGTGTTGGATTCCAAGAAGGGGAATTTGTAGAATCCCTACAAGATGGTTTTTTAGAGCAGCTTGTGGTTGAGCCCACTAGGGGATCAGCTATTCTGGACTGGGTGTTGTGCAATGAACTGGAATTGATTAGAGAGCTTAAGGTAAAGGAACCCTTAGGGGAGTGATCATAACATGATAAAATTCGCCCTGCAGTTTGAGGAGAAGCTAAAGTCAGATGTATCAATATTACACTTAGCTGAAGGGAATTACAGAGGTATGAGAAAAGAGGTGATCAAAATTGAATGGAAGGGAACACTAGTAGGGATAACGGCAGAGCAACAATGGCTGGAATTTCTGGGAGCATTTTGGAAGACGTAGGGTAGATGCATCCCAAAGAAGAAGTAGTATTCTAAAGGCAGGATGAGGCAACTGTGGCTGACAAGAGAAGTCAAAGACAACATAAACCCAAAGAGAGGGCGTATAATAGAGCAAAAATTAGTGGGGTGGCAACTAAAAAAGTCATAAAGATGGAATACGAAGGGAAGTTAGCCAATACTATTAAAGAAGATAACGAAAGTTTCCTCAGATACATGAAGTGTATAAGAGAGGCAAGAGTAGATATTGGTCCACTAGAAGATGATGCTAGAGAGGTAGTAATGGGGAACAAGGAAATGGTGGATGAACTGAATAAGTATTTTGCAACAGTGTTCATTGTGGAAGACACTATCAGTATGCTGGAAGTTTGAGAGTGTTGGGAGCAGAAGTGTGTGAAGTTGCCATTATTGGGGAGAAGGTGCTTGGGAAACTGAAAGGCCTGAAGGTGGGTAGTCACCTGGACCAGATGGGGTACACCCCTGAGATCCGAAAGAGGTGGCTGAAGAGATCATGGAGGCATTAGTAATGATCTTTCATAAATCAATGGATTCTAACATGGTTTCGGAGAAATGGAAATTTGCAAATAACACCCCTCTCTTCAAGAAACCAGAGAGGCAGAAGAAAGGAAATTAAAGGTCAGTTAGTCTGACCTCAGTAGCTGGGAAGTTGTTGGAGTCGATTGTTAAGGATGTGGTTTCAGAGTACTTGGAGGGACATGATAAAATAGGCTGTAGTCAGCATGGTTTCCTTAAAGGAAAATCTTGCCTGACAAATCTGTTGGAATTCTTTGAAGAAATAACAAGCAGGATAGACAGAGGAGAATCAGTTGATGTTGTGTACTTGGATTTTCAGAAGGCCTTTGACAAAGTGCCACACATGAAGCTGCTTAACAAGCTACAAGCCCATGGTATTACAGAAATGATACTAGCATTGATAGAACATTGGCTGACTGGTAGGAGGCAAAGAGAGGAAATAAAGGGACAAATGAGAAAATCTGCAGGTGCTGGAAATCCACAAAATGCTGGAGGAACTCAGCAGGCTAGGCAGCATCTATGGAAAAAGTACAGTCAATGTTTTGGGCCCAGACCCTTTGGCAGGACTGGAAATAGAGGGCCTTTTCTAGTTGGCTGCAGGTGACTCGTGTTGTTCCACAGAAGTCTGTATTTGAACTGCTTCTTTTTATGTTATATGTCAATGATTTGCATGAGGGATTTGATTGCTTTGTAACTAAGTTTGTAGACGTAAGGATGTAATGCTGAGGCTTTATAAGGCACTGGTGAGGCCTCACTTGGAGTATTGTGAACAGTTTTTGGCCCCTTGTCTATGAAAGGACGTGCTGACATTGGAGAGTGTTCAAAGGAGGATCACAAAAATAATCCTAGGATTGAAAGGCTTATCATACGAGGAGCATTTGATGATTCTGGGCCTATACTAACTGGAATTCAGAAGACTGGGAGGGGAGGTCAAATTGAAACCTATAGATTGTTGAAAGGCCTCAACAGAGTTGAAGTGGAGAGGATGTTTCCTATGGTGGAGGAGCCCAAGGCCAGAGGATGCAGACACAGAATAAAAGGACATCTTTGTAGAATGGAGAGGAGGTATCTCTTTAACCAGATAGTGGTGAATCTGTGGAATTTGTTGCCACAGGTGGCTGTGAATTCCAAGTCATTAGGTATATTTAAGGAAGAGGTTGATAAGATTCTTGATTAGTCAGGGCATGAAAGGGTAGGGGAGATTGGTCTACATCCCTGGGTTCTGAAAGAGATAGTGGAGGCATGAGTAATGATCTTTCATGAACCCATAGATTCTAGCATGGTTCTGGAGGGCTGGAAAATTGCAAATGTCACTCCACTCTTCAAGAAGACATAGAGGCAGAAGAAAGGAAATTAAAGGCCAGTTAGAGATTGGGCTGAGAGGGAATATGGATCAGCTATAATGAAATGGCAGTGCAGAATCGATGGACAAAAGGGCTTAATTGTGCTCCTATATCTTATGGTCTAAATACCAAAACTCACAGTCCCTTGTGTCAATACTCTTCTGTACCCCCTCTAAAGCCTCCACATCCTTCCTGTAATGTCACGACCAGAATGACATACCTTTGTTTTGTTATGATTAAGGCAAAAACTTCAATCATTATATTTATAAAAATAACTTCTGTCTAAAGTGCTTAAACATGCAGAAGAGTGTCAAGCAGTGTTTACAGTATAAAGGGATAGATCTGTTCAAGGTCAAATCCATGCACAAGTACAGGTCTGCACAGGTGCAGTAAGAAATTACAGCATCATCACAGCTACATAGCATCAGATACACAACACTCTCAAAAAGACATAAAATAAATTGTACCAAAGAAGGAACACACTTAGAACCACTGTTGACCAAAAGCTGAATAAAAATTGTTGCATAAATCAACTTAAAAAGAGAGTCTGCAAATTTTCTGATTACACTGGACAAAAAAAAAAGATTTTGCTTCCTGAATACTTTTGGTGCATCTTATGGTTTTGGGTCGATGAAATTGACCTATCCTGCACCATTGTTTGAAATCACCCCGATTTGTTGTTTCAATTCATAATTCAAGTCAGAATAACTGATGCCAAGATTAAGGAAGGAATTTTTGTTGGTCCACAGATCAAACAGGTCATCAATGACAGGCAATTCGAAGAACTTCTAGTGGGACCGGAGAAAATCACATGTAAGGCATTCAAGGATGTTGTTGAAGATTTTCTTAGCAAATACAGAGCACCAAACTACATGCAGCTGGTTGAAAACATGCTCCAACCATATAAAACCATGAAGTGCAACATGTCACTAAAGATTTACTTTCTGCATTCCCATTTAGACTTCTTCCCTGCAAATCTCGGTGCTGTCAGTGATGAGCGTGGTGAAAGGTTTCACCAGGACATTGCGGTCATGGAGAAACGGTATCAGGGCAACTGGGTCCCTAGAATAAATCTTCCCCTTTCAACATTTACCCACCATCTGGCCAGTGAATTGTAGTCGTCGACAATGGTTCCTACCTTGAATACAGTTCCAATCGCTGCATGGAGGATGGCTGAGAGGCGATTTTTAATCTATCAACAATATACCGGATAAGGAAGAAGACAATAACGAAAACTATCACCGAAATGGAAAACATGTTTGCTGCAATGAACAAGGAAGAAAACTGAGCCAGAGTCGTAATATGTTATTATTATTCTATAGATTATTGAGTATACTCACTCCACCAGGTTAAGGAATAGTTATTACCCCTCAACCATCAGGCTCTTGAACCAAAGGAAATAACTTCCCTCACCCATTAGTGAAATGTTCCCACGACATAATGAATTTACTTTCAAGCACGCTTCATCTCATGTTCTCAATATTTATTGCTTATTATTATTTTATTTTCTCAGCTCAAGCTGGTAAAACCTGAGGTACGGGCATAGCCAAGCACACTCATTTCTTAATTGCTAGGAACCTTTGGACTAATATAGTGGTGTTTAGTATTGTGGTTTTCTGGAGATTTGCATAGATATTATTATGTAGGACTAATTGTTTAATGCAATTGTGTAGTGCCTTTGGGATGATACCAGTTGTAGATATTACAATTGGGACAATGTATACCCTGTTCATGTTCCATTGTCTTTAACCATATAACCATATAACAATTACAGCACAGAAACAGGCCATCTCAGCACTTCTAGTCCATGCTGAACTCTTACTCTCACCTAGTCCCACCAACCTGCACTCAGCCCATAATCCTCCATTCCTTTCCTGTCCATATATCTATCCAACTTAACTTTAAACAACTTTCATTTCCTCTTTTAATTCAGCATATTTCTGGTGTTTTTCACATTATTGATTACTGTAAGTTATGTGTGCTTGGAATGGCTATATCTATTAAATAAGTTGTTCTTGCTTGTTTATCCTGTAATATTATATCCAGATGGTTGTTATGGATGTCCTATCTGTAATAACTGATCGGTCATAATATAATTTGTGGTATTCTGACTCTAAAGCTGGAACAGGCTTGTATTCATTAAAGTATGATTTCATTTATGATATTGTATTTTAAAGCAAGATTTTGGAGAATGATGTTTGCCATTTGATTGTGCCTGTGTAAGTAATCAGATTGAGTTAAACTGCTGCAGGATCCTGTAATGTGTTGGATTGTTTCTGTTTTTTCTCTGCATTTTCTACATTTATCACCTTGAATGTGTTGGCCTTTTATCATGTATTTCTGATATGTGATTCTGATAATAAGTTCAGTGGTGTGTACTTCTTATCAGAATCACATATGCTTGTGTGGAGTGCTGATTCTTGTTTTTGTTGGTGGAAGTACATCCTTAGTAGTTTTATCTGACTGTTGTGTAGATTTTTAATATCTGTTATTCCTCTTCCCCCTTCTATCCTAGGTAGTGTTAATCTAAACACATTCAAATCTACATAATGTTTTCTGAAATTTGTCATTTCAGTTCTTAGTTTTCTTAGTAAATTTTCCAGATTGGTTTTGGACCAAGATATTTTGCCAAAAGAATACGTTAATATAGGTCTAGTGAAAGTGTTCATTGCCTTTGTTGTATTTTTACTGTTAAGCTCTGTTTGGCAGATTTTCTTAAGCTTTGAAGCAAATTCTGTCAGAAGTTTTTTTTCCTTTATCACACTATGATCTATTTTCTTGCCTTGTTGATATCCAAGATATTTCTATGTTTCATATTCAACCATCCTGTTGCTCTGTTTTGCATTGTATTAGCTCAATTGCATCTTTCCTTATGTTTCATGTTCTGTACTTATCCAGTCCAAAGTTCATGTTTATATCTTTTGAAAATAGTTCTACTACTTGAATTAATTGCTTTAGTTTAACTGATGAAGGGGCGTATAATTTCAAATCTTCCATGTATAGTATGTGTGTTCAGGTATAGCTCATTTTGTTGTTTCTGATTTGATACTCATATTTTCGTCTGATTCAGTAAATAGGAGAGCGGGTTTTAAGCTAGACAGTCCATAGTAGACTTGGAGAGTTGCCCTGGAAAATGCCTCAGTTTATTTTGATAACGGTGGTTGTTCTTTTTTGGTTGTTAATAGACAGGGTGACTACTGTACGCCAATCAGATGTTGCAGGAATTTCATAAGTATTGGGTGTAGCTTATATGTATTACGAACTTCTATTAACCATGTGTGTGGGACAGAGTCAAATGCCTTTTGAAAGATTTCTGCTTTCCCGCCGGGCTTGATTTAGAATTACGGAATCTATTATCAGTTGTTCCTTGCATCCTTTCATACCCTTACAGCGTCCTTTCTACTCTTCTGTAAGTTTATTGTGGCTATGTAAGTGAGTGCTGATTAGTTTTGTAGATACATGATGTTACAATTTTATATATAGTTTGTAAACTAGTTATAGGACAATATTTTGATGGATCTTTATGATTTCCCCTTAGGTAGAAGATGTGTCTTACCTTCTGTAAATAAATAAATAAATAAATAAATAAATTCAGGCTCTTTTTCAGGATTTAAAAAAAATTGTTGATAGGTACAGATGAAGGCAAGTAAAATTTTTATACCAATAATTATGAATATTATCACAGCCTGTACTTTTCCGGTTGTGGGTATTTTTTATAACCTCTTTCAGCATATCCATTGTAACTTCAGGTATTTGCATTTTCTCAGTGTGTGTGTACGTTCTTTTTCCCCCCAGTCCAGTTTGCTTCACGATTGTGCTTCATCCTGTTTGACCAGCTAGACCAAAAGTTCATTATCTCTGTATTTGTTGGTAATTCTGTGCAGGGGTTGGTGACATTTTGGTGCATCAAATTTAGTTTCAATATCCTATATAAACCTTCATCATTGTTTCTGAACTGATAATTCTGTTTTCTTTACCTGTTGCATTTCGTGTGTCTATTTTGTATGCACCAAGCTTTTGTTTTCGTGTATCTATAAACTCTACAGTGCTTGTGTTAGGCTGATTGTATCTTGTATGAACCTTGTATTTCCTTAGTATTTCCTGAGCTTTTCTCTTGACTTTCTTGCTCAGATTATCCATCTTATACTCCACTAGGCAGGCTATTTCGGCTCTTAAAGTTAAAATTTTGTTTCTTCATCTCCTTTGCCATTTTGGTGTTCTAATTCCATTACTCAGCCTTGAGTTTCTATTAATGAGTTCCTCTATTAACCAATTTCCCCTGGGATCAATAAAGTATGACTACTACTACTACCATTTTGGAGCCATTGCACTGTACTGTTGTTGTTCATGCTGCACAGTATGCAATTGTGTGAAGTTCTTCAAATGGTTCAAGTTTTCCTAAATGTTGTGATAATATAACATTATTGAGAATATTAACAATTTTTGCAAATTTTGATGATATATTTTGTTTTGGTATTTTAAGTTCTTTTTGTTGGGTCAATGCCCATATATTCTGTTAGTGTGAAGTTAAATATTAGGATAATTTTGTCTGTAGCTCAGCTTCGTTGTCAGAATTCTGTGGAGGCTCTGGGTCTGCGTTGTTGCTGTTACCATTCAATTGTGAAGCAGTTGAAATAATTGTATTTTCATCAGTGCTTCGGTGGGTTCCATCTTCAATATTTTCCTGTGTAGTATTGTCGTGCTCCTTAGGTTGGTTTCCTTCTAGCTCTTGTGCAACTTCATGTTTTATTTGGTTTAACACGTCTACAGGGATTAAGTTATTTTTTTACTATCAGTCTACGTTGATCTGCTATTTGTTGTGCATTTACTTGCGTGGAGGGATATTGTGCTCTAAACTGTTGATGAAGTTTGTCCCTGCATGCTGTCATGTCAGTCTCAAGCTCTGTCACTTGATAATACACGTACATTATAAATGTGCTTAATTCTAGTGACTATTTTGTGCAGTACGCGTCTATTTTAATTGCCTTAGCGTTCTCAGTAGTAAGCAGACTGCTCCCCTGTAGCAGTCTCAGCCTGTGAAGTTGGTGGGCTGCTTTGAAAGCTGGCAGTATCTTTTCTGACATTCAGCAGTACACCACTAGCGGTTTGCTTACTGTCATGCCCAGTGCTATATCCCAGGTGTGCCCAGGCAGTGGCCGTATCAGACACCTCTCCATTTCTAAAGCGAAAGGGTATTGCTTTTTACACCTGCAGCCAGGTTTTAGTCCCCAGCCACCCCTAACATGGAGAACAGGTGCTGACCAGAGCTCTGCCCAGTCTGGGTATAGACGTATCTGCATTTGTTTCAAGACCTTGGGGGAGGGTCCGTGGCAGCAGCTGATTATATGCCAATGGATGTCTTCGCCCCAGATCCCAGACCGTTCCGCAGAGCCCAAAACCAAGCCCCGGTTCCTCACCTGTCCCCCGAGCGCAGGCAGCTCAGTGGCTCACCATCCGACGGGTTCTCCAAATTCTGCCTCCCGCTGCCGGAGGCCGGTGCTGTTGTTTCATCCCATCCACAGTGGTGCTGCTGCTGGCGGGGGTTATTATTAGTATTTTGTATCTACTGTGAATGCCTGCAAGAAAATGAATCTGAGTGTTGTATATGGTGACATTGTACTTTCTTCTTCTTAAATCTTTTCAAATCTTTTTATTATTATTATTATCCAAAATTAACAAGAGTACATCGAAGTAGGCAACACTTACAATGTCTCAAGAAAAAAAACATTGTTTTAAAGATTGAAAAAATTTTGGTGACAAAAAAAAGAGGAAAAAACCCTACTAAGCAAGGAAAAGTGAGAAAAAAAAAACCCATTAGGTGTTCAACCCTGGAGCCATGCCTCCTACAAAAAGCTTCTAAAGATAAACATCAAACCACGACATTGTACTTTGACAATAAATTTACATTAAACTTTATGAAAATTAATGTGACTATTTATATCCCCATACGATACTATCAACAAGCTTTTTTTTCTTATTATGCAGACCAAAGAACTGATTGTGGACCTCAGAAAGGGTAAGACAAGCAAACACACACCAGTCCTCATCGAGGGATCGGAGGTGGAAAGTGAGCAACTTTAAGTTCCTGGGTGTCAAGATCTAACCTGGACCCAACATATTGATGCAGCTGCAAAGGAGGCACAACAGGGGATATTTCATTAGGAGTTTGAGGAGATTTGGTTTGTCACCTGAAACACTCACAAATTTCTGCAGATGTACCATGGAGAGCATTCTGACTGGCTGCACACCGCCTGGTATCAGTGTCAGGAGCTACTGCGCAGGATTAAAATGAGCTGCAGAGAGTTGCAAAATTAGTCAGTTATGTCATGAGCAAAAGCCTGCGTAGGACATCTTCATGGAGTGATGCCGCAAGAAGGCAGCATCCATCATTAAAGACCTCCATCAGCCAGGACATGCTCTCTTCTCTCTGTTACCATCAGGGAGGAGGTACAGGAGCCTGAAGACACACACTCAGCGATTCAGGAACAGCTTCTTCCCCTCTGCCAGCAGATTTCTGACAATGAACCCGTGACACTACCTCAGTACTTTCTTTTGCACCACTTATTTAATTTAACTATTTAATATATTCTGTAATTTCTAGTCTTCATTATTTTGGATTGCAATTTACTGCTAATTCTGAGAGGAAAGAAGAAAAAGAGAAAACATTGCACAGTGTACTGCTGCAAAAACAACAAATTTCACTGCACAATGCTGGTGATATTAAACCTGACTGACTCTGAATAATGCAGGTGTGAAGTCAAACGCACAGTGAAAATTCCCACAGCTGTCTGTAAGGAGTTTCCCTGTAACCACATGGGTTTCCACCGGGTGCTCTGGTTTCCTCCTACAGTCTAAAGACGTACCGGCTGGGAGGTTAATTGGTCATTGTAAATTATCCCGCAATTAGGCTAGGGCAATCAGGGCATCGCTAGACAGTGTGGCTCAAAGGCCCAATTTTGCTCTTAATCTAGATTAAATAAATAAACATCAAATATATATTGACAATGTGTGACTGTCTGTCAATTATGAACACGATGCACATTCACAGAAGCACAGGTGCCAAGCTTACATAGATTATGCATGTACTTACACACAGCTACACACACAAGTGAAAAAACTTGTCAGGCCCACACGCCAATTCGGCCAACTCAGTCAAGTTCAGACCAGGATGGGCCAGTCCGAACCAAAGTGGCAGGCAAAAGTGCCAATTCTCAGAGGGGAAAAAAGAGTGAAAATATTGCATGTGCAATGGCTTATATAGATATCAGGCAAGCATCTGGTAGCACAATGTTCTTGCAGAGAAACCATAGCAACAAAATGCTGAAGCATCACAATTATGGAGTGAGATCATCACCTTGTTTTGTGTGGTCAGCTGCTTAGTGTATGGTTGCTCTCAGTAACAAAAACTCTGGGACTGCTCTGTGAGCAAATGGTTATTCTTCAGAGGACAACCATAAGCAGGACACACAATTGGGTTTATTATCACTGAATCATGGCATGAAACATGTCGTTTATTAATTTTCAATTCAATTAAGTTTAATTGTCATTCAACCATGCATAACCCCTCCAAGGGGACCACAACCTGTCGTAGGGTTTGGAGAGCTGCATGCCTCAATGACCAGAGAGCTATGTTGGCTGGAGTCAGGACTTTATGCTTTTGGTCTTGGTAGGGTCACCCATGCCAAACAGGTCAAAAGGTAGAGGCCAGACTAAGGGTGGCCCACCAGTCCTCAAGGCTTGGGAGCTTAGCTCAGGGCTAACAACAAAACAGTACGGAAACAACCGTAAAGAATCCTATATCTGAGTGTGGCAGTATTCCTGAGCCTCTACCCAGGACTTGCGTGACTGACAGTAGTGAAAACTGAGAGGAAGCTACTGACACGATGAAGGAAGTCCTGAACACCACCAGAGATGGAGGACCTTCATTACTGCCCTAAGTGCCAGGAAGTAAGTCACCATACATGAATGCTCATTGGTACACCCAAACGAGACAGTGTTATTCCGGGGTCAAGATGCAAAACACAGCACCAACACTCACCCACAGCACCAAGCACACACAGCACATGCAAGGTAGCAAGCACATCGAGATGCTGGTAAGATAGAGCCACACAAAAAAAGTCCAGACTCGAGCCACAGTGGAGCTTGAGCAAACACAAGGTGGGGTGGGGGTTCAGTCTGGACACCAGCTCCAACTATTCATTTGACTATAAATTACTAAAAAAAAAGGGCAAAAAAGGAATACCAAGGTAGTGTTCATGGGACCATGGACTGTTCAGAAATCTGATAATAGTGGTGGTTGTGGGGGGGGGGGGTGGAGAACTGTTTCTGAACTGCTGACTGTGGGTCTTCAGGAGGTAGAGGAGCCTAAAGACAGTAGTGGCCAGAAAAGAGCATGTCCCAGATGGTGAGGGTCCTTATGATGGACGTCACCTCCTTGAGGTACTGCCTCATGAAGATGTCTTCGTTGGTGGGGTGCCCGTGATGGAGCTGGCCGAGACACCAACTCTACGCGGTCTCTTTCAATCCTGTTACGTCAGTGCCTCCATACCAGACGGTCATGCTCTCCACTGTACATCTCTGGAACCCATACTGGTGTGGGCTTGTAGGTTAAATCTCCCCGGTGTAGGTAAGTGATAAAATCTGAAGCAACACACACAAAGTACTGGAGGAACCCAGCAGGTCAGGCAGCATCTGTGGAGGGAAATGTACAGTTGATATATCAGGCCAGATCTTGCATCTGGTGGGAGCTGATGAGAAAATTGAACTGGTACAGGATTATTGTTGGTAGAATCTCAAATGGAGATGAGAGGGCCTACAGGAATGAGATATACCAGCTAGTAGAGTGGTGTCACAGCAATAATCTTGCACTCAACGTCAGTAAGACGAAAGAGCTGATTGTGGACTTCAGGAAGGGTAAGACGAGGAAACACGAGCCAATCCTCATAGAGGGATCAGAAGTGGAGAGAGTGAGCAATTTCAAATTCCTGGGTGTCAAGATCTCTGAGGATCTAACCTGGTCCCAACACATCGATGCAGCTATAAAGAAGGCAAGGCAGCAGCTATATTTCATTAGGAGTCTGAGGAGATTTGGTATATCACCAAAATCACACGCAAATTTCTACAGATGTACTATGGAGAGCATTCTAGCTAGCTGCATGACTGTCTGGTATGAGGGTGGGTGGTAGAGGGCTACTGCACAGGATTGAAGTAAGCTGCAGAGAGTTGTTAAATTAGTCAGCTCCATCATAGGCACTGGCCTCCATAGTATACAGGACATCCTCAAGGAGCAATGCCTCCGAAAGGTGGCGTCTATTATTAAGACCCCCTTCACCCAGGACATGCCCCCGTCTCACTGTTACCATCAGGGAGGAGGTACAGGAGCCTGAAGACACACACTCAGTGATTCAGGAACAGCTTCTTCCCCTCTGCCATCCGATTTCTGAACAGACATTGAACCCATCAACACTACCTCACTTATATTGTTTTTGTTTTTGCACTATTTTTAATTTAACTATTTAATATACAGAATACACTTTCTGTAATTGATTTACTTATTTATTTTTTCTCTATTATTGTGTATCGCATTGAACTGCTGCCGCTAAGTTAACAAATTTCACAACATATGCCGGTGATAATAAACCTGATTCTGATTCCGATTACTGTTGATGGTCAGTGTGAACTCGGTGTGCTGAGTGACTCTAACTCTGTGTATTGTGCTGGTTAGATGCTCCCTTGGTCATCTAACTATCAGAATCAAGTACTGTAACACCGCATATGTTGTGAAATTTGCTGACTTTGTGGCAACAGTACATTGCAATACATAATAATGGAGAAAAAAATCTGAATTAGTGTAAATACATATATATTAAATAGTCAAATTAAATAAGTACTGCAAAAAAGTAGTGAGGTAGTGTTAATGGGTTCAATGTCCATTCAGAAATCAGATGGTGGAGGGGAAGAAGCTGTTCCTGATCCGCTGAGTGTGTGTCTTCAGGCTCCTGTACCTCCTCCCTGATGGTAGCAATGAGACGGGGGCATGACCTGGGTGATGGGGGTCCTTAATGATGGACGCTGTCTTTTTGGGGCATCACGCTTTGAAGATGTCCTGGGTGCCGGGGAGACTAGTGCCCACGATGGAGCTGACTGAGTTCACAACTTTCCAATCCCATACAGCAGCCTCCCTCCCCCACGGTGATGCAGCCAGTTAGGACGCTCTCCATGGTAGGTTTGCAGAAATTTGCGAGTGTCTTTGATACAAACCTCCTCAAGCCCTAAATGAAATATAGCCACTGTCATGCCTTCTTTGTAGCTGCACCGATATGTTGGGCCCAGGACTGATTCTCAGAGATCTTGACACCCAGGAACTCGAAGTTGCTCATTCTCTCCATTTCTAATCCCTTTTTGAGGACTGGTATCTGAGTTCCCTCATCTTACCCTTGCTGAAGTCCATAATGCATAATCGGCTCTTTGGTCTTGCTGATACTGAATGCAATGTTGTTCACTTTCACTTTCAATCTCTTTTACTGATTTAAAAGAATAAGGATAAATACAAACCAGAGGAGAGGTTATCTCAAATACCTATTTCAATAATAGTACAAACAAAGAAAGGAATATACACTATCAAAATCATACATAGTATTAAGCTAATGTAAAGAGAGAAAAGAACCACTTCTCTTCTTAACAGTTCATAGGAAAAAATGACTCAAGATTTCTGTTATTGAGAAAAAAAACCCCACTAAACTAACCTAAAACTAAAAAAAAAGTGGGGACTGGGCAGTCCATTTTGATGATACAGTTTTAAAAAAAGGAAAAATCCTTCTGGTCAAATCTAAAACTTCGCAGAGAAGAAAAAAAAATTAACTGGAAAAGTAAAAAGGTCGCCAAGTTTGCTCAAATTTAAAAGATGTATCAAACATCCGATTCCTTAGTTTCTCCAAATTTAAACAAGACATAATGGAGGAGAGCCAAAAAAACAGTAGGTGGATTGGGATCCTTCCAGTACAATAGAATAGCTCTCCTAGCCAATAAAGTTGAGAAAGCTATCATGCGTTGAGCAGAAGCAGGAACGTTTCCTGCTTCCGTTGGAATAATCCCAAAGATTGCCGTAAATGAATTAGGTTGTAGATCCAAACCTATGACTTTTGATAACATTCTAAAAACATCTCTCCAAAAATTATTTAACTTTATGCAGGACTGGCAATGTTGTTGCTGTGAGGCCACTCCACTAGCTGGTATATCTCACTCCTTTATGGCCTCTTGCATTAATTCAAAGGTTCAAGGGTTCAAAGATCCAATTTAATGTCAGAGAAATGTATACAGTATACATCCTGAAATGCTCTTCCTTCGCGAACTTCCACAAAAACAGAAAAGTGCCCCAAAGAATGAACGACAGTTAAACGTGAGAACCCCGAAATCCCTCCCCCAGCTCCCCCTCCCAAGCGTAAGTGGCAGCGAGCAACAATGCCCCCTCCCCCCACCTCACTTGCAGCATGAAGTTCCCGTACTACCATCCAGGCGGGGCCCACTTCTGCATTTCAGCTCCAACTATCACCTCCATCCACTTTTAGCCCTCAGGAGGCACGTGAGCGATAATGAAAAAAGAAACCCTCTCAATATGTTTTCACGCATCAGATCAGAAAAGGCGTATGACAGAGAACGACCCTGCCGAGCTGCCATCATTCCACACCACTGTTAGAGTGTATTCTGGACGTGGAGTGTATTAACTTCAGCCACCAACTTTTAGACCTGATTGTGGACTGTAGGTTAAATTTAAAATGCAGCTCTTGACAATAGGTTCCTAGAGCTGTTAATTGAAAAAACAGACAATGCTGATTAACATTCACTTTGGGTGCCTGGAGTGTGGGCACGAAAGGAGGTGTGAAAGTTATATGTAATTCAACGGAAACATTGTAGATACATTGTAAATATAGAATTGTCCTTTGATCTTTAGCATAAAAGATGTCATGTAGTGTTGGGTCAGACAGGCCTCTTCCTCCGAAAGGGTCTCAATATGATGCTGGTTGCGTCTCATTTTGTTGTATAAAAGACTACTTCGTGTCTACCAGCTGTGTCTCTCCAGTGACTTTGTTCATACTACAACAACCAGGAGTCTTTGGAAGACGCTCATATTTTCTGGCCAACAAAGATCTCCAACTATGCCTACCCCTTCAGTGTCACCAAGAGAACATGGCCACAATCATCGTGAGGAAACGTTGGAGATGAATTGGACATGTGATGTAAAGAGAGGCCAACTCCATCATCAGACAGCCCTTCATTGGATTCCTGAAGAGTGGAGGAAGAATGGGAGACCAAAGTCAACTTGGTGCTGTACCGTAGAGGCAGAGACGAAGACCTTGACCCACACCTGGGGCACAATAGAGAAGATGGCCAAGGACAGAGAGAGATGGAGGATCTTCATCGCTGCCCTAAACGCCAGTGATGTAACAGGCAGAAACCACTAACTATCAGAAAATGCTGCGTTGGAAACCATTACTTCTAAATAATACTTCGTAAAATTTGTACATTTTTTATGATTTAAATTTTATTGAATTCTTTTACCAATTTTTCCTTGAACCCTTGAGTCAGTGTTGAAATTATGTAAATCATAACTTACAAAACATAAAATTATCCATAAAATAAAAAACCATGGCAGAAATAAATATCAATATAATAACCATGTGTGTCTATTTAGACCTCTAATAACATAAAAGACTGCCATTCAGCAATATGGCAAGGGAGATGAGGCTGAGTACAGGGCTACGGTAAGAAACTTTGTCACATGATGTGAGCAGAATTATCTGCAGCTTAATGTGAAAAAGACTAAGGAGCTGGTGGTGGACCTGAGGAGAGCTAAGGTACCGGTGATCCCTGTTTCCATCCAGGGGGTCAGTGTGGACATGGTGGAGGATTACAAATACCTGGAGATACGAATTGACAATAAACTGGACTGGTCGAAGAACACTGAGGCTGTCTACAAGAAAGGTCAGAGCCATCTCTATTTCCTGAGGAGACTGAGGTCCTTTAACATCTGTCGGACGATGCTGAGGATGTTCTACGAGTCTGTGGTGGCCAGTGCGATCATGTTTGCTGTTGTGTGCTGGGGCAGCAGGCTGAGGGTAGCAGACAGCAACAGAATCAACAAACTCATTCGTAAGGCCAGTGATGTTGTGGGGATGGATCTGGACTCTCTGACGGTGGTGTCTGAAAAGAGGATGCTGTCCAAGTTGCATTCCATCTTGGACAATGTCTCCCATCCACTACATAATGTACTGGGTGGGCACAGGAGTGCATTCAGCCAGAGACTCATTCCACCGAGATGCAACACAGAGCATCATAGGAAGTCATTCCTGCCTGCGGCCATCAAACTTTACAACTCCTCCCTTGGAGGGTCAGACACCCTGAGCCAATAGGCTGGTTCTGGACTTATTTCATAATTTACTGGCATAATTTACATATTACTATTTAACTATTTATGGTTCTATTACTATTTATTATTTATGGAGCAACTGTAATGAAAACCCCGGGATCAATAAAGTATGACTATGACTATGATATGCTTCACCACACATTCACCACTATTTCCCCCCCAGGAAACCTAAATATTTGCCCATTTTTATGTATAGATGTCCAATCTATCAAACTGTTTGTAAGACATGCGTTCAAAAGCTGCCACTTTGGCTGTTTCGGTGCCCCATGCCTGAAATAATGGTTCCCACCCTCCCCGCCCCCCCCAGGTTCCTCCGACCTCTAAGTATAATTTGTCTTCCTACCATTACACTCGTCTGGATCCAATTTTGAGAGTGTTTATGCCCAGGTAACCCAAGTGTGTCTCCCAAGACAAAAAGTCTGGGGTAGAGAGGGAGTTGAAGACCCGAAACTTCACCAATATACCAGTATCATAATCCAAAATTGTTGAATTCTGGGACAGGATCAGAGAGCATCTGCTAAGTCCCCTTTATCCACCTCACAGAGTCAGTATTCAGGGGTGTTTTTCAACCCTAATCTATGTAACCTTGCTGGAGTCCAATAGTAACGGTGTAGGATCTTAAACTGCATAAGGCACACCCTCAGGTCTCTTGACATTGCTTTGACATTTTTTCAAATTTTGCCCTGCTCCTCTGTCTCAAAAGTCACACTCAGGTCTTTTTCCCATGCTCTTTTAAGACCCGACAGAAATTTGTCCCCAGAGACTTGTGTTAAAGCTGAATAATAAGTTGAGGCTTTGTGACCTTTACCATATTCAACCAGTACAGTAGTCATAGTCATAGTCATAGTCATAGTCATACTTTATTGATCCCGGAGGTAATTGGTTTTCATTACAGTTACACCATAAATAATAAATAGTAATAGAACCATAAATAGTTAAATAGTAATATGTAAATTATGCCAGTAAATTATGAAATAAGTCCAAGACCAGCCTATTGGCTCAGGGTGTCTGACCCTCCAAGGGAGGAGTTGTAAAGTTTGATGGCCACAGGCAGGAATGACTTCCTATGACGCTCTGTGTTGCATCTTGGTGGAATGAGTCTCTGGCTGAATGTACTCCTGTGCCCACTCAGTACATTATGTAGTGGATGGGAGACATTGACCAAGATGGCATGCAACTTAGACAGCGTCGTAGACAGTATCGTAGCAACTTGTGGGGGTTGCTGTGTAGAACCAAAAGCTGTATGTTGCAAATGACGCAGTTGAAGATACTGTATCTTCAATATTGTGACCTGGAGATATCGTACTGTTGGGTTAATTGATAAAAAGATTTTAAACTGTCACCATTATAAAGGTCTCCCAATTTAATTATTCCTTTCCCTTGCCATTCCCTCCAGAAGAAAGGGGACTTATCAATACACAACTTTGGATTTATCCAGATACTCAAGGCTTCATTCAAATATGGATTAAATTTAAATAATCTGGCTAGCTTATTCCAAAACAAATGCATATGTGATATAATTGGGTGAGACCTTGCCTCAGGAGGTAACTTGATAGACAAACATTGTAATGGAGGGATGGGAGGAAGAGCAGAGCGCTCAATACGATACCAATCCGGAGGGAGAGACCAATGTGCTAAATGTTTAAGAGTAAAGGCACAGTAATAGTATATTAACTTTGGCAAACCTAAGCCCCCCCTTTCAACTGGCAGTTGTAATTTGTTAAAGTTTAAACGTGGGCATTTACGATTCCAAATAAAAGCCTTAATTATTTTATCAAATTGATTAAAATATGTTAATGGATTTGAACTGGTAACGATTGGAACAGATAATTAACCTTTGGAATGCTACTCATCTTCAAGGCATTTACTTTTCCCGACATTGACAAATACAATGATGACCATCTGTCTACCTCACATGAAATTCTCTGCAATAATGGATCAAAATTTACCTTTACTACATCCTTCAGTTGAGGGGGAAAATTAATACCTAAATATCGTATACCCTTCTTTGGCCAGTGAAATTGGCCTGGGTAAAAAGCAGACGCAGGGTAATATGCAGTCAACTATAGTGCTTCTGATTTTGTCCAATCGACCTGATTACCTGAGAATCTAGAGTAAGACTTTATAATAGATAGATAGATATACTTTATTGATCCCGAGGGAAATTGGGTTTCGTTACAGCCGCACCAACCAAGAATAGAAGAATGTTAAAAGACGTGGCACCAATTGACGAGGGTCTGACATAAATAATAAAATATCATCCTCATAGAGCATCAGTCTATGAACCCGTCCTCCCACAGGTACCCCTATAAAGTTCTCATTTTCTCTGACAGCTGCTGCCAGGAGCTCCAAAGCTAGACAGAACAACATTGGAGAAAGTGGGGAACCCTGTCGGGTACCCCTTCTAAGAGAGAGGAGTAAGGTGAAATGTAACCACTAGTTTGAACCACTGCTTCAGGGTTATTATATAACAGTCTAATCCATTTTAAAAGGATGGGTCCAAATCCAAAAAATTGAAGAACCTTAAACAGATAGCCCCATTCCACTTGGTCAAATGTTTTTTCAGCATCGAGTGAGATATCCGCTATAGGTGAGTGATTATCGGCCACCGACCACATAATATTCACAAGACACTTTATGTTATTAGATGAGCTGCGGCCCCTGATATATCCCACCTGAACACTATGTATCAACCGTGTTATTACTGTGTCTAAACAGTTTGCAAGGATCTTTGGGATTAGGGAAATTGGTCTATAATTCTTACATTCACACGGGACTTAACTCTCTTTCAGAATCAATGTAATTAGCACTTGTGATAAAGTAGGGGGTAAATTACCCCGCTCGATAGACTCATCGTACATATTCTGCAGTAACAGAGCTAGCTCCTCCGCATAGCATTGAAAAAATTCCGCTGTAAATCCATCTGGGCCAGGAGCTTTCCCAGTAGGTAAGGTTTTAATCACTGATATAATTTCTTCCAATGTTATAGTGGCATCAAGGTATTGTCGTTGTTCTTTCATCAACTTGGGTAACCCTAATGGCCTCAGAAAGCTATCAATTTCTTCCTCACTAGAGTTGGAGGTTGCTGTGTATAAGTCCTTATAAAACTCTTGGAATGCATCATTAATATCCTTAGGTGTCATCAAAGTATCACCTGTTGCTGATCTAATAGCTGGGATCATAGATATTGACTCTCTCTGTTTTATACACCTTGCCAGCTTTCTCCCCTGATTCAAATTGCCTTTGTCTTGTCCTGAAAAGCCAAAATTCTACTTTCTGGGATAATATTAGATTGTATTGATGTTTCAGCCATGTTAGTTCTTCCAAATATTTGGATGACATCCGCTGCTTCAATTTTGTCTCAATCTCTTTGATTTAATTTTCTAAGTTTGTAATTTTCAAATTATTCTGGTTTTTTTATATAAGAAGTATGTTGAATAGTATGTCGGGCAGCATCCGTGGAAACGATGAGTCGACGTTTCCACGGATGCTGCCCAACCTGCTGAGTTCCTCCAGCGTGGTGTGAGTGTTGTTTTGACCCCAGCATCTGCAGATTATTTTGTGTTTTGTTGAATAGTATATCCCCTCAAAACTGCCTTCAGGGCTTCCCAGTCAGTCCCTGCCGAGGAGGCCGTAGGTGTATTTACCTCTAAATACTCCTTGATTTGTCGTCTCATAGCTTGCCTAAACATTGAATCTTGTAACAAGGATGAATTTAATCTCCATCTATGTGACTGCATTCTCTCATACTGAGGTATTGTCTGTAGACAAACCCAAGCATGATCTGATATTAGATTAGATTAGATTATGAGAACACTCAGTCCTCTTTTATTGTCATTTAGAAATGCATACATGCATTAAGAAATGATACAATGTTTCTCCGGAGTGATATCACAGAAAACAAGACAGACCAAAGACTAACACTGACAGAACCACATAATTATAACATACAGTTACAGCAGTGCAAAGCAATACCATAATTTGATGAAGAACAGACCATGGGCACATTAAAAAAAAAGTCTCAAAGTCCCGAGTCGATCGACTCCAGAGTCCCCAATAGCAGGCAGCAAAAGGGAGAAACTCCCTGCCATAAACCTCCAGGCACCGTCAACTTGCCGATACCTTGGAAGCAGCCGACCACAGCCGACACTGAGTCCGTCTGTCCGAAAACTTCGAGCTTCCAACCAGCCTCTCTGATACAGCCTCCCGAGAGCCATCCTCTGCCGAGCGCCTTCGACCTCTCCCGGCTGCTCAAACACACAAAGCCGAGGATTTCTGGGCCTTCAGCTCCGTAGATTCCGGTTACCACACAGTAGCAGCGGCAGCAAAGCGGGTATTTCAGAAGTTTTCCAGATGTTCCTCCGTGCTTTCAAGTCTGTCTCCATCAAATCAGAATTGTGCACAGTCCCCTACTTGACAGATAACAGACATCATCACCGAAGTGGCCGCGCACACTGCCGTCGCGCCGCCATCTTCTCCCCCCCTCCCGGGGGAACAGACTGAATAAGTGACTTGGATATAAGGAAGAAATCAATCCTTGTGTTTATTTTATGAACTGCAGAAAAAAATGTGTAATCCCTCCCACTGGGATTCATAAGGCACCAAACATCCACAAGCCCAAGGGCTTTACACATTTTTTGCACAATCACAGTGAGTTTTGAGGTTCTATATGACAACATCTTACTATGGTCGATTACCAGATTAAAATCTCCCCCAAGTACGATATCATAAGCTCCAACAGAATGTAGCTTCCCTTCAAGATCAACAAAAAATCCTGCATCTTCTATATTCAGTGCATGTATGTTTGCTAAAATAATATGTTGCTCCTGTACTTCTACCAAAATAATAAGAATTCTCCCTGCTTCATCTTTGATCTATTTCTCACATCTAAACTGCAGCCGCTTATTGGTTAGTGTTATAACGCCCCTGCTCTTAGTTGATCCTGCACTGTAAAAAACATGATCTGTTAAAACCTCCCAGTAGCTTTACTGATTCCTCTGCTGATAAATGTGTTTCCTGTAGAAATACCACATCCTATTTTTGTCTCTTAAGCTTATTCATTACTTTTCTCCTTTTTATAGGATTCCCCAGACTGTTAATATTCCATGTGGTGAAACATATTTTATCTGAATTAAGAGAGGTCATAGTCAGGACAAACAAAACAAATACACTACAATATTTTGACACTGACTCATAAACCCCATTTAAACTGAAAAGTAACAAAATGTCACGTAAAACTCTCCCGCACGCAACAGTGACAAAGAACACAGCCAAAAGTCCCTTCCACAAAGGATTATGGTCCATGAAACACCCAGACCAGTTTTAACTGCTCAGAAACAACAGTATATCAGCCCTAGTGAGATTAAGGTAGCTTCAGTGCAGTACAGTCCGGCAAGATTTAAAAAAATAACAAACACAACCTGACTCACTAGCGTAGTTAAACTCCCCATCTCCTCAATCAATTTTCTTGCTTTAGGTCTAAAAACTTGAAACCGTCCTTAGTCTCTGTTCTTAGCTTGGCCGGGTAAAACAGCGCAAAGCTCACATTCTGCCCCCGAAGCATCTTCTTACATTCTTTAAGCTTCCCTCGTTTTACTTGCGTGGGTCTGGAGAAGTCTGGGAAGATCATAACATGATTGTTGTCCCAGGAAAACTTGCCCTTGACCCTCGCCGCTCGCAGCACAAAATCTCGATCCTTTGACCTGAGGAACCTTACAAGAATAGGCCGAGGCCCATCTCCAGTACTGGGTCTAGGGCCCGGCGCTCTGTGTGCGCGTTCTACTTCAAGTTTTTCTTCCCGATCGCCGACAAGCTCGGAGACTAGTTTATCCATGAACGCGATGATATCCTGCCCCTCTTTTCCCGCTGGAATGCCGATGAATCGGAGATTGTTGCGCCGATTATGATTCTCCATGTCCTCCAGTTTATCTGTTAGCTGGTCAATATCTGCTTTGGTAGTCAATGGGTTGACTTCTCATTCCCTTTCCACCGCTTCTAGATAGTCAACCCGCTTCTCGACATCTGCAAGCCTGGTTATCAGTGATAACAGCTTTGACTCCACTGACGATATAGATTGGTGTATATCTTCAAGGCCTACCAGGTTGTCTGAGATTTTTTTCAAAGCCGCATATATGTCAGCCAAGTCATGACTCGCTTCTTGTTGTCTCCCTCAGACAATGGTCCACCGCCATTTTGATCAGAGGCCGTCTGCCCGGAGCACTGTGACCTCAGATGCCTCTTAATATCTTCGGAAGCCTCCGTTTTAAGTTGTTGTGGCATCTTACACAGACAGTAACACTTTAGAGCCACAACAGTGATAAAATAGACCGTGAAAGCGAATTTTTAAAGGATAATTATATAGCACTGGCGCGGAGAACCGTTCTAAGCAGCCGTCTCTGTCATTGCGTCACGTGACGCTCCCAGATTTGTACATTTTTCTTCTTCTTCTTCTTCTTCTTCTTTTTTCTTCTTTTTTTTTTCTTTTTAAATCTTTTTATTGAATAAGTATACAAAAAGGTAAGCCATATAGGCACTAATACACTGTTAGAATATAATAAAATAACAGGAGGTATTAATACAAAAAAAATGATACAAACAATGTAATTTAAACATAACATACTAAGGTAACATATAGTGTACTAATTTATATATATATATATATATATATCAATAGAGAAAAGGAAAAAAAAAACCCTAAAAACCCACCGTGCAACTAACTAAAAGCAAAGCAAAGCAATGGGCTAACTTGGAACCAAGCAGAGTTAAAAAACTTAAAATCACATCCTCAATCCCGACCTCCATTAAAAACAGTAAAAAAAAAAGAAGGGTATATAAATATGGAGCAAAAAAAGAGGAGAAAAAAAAATTACATTAAATGAAAATAATGAATAAAAGATCTCCAGGTCTGTTCAAATTTAAGTGAGGAATCATAAAGATTGCTTCTAATTTTCTCCAAATTCAAGCATAATATCGTCTGAGAAAACCAAAAAAAGGTAGTTGGAGCATTAAGCTCTTTCCAATGTTGTAAGATACATCTTTTCGCCATTAAAGTAAGAAATGCAATCATTCTACGGGCTGAAGGAGAAAGATTACTGAAAATTTTAGGTAGTCCAAAGATAGCAGTAATAGGGTGAGGAGAGATATCTATATTCAATACCTTGGAGATAATATTAAAAATGTCTCTCCAAAAAGTTTCCAGAGTAGGACAAGACCAGAACATATGAGTTAAAGAGGCTATCTGCCCCGGACATCTATCACAAAAAGGATTAATATGAGAATAAAAGCGAGCTAATTTATCTTTGGATATATGTGCTCTATGAACAACTTTAAATTGAATTAGGGAATGTTTAGCACAGATAGAGGAAGTATTGACTAATTGTAAAATCTGCCCCCAGTCATCCACGGAAATGATAGACCCCAATTCCTGTTCCCAATCTACCCTAATCTTATCAAATGGAGCTTTCCTAAGTTTCATAATAATATTATAAATCATAGCCGATGCACCTTTCTGACATGGATTAAGGTTAATTATAGTATCTAAAATGTATGTAGGAGGAAGCATTGGAAAAGAAGAAAGTATAGTACTTAGGAAATTTCTAACTTGTAGATATCTAAAAAAATGTATTCTTGATAAATTATATTTATTAGATAATTGTTCAAAAGACATAAGGGAACCATCTAAAAATAAATCCAAAAACCGTGAAATACCCTTAGTCTTCCAAATTTGAAAAGCACGATCCATAAAAGAGGGAGGAAAAAATATGTTACCTAAGATAGGAATTGCTAGCCCAAATTGGTTAAGATCAAAAAATTTTCTGAATTGAAACCAAATACGTAAGGTATATTTAACTATCGGGTTAGATACCTGTTTGAGGCGTTTCAAATCAAAAGGAAGAGAGGAACCTAAAATAGAGCCAAGTGTATAGCCCTGAACAGATTGTAATTCCAATGCTACCCATTTAGGAATGGATAGTATGTCCTGGTCAAGTAACCTAAATTTCATATGTCGAATATTAATTGCCCAATAATAGAATCTAAAGTTAGGTAATGCTAAACCTCCATCTCTCTTAGCTTTCTGTCAATGTATTTTACCCAGTCTCGGGTTTTTATTCTGCCAAATAAATGAAGAAGTTTTTGAGTCAACTTTATCAAAAAAAGATTTTGGAACAAAGATTGGTAATGCCTGAAATATATATAGAAATTTTGGCAAAAAAAAACATTTTAACTGCATTAATACGACCAATCAAAGTTAAATATAAAGGAAACCATTTAGATGAAAGTTGAATAATATGGTCAATTAAGGGTAAAAAGTTAATCTTAAATAAATCTTTGTATTTACAAGTAATTTTAATCCCAAGATATGAAAAATAATTATTAATCAATTTAAATGGAAAGTTATGATATAAGGGAAGTTGTTTATTAATCGGGAAAAGTTCACTCTTACTAAGATTTAATTTATAACCTGAAAAGAGACTAAATTGTGCTAATAACTCTAAAACAGCAGGGATGGATTTTTGAGGATTAGAAATATATAAAAGTAAGTCATCAGCATAGAGTGATATTTTATGGGACTTTAAGCCCCGAGTTATCCCAGTAATATTTGGAGATTCTCGAATGGCAATTGCAAGAGGTTCTAATGCAATATCAAATAATAAAGGACTAAGAGCACAACCTTGTCGAGTGCCTCGAAAAAGAGGGAAAAAAGGTGAGCTTAGAGAGTTGGTACGGACCGAGGCTACAGGAGAGTGATATAACAGTTTGATCCAGGATATAAATTTCGAGCTAAAATTAAACATTTCAAGCACCTTAAATAAGTAAGGCCATTCTACTCTATCAAAAGCTTTCTCAGCATCTAAAGAGATAACACACTCAGGAACATTTTGTGAGGGGGTATAAACAATATTTAACAGTGTGCGAATGTTATAAAAAGAGTAACGACCTTTAATAAAACCCGTTTGGTCTTCCGAAATAATAAAAGGAAGTACTTTTTCTAATCTGTTTGCTAATAACTTAGAAAAAACTTTAGAATCAACATTCAATAAAGATATTGGTCTATAAGATGCACATTGAGCAGGATCTTTATCCTTCTTTAATATTAGAGAGATTGACGCTCTATAGAAAGATTCGGGAAGTTTACCAAGTTTTAATGAAGCCTCAAAAACCCTACGAAACCAAGGGATTAATGAAGGTGCAAAACATTTATAAAATTCTACGGTAAACCCATCAGGGCCAGGAGCTTTCCCCAAATTCATAGAGGAAATAACATTCTTAATCTCATCAGTGGTAATGGGAGTATCTAACATAGAAGACATATCCTGTGAAATCTCAGGGAAGTCTAGGTTATCTAAAAAATCATTCATATATTTAGAGTCTCGAGGAGACTCTGATTGATATAAGGAAGAATAAAAATCACAGAAGGTTTGATTAATCCCCGCATGATCAAGTATCAGTCGGTCATTTTGATTATAAATCTGATTAATTTGAGATTTAGCATAATTAGACTTCAATTGATTAGCCAGCAGTTTGCCAATTTTGTCACTGTGTACATAAAATTCACTTCTTGTTTTCTTTAATTGGTTTACAATCAAGGACGAAAGTAATAAACTGTGTTCCATTTAAAGTTCAGTTCTTTGTTTATATAACTCCTCAGAGGGAGCTGTAACATATTTCTTGTCAATTTCCTTAATCTTGTCCACAATTACCAACTCCTCCTGCTTCATTCTTCCTCAAAGCAGCAGAATACGAGATAATCTGACCACGAATATAAGCTTTAAAAGTATCCCAAAGAATGTTCACAGAAATATCCTCTGTATAGTTGATTGTAAAAAAAAGATCAATCTGTTCATTCATAAAGTTAACAAAGTCCGAGTCCTGAAGCAACAGCGAATTAAAGCGCCATTGTCTATTATTTTGTGTATTGGCCAGAATTTTAATAGAAAGCTTAAGTGGAGCATGATCCCAAATGGTTATAGAGTCATAATCACATTTAATCACTGAAGAAATAAGACGAGAGTCAATAAAGAAATAATCAATTCTTGAATAGGAATGGTGAATATGTGAAAAAAAAGAAAAATCTTTTTCCTGAGGATGCAAAAAACGCCAAATATCCGTCGACCCAGAATCAGAGAGGAATGAATTAATCAAAGTTGCAGATTTATTAGGTAAGGTCCGTAGAGGAGCCGAACGGTCCAAAGCTGGAGATAAACAGGTATTAGGATCTCCGCCCCAGATCAATGAAAACTCATTCAAATTCGGGAACTGATTGAATAATGATTTATAAAATTCCGGACAGTCCATATTAGGTGCATAAACATTAACCAAAACCACCTTTTTATTAAATAGTAGACCACTAACCAGTAGAAATCTACCATTCGGATCAGAAATAATATCATGTTGTATAAAAGTAACTGAGGAGTCTATAAAAATAGAGACGCCTCGAATCTTAGCATTGGAGTTCGAATGAAACTGTTGTTCCATCCAGAATTTAAAAAAACGTAGTCTGTCCCCCCCCTCCGCACATGGGTCTCTTGTACAAATAAAATTTGTGCTATAAGTCTCCGGAACACTTTAAAAACTTTTTTCCTTTTAATAGGATGATTAAGACCATTAGTATTCCAGGAGACAAAATTAATAATAGACTCCATAAACCCTAAAGTCAACCCGCAACAAGGAGGATTGACGATAGGCTCGACCCATGAACCCGGAAAGGGAACAGAACAAATAAGAGATACCAGGAAGGAGAACGCAACCAATACTTCAATAGTGTACATAGCCCAAGAAGAAAGAAACTAAAACGTGAAACCCCTCCCACCACCCCCCACCCCATAACCCCAAGGCTAAATCTAACACAGACCAGCCAGAAAGAAGCAAGCACTAAAACTACCCCCATGACTTCCGGTATACGCTCCCTAAAAAAAGTGTAAATATAAAAAAGATCAGCTAGTTATAAAACAGTAAAAGAATAAAAAAAGGTAAATCAATTAAAACACTTAATATAACAGAGAAAAAGCCAGAAAATATAAAAAAAACGCAACAAACCCCAGACCCTATGAGTAAACAAAAAAACAAATGAGATTATTAACATAAACTAGTTATGAAAACCTACAAAAAGCAGTAGATTTAAAAACTACAAAATTTAAGGCCTCAAAGGAAATACGTAGAATGACGGTGAGGACATAACCACCCAGAATCCCCTGGGAAAAAGAAAGGAATGACGCAGATACAAAGAAAGTTTAGCAACCATATTAATTAATCAAAAATAAACTTTTCTGCCCATATAAGGCAAAAAAAAAATTAAAACTGACAAATTCACAACCTCCGATCAAACGGAGATAGTTAAAAATTACGATTAAGATGTTGAAGGTGAAAATTGATCCAGGTAACTCTGGGCATCCGACGGAGATTCAAAAAAACGGAGGGCTCCATCCAACGTACGAATCCTTAGACGTGCAGGGTAAAGTAGCGCTGGTTTTAAATCCATCTTGTAGAGTTCCGACATCACAGATCTGTAACGAACCCGTTGATCACGAATTGGCTTACTGAAATCCTCCACGAATCGGAACTTAAGATCCGAAAAATCAATGTAACCTTTAGATCGAACGAAACGAAGCAGTTTCTCCTTGTCCTGAAAGTAATGAAAGCGTAAGATGACATGACGAGGTTTATCTAACTTAGACGAGTATAATGGAACTCTGTGAACACGATCCAATAACGGTGGTTGGTCAAGAAATACAGTAGGAAATGCATCTTTTAAAAGTTGAGAAAAATACTTCATAGGGTTATCAGATTCAACAGCTTCACGCACCCCGATCATTCGAAGATTCTGCCGTCGCATTCTGGATTCTAAGTCAGAGTTTTTAAAGGTCAGAAAGTCAAGTTTCTTCTTCATCACATTAATTGTTTCTTCGATTTTCTCCATCTTAAGCTCACTTTGTTGCGTGGATTTTTGAAGAACAGATATAGCCGACTGATGTTCCGTAATAGATGTTTGTATCTTATTGATTGAATCGGCAATTTTCTGGAAATTAATTGAAATTTCCGCACGAATCAGCTCCGTAATAGAGGTTGAAATTTCCCTTTGAATTAGCTCCGATATAGCTTTCAAAGTCAGCGGTGGTTCAGTTGGAGGAAAATCGGTACCTTTCGGTCTACCCGGAGGTTTGCCGTCCTTCCCGTTTTTTCTATTCTTAGACATAGCAGACCTTAAACGCATCCAATTATCAAAGAGCCCAATTTATTTCAAAATATTGTAAAAGTCGATGCCTTAATGGTTAATTAAAATATAGCTGATCATAAGAAGAAAAACTCAGAGGTAATGGAGCGAGTCAAGAACACGACTTCACTCCATGAGCGCTACCGGGAGTCCCCTGTACATTTTTAACAAATTTGTGTATCTTTCACACTCACTGGCAGAAAGCAGTAAAGCAGCTAAACTAGCGGTTTATCACTTTTCTATTTTTCATTGACTAAGTATTATCCATGTGATGTAATTGTGTTCATTATGTGGACTATTAACTAACATATTCTTATCTTAGGAATTTCTCTTATCTATAAAAGTGATGGATTTTTCAGGGGCGCCATCTTGGCTTCTTTGTCTGTGCATCCATGCACCTCTCGGCATTGTTTCTCAGATCTTTATTTCATTTGCTTAGTATTTGTATGTTTGCTTACACTCTAAAAGAAACAGAAATATTGAAATTAAGTCTGCTCATTATTCCTGACTCCCGGAAGTACCCTAAGGATCAGAAGATAAACAGAGGTCCAACAGTTGTAAACTCAGGAGCTCCATCATGGACACTGGCCCCCTCCACGATCGAGGACATCTTCAAAAGGTGATGCCTCAAGAAGGTGGCGCCCATCATTAAAGACCATCACCATCCAGGACGTACCCTCTTCTCGTTATCAAGGAAGTACAGGAGCCTGAAGACACACACTCAACACTTAAGGAGCGGCTTCTTCCCCTCCACCATCAGATTTCTGAATGGTCCATGAACACCACCTCACTATTTTGCTCCATTTTTCCTCTATTTATTTATCTTTCTATATTTCCTATTGTAACATCTATTATATTTCTTACTGCTATAAGATGTAAACAAGGTTGAAAGATTACAGAGAAAGATTACAAGGGTGTTGCCAGGTCTGGAGGACTTGAGTTATAAGAAAGGATAGGACTTTATTGTTTGGAACGTGGAAGACTGAGAGGAGATTTGACAGAGGTATACAACATTATGATGGTTATAGATAGGATAAATGCAAGCAGGCTTTTTCCACTGAGATTGGATGGGACTACAGCTAGAAGTCATGGGTTAAGGTGAAACGTTTAAGGGCGATATGAGGGGAAACTTCTTCACTCGGAGAGTTGCGAGAGTATGGAATGAGCGGCCAGCACAAGTGGTGTATGTGAGCTCAATTTCAATGTTTAAACGAAGTTTGGATAGGTTCATGGATGATAGGGATGGAGGGCAATGGTCCCGGTGCAGGTGGATGGGCATAGGCAGGTTAAATGTTTTCAACATGGACTAGACAGGCCAAAGGGCCTGTTTCAGTGGTGTCCCTTTCTATGACTGTGACTTGTAGTAATTTCTTATGTATTGCACTGTACTGCTGCCACAACACAACAAATTTCATGATATATATCGGTGATGATGAAGCTGATTCTGACATGGGAGGGAAATGGAACACAGCTAATCTGTGCAAACATGACAGAGATGGTGCCTGTGTCTCTGTGGGCAGTGGCTCACAGCAGGGCACAGGGAAGTGCTGGCCTGCCAAGTGTCATGCCCTTCAGTGTGGCTGCACTGAGGCACACTCTCTCCCCTCAGACGGGCAGAAAAGCTCTGGTGACTTTATCTTTAAGAAGAGCAGGAAATAAGTATCTGAATCAGGTTAATATCATCGGCATATATCATGAGATTTGTTGAGTTTGCAGCAGCACTATAATGCAATACATAATAATAGAGAAAAAGCTGTGAATTATAGTAAATATATACATTAAATAGTAAAATTGAATAAGTAGTGCAAAAATTGAAATAAAAAAGTAGTGAGGTAGTGTTCATGAATTCAATGTTCATTCAGAAAACAGCTGACAGAGGGGAAGAAGCTGTTCCTGAATCAATGAGTGTGTGCCTTCAGGCTCCTGTAGCTCCTCCCTGATGAGGAGAGGGCATGTCCTGGGTGATGGAGGTCCCTAATGATGGACACCACCTTTTTGAGCCATCGCTCCTTGAAGATGTCCTGGATACTACAGAGGCCAGTGCCCATGATGGAGCCGACTAATTTTACAACAACCGTCTGCAGCTTACTTTGATCCTGTGCGGTAGCACCCCCCCCCTCCCCGCCGTACCAGACGGTGATACAGCCGGTTAGAATGCTCTCCATGGTACATCTGCAGAAATTTGTAATTTTCTTATTGTGATTTGTAATAATTTTTATGTCTTGCACTGTACTGCTGCCACAAAACAACAAATTTCATGATGTTTCCGAGAAAATAAACGGGATTGCAATGCAATGATTTGCTGATGGGGGAGCTGGAGAAGGATGGGAAAGGAAAGTGTGAAGTAGAGGGGCCAAATAGCCTGTTTCTATGTTCACTATACTATTGTGTTTGCTCACTATACTATTGTGTTTGGGCAAATGGGGCTCGTCAGCCGTGGTTGTCGGCTCATCTGGAAGGAAAACTCTGATCTCAAACCTCTGCTGCGGCTATACCCACTCATGGGGAAGGATTCGGGAGTAAACTCCGAGGGAAAAAATCCAGAGCTGACGTCCCTAAGGCAGTCCTACGTTGAGTTCAATGCTGACTGGCAGCTCCTGCTGTTATGTTTTGTAACTTCAAAACATTAAACTAATTCAATGGAAGACATGGGAGTCAGAAATGTGGGTCTAACTCCACACTGACCTTAAGTAAGTCGACACATACCACGTGGTAGTGTGATGCTTGCAATTCACGTATTTACTTTATACTTTATACTTTATTGTTGCCAAACAATTGATACTAGAATGCACAATCATCACAGCGATATTTGATTCTGCGCCTTCCGCTCCCTGGATTACAAATATTAAATATTAAAAATAGCAAAAATTAGTAAATATTAAAATTTTAATTATAAATCATAAATAGAAAATTAAAAAATGGAAAGTAAGGTAGTGCAAAAAAAACCAAGAGGCAGGTCCGGATATTTGGAGGGTACGGCCCAGATCTAGGTCAGGATCCGTTCAGCAATCTTATCACAGTTGGAAAGAAGCTGTTCCCAAATCTGGCCGTACGAGTCTTCAAGCTCCTGAGCCTTCTCCCGGAGGGAAGAGAGACGAAAAGTGTGTTGGCTGGGTGGGTCACTATAGAGAGCCTCCTGACGTATTGCTGTGCAGTGTGGTTTGCCAACTGCACAGAACAGAACAGGAAGGACCTGCAGCGGGTGGTGAGGGTAGCAGAGCGGGTTATTGACACAACATTACCCTCCCTCAGAGACATTTATACTGGCAGACTTCAAAAGAACGCTACTTGTATTTCAAAGGATCCCACTGATCCTGGACATCACCTGTTTTTCCCTCTACCTTCTGGGAAGAGATACAGAGCATTAAGGACGAAAACAAAGAGACTCCTTAACAGCTTCTACCCACAAGCAGTGAAATGTATAACACCCCCTTCCCTTCTCCTGCCGCCCTCCTAAGACGGCGGCAGCTAAATGCATCACACTTCCAGGAGTGGCGGGTGTGCAATAGTCCTACCCCCCCCCCCCATCCATATATTATTAATTTTGGACTGCACTCCTGAGGTTTTAGAGTTTATTTTATGTATATGTTCTTTGTCATGCTGCAAAACGTTGAGCTGCTAAATTGTGTTTCATTGCACCACAACACTGACAATAAAGATATTCTTCTTCTTCTTCTCTCTTCTCCTTGATTATCCTGGCAGCACTGCTCCGACAGCGTGCGGTGTAAAGTGAGTCCAAGAACGGAAGATTGGTTTGTGTGATGTGCTGGGCTGTGTTCACGATCTTCTGCAGCTTCTACCGGTCTTGGACAGGACAACTTCCATACCAGGTTGTGATGCACCCTAGAAGAATGCTTTCTACAGTGCATCTATAAAAATTAGTGAGGGTTATACATATAACCTGTAATGAATTATTTATATGAACAAGAATGCTTAATCAAACTATATATATATACACAAAATTCTTCAAATATAACTGAAACCTGCAAGGCTGCTGGTGTTGAATTATATCGGTCTCTGCTGTGTGGAACCTGCTACATGGGCAGCAGTTTGCTCTCCATATCGTTTTTTTCCCTGGCTTGCGTTCCGGCTTGCAACATCCACGGTCAATTCCGAACAGCGGAGGGATCATATACTGTCATATAAATATGTAACTCAAGTCAAGTCTATTGTCATTAACTATATACATGTATACCGCCAAATGAGACGGCGTTTCTCCAGACCAGAGTGTAAAATACAGTGGTACCATATGACACACAATTACTTAGGAAGGTAAGAATCAAATCTGTGAATGAATTATGCACAGATAAACAAAATAAAGTGCATAAATTAAATATTGTAGAGTATGGAACAAATTATCCAGTGACACTTCGAATGCGATGCATCAAGGAGTTCATAAACCTAATGGCCTGAGGGGAGAAACTGTTTCCCATCCTGAGCGTTCTTGTCTTTATGTATTGGAGTCTCCTGCCTGATGGTAGGATGTCAAAGAGGACGCTGGATGGATGGGTGGTGGGACCCTTGATAACACTGAGGGCTCTGCGTACACAGCGCTCCTGATAAATGTCCTGATGGATGGTAGGGAGACCCCTATGATCCTCTCATCCTCTCAGCTGTTCTCACAGTCCATTGCAGGGACTTCCAGTCCGATGCTCGGCTGCTCCCGTACCAGATGGAGATGCAGCTTGTCAGGACGCAATCAATGGTGCTCTTGTAAACTGCATTTAAGGTGGGGAGGGGGGTCAGTGAGAGCCTTGCTCACCTCAATCTCCTCAGGAAGTGGAGGTATTGCTGTGCCTTCTTGTTCAGGGAGGTGATACTGAGGGTCCAGGTGTGGTCATCAGTGATGTGAGCTCCCAAGAACAATTTTCTTACCTCTCCCAGTGATGCAGAGATAATTCTCTCCTATTGGCTCTCCATGCATTACCAAGACCAACCAGCTCAGTGCAGGTGGTTGTTCGAAGCTGCCATAGAATCAGAGGGAGATACACTCCCTTTGAGAGCTGGCTTGTTCTACCACCTATAATCAGAGGACATCTGAGACGCTGCTGTCACACCATGATCTGATGGATTGTATCTCAGCCTGGTATGGCAACTACTCTGCTCCGGACTATTAGAACCTGCAGAAAGTCTGTCATAGTCTTGTCAAGTCCTTCTCTGCTGTCGATTCTCACAGCGTATCATAAACATGAGAAAATCTGCAGATGCTGGAAATCCAGAGCAACACACACAAAATGCTAGAGGAACTCAGCAGGTCAGACAGCGCCTATGGAAAAGAGGAAACATTTGATGTTTCAGGCCAAGACCCTTCGTCAGCTCTGAGAAGGAAGGGGGAAGATGTCAGAGTAAAAAGGAGGGCGGAGAGGAAGGGGGCTAGCTGGAAGCTGATGGGTGAAACCAGGTGGGTGGGAAAGGCCAAAGGTGGAGAGGAAGCAATCTGATGGGAGAGTGGACCATAGGAGAAAGGAAAGGAGGAGGGGACTTAGGGGGAGGTGATAGGCAGGTGAGAAGAGGTAAAAGACCAGTGTAGGCAATAGAAGAAGAGGGGAGGGGGAGGAATTTTTTTCTTTTTACTGGAAGGAGAAATCGATATTCATGCCATCATGTTGAATATCAAATATGGATGTTGCCCTTCCACGCCGAGTGTGGCCTCATTGCGAAACAGTATGCTGCCTCAGGAAGCTGAGCAGCATCATCCAGGATGCCTGCCACCCTGCACCCTCTCTTCTACCTGCCAGGAGCTGAAAAGGGAGCTTGAAAACGCAAATGACCAGACACAAAATCAGCTTCTTTCCCACTGCTCTCAGACTTGTGAAATCAATCATCTCTTCCACACCCCCCTCTTGAACCTTGATTCTGCCATTATTGTCAGTTCAGCATTTGTGTTTGCACTGCCTCCGTTTGCACACCTGTACTTCGCACCACTCCCTTGTTCTGCACTTGGCGCTGTAGTATGGTACTGTAGCAGTTAGTGTAACACCATTCCAGCATCAGTGATCAGTGATTGGTTCACTTTAATATCAGAGAATATATACAGTATGCAACCTGAAATTCTTACTCTTCACAGACTTCCGCAAAACAGGGAAAAATCCCAAAAAGTGAATGACAGAAAAAGAATGTTAGTAGCCCAAAGCCTCCTCCGCCTGCCACTCACAAGCAGCAGCCAAGCATCAACCTTCCCCCTCCTCCCACTTGTTCCAGCAGGAAGCATCAGCCCTCTGCCCACCACCTTCACAAGCAACATCAAAGCCCCCAAAGTGGCCATTATCTGTAGACCATCAAAAATAATTCCTGCCTCTGCCTGTAAGGAGCCTGTACGCTGAGTTCGGGTTAGTGCGCTGTGGGCACGCTATGTCCGCACTGGAAGTGTGGTGGCCTGCCCCCGGCATGTCCTCAGCCTGTGTTGGTCATTGACGCAAATGATGCATTTCACAGTTTCCATGCTCATGTGACCAATAAAAGCTAACCTCTCACTCTCTTTACTGTATTATTGCTATGACAACGCATTTCAGGGTGTACACATTTCAGAGGGGTCACCCTGGAAACATTTCCCAGTCTCTTCACTGATGAAAGGGACGACAGGTTTTTTAAAACCTCCGGTTACCCTGCACACACTACAATGCCCAACCAGCGTTTTCAGATTTACACACTCTGGAGAGTGTTTTGGAAAAGCTCCATTTTCAGGGGAGGAAAACGCCGTTTCAGTGTGAACGGAGGGTCAAAACGAAGAGAAAAAGCTTCGGTTACGGATTTATCCGGTCTAGCGTGGACGTAGCCTAAGCCTGTCCCTTTACATAACACTTGTCAGAGAACATTCTCAGCTTTAGCAGATCATTAGATGAAACTCCTTGGATCCACATTCAATTGTTCTGGTTAAGTTATCCCACAGCAAGAATCTGTTCAAGGAGTTCACAAAATGGGGGGGTGGAGGTGATTGCAAGGGCAGTCTCACAAAACGACCACCTCCAACTCCTTCAAGCACACGGCAAGATCAAGGACAATTGGTTTGTAGACTGTAGCTCTTTCTGGTCAGCTCTCTTGAGCGATGAAGGCTGAGGGGAGATCTGACAGAGGTTTATAAGATTATGAGAGGCATTGACAGAATAGACAGGGAATATCTTGTTTCCCAGGGTCGAACTGTCTGATACTGGAGGGCATGCATTGAAGGGGGAAGGAGCAGGTTCAAAGGGGATATGAGGGGCAAATTTTTTAGAGAGTGGTGGGTACTTGGAATGCCTCTATCTGGCGTGGTGGTAAAGGCAGATACATTAGGGGCATTAAGACCATAACACCATATAATATAGGAGAAGAATTAGGTCATTTGGCCCATCGAGTCTGCTCCACCATTCGATCATGCCTGATCCTTTTTCCTCTCCTCAACCCCACTCCTGGGCCTTCTCTTTGTAACCTATGATACTAGTAGTAGTAGTATGATGCCGTGGTCCAATCAATAACCTCTCAATCTCGACCTTAAATACACCTAATGACCTGGCCTCCACAGCTGCCTGTGGTAATAAATTCCACAAAATCACCACCCTCTGGCAAAAGAAATTTCTCTGCATCTCTGTTTTAAATGGAAACCCCTCTATCCTGAGGCTGTGCCCTCTTTTTCTAGACTCCCCCACTATGGGAAATATCCTTTCCACATCTACTCTGTCCAAGCCTTTCAATATTTGAAAGGTTTCAGTGAGATTTCCCCCTCATCCTTCTGAATTCCAGTGAGTACAGACCCAGGGTCATCAAATGTTCCTTGTATGATAACCCTTTCATTCCTGGAATCATCCTTGTGAATCTCCTCTGGACCCTCTCCAATGCCAGCACATCTTTTCTAAGATGAGGGGCCCAAAATTGTTCACAATATTCAAGGTGAGGCCTCACCAGTGCCTTATAAATCCTCAGCATCACCTCCTTGCTTTTGTATTCTAGACCTCTTGAAATGAATGTTAACATGGCATTTGCCTTCCTCACCACCGACTCAGCCTGCAAGTTAACCTTCAGGGTGTTCTGCACAAGGACTCCCAAGTCCCTCTATGTCTCAGATTCCTGGATTTTCTCCCCGTTTAGAAAACAGTCCACACATTTATTTATAGAACATAGAACATAGAATAGTACAGCACAGTACAGGGCTTTTGGCCCACAATGTTGTTCCGACCCTCAAACTCTTCCTCCCATATAACCCCACCTTAAATTCCTCCATATCCCTGTCTAGTAGTCTCTTAAATTTCACTAGTGTATCTGCCTCCACCACTGACTCAGGCAGTGCATTCCACGCACGAACCACTCTCTGAGTAAAAAACCTTCCTCTAATATCCCCCTTGAACTTCCCATCCCTTACCTTAAACCCATGTCCTCTTGTATTGAGCAGTGGTGCCCTGGGGAAGAGGCACTGGCTATCCACTCTATCTATTACTCTTAATATCTTGTATACCTCTATTATGTCTCCTCTCCAAAGAATAAAGCCCTAGCTCCCTTAAACTCTGATCATAATGTATACTCTCTAAACCAGGCAGCATCCTGGTAAATCTCCTCTGTACCCTTTCCAATGCTTCCACATCCTTCCTCTAGTGAGGCGACCAGAACTGGACACAGTACTCCAAGTGTGGCCTAACCAGAGTTTTATAGAGCTGCACCATTACATCGCGACTCTTAAACTCAGTCCCTCGACTTATGAAAGCTAACATTCCATAAGCTTTCTTAACTACCCTATCTACCTGTGAGGCAACATTTCAGTGGACATATACCCCCAGATCCCTCTGCTCCTCCACACTACCAAGTATCCTGCCATTTACTTTGTACTCTGCCTTGGAGTTTGTCCTTCCAAAGTGTACCACCTCACACTTCTCCAGGTTAAACTCCATCTGCCACTTCTCAGCCCACTTCTGCATCTTATCAATGTCTCTCTGCAATCTTCAATAATCCTCTACATTATCCACAACACCACCAACCTTTGTGTCATCTGCAAACTTGCCAACCCAGCCTTCTACCCCCACATCCAGGTCGTTAATAAAAATCATGAAAAGTGGAGGTCCCAGAACTGATCCTTGTGGGACACCACTGATCACAACCCTCCAATCCGAATGTACTCCCTCCACCATGACCCTCTGCTTTCTGCAGGCAAGCCAATTCTGAATCTACCTGGCCAAACTTCCCTGGATCCCATGCCTTCTGACTTTCTGAATAAGCTTACCATTCTACTACCAAAGTACATGACCATGCATTTTCCAACATTGTATTTCATTTGCCACTTTTTTGCCCATTCTCCAAATCTGTCTAAGTCCTTCTGCATTCTATCTATTCCCACAACAGTACCTGCCCTTCCACTGATCTTCATATTGTTACGTATCAGCAGCAATAGATCACAAGTGAGTCAGGTTTTAATGTTAAAACCACTATCTCTATTAGTATCTACTCAATATATAGAAACTTAAATGAAAATAAACAGAAGCTAACAGTGTTATGTGTGTATATATGTAGCTCCCAAACTAACAAGCTCAGGAACAATTCTTAAAGTCTTAAGATTCAGATGGTAAAGTAGAAAAGTTCAGTAATCCACAGAATAGACGATGGGAGAGAGATTTGTAATCCAGAATATAATGTAGAGAGAAGGTGATTACGTCGAATTCCACAAGTTCTACACTGGTAGAACAAAATAGCAGACGTCGAGTCGTTCTGAAATCCACCTAGAGATATCACCAAAATGACAGTCACAGGAATATTGTCTTCAAGTGGTTACCACATAATACCCTGATTCTAGGTCAGGGCCAACAAAAGTGATACCACAGGATACTCCAACAAATCCACACATATGGATTACACGAAGTGACAGTCACACATCCGTTGTGCACTGCGTGCCAATAAACAACCCAACCTTTTGGGCCTCCGAGAGTATGGAACTCCCCGCCTTACAATGACAGCTCCAACAGTCAGTCTCAGTCTCTCTCTCTCTCTCTTAAAGTGACACTCACAGTACGAGCTTGTGTCCCTCGTAATAATATCATCTGCAAACTTGGCAACGAACCCATCTATTCCATCATCTAAATAATTTATACACGACATAAAAAGACGTGGTTCCAACACCAACCCCTATGAAACACTACTAGTCACTGGCAGCAAACCAGAAAAGGATCATTTTATTTCAACATTTAAGAAATGTTTAGACAGACACATAAATGTTTGAAAAATACAAGGACATAAGGGATTACTTCAGTTGGCCATTAAGGCCTGTTCCTGTGCTGTACCGTCACTATAATCATATGAAGAAGCCTCACCAGGGAACACAAGAGTTTACTGGAGGAGATTGTACTACCCCAGAGTACAGAGATACCCCTCTGTACACAGATTTCCCGCAGTACACAGATACCCCCAGTACAGAACTCCCAGTACAGATACCCCTCAGTACACAGATATCCCACAGTACACAAATATCCCCTCAGCACAGAGATACCCCTCTGTACACAGATACCCCCAGGACAGAAACCCCCAGTACAGATACTCCCAGTACAAATAGCCCTCAGTACACAGATACCCCACAGTACACAGATACAGAGATATCCCTCAGTACAGAGATACCCCCAGTACAGATACCCCTCAGTACGCAGATACCCCACAGTACACAGATACCTCTAAGGACACAGATACCCCCAGTACACAGATATTCCTCAGTACACAGACTCCCCACAGTACACAGATACCCTCCAGCACAGAGATACCCCTCTGTACACAGATACCCCTCAGTACACAGATAACCCCTCAGTACAGAGATACCCCTGAGTACACAGATAACCCCTCAGTACGGAGATACCCCTGAGTACAGAGATACCCCTCTGTACACAGATACCCCTTCAGTACAGAGATAATCCCAGTACAGAGATACCCCTCTGTACACAGATACCCCCTCAGTACAGAGATACCCCTGAGTACATAAATACCCCTCTGTACACAGATACCCCTCAGTACACAGATAGCCCGCAGTACAGAGATGCAGGAATTCTGCATGTGATGACAGGACGTGTCAGATTTTCCTGCCAGGAACTGGGCCTTCTAAAAGCGTTCCACATGAGTCCCTGCAGATTTTCCCTGGTTACCTTCCCATTTCCTCCCTCTGTATACTCCACCTTTTCCGGGATATTTCTGCGTGTGTCCCGGCTTGCATAAGATGCATTGAACCTGTGACCGATTTGCCTATTCCCCTGTGCTTACACAGATCCGATCTAAATATGCTCCACACTTTGCTTATATTGTATTGAGGCGCTGTGCAGAATAGGCCTGGATACTGCTCCGGGACATCTCATGGCCCCACAACTGGTGTCTGTGCCTCCACATGCACATGGCCCTCAACTAGATTACTAGATTTCCCTCCCTAAACTTTGACTCACCATCCCTGCCGTCCCTCCCCCACTTCTCTGCATGCATTTAACATGCTGGATTAAATACAAAGTCTTTGTCAATAACTCTAATATTTTAGTTGGCTTGGTATCATATTTCCTTCGATAACATCATAAAAACATCTCAGGATATTTTATGCTGTTTTAAGGGATGGGTTATTAACAATTGAGGTTCTTGTAATGGAAATTCATAATGAAACTACCGCCTCTGCCCTTTCTGACAATGAATTCCGAAACTGTATTTATGGAGAAAAAAATTTGCCTTGTCATCTTGCCTTGCCCAGTTACCTTGGAACTCTGTTCTTACCCCAGCTCCTGCCAGTGGAAGCAGTTTCCTCTTGTCATGAAGTCACAGAGTCACAAAGAAGTACAGCTCAGAAACAGGCCCTTTGGCCCATCCAGTCCATGCTGAAAGCATTTTAACTGCCTACTCCCATCGACCTGCACCGGGACCACAGCCCTCCAGACCTCTACCTATCCAAACTTCTCTTAAACGTTGAGATTGAGCTCGCACGCACCAGCTCGTTCCACACTCTCACCAACCTCCGAGTGAAGAAGTTTCTCCTCACATTTTCCTTAAACCTTTCACCTTTCACCCTTAACCCACAATCTCCGGTTTTAGTCCCACCCAACCTCAGTGGAAAAAGCCTACTTGCACTTACCCTATCTATACCCCTCATACTTCCAAGAAGACCACAATCTTGAACAAGAGAAAATCTGCAGATGGCCTGCCAAAGGGTCTCAGCCTGAAACATCGACTGTACTTTTTTTCCATAGATGCTGCCTGGCCTGATGAGTTCCTCCAGTATTTTGTGTATGAGACCACAATCTTGTCGTGATTTGGAGGCTTGCAGCCTCAATGACCCAGGGAGCTATGTTGGCTGGAGTCAGGGCTTTATGCTTTGGCTCTTGGTAAGGTCACCCACGCCAAACAGGTCAAAGGGTAGAGGCCAGACTAAGAGTGGTCCACTGGTCCTCCAGGTTCAGGGGTTCAGCTCAGGGCTGACAACCCTGACTGGTCAGACAAAACTGTTACAGAAACAACAATGAAGAATCCTTCTACATCTGAGTGTGACGGTATTTCTGAGTCTCCACCCGGGATTGTGTGACTGACAGTAGTGAAAACTGAGAGGAAGCTACTGACATGATGAACACCACCAGAGGTGGAGGACCTTCACTGCTGCCCTAAAGCCAGTGCTGTATTAGACAGTAAGTAATTATGAAGGTAGTTGCCTTCATAATTTTGTATGTCTCCACAAGATCTCCTCTCAATCTTCTACGCTCCAATGAATAAAGTCCTAACCTGCTCATTCTTTCTTTATAAGCCAGGTCCTCCAGACCTGGCCAAATCCTTGTACATTTTCTCTGTCCTTTCCATCCAGATAGTCCACCACTTTCCATAAAAACCATCAGCTGGAGAAGAGGAACTGAGCCAATCAGTTATCATCATACTGGATGGTAGGCAGGCTCAAAGGGCTGTGATTTACTCCTGATCTGTGACCTCTGACTCAGAGGCCCATGTTAAAACGTCCTTGAACAAGGAAGATGGCACCAGTGAACAAACCTACCAGAGGAGACATCCTAAAGACTGATCAGGAAGCAACTCCTTTCATTTATTTTACATATTTTTATTCCAGACGTGGTTCTGCTGCTGTTGGAGCCTGCTGTCTACATTCTGGCAGTGTGTCTTCGGGCTGATCTAGCGATCCGGCGCTTCGCTGTCTCTGTGAGGGTTCCACGAGGCTGTGAGCAAAGTGTGCGACATGGAGGCGTGGAAACTGGGCGTGAGCCCACCATCGACTCCATCTCTCACCCATCTTGACCATTGAAGTGCCGGGAAAGATTGAAATCGAGGCGGATGAGATGGGCGAGATGGACGAGTGAGTGTTCAGCACCGTCCTGCTCCCTGCTGCTGGAGAAGGTGTTTGCATATGGCGGTCTCTCACTCGCTGCTGGTCCTTGTGTTTGAGTGATTTCGCTCTCTCTCTCTCGATGCTGTCAGCAGATGTGGTCGGAGCATCCGCCGTGGTTTATAGATTTGTGCTCTGATTCACGTTTATGATGTTTTCTGATTTCTAGTTCCAGCTCTGGTCACTCTTTTTTGTTACTAATTTTGGGCAGCTTTTGAATCAGGGTGGCCTGCAGCTACAACCCTGAGCTGAACTGTGCTGAGATATTGCTGAGCTTTCCCTGTTTTTTTGCTGTTTACGCGTGGGGTTTGATGTTTGATGTTTTTCCTTGTATGGGTTGTTTCATGGCTGTCTGTGGGGAAGATGAATAGATAGTTGCAGACATACTTTGCTAACAAATGTCCTTTGAATTGAAAAGGGTGCACTGTTACTCCTATGGTGTATCTGGCCAATACCAGCCAACTGGCTGGAGTGTTCACAAACATCGCCAACCTCTAGAAGTCAAGCTGAGTTTACTGCCATGTGCACAGGTACAGCAAGGTCATGGTAAACCCAGACAATTTCTTCCAGCTCATCCACACATTCTTCTTTAATCATGTCTTTCTTTTCATTTCAAGGCGGCTGGGGTCCTGTCAGAGCCTGTGATCTACAGCTACAACTCCAGGTGTGGCCCTGGAAGAGGTGCACCTTCGGGGAGCAGCCCTGTAGACCATCCAGTTCATCAGCGATCGCACCAACCGGAGCACTGAAACATCGAGACTGCAGATGGTCTGCGCTATTGTTGGAAGAAGATCCCTGTACTTGCCCTCTCTCTCTCTCTTTGATGGTGAGTGAGAGCCTGTTGGTCACTGAGTCGGGGTGGGGGGGGGGTGCTTAGAGCTCTGACGTGGAAGGTTGGAATATCGAAACAGCACTGCTCTTGTTGCAGGAGCAAACTCTCTCTCCCTTGCTGGTGTGAGAGAGGCTGTCTGCAATACCTAAGTGCTGGGATACGGACTGTAGTTTTTGATGGACTCTTTGGGGGCTTTTGCTACTGCCTGTAGGGTGGGGGGATGGGGGCCAGTGCTTCTGCTGCTGGTGGTGAGGGGTGGGGTACTTTGGTGGTGTGTGGGAGGGGTGGGATACTTTGGGTTTCTGATGTTTCTGCAATTCATTCTTTGAGGTTTTTCACTTTGTGGACGTCTCTGAAGAGTAAGAATTTTAGGTTGTATACTGCATACATTTTCTGGGCCTCAATACCCCCTTGTGCTAATAGGTCCTGGATTTCCTCACTTGTAGACCCCAGTCAGTTCAGATTTGCAAAATCCTCTCCTCCACAATCTCCACCAGCACAGAAACAGCGCTGGGTGTGTACTTAGCTCCCTGCCCTACTTGTTTACACTTACGACTGTGTGGCTAAAGCACAGCTACAACACCACATATAAGTTTTCTGACAACACCATTGTTATAGTCATGGTCATAGTCATAGTCATACTTTATTGATCCCGAGGGAAATTGGTTTTCATTACAGTTGCACCATAAATAATTAAATAGTAATAAAACCATGAATAGTTAAATAGTGATATGTAAATTATGCCAGGAAATAAGTCCAGGACCAGCCTATTGGCTCAGGGTGTCTGACCCTCCAAGGGAGGAGTTGTAAAGTTTGATGGCCACAGGCAGGAATGACTTCCTATGACGCTCTGTGTTGCATCTCGGTGGAATTGTTGAAGGTTGTATCAAAGGTGGTGATAAATCGGCTGAGGGATGTAATTACAACAACCTCTCACTCAATGTCAGTAAGACCAGGGAACTGACTGCGGACTTCAGGAGGGGAAACCAGAGGTCCATGAGCCAGTACTCAGCGGAGGATCAGAGGTGGAGAGGGTCAGTAACTTTAAATTCCTGGGTGTCACTATCTCAGAGGAGCTGTCTTGAACCCAGCATATAAATATTATTGTGAAGAAAGTACGACGGCACCTCTACTTCCTCAGAGGTCTACAGAGATTTAGCATATCATCAAAAACCTCAGCAAATTTCTATAGCTGTGTGGTAGGAAGTGTGCTGACTGACTGCATTACGGCCTGGTATGGAAACACCAATGCCTTTGAGTGGAAAACCCTACAAAAGGTAGTGAATTCGGCCCAGTAGATCACGGGTAAAGCTCTCCCACAACTACATGAAACGTTGCTGTAGAAAAGCAGCATCCATCATCAGAGATCCTCTCCACCCTCTCTTCTCGCTGCTGCCATCAGGTAGAAGGTACAAGAGCCTCAGTACTCACACCACCAGGTTCAAGAACGGTTACAACTCCTCAACCATCAGGCTCTTGAAAAAAAATGGATAACTACACTCATTTAAGGACTCTTTTATTTTGTTATTTCATGCTCGTTATTTATTGCTATTTATTTATCTCTGCATTTGTCCATTGATCCTGTTTACTGTTACTGTTCTATAGATTTGCTGAGAATGTCCACAGATAAATGAATCTCAGGGATGTATGTGGTGACATTTATGTACTCTGATAATAATTTTTACTTCAAACTTTGAATTTTGAACCGATATTAAATAGAACCATTTGAACTACATGCAAAAAATTCTGTGGAGTGAAAATGCTTTCAAAAATGAAGGAATGAGAAGTTTCCAAACATCAACAAAGTTACTATAAAGAGCAGTACACAGTAAAAGACTAAATCACATCAATATTCGGTGTGACCACCCTTTGCTTTTTAAACTGCATCAATTCTCTTGGGTACGCCGCCATGCGGGTTTATAAGAAATTCGGCTGGTTGGTTGTTCCAAGCATCTTGGAGAACTTGCCACAGCTCTTTCGCAGACTTTAGATGTCTTGCTTGCTTCTGTCTCTCTAGGTAACCCCAGGCAACCTCGACAATGTTGTGATCAGTGCTCTGTGGAGGCCACACCATCTATCGCAGAGCTCCCTGTTCCTTTGTTTGAAGATCATCCTTTATGACCTTGGCCGTGAGTTTGAGATCATTGTTCTGCTGCAGAATGAAGTTGGAGCCAATCAGATTCCTCCCTGATGGTGTTGTGTGATGGATGAGAATCTGCTTGTACTTCTCAGCATTGAGGATTCCATTAATTCTGACCAGAACAACAACTCCATTTGCAGAAATGCAGCCCCAAACCTGCAGGGAACCTCCACCATGCTTCACTGTTGGCTGCAGACACTCACCTATGTAGCGCTCTCCAGCTCTTCTACGGACAAACTGCCTCCTGTTTGAGCCAAAAGTTTCAAATGTGGACTCGTCAGTCCAGAGTAGCAGAGAGGGAGAAAAGAGCAGAATGAACAACTGCCCATGTGTGGTATTAAGGGTTTATCAGATCAGTGATTTCAGAAACAGGGCAACTTGAACACCCTATGATCATGGAAGAGTTCTGGTAGCAAGTATTCTCACAAGCTTTAAGAAATTTCTAGACAAATTGGCAAGGTATGGAAGGCTACCAACCACTTGCTGGTAAGTAGAATTAGTGTGGATCAGTAATTACACTGGACAACAAAGATTTTCCTTCCCGAATACGTTTGAGTCTATTTAATGGTTGGCATGTATACGTGGAGCAAAGGGTCTGCCCCTGTTCCTTGTGGCTCTATAAATGAGAAAAGGAAAGTCCTTAGAGAGACTTGCAGATATAATCATCAACCTGAAATATTGTCAAAATTAGTCATTTTTAAAAGAAAGAGAAGAGTTTTCTTTTAGTTAGCATGTGACAGTATTTTCCCAGTGTCACCTCCTAATCTTTTATGTCTAATTGTTTGTCATCGGACTAGCTCTGTGTTTCACTTTGTGCTGCAGGTGTCTCATTTGGGATCATGAAGATTGTTAAACTCCCTTTGTATTTTTCACATTTATTTAATTTGGAATAATTTAATGAGATCAGTATTTTCAAATGTCCTGCATTATCACTGTTGGCTTTGGGGATTATTTCTTCATCTGGATACCTATGTTGTCTGATTGGTGCTGAATTCCTGTGAGCTCCAGGTTGTACTTCGGGGGGACATGCCAACTCCTTGTTGCTCGGTTGAGGTTCCTTGTCTGGTGAAACTCTGACCAAGTACTTCTGTGTATCGTCAGTGATTTCAGTTCTGTATAGTTTGTCTTGTTAGTTTTGCTGGTTAATTTACAGAATAAATTTTTTGTTTTGTTTTAATTGCTGAAGTCTCTGTGAATCCTGCACTTGAGTTCACTTGAGACCCTTACAAATACTAACTCTGTTCCTCTCTCCACAGATGCTGCCTGACCTGCTGAGTGATTCTGGCTCTTCCTGTTTGTTTTTTTTATGTTAGCATCTGTAGTTTTTCAGGTTTCTGCTACCACAGTGACACGGGCACAGAAGGCATACTCTAAAAGCAAAAGCCAAGCCTGTTTGGTACCTATTGTTCAATATAGAGTTCTGAACTGGAACCAAAATGAACAATAAGGCAAAAGAGAATCATGACTCCACTGGTGTCAGTGACTCTTGTGAAAAGTTGCAGGAAAACTTGGAGCAGGGGGTTCTGAACAGAGGGAACGGGGAAAATCTACATTCCCTAGCAGGAGGAATGCAGGCAGAGCAAACAAATTCACCATAACCTGGCAAAAATCCAGAGGGAAATGACAAGACAGATTTCATTCTGTTTTGTAATTTATGATCTGGAATGTGCCAGAACAAGTGTGGGCTCCTGCAATTAACAAATAATTTTACAATCATATTTAGTAAACACAATGATATTTCCCAAGGCACTTCACAGGAAGATTATAGAAACAGCTTGATGTGGAGTTCCACCAGGAAATTATAGAGGGGGTGGGAGGGAGGGAGAGAGGGAAGGGGAGTGAAAGGAAGAGAGTGAAAGAGGGAGAGAGGGGAGAAGGAGAGAGGGAGGGGGTAGGGGGTAGGGAATGGGAGAGAAAGAGAAAGAGGGAGGGAGAGGAGAGGAAGAGGGATAGGGAGAAAGAGAGGAAGAGGGAGATGGAGAGAGAGGGAGAGTGGGAGTTTTTTTTAGGAGGGAAGTTCCCAAGCTCGGGGCCCGCAGCGGCCATTGATGGAGCGATGGTAAACAGTGATGCATTGTCAGATTGCAGAGACCTTGGGGAGGTGTGGGACTAAACACATCCACGTCGAACCCTACTATTGTTATTCTACCACCTTGCAACAGACCAGGGGCAATTAACCGACCAACAGGCTCATCTTTGGAACGTGGGAGGAAGCTCACTCCAGGGGGCGGAGGGCATGCTAGCGTAGAGGTTAAGGTAATGCTGTTATAGCTCCAGTGATTGGGGTTCAATTCCCACCACTGTCTGTGTGGTTCAGGAGCAGTTATTAGAGAGAGGAAGAGGAGAGCCATCCGCAGTACCACCGATGCGGCAGACAGGGCCTCAAGATGGCTGTGGCTCAAAAGAGGGGAGCCATGGAGTCATAAGTAGCTAGCCATCTGGACACAAGCTGGGGTCTGATCAGCCCCGGCTGGGTCACCTGGAGGAGGTTGTATGATGTTGAAAGACCCGAAACACCCGATGATTCCAGGAACATCACTGAAGATGTGTCCGGAAGCATCAATAGATGTATGTACACAGCAGACCCCACAACCATCAGTCTCCTGAACTACACTCACTTACCCATCCACTGAGATCTTCCCACAACCAATGATCTCACTTTAAAGACTCTTTCATCTTGTTATTTCATGTTCTCATTATTTATTTATACTGGCATTTGCACAGTTTGTTGTCTTCTGCACTCTGGTTGATCTTTCATTGATCCTGTTATAGTTACTATTCTATAGATTTACTGAGTATGCCCAGAGGAAAATGAATCCCAGGGTTGTATATGGTGACATATATATATATAGAACATAGAAATCTACAGCACATTACAGGCCCTTCAGCCCACAATGTTGTGCCGACCATGTCACCTACTCTAGAAACTGCCTAGAATTTCTCTACCGCATAGCCCTCTATTTTTCTAAGCTCCATGTACCTCTCTAAGAGTCTCTTAAAAGACCCAATTGTATCTGCTTCCAACACCAACGCTAGCAGCCCATTCCACACACCCACCACTCTGTGTGTGGAAAAACTTACCCCCGACATCCCCTCAGTACCTATTTCGAAGCCTCCTATAAAACTATGCCCCCTCATGTTAGCCATTTCAACCCTAGGAAAAAGCCTCTGACTTTCCACATGATCAATGCCTCTCATCATCTTATACACCTCTATCAGATCACCTCTCATCCTCCATTGCTCCAAGGAGAAAAGGCCAAGTTCACGCAACCAAGGTACACCCTCCAATCCAGGCAACATCCTCGTAAATCTCCTCTGCACTCTCTCTATAGTATCCACATCCTTCCTGTAGTGAGATGACCAGAACTGAACACAGTACTCCAAGTGGGGTCTGACTGAGGTCTTATATAGCTGTAACTTTACCTCACGACTCTTGAATTCAATCCCACGGTTGTTGAATGCCAACACATCATACTACTTCTTAACAACACTGTCAACCTGTGCAGCAGCCTTGAGTGTCCTATAGACACAGACCCCAAGATCTCTAAGATCCTCCACACTACCAAGAGTTTTGCCTTTAATACTATATTCTGTCATCAAATTGGACCTATGAAAATGAACCATTTCACACTTATCTGGGTTGAAATCCATCTGCCTGCCATGGTCCTGTCCGTGAACTCCGCATTCCGGTTCATGGTCCGGTCCACCGATCCTTATTCCAGGTTTTCCGGTTTTCCCCTGTTCGGTTGAGACACCTGATTCTCGTTTCGGGCTGGACATAAATACCTCTGCAAACCAGGAAATGGTTGCTGAACTGTTTTGTCTCTCTCTCGCTCCCTCTCCCCTCCCATCTGAATCCCCGTCTGAAACCTCGCCTGCAACCTTCGTCTGCAACTACGTCAGTACCCCCATCAAGTTCAACCGCTGGAGTGAGACCAGAGCCTTGCCACGTCAAGATAAGGAGCTATCTACCGTTGGGTTTGGAACTATCTCTTTGCGTCCCCGTGTTCAGTGTCCGTGTCAAAGAAGAGTCGCGGCCCTATGTCCTGTTCTCAAGGAGGGGTCCTGGTTCTGTGTTCCGTGTTCCTGTGCTCAAGTCCGAGGCTCCATGTTCCTGTGCTCAAGCCCAAGTCCAGGCGCCAAGTTTCAGCCCTGTCCAAGTCTGAGTTTCATGTCCTCATTCAGTTCTGGTGCCTCTTCCAGTCCATGGTCCTCACCCAGCCCAGGAGGTCCTCGCCCAGCCCAGTGCTGGAGATTCCTCGTCCTGTGCTGGGGTACCTGGTCCTGACCTGTAGCCACATCCTGTCCTTACCAAGATCCTAGTCCCGAGTCCCAGCCTAAACCTGGGTTCCGGTTCCGAGTCAAGACCCAGGTTCCGGGTCCTTGTCCAGGGTCTGGTTCTGGAGTTCCAAGTTCCTAGTCCAGGCTCCTCATTCCTAGTTCCATGTCCGGGTCCCGTGCTTCTAGCCCAAGTCCTTGCCCAGGCCCTGAATCCTAGTCTCGTCCAGGGCCTACATCAATGTCCAGCGTCATTTCTTCCTGACTCACCTTGCTATCTCGATAATCCTAGTCCTGTTCCTAGAACTTCGGTGTCTGTGTCTTGCATTTGGGTCCGCCATCAACATGCACCCCCTTATAACACTGCCACTTCTCAGCCCAGTTCTGCATCCTATCGATGTCCCGCTGTAACCTCTGACAGCCCTCTAGATGATCCACAACACTTCCGACCTTTGTGTCATCAGCAAATTTACTAACCCAGCCTTCTACTTCTTCATCCAGGTCACTTATGAAAATCACAAAGAGAAGGGGTCCCAGAACAGGTCCCTGTGGAACAACACTGGTCACGGACCTTCATGCAGAATACAAACCGTCTACAACCACTCTTTGCCTTCTGTGGGCAAGCCAATTCCGGATCCACAAAGCAAGGTCTCCTTGGATCCCATGCCTCCTTAATTTCTGAAGGAGCCTTGCATGGGGAACCTTATCAAATACCTTACAGAAATCTATATACACTACATCCACTGCTTTACCTTTATCAATGTGTTTTGTTACATCCTCAAAGAATTCAATCAAGCTCGTAAGGCACGACCTGCCCTTGACAAAGCTTTGCTGACTCTCCCGAATCAGATTATGTCTCTCCAAATATTCATAAATCCTGCCTTTCAGGATCTTCTCCAACAACTTGCCCACCACTGAAGTTTATAATTTCCTGGGTTATCACTACTCCTTTTCTCTACTCCCAGTGATTCAGATTGATGGGTTTACAATACACCGTCAGGGTAGATCTATAAAGTCTCTTGAAAGCAGAGTTGGAGGAGTATGCCTCATGATCAACTCTTCTCGGTGCACAAACATATCAGTGCTGTCCCAATTCTGCTCATCAGACCTGGAATATCTAACAGTAAAGTGCCATCCTTATTACCTACCATGGGAGTTCTCTGAGGTCATTCTGGTAGCGGTATACATTCCGCCTCAGGCCAACGTCAGTCAGGCTTTAGATGATCTGAGCAATGGGATCAACACGCACGAAACAGCGCACCCTAACACCCTCACCATCATTTTGGGAGATCTTAACCAGGCCAGTCTGAAAAAATCATGAAGCAATTACCATCAACAGATCACTTGCAATACCAGAGGAAACAACACACTGGATCATTGTTACACCACCATCAAGAATACCTACAGTGTTATTCCATGCCTTCACTTCGGGAAGTCTGATCACCTGGCTGTACTTCTACTCCCTGAGTATAGGCAGAGACTGAAGACTGCAGCACCAGTAGTGAGGACAAAGAAGGTATGGACAAGGCAAGCACAGGAGCACTTACAGTACTGCTTTGAGTCAGCAGACTGGACTGTAATTAGTGATACATCTTCGAACCTGGTTGAGTATGCTGCAGTTGTTACCGACTTCATTACAACCTGTGTGGATGAGTGTGTGCCCAAAGACTTACTGTACATTCCCAAACCAAAAGCCATGGATGAACCAGGAGGTAGGTCGTCTGCTGAAGGCTAGATCTGTGGCATTCAAGTCTGATGACCCAGGCCTGTACCAGAAAACCAGGTATGATTTGTGGAGGGCTATTTCAAGGGTGGACCCGGCTGGTGGTGCAGTGGCATCAGCGTTGGACTTTGGGACGAAAGGTCCCAGGTTCGAATCCAGCCGGCTCCCCTGCATGTTTTCCATCCATGCAGGGTTACAAGCTGGTGATCTCTTTGGAAGCTCACCCGGCAGAAGGCAACGGCAAACCACCGCTGTAACTTACCTCGTACGCTATTCCCCACTGCGTCAGAGAGGCGTGGAGGGAAATCGTCTGCTAACCAGAGAAACTCCGGATGCGATGTACCTTTCCTTTCCTTTATTTCAAGGGTGAAGAGACAATTTTGAATAAGGTTGGAGGTGACATCGGATGCACAGCAGCCCTGGCAGGGTGTGCAAGACATTACTTCCTTCAAAGCAAAACCCAATAGTATGAATGGCAGTGATGCTTCACTATCAGATGAACTCAACATCTTCTATGCCCATTTTCAAAGTGAAAACACAACTACAGCTGTGAAGATCCCTGCTGCACCTGATGACCCTGTGATCTCTGTCTCAGAGGCCAATGTTAGGCTGTCTTTAAAGAGAGTGAACCCTCGCAAGGCAGGAGGTCCCAATGGGGTACTTGGTAAGGCTCTGAAAACCTGTGCTAACCAACTAACAGGAGTATTCAAGGACATTTTCAACCTCTCACTGCTACGGGTGGAAGTTCTCACTTGCTTCAAAAAGGCAACAATTATATCAGTGCCCAAGAAGAATATTGTGAGCTGTCTTAATGGCTATCGCCCGGTAGCACTCACATTGACAGTGATGAAATGCTGTGAGAGGTTGGTCATGACTAGACTGAACTCCTGCCTCAGCAAGTACCTGGACCCATGCCAATTTGCCTATCTCTACAATAAATCAACAGCAGACACAGTCTCAATGGTTCTCCAAACGGCTTCAGACCACCAGGACAACACAAACATCTACGTCAGGATGCTGTTCATCGACTATAGCTCAGCATTTAATACCGTCATTCCCACAATCCTGATTGAAAACCTGGGCCTCTGTACCTCCCTCTGCATTTGGACCCTCGACTTCCTAACCAGAAGACCACAATCTCTGCGGATTGGTGATAACATATCCTCCTCACTGACAATCGACACTGGCGCACCTCAGAGGTGTGTACTTGGCCCACTACTCTACTCTCTATATACACATCACTGTGTGGCTAGCCATAGCTCAAATACCATCTATAAAGTTTTTTTAAACAATATTTTTATGAAATTTTACATATATTTCACATATACAAATAAACAATAATAATAATTAAACTAAATAGTGAAACATGTCCTCATGTTTTTCACAATCATCAAAGGAAAAGAGATATAACATTTCACATACTTCATGTATTTAATAAAGAAGTAAAATAAAAACACATCAGAAAAAAAAACCGGAGAAGCTCTCAACAACACACAGCTATTTCAAAATGACTGTGCGCCTTGATGTCCAAGAAACTCCAGTAAAGGTTTCCACACATTTTCAAATTCTCCTGCCCTTCCCCGGTTATGTAAGTTAGTCTCCCCAATACAATACAAAATGCCATCTCCTTCACCCATACATGTATCGAAGGTATATCCATTTTTCTCCAAGATAAAACTATCATCCTTCTGGCCTGCAGGAGTCCAAAGTCAATTAAAGTTGACTGTTTCGAACTACAGTAACAGTAAAGTTCTTTGGATATATACCTAGTACACACATTTTTGCTTGGTGAGACATCTTTACTCCAACAATCTCAGATATGGTCTGAACAACTGTTTTCCAGTATTTTTTTAAATTTAGGACAGTCCCATACACAGTGAAACAGAGTACCGTTTTCTTCTAAACATTTAACACAAGTGTCCGGGATGTCAGGGGACCGCTGGTTCAGTTTGACCAGGGTAATGTAAGTTCTCATTAACCAATTGTATTCTAATCGCTTCATTCTCATATTACGATAATTGATTGTTTTTGGGCTTTTAAGCATGCCATTTCCCATCCAGTTTCTTGTATGTCCTCTTGAACATCCAGTCTCTATGCCTCCAGCCTGGCAATGGTGGACTCCTTATCATATGACATCAAAGCTGTACGGACAACCGCAAGTTTTTCCTTTCACTCCGATTCTCCAGGTCTTCAGTCTTGGATTCCAGGTAGGTGATACATTACATGGCATTGGTTAGTTCAGCCTTGTTCCTTTCCACGTGCTCCTCTGTCGTCATTAATCGGTTTTCAGTCTCTACCATCTGTGTGGTATTAGAAGCAACATTTCGCTTCACCCGACATATTGTTTTCCAAGGCAGCGACAGAGCTGGCCATCTTACCCAGGTGGTCATCTATACTTGCAAACACGAGGAATTACGCAGGTGCTGGAAATTCAAGCAACACACATCAAAGTTGCTGGTGAACGCAGCAGGCCCGAAACATCGACTGTACCTCTTCCTAGAGATGCTGCCTGGCCTGCTGCGTTCACCAGCAACTTGATGCGGTCATCTATACTGTCCAGTTTGGATCCAAACGCAGAGCAAAGTAACTTTAATTCAGCTAGCACCGCCATTAGCTCCGCCATGTTGCTGGAAACTTCCTCGTCTTGATTCGTCAACAGAGTGTTGATATTCGATTTTTTGGAGCCACATTTTCGGGTGAAGATATCACAGTCCTTGATTGTAGTCATTTTTGACATAGCCCAAGTTCAGTTGGTATTGCTAACTCAGGGTTTTAAAATTGTTTAGTGCAAGGTTGTACGGAGCCTCCATGTTAAGCTGCCATCTTGGTTCATGGCTCCATAGCCTACCATCTATTAAGTTGCTGATGATACAACCATTGTGGGTAGAATCTCAGATGGTGACGAGAGGGCGTACAGGAGTGAGATATGCCAACTAATGGAATGGTGTCGCAGCAACAACCTGGCACTCAACGTCAGTAAGATGAAAGAGCTGATTGTGGACTTCAGGAAGGGTAAGATGAAGGAGCACATACCAATCCTCATAGCGGGATCAGAAGTGGAGAGAGTGAGCAGTTTCAAGTTCCTGGGTGTCAAGATCTCTGAGGATCCAAACTGGTCCCAAAATATTGATGTAGTTATAAAGAATACAAGACAGCTGCTATACTTTATTAGGAGTTTGAAGAGATTTGGCATGTCAACAAATACACTCAAAAACTTCTATATTTGTACCATGGAGAGCATTCTGACAGACTGCATCACTGTCTGGAATGGGGTGGGCTACTGCACAGGACCGAAAGAAGCTGCAGAAGGTTGTAAATCTAGTCAGCTCCATCTTGGGCACTAACCTACAAAGTACCCAGGACATCTTTAGGGAGTGGTGTCTCAGAAAGGCAACATTCAGCACCCAGGGCATGTCCTTTTCTCACCATTGCCATCAGGGAGGAGGTACAGAAGCCTGAAGCCACACACTCAGCGATTCAGGAACAGCTTCTTCCCCTCTGCCATCCGATTCCTAAATGGACATTGAACCTTTGGACACTACCTCACTTTTTTTTAATATACAGCATTTCTGTTTTTTGCATGTTTTTTAAATCTATTCAATATACGTACATTGTAATTTATTTATGATTTTATTTATTATTATTTTAGTTTTTTAAATCTATATTATGTATTGCATTGAACTGCTGCTACATGCTGGTGATAATGAACCTGATTCTGATTCTTGAACAAGAGAACAACATTTGCAACCCTTCAATCCTCCAGTATTCCCTATTGATGATGCAAAGATCATTGCAAGAGGCTCAGCCATCTCTTCCCTCACTTCCCACAGTAACCTAGGGTATATCTCGTCTGCTCCCAGCAACTTATCTAACTTAATGCTTTTCTAGCTTATCCGACTTAATATTTGTACGTTGATAATAAAGTTTTATTTGCACCTTGTACGTAACGTCTCCCCATGACTGTATGTGTTTCCTTTGGGTGCCCTGGTTTCCTTTGGGTGCTCTGGTTTCCTTCCACAAGGTTGTGTGGGTTAGTAGGACTAGAATATAAAAGCAAACATGTAATGTTGAGGCTTTATAAAGCACTGGTGAGGCCTCACTTGGAGTATTGTGAGCAGTTTTGGTCACCTTACCTAGGAAAGGATGTGTTGACATTGGAGAGGTTTGAAAGGAGGTTCGTGAAGATGATTCCAGGATTGGAAGGCTTGTCGCATGTGGAGTGTTTGATGCTCCAGGGCTCTACTCACTGGAATTCAGAATAATGAGGGGGAATCTCATTGAAATCTATTGAATGTTGAAAGATCTTGATAGACAGGACATGGAGAGGATGTTTCCGATGGTTGGTGAGCCTAAGACTAGAGCACTCAGCCTCAGTATGGAGGGGCATTCTTTTGGAACAGAGATTAGGACAGCTGAGGAGGCCAAGTCGTTGGGACTATTTAAGGCATAGGCTGATAGATTCTTTATTAGTCAGGGCATGAAGGGATACGGGGGGGGGGGGTTGAAAGCAGGAGATTGGGGCTGAGAGGGGAAATGGATCAGACATGATGAAATGGCGGAGCAGACTTAATGGACCAAATTCTGCTCCTGTATCTTATGCTTCTATGCTGTGTTAACTGATTCCATGGGTGTAATTGGGCAGTGCAGGCTCGTGGGCCAAAAAGACCTGTGATTGTGCTGAATCTCTTTTTTACAATAAGAAACTCTATGCCATCACAGGGAGATTTTGCTAGTACCGTACCCTGGAAAAGTCTCAAAGTTGAATGGCGGTATATGGTGACATTTATGTATGTACTTTGATAATAAATTTACTTTGAACTTTGAAATTTGGAGGAGGTGGGAAGTGGGAAGGGAGAATTTACAAACACTTGCATAACTAAATCAGGAGCTGATGTGGCTGAGCAAGCTGAGGGGCACCAGGGAAAATGTAGAACACGCAACAGTAGATGCATAGGCCCTTTAGCTCACGATGTCTCTGCAAAGCTTCATGCAAATTTAAAACAAATCTCTTCTGTCTACATATGATTCATATCTCCCAATATATTTGCTGTCTGCATGTGTGAGTGGGTGACTGGGAGGGATGGCAAAGGGGCTTATCTTGCTGTGGTTTTGTTGTAGCTGCTGAACATTGTGGGTGCCGTAATTTTATTTATTTATAAAACTCTGGCTAGGCGACATCTGGAATATTGCATATAGCTCTGGTCACCCCACTATAGGAAGGATGTTGAGGCTTTGGAGAGGGTGCAGAAGAGGCTTACCCGATGCTGCCTGGTTTGGAGGGCATGTGCTATCACGAGAGGCTGGATAAACTTGGGTTGTTTTCTCTGGAGCGTCGGAGGCTGAGGGGAGATCTGATCGAGGTTTATAAGATTATGAGAGGCAGAGATTGAGTGGACAGAGAATATCGGTTTCCCAGGGTAGAAATGTCTAATACCAGAGAGCATACATTGAAGGTGAGGGAGGTGGGGGTAGGTTCAAGGGGGATGTGAGGGGTATCTTTTTAGTCAGAGAGTGGTGGATGCCTGGAATGTGCTGCCTGGTCTGGTGGTAGAGGCAAATACATTAGAGGCTTTTAAGAGACGTTTGGATGCGAGGAAGATGGAGGGATAGGGACATGGTGTAGGGAGGAGGGATTGGCTTTTGGGTTGTTCTCTCTGGAACACCAGAGGCTGAGGGGAGATCTGATAGAGGTTTACTAGATTGTGAGAGGCAGAGATTGTCACAACCACGGATTCGGCAGCGCAGCAGATATGGCAATTGCGTTCGTGAATATGCACATGTCAGCTAATTATTTCATTGTGATAGTACTTAACTCCATTGTTCCTTTCAGCCGCACTGTAGGCTTTGTTTTCTGTTTGAGGGTTTTAGTTAACAGCCCTGTTTGGCCCAGCGTTTATTCTTTTCTTTTCTCTTCAATACTGTTCGCATTAAAGTCTGTGATCTATCGACCTGCTTCAGTGTCTCTCATTCCGCACTTGGGCCATGCCTGAACTGGTGGTGACATAGATAGAGTAAACAGGGAGTATGTTTCCCAGGGTAAAAATGTGGAATGGTGGTAGAGGCAGATACATTAGAGGTTTTTAAAAGACGTTTGGGTAGGCACGTGGATGTCAGGTGGATGGAGGCATATGGATATGGTGTAGGGAGGAGGGATTAGTGTTTGAGTGTTTTTTGATTTCCTTTTTAGATGGGTCAGCATGACATTGCAGGCCGAATGGACTGCTCCTGTGCCGTACTCTTCTGTTTATTTATTGAGATTCAGCGTGGAATTGGCCCTTCCGCCCCTTCGAGCCTCGCAGCCCAGCAATTCCATGGCATAATCTGAGCCTAATCACAGGACATAGAAACATAGAAAATAGGTGCAGGAGTAGGCCATTCGGCCCTTCTAGCCTGCACCGCCATTTATTATGATCATGGCTGATCATCCAACTCAGAACCCTGCACCAGCCTTCCCTCCATTCCCCCTGATCCCAGTAGCCACAAGGGCCATATCTAACTCCCTCTTAAATATAGCCAATGAACTGGCCTCAACTGTTTCCTGTGGCAGAGAATTCCACAGATTCACCACTCTCTGTGTGAAGAAGTTTTTCCTAATCTCAGTCCTAAAAGGCTTCCCCTTTATCCTCAAACTGTGACCCCTCGTTCTGGACTTCCCCAACATCGGGAACAATCTTCCTGCATCTAACCTGTCCAATCCCTTTAGGATTTTATACGTTTCAATCAGATCCCCCCTCAATCTTCTAACTTCCAACGAGTACAAGCCTAGTTCATCCAGTCTTTCTTCATATGAAAGTCCTGCCATCCCAGGAATCAATCTGGTGAACCTTCTTTGTACTCCCTCGTTGGCAAGGATGTCTTTCCTCAGATTAGGGGACCAAAATTGCACACAATACTCCAGGTGTGGTCTCACCAAGGCCTTGTACAACTGCAGTAGTACCTCCCTGCTCCTGTACTCAAATCCTCTCGCTATAAATGCCAGCATACCATTCGCCTTTTTCACTGCCTGCTGTACCTCCATGCCCACTTTCAATGACTGGTGTATAATGACACCCAGGTCTCGTTGCACCTCACCTTTTCCTAATCGGCCACCATTCAGATAATAATCTGTTTTCCTATTTTTGCCACCAAAGTGGATAACTTCACATTTATCCACATTAAATTGCATTTGCCATGCATTTGCCCACTCACCCAACCTATCCAAGTCACCCTGCATCCTCTTAGCATCCTCCTCACAGCTAACACTGCCACCCAGCTTCGTGTCATCCGCAGACTTGGAGATGCTGCATTTAATTCCCTCATCCAAGTCATTAATATATATTGTAAACAACTGGGGTCTCAGCACTGAGCTTTGCGGTACCCCACTAGTCACTGCCTGCCATTCTGAAAAGGTCCCGTTTATTCCCACCCTTTGCTTCCTGTCTGCTAACCAATTCTCTATCCACATCAATACCTTACCCCCAATACCGTGTGCATTAAGTTTGCACACTAATCTCCTGTGTGGGACCTTGTCAAAAGCCTTTTGAAAATCCAAATATACCACATCCACTGGTTCTCCCCTATCCACTCTACTAGTTACATCCTCAAAAAATTCTATGAGATTCGTCAGACATGATTTTCCTTTTACAAATCCATGCTGACTTTGTCCGATGATTTCACCACTTTCCAAATGTGCTGTTATCACATCTTTGATAACTGACTCCAGCAGTTTCCCCACCACTGACGTTAGGCTAACCTATAATTCCCCGGTTTCTCTCTCTCTCCTTTTTTAAAAAGTGGAGTTACATTAGCCACCCTCCAATCCTCAAGAACTAGTCCAGAATCTAACGAGTTTTGAAAAATTATCACTAATGCATCCACTATTTCTTGGGCTACTTCCTTAAGCACTCTGGGATGCAGACCATCTGGCCCTGGGGATTTATCTGCCTTTAATCCCTTCAATTTACCTAACACCACTTCCCTACTAACATGTATTTCGCTCAGTTCCTCCATCTCACTGGACCCTCTGTCCCCTACTATTTCTGGAAGATTATTTATGTCCTCCTTAGTGAAGACAGAACCAAAGTAATTATTCAATTGGTCTGCCATGTCCTTGCTCCCCATAATCAATTCACCTGTTTCTGTCTGTAGGGGACCTACATTTGTCTTTACCAGTCTTTTCCTTTTCACATATCTATAAAAGCTTTTACAGTCAGTTTTTATGTCCCCTGCCAGTTTTCTCTCATAATCTTTTTTCCCTTTCCTAATTAAGCCCTTTGTCCTCCTCTGCTGAACTCTGAATTTGAGCTCTGGCAGTTTTTGAAGGGATTTTGGGAACCCGGCTCCGTCACGATCATAGGGAGTTTTGGGGAAATGGGGCTCCGAAGAGTTGCTAGGATGATGGGGAACGGGGGTCTGGCGAGTTCAAGTGGAGGTTGGGGAACAGAGCTCTGGAGAGTTCGAAGGGAGTTTGGGGAACGAAGCTCTAGAGAGTTTGAAGGGAGTTTGGTGAACGGAGCTCTGGAGAGCTCGGAGGGAATTTGGAGAACGGAGCTATGGAGAGTTCGAAGAGAATTTGGGGAACGGAGGTCTGGACAGTTTGAAGGGAGTTTGGGGAACTGAGCTCTGGAGAATTTGAAGGGAATTTGGGGAACAGAGTTCTGGAGAATTTGAAGGGAATTTGGGGAATAGAGTTCTGGAGAGTTCGAAGGGAGTTTGGGGAATGGAGCTCTGGAGAGTTTAGAGTTTGGCGAGCGAGGTTTTGGCTAATTTCGAGGGAATTTGACGAATGGTGCTTTGGCGAATTTGGAGGGAGTTTGGAAATGGGGCTCCTGGCAAATTTAGGGGGAGTTTGGGGAACGTGGCTTTGGCGAGTTTGGTGAGAAATTGGAGAATAGAGCTCTGGCGTGATGGAATGAAACTTGGGCAGCGGGGCTCTGGCGGGTTTGAAAGGAGCTTGGGGAACAGGGCTCTAGCGAGTTTAGAAGGAATTTGGGGAATGGGCTGTGGTGAGTTTAGATGCAATTTATGGAACGTGTCTTGGCGAGTTTGTAAGGAGTTTATGGTGTTCTGGCAAATTTGGAGGGTGTTTGGGGAACAGTGCCCTAATGACGCAAACACGAGGAAATCTGCAAATGCTGGGAATCCAAGCAACCCCACAAAATGCTGGTGGAATGCAGCAAGCCAGGCAGCATCTATACAAAGAAGTACAGTCGACGATTCAGGCCAAGACCCTTCGTCAGGACTAACGGAAAGAAGAGATGGTAAGAGATTTGAAAGTGGGATGGGGAGGGGGAGATCCGAAATGATAGGAGAAGACAGGAGGAGGAGGGATGGAGCTAAGAGCTGGAAAGTTGATGGGCAAAAGGGATACAAGGCTGGAGAAGGGAGAGGATCATGGGACAGGAGGCTTAGGGAGAAAGAAAGGGGGAGGGGAGCACCAGAGGATGATGGAGAGCAGGCAAGGAGTTATTGTGAAAAGGACAGACAGAGAAAAAAGAGAGAGAAAAAAGGGAAAAAGCAGTAAATAAATAGATAAATAAGGGATGGGTTAAGAAGGGGAGGAGAGGCTTCATCCCTCCCCCTCCTGTCTCTCCTATCATTTCAGATCTCCCTCTCCCCCTCCCACTTTCAAATCTCTTACTAGTTCTTCTTTCAGTTAGTCCTGATGAAGGGTCTCGGCCCGAAACGTTGACTGTACCTCTTCCTACAGATGCTGCCTGGCCTGCTGCGTTCACCAGCATTTTGTGAGTGCCCTAATGATCTGATTTTGTTTCGGTACATCGGTATAATTAAATGATCTGTATGAATGGCATGCAAAACAAGTTTTTTCACTGTTCCTTAGTACAGGTGATAGTACATAAATTTAGAAATTTAAGCCGTGCACTGATATGCCTTGTGAGTTTAGGCAATCTCAGTAAGACATAAAATAGAATCAATGAAAAACAACAACACCCAAAGACTGGCAACCAGTGTGTGAAAGAATGCAAGCAAGAGAGAGTCTGCAGATGCTGGAAATCGGGCTCACTGTGATTCAGTGCTTTTCTCTATAATTATCCATTGTGTCATGCTGCTGCTGCAAGGACAACAAATTTCACGACATGTGCCGCTGGTATTAAACCTGATTCTGATATGGCTCCTTCAACAACTGTGCGGGTTTGAGGTGTTTGATGAGGACAGAGTGGGGCTTGCAGGTGTCAGTATTGCTATCCCCCGTCCAACATCTTCATGCGATTATGAAGAAGGCATGCTGCTGTTATATTTCATTGGGCGTTTGAGGATATTTAGGGATGTTACCAAGGGGCTGCAGCAGATTTCTACAGCTGCATTGAGAGCAACCGGACTGGTGTGGAGGGGCCGCTGCACAGGATTGGGGACAGCTCTTCAGGGTTGTGAACTCAGCCAGCCCCATCACGGGCATCAGCCTCCCCAGCAGCGAGGACATCTTCAGTAGGGGATGCCTCAAACAGCAGCATCCATCACAGGCATCCCACCACTCATGACGTGGCCTCTCCTCATTACTTCCTCAGGGAGGAGGGATATGAGCCTGCGGACACACTCAATGTTTTAGGAACAGCTTCTTCCTCCCTGCCATCAGATTTCTAAACGGAACATGAACCCATGAACCCTGCCTCGTTTTCTGCTGTACTTTTTTTTATATGCATTCTTATTGTCTCTCACTCTCACACTCGCACTCTCACGCTCTCAGCCGGGTGTGGTGATGGGGATAAGCTCCCACTACCTATAAAGAGCTCCACATGGCGTGCGTCTCTAACAGCCTCTGACAACCAAGTCCAACTCTCGGCCTTCCCATGTGGCTCAGCTACTAGGCCTGGCAGAACAGTTCCTACTGATAAGAGAAGGGGCAAAGGCGGGCCATTGGCGCCTCAAAACCAGTTGCTTCTGGCAGGTCGGGCTCGACAGCCTACCTAGGAGAAGGAAAACTCTGATTTTAAACCTCTGCTGCCTTGGGGCCATACCCACCCACAGGAAAGGCCTTGGGAGTAAACCGCGAGGAAGAAATCCGGAGCCGGGGTCCCTGAGGCAGTTCGATGTTGTTTACAACTTCACTCTGGCAACCTCTGCGATGACACTGGTGCCAAGCTGTGTCCTGCTTGCCCTTCCCTTGGACTACATCAGTGACGTGGAGAGGGGGAACCCACTGCATGGGCAACAGCTGGTTCTTCAAATCTTCCAGCCCAGGCTTGTGCCCTGGAGAGGACACAGTCCACCAGAGGCACAAACCCATGATCCCCGGGATCAACGCTGCCCACTACTACTATATGTTCTCATTGTAACTTATGGGGTGCATGGGGCATCCAGGAAGGGGTAGCACATCTGGTGAAGGGTCTTGTCGTGTCCATTCTGAGGTAGCTTGTTCATCTTTGATCCCCACCAGATAGTCAGGGTCAGGTCTCTTCCCGTGGCTCCAAATAGCTGTTTGCTCCGACAGCGGCCACACCTCCTGTACATCGCTTCAACAGGAGAGGGTAGCCGGTGAGCCTCATACCCCAGTGAGGTAGGGACATGCCTCTCCCAGCATGTTACGTCGCCTCTGGCGTACTGGGCAAATGAGATCTACAGTGAGCTCCGACAGCCGGAAAAGTGGGACTGTAACGCTCCACAGAGAGCGAAGGGCACCGGAAGGCACAGAAGACGTCGTGGTCATCCACTGCAACCAGGGAAGACCCCAGTTTGTGACGCTTGTTCGTGCCTCTGGACCCGGCGCAACTGCTTTTCTTCTTTAAGAACTCTCCCACACAGGTTCCGTTCTGCAACAAGCCCTCGCCAGCCAGGGCTCCCTCCTGGGTCAGCATGATCAACTTCTCCGGGATGTCATGGAGAACCTCCGTTCCCTGTCTGCTAACGTAACAAAGATCGGTGACCAGGTGGACCGTGTATCCACTCATTTTACCCCCTCCACTCCTGGAACTCTGTCTAACCAGCCCAGACAGCCTGCAGTGGCAACCTCCTACGTGTCAGCAACACCCCAGCCAAGAGAGCCACACGTACCTGAACCAGAACACTACGCTGGGGTTTTGTGGAAGTGCCGGGCCTTCCTTCTGCAATGCTTCTTGGTGTTCGAACAGCAGTCATCCACGTTCGAAGGTAGCTTATATCATGGGGTTGTTGCGGGGAAGTGCCTTAGCGTGGGCTACAGCTGTTTGGGATAATGAACCGGATATCTGCTCTTCTTTCCCCACCTTTATTGTGGAAATGAGAAAGATCTTTGACCACCCCATCCGTGGTAAAGACGCCGCTAAGCATCTACTCGCTGTCTGTCAGGGCTCGTGCAGTGTTGCCGAATATTCTGTGGAGTTCCAGACGTTAGCGGTCGACTCGAGGTGGAATGATGAGGCACTCCAAGAGGTATTTCGGAATGGTCTCAACGTCATGGTGAAAGACGAGTTGCAGCAAGGGATGACACCGACAGCCTGGATGCATTGATCTCCCTAGTCACCAGGTTGGACAATCATCTTCGAGAACGCCACAGGGAAAGAACTGGTTGTCCACCACCTTTGGCCACTCCACGGCACTCAGTATCATCTCCCACCAGCACAAGCCTCTCTTCTCCTCTTGCTCCTAGAATAGCTCCCAGCCCGGCCGTCTCCACCGCCCCGGGAGAGGAACCCAAGCTGCTGGGACGGAACCGTCTTTCTCCCACACAGCGACTCCGGAGGTTGAGAGCGGGGAGCGTCTCTGTTGCGGCCAGTCCGGCCACTTCCGTGCTACCTGCCCCCTTCGGCCAAAAGGGGAGGCTCGCCAGTAGAAAGGGGGACCCTGGTGAGCCAGACAACATTCCCTTCCGTCCCCCGAACCTGGATGCAGATCCAAGCTACTTTACGTTACAACCAACAGTCCCGGCCTCTGTCAGCTCCAGTGGACTCTGGCGCCGAGGGAAAGCTTTTGGATGGAAACATAGCTTACCAGGCCGGAATTCCTCAGGAACGGTTGAGTACCCCTCTGGAATCCCGGACACTGGACGGTAGACTTCTGGCCCAAGTCACACTCTGCACATTCATCCCACGTTCCACGTCTCCCAATTGAAACCGGTATCTGTCAGCTCTTTGTGCCCTCCTGCTGAACCCCTCCACCCGCCCGGGTCATTGACGACCACCCAGAGTACACCGTCCGGCGAATAGTGGATGTGCGCCGCTGAGGCAGGGGTCTCCAGCACCTGGTCGATTGGGAGGGATACGGCCCAGAGGAACGCTGCTGGATTCCCCGCTCCTTCATCCTGGACCCTTCCCTCATCCGTGATCTTCATCGTGACAATCCAGTCAAGACTGGTGGTTGGCCTGGAGACTCTTGTTGAGGAGGGAGGGGTACTGCCACTGTCCCGATCAGCGGGAGAGTTTAAAAAGCGAGCAGATTGAGAAGGGGTGGTCATTTCTTCGGTAGTTTGAACGGGGCATGACTGAACAAGTGTGTGAAAGTCGGCCTGTGAGACAGCGAGAGAGTTTAAAAAGCGAGCAGATTAACGGAGTGGGAGACAGAGTAGAAAGGCTTTGGCTCGAGGGGCTTTGGCGAGCAGAGGCTGAGGACGAGCTTGCTCCCAGTGAGGTAAGACCGGGTAAGTTCCTTTAATAACTCTAAATAACTTAGGAGTAGGTAATGGAGGCAGCAGTGAGGGCAGCCGAGTGCTCCATTTGCAGTATGTGGAAAGTCAGGGTGAGCACAATTGTCCCTGATGTCTACACCTGTAAAAGGTGCATCCAGCTGCAGCTCCTGACAAAGCGAGTTAGGGAACTGGAGCTGGAGCTGGATGAACTTGGGATCATTCGTGAGGCAGAGGCAGAAATAAACAGGAGTTACAGGGGGATAGTCACCCCTAAGAGTCAGGAGACAGGTAGCTGGGTGACTGTCAGGAGAGGGAAGAGGAATAGACAGAATGAGCAGAGCACCCCTGTGGCCGTTCCCATCAATAATAAGTATACTGTTTTGGATACTGTTGGTGGGGACGATATACCATGGATAAGTTGAAGCGGTTGCGTCTCTGACACCGAGACTGGACCCTCAGCTCAGAAGGGAAGGAGGGAAAAGAGGAGAGCAGTAGTGATAGGGGATTCGATAGTTAGGGGGACAGATAAGAGGTTCTGTGGAAGAGATCGAGAATCCCGGATAGTCTGTTGCCTCCCTGGTGCCAGGGTCCGTGATATCTCGGATCGAGTTCTCCGTATTCTCAGGAAGGAGGGTGAGCAGCCAATGTAGTGATCCATGTAGGGACCAATGATATGGATAGGAAGAAGGAGGAGGTCCTGCAAAGAGAATTTAGGGAGTTAGGTGCAAAGTTGAAGGAGAGGACATCCAGGGTTGCAATCTCAGGATTTCTACCCGTGCCACGTGCTAGTGAGGCTAGAAATAGAAACATAGAAACATAAAAAATAGGTGCAGGAGTAGGCCATTCGGCCCTTCGAGCCTGCATTGCCATTCAGTATGATCATGGCTGATCATCCAACTCAGAACCCTGTACCTGCCTTCTCTCCGTACCCTCTGATCCCTTTAGCCACAAGGGCCATATCTAACTCCCTCTTAAATATAGCCAATGAACTGGCCTCAACTGTTTCCTGTGACAGAGAATTCCACAAATTCACCACTTTCTGTGTAAAGAAGTTTTTCCTCATCTCAGTCCTAAAAGGCTTCCCCTTTATCCTCAAACTGTGACCCCTCGTTCTGGACTTCCCCAACATCGGGAACAATCTTCCTGCATCTAACCTGTCCAATCCCTTTAGAATTTTATATGTTTCAATAAGATCCCCCCCTCAATCTTCTAAATTCCAGATAATCTAATTTAATCTAATCTAATCTAATTCCAGCGAGTATAAGCCTAGTCGATCCAATCTTTCTTCGTATGAAAGTCCTGCCATCCCAGGAATCAATCTAGTGAAACTTCTTTGTACTCCCTCTATAGCAAGAATGTCTTTCCTTAGATTAGGGGACCAAAACTGCACACAATACTCCAGGTGTGGTCTCACCAAGGCCTTGTACAACTGCAGTAGTACCTCCCTGCTCCTGTACTTGAATCCTCTTGCTATGAATGCCAGCATACCATTCGCCTTTTTCACCGCCTGCTGTACCTGCATGCCCACTTTCAATGATTAGTGTATAATGACACCCAGGTCTCGTTGCACCTCCCCTTTTCCTAATCGGCCACCATTCAGATAATAATCTGTTTTCCTGTTTTTGCCACCAAAGTAGATAACTTCACATTTATCTACATTAAATTGCATCTGCCATGAATTTGCCCACTCGCCTAACCTATCCAAGTCACCCTGCATCCTCTTAGCATCCTCCTCACAGCTAACACTGCCGCCCAGCTTTGTGTCATCCGCAAACTTGGAGATGCTGCATTTAATTCCCTCGTCTAAGTCATTAATATATATTGTAAACAACTGGGGTCCCAGCACTGGGCCTTGCGTACCCCACTAGTCACTGCTTGCCATTCTGGAAAGGTCCCGTTTATTCCCACTCTTTGCTTCCTGTCTGCCAACCAATTCTCTATCCACATCAATACCATACCCCCAATACCGTGTGCTTTAAGTTTGCACACTGACCTCCTGTGTGGGACCTTGTCAAAAGCCTTTTGAAAATCCAAATATACCACATCCACTGGTTCTCCCCTATCCACTCTACTAGTTACATCCTTAAAAAATTCTGTAAGATTCGTCAGACATGATTTTCCTTTCACAAATCCATGCTGACTGTGTCCAATGATTTCACCGCTTTCCAAATGTGCTGTTATCACATCTTTGATAACTGACTCTAGCATTTTCCCCACCACCGATGTCAGGCTAACCGATCTATAATTCTCCGGTTTCTCTCTCACTCCTTTTTTAAAAAGTGGGGTTACATTAGCCACCCTCCAATCCTCAGGAACTAATCCAGAATCTAAAGAGTTTTGAAAAATTATCACTAATGCATCCACTATTTCTTGGGTTACTTCCTTAAGCACTCTGGGATGCATCTGGCCCTGGAGATTTATCTGCCTTTAATCCCTTCAATTTACCTAACACCACTTCCCTACTAACATGTATTTCCCTCAGTTCCTCCATCTCACTGGACCCTCTGTCCCCTACTATTTCCGGAAGATTATTTATGTCCTCCTTAGTGAAGACAGAACCAAAGTATTTATTCAATTGGTCTGCCATGTCCTTGTTCCCCATGATCAATTCATCTGTTTCTGACTGTAAGGGACCTACATTTGTCTTAACCAATCTTTTTCTTTTCACATATCTATAAAAGCTTTTACAGTTTTTATGTTCCCTGCCAGCTTTCTCTCATAATCTTTTTTCCCTTTCCTAATTAAGCCCTTTGTCCTCCTCTGCTGGACTCTGAATTTCTCCCAGTCCTCAAGTGCGCCGCTTTTCCTGGCTAATTTGTATGTTTCCTCTTTGGAATTGATACTATCCCTAATTTCCCTTGTCACCCACGGGTGCACTACCTTCCCTGGTTATTCTTTTGCCAAACTGGGATGAACAATTGTTGTAGTTCATCCATGCGATCTTTAAATGCTTGCCATTGCATATCCACCGTCAACCCTTTAAGTATCATTTGCCAGTCTATCTTAGCTAATTCACCTCTCATACCTTCAAAGTTACCCTTCTTTAAGTTCAGAACTTTTGTTTTGGAATTGACTATGTCACTCTCCATCTTAATGAAGAATTCCACCGTATTATGGTCGATCTTACCCAAGGGGCCTCTCATGGCAAGATTGCTAATTAACCCTTCCTCATTGCTCAATACCCAGTCTAGAATGGCCTGCTCTCTAGTTGGTTCCTCAACATGTTGGTTCAGAAAACTATCCCACATACGTTCCAGGAAATCCTCTTCCTCAGCACCCTTACCAATTTGGTTCACCCAATCTACATGTAGATTGAAGTCACCCATTATAACTGCCGTTCCTTTATTGCACACATTTCTAATTTCCTGTTTAAAGCCATCCCCAACCTCACTACTAATGTTAGGTGGTCTGTACACAACTCCCACCAGCATTTTCTGCCCCTTAGTGTTATGCAGCTCTACCCATATCGATTCCACATCTTCCCGGCTAATGTCCTTCCTTTCTATTGCGTTAATCTCCTCTCTAACCAGCAATGCTACCCCACCTCCTTTTCTTTCATGTCTATCCCTCCTGAATATTGAATATTCGTGAATGTTGAGCTCCCATCCTTGGTCACCCTGGATCCATGTCTCTGTGATCCCAACTATATCATATTCATTAATAACTATCTGCACATTCAATTCATTCACCTTGTTATGAATGCTCCTTGCATTGACGCACAAAGCCTTCAGGCTTGTTTTTACAACACTCATAGCCCTAATACAATTATGTTGAAAAGTGGCCCTTTTTGATTTTTGCCCTGGATTTGCTGGCCTGCCACTTTTACTTTTCACCTTACTACTTTTTGCTTCTACCCTCATTTGACACCCCTCTGTCTCTCTGCACTTGTTCCCATCCCCCTGCCACATTAGTTTAAATCCTCCTGAACAACAGTAGCAAATGATCCCCCTCGGACATTGGTTCCAGTCCAGCCCAGGTGCAGACCGTCCTGTTTGTACCGGTCTCACCTCCTCCAGAACTGGTTCCAATGCCCCAGAAATTTGAATCCCTCCCCCTTGCACCATTTTTCAAGCCACGTATTCATCTGAAATATCCTCCTATTTCTACTCTGACTAGCACGTGGCACTGGTAGTAATCCAGAGATTATTACCTTTGTGGTTCTACTTTTTAGTTTATCTCCTAACTCCCTAAATTAACCTTGTAGGACCTCATCCCGTTTTTTACCTATATCGTTGGTACTTATGTGCACCACGACCACTGGCTGTTCACCCTCCCACTCCAGAATGTCCTGCAGCTGCTCAGAGACATCCTTGACCCTTGCACCAGGGAGGCAACATACCCTCCTGGAGTCTCATTTATGGCTGCAGAACACCTATCTACTCCCCCTACAATCGAATCCCCTATCACTATAGCTCACCTACTCCTTTTCCTTCCTTCTTGTGCCGCAGAGCCACCCATGGTGCCATGAACTCGGCTGAAACAGGAAGATAATGCAGCTAAATACATGGCTAAGGAGTTGGTGCAGGAGGGAGGGCTTCATGTTTCTGGACAATTGGGCCTTGTTCCAGGGAAGGTGGGCCTTGTGGGAAGTGCTGCTCGGGGGGGGGGGGGGGGGGCGGGGTTTAAACTAGATTTGCAGGGGGAGGGGAACCAGAGTGTTAGAGCAGATAGTGAGGTGGAGGAGGATAAAGGTCATGCGAGAACTAAAAGTATAGTGCATGGAGTAAAGCCACGTCCAACATATAAAGAGGCTTTGCGGAAAGAGAAGCAGAATAAAGGGTGTAAAGGTAGTAAGGTGGAAAGACTAAAGTGCGTGTACTTCAATGCAAGAAGCATCAGGACAAAGATGATGAACTGAGAGCTTGGATACATACATGGAATTATGATGTAGTGGCCAATACAGAGACTTGGCTGGCACCAGGGCAGGAATGGATTCTCAATATTCCTGGATTTCAGTGCTTTAAAAGGGATGGGGGCAGGAGGGGAGGAGGGGTGGCATTACTGGTCAGGGATACTATTATAGCTACAGAAAGGGTGGGTAATGTAGCAGGATCCTCTTTTGAGTCAGTATGGGTGGAAGTCAGGAACAGGAAGGGAGCAGTTACCCTATTGGGAGTATTCTATAGGCCCCCTGGTAGCAGCAGAGATACCAAGGAGCAGATTGGGAGGCAGATTTTGGAAAGGTGCAAAAATAACAGGGTTGTTATTCATGGGTGACTTTAACTTCCCTGATATTGATTGGCACCTGATTAGTTCCAATGGTTTAGATGGGGCAGAGTTTGTTAAGTGTGTCCAGGACTTTTTCCTGTCACAGTATGTTGACAGGCCGACAGGGGGAATGCCATACTAGATCTAGTACTAGGTAATGAACCGGGTCAGGTCACAGATGTCTCAGTGGGGGAGCATCTGAGGGACAGTGACCACCGCTCCCTGGCCTTTAACATTATCATGGAAAAAGATAGAATCAGAGAGGACAGGAAAATTTTTAATTGGGGAAGGGAAAATTATGAGGCTACAAGGCTAGAACTTGCGGGTGTGAATTGGGATGATGTTTTTGCAGGGAAATGTACTATGGACATGTGGTTGATGTTTAGGGATCTCTTGCAGGATGTTAGGGATAAATTTGTCCCGGTGAGGAAGATAAAGAATGGTAGGGTGAAGGAACTATGGGTGACAAGTGAGGTGAAGAATTTAGTCAGGTGGAAGAAGGCAGCATACATGAGGTTTAGGAAGCAAGGATCAAATGGGTCTATTAAGGAATATAGGGAAGCAAGAAAGGAGCTTAAGAAGGGGCTGAGGAGAGCAAGAAGGGGGCATGAGAAGGCCTTAGCGAGTAGGGTAATGGAAAACCCTAAGGCATTCTTCAATTATGTGAAGAACAAAAGGATGACAGGAGTGAAGATAGGACCGATTAGGGATAAAGGTGGGAAGATGTGCCTGGAGGCAGTTGAAGTGAGCGAGGTCCTCAATGAATACTTCTCTTCAGTATTCACCAATCAGAGGGAACTTGATGACGGTGAGGACAATATGAGTGAGGTTGATGTTCTGGAGCATGTTGATATTAAGGGAGAGGAGGTGTTGGAGTTGTTAAAATGCATTAGGACGGTTAAGTCCCCGGGGCCTGACGGAATATTCCCCAGGCTGCTCCACGAGGCGAGGGAAGAGATTGCTGAGCCTCTGGCTGGGATCTTTATGTCCTCGTTGTCCATGGGAATGGTACCGGAAGACTGGAGGGAGGCGAATGTTGTCCCCTTGTTCAAACAAGGTAGTAGGAATAGTCCGGGTAATTATAGACCAGTGAGCCTTACGTCTGTGGTGGGAAAGCTGTTGGAAAAGATTCTTAGAGATAGGATCTATGAGCATTTAGAGAATCATGGTCTGATCAGGGACAGACAGCATGGCTTTGTGAAGGGCAGATCATGTCTAACAAGCCTGATAGAATTCTTTGAGGAGGTGACCAGACATATAGATGAGGGTAGTGCAGTGGATGTGATCCACATGAATTTTAGTAAGGCATTTGACAAGGTTCCACATGGTAGGCTTATTCAGAAGTCAGAAGGCATGGGATCCAGGGATGTTTGGCCAGGTGGATTCAGAATTGGCTTGCCTGCAGAAGGCAGAGGGTCATGGTGGAGGGAGTACATTCGGATTGGAGGGTTGTGACTAGTGGTGTCCCACAAGGATTGGTTCTAGGACCTCTACTTTTTGTGATTTTTATTAACGACCTGGATGTGGGTGTAGAGGGGTGGGTTGGCAAGTTTGCAGACGACACAAAAGTTGGTGGTGTTGTGGATAGTGTGGAGGATTGACGCAGATTGCAGAGAGACATTGATAAGATGCAGAAGTGGGCTGAGAAGTGGCAGATGGAGTTCAACCCAGAGAAGTGTGAGGTGGTACACCTTGGAAGGACAAACTCCAAGGCAGAGGACAAAGTAAATGACAGGGTACTTGGAAGTGTGGAGGAGCAGAGGGATCTGGGGGTACATGTCCACAGATCCCTGAAAGTTGTCTCACAGGTAGATAGGGTAGTTAAGAAAGCTTATGGAGTGTTAGCTTTCATAAGTCGAGGGATAGAGTTTAAGAGTCATGGGGTACTGATGCAGCTCTATAAAACTCTGGTTAGGCCACACTTGGAGTACTGTGTCCATTTCTGGTTGCCTCACTATAGGAAGGATGTGGAAGCATTGGAAAGGGTACAGAGGAGATTTACCAGGATGCTGCCTGGTTTAGAGAGTATGCATTATGATCAGAGATTAAGGGAGCTAGGGCTTTACTCTCTGGAGAGATGGAGGATGAGAGGAGACATGATAGAGGTGTACAAGATAATAAGAGGAATAGATAGAGTGGACAGCCAGTGCCTCTTTCCCAGGGCGCCACTGCTCAATACAAGAGGACATGGCTTTAAGGTAAGCAGTGGGAAGTTCAAGGGGGATATTAGAGGAAGGTTTTTCACTCAGAGAGTGGTTGGTGCGTGGAATGCACTGCCTGAGTCAGTGGTGGAGGCAGATACACTAGTGAAGTTTAAGAGACTACTAGACAGGTATATGGAGGAATTTAAGGTGGGGGGGGTTATATGGGAGGCAGGGTTTAAGGGTCAGCACAACATTGTGGGCCAAAGGGCCTGTATTGTGCTGTACTGTTTTATGTTCTATGTTAATTCCCTATCTTTCTCCTAATTTCCTTTGATTGTGCCACGGTTCCGACTGTTAATTTCCCATTTGCTTCTAATTCTCTTTGATGACGGCACACCTGGTTTCCATCAAGGCCTGCAGCATATGAACCCCGGTGTTTCAACCACTGGTCGCCAGATCGTTGGTTTTGCCTGTGTGGTGATTAACATTTCCTGGCCGCTAGGTTTTGCTGCAGTTTCCAGGTTTACCTATGAAACTCCGTCTCTCTGTGCCAAGGCTCCGTGTCCAGATCTCTCCTGTTTGCTGTTTGCTGTTCAATGTTCATGTCTGCGTAAGCATCCTAACTGAATCTCCGTGCCTGTGCCCTGCACTTGGGTTTGCTTCATTCGCTTATTGCAACAGGTGGTGAATCTCTGGAACTCTCAACTCCAGGGGGCTGTGAAGGCTAGATCATTGGAGGTATTTAAAAAAGTGGTTAGATTTTTGAAACATCAAGGAACTGGAGGCTTATGGGGAACCAGCACAGAGAAAGATGTGAGCCCTGAGGCAGACTGACAATGATCATATTGATTGGAGGGGCAACTCAAGGTGCTGAGATGCCTAACACTGCTTCTAGTTTCCTCATGTTCTTAACATCTTATGTACTAACATCAAGAAGGAGCCTTAGGTCCAGAGCTGGAATCCCTAAGGCACTCCTACATTGAGTTCAATGCTGACTGACAAATCCTGCAATGCTCCTGATACCAAACTCTATTGATAGCTGCCATTCTTTTGGGTTCAACAGATGTGTGGAGAAGGGGAGATTGCTATATGAGCAACAGCTTGCTCTCCATATCCTACTGCCCAGGCTTTCTTATCTAGACAGCTGGGATGCAATGTGTGTGGTCATCTCTGAATGATGTAGGCCCTCACCTCACTATCTCTGTAAAAAGCATATATAAATGGTCTGTTTGAGCAATAAGATTGAAGCTATTCTCCAATAATAATATGCGGAGGTAGTTTCCCTTGCAAATAAAATAATACAATGTGTCTATAATTTGATCCACTCTGAATTAGTTGTGGTTTGTTTCTGTATATTCGAAGACCTGGCTGCATGGGTCACGACAGTTGCTTGTTGGTGTTTGTGTGTAAATTTGCATTGAGTCTATTGTATTACTTTCTTCTACGGTGGCATGAAAATGAGTCACAGGGTGCTTTATGGTGACTCATGAGTACTTTGATAATAAATTTACTTTGAACATTGAACTTCACCTCTCCACTTGTCCTGAAAAAGGACCTCTGACTGTTTATTCATCTCCATAGATGCTGCCTGACCTGCTGAGTCTCCCCAGCATTTCACCTCTCCACGTATTCTGTAGCCATTCTGCACTGTTGAAGACTCTATGAATGAATTGATTTATGTATTGAGATACAGCCCCATGTAGCCCCTTTCAGCCCCTCGAGCCACGCCACCCAGCAACAGCCCAATCACAGGATTGTTTACAATGACCAATTAACTACTGAACAGTCCATCTTTAGACTGTGAGAGGAAACCCACATGGTCACGTGGAGACTATAGAAACGCTGGAGATGCCACCTTCCATGTGAGTTTGTTGGACAGCACCCACCTGCTTAGATAGAAGAGATTCCACTGCAACAGATGAATAAATTCAAGGAGCAACGTTCATGCACAGAGCATGAATGTACAAACAAGAGCATTGAGCCTGCTATTTATTATTAAAAATGTTGAGGAGACATAATTTGTGTACTTTACTTGTATGCTAAATGTTTAAATTCCTCAGTGCACACAAGCAAGAAGTTAAAAGAAAAAAAAACTTCAATTTATTTGGTACAATTTGAGCAATTTTTCCCTCATTCCTCATTCAGACAACATCTATGAGAGTCAGTGAGATGTTCATCTGTGTGTACAGTATTGTACTGCTTCAGCACTGTCCCTCCAACAATGCAGTCCTTCCTCAATACTGTCCCTCTAACTCTGCAGCAGTTCTTAATTGTTGTAACTGTGAACAAGTCACTGGATGAGATACTGAAGCTAGTGGATATAGAAGTGTTTTATTCAGCAAAAACCAGGAACAGGCATGATATTGAGCACTCTTGGAAGAAGAGGCCAATCTGACCCAATATTATATGACATGTTATATGCTAAAGATCAAAGTTAACAACAGCAGGACAATTCCATAGTTACAAGGTATCTACAATGCTTCCTTTGAATTACATATAGTTTTCCACACACCTCCTTCTTCACACCCACACTCCAGACACCCAAAACAAATGTTAACACCCATTAACTCTAGGCTGCATTCATGCAGATGCGGTCCAAGTGGAATGTTTCTTTGTTTGTGATTGAGCCCAACCTGCAGCTCCAGGAAGCCCATTATTCTGAGCTGTTTTAAATTCAATCTGCAATCCACATCCAAATCTGAAGAGTGGCTGCTTTTGAACTTAATATTTGCTACATACCCTAACTCCAGTATGTGTTCTAACACTTAGTACTGTCCCTCTGGTGGTGCAGAGCTCCCCCAGTTCTGCTCTTCTGAAAGTGCAGCACCCCGGTTGCAAAGTGCCCCCCCATACAACTGATTTTATTGCCCCTTTCAGCATAGTAGAGTTTCCAATCCAGAAATATCTTATCTCTGCAATGAACTACCACCTCCTGGCCATTCTCAGGAGACCATTTGCAGTTCTTGCTGGTAGATGAATCAAAAGTCTCTTCACAGGTATCAATTATGGCAGGCGTCAGGACAATGCAGACTCTTGGACAGTTATCTGTCAGGCCTTGTCTGAGAAACGCTACCTTTGCAGGGTCTGCAAGATCTTCAACATAGATTTTCCTGCAACATCTTTTCTGTTGCATAGGTGCTTTGGGTCCAGGTTAATGGACATAAGGGGACAGTGATCCCACAGTCTTTGATACTTGTATATATAGGCATCTATTCATCTCGTTGTATGATGGACAGTGTGTTGACTGGCTGCAGCATGGCCTGGTATGGAAACATTAGTGGCTTTGAACAGAAAATCCTACAAAAGTAGTGGATTGGGCCCTGTGCATCACGGGTAAAGTCCTCCCAACCATTGACCACATCTACATGAAACACAGTCATAGGAAAGCAGCATCCATCATCAGAGATCCCCACCATACAGGTCATGCTCTCTTCTTGCTGCTGCCATCAGGTAGAAGGTACAAGAGCCTCTGGACTCACATCACTGGGTTCAAGTACCCCTCAGGCATCAGGCTCTTGAACAAAGAAGATAACTACACTCACTTGCCCATCCATTGAGATGTTCCCACAACCAATGATCTCACTTTAAGGACTCTTCATCTTACATTTTCGGTATTGATTTATATTGGCATTTGCACGGTTTGTTATCTTCTGCATTCTGGTTGATCTTTCATTGATCCTGTTTACAGTCACTACTCTATAGATTTGCTGAGTATGCCTGCAGGAAAATGAATCTCAGGGTTGTCTATGGTACATGTAAACACTCGCAAATTTCTACAGATGTACCGTGAAGAGCATTCTAACTGGCAGCATCACCACCTGGTATTGGGGGTGGGGGGGAGAGTTGCACAGGATCAAGGTAAGCTGCCAAGAGTTGTGATAAACACAGCTCCATCACAAGCACTAGCCTCGGTAATATCCAGGTCATCTTCAAAGAACAATGCCTCAAAAAGATGGTGTCCATTATTAAGGACCCCCATCACTCAGGACATGCGCGATTTTCACTATTACCATCAGGGAGGAGGTACAGGAACAACTTCTTCCCCCTCTGCCATCTGATTTCTGAATAGACATTGAACCCATGAACGCCACCTCACTATATTCAAGCAACACACATCAAAGTTGCTGGTGAATGCAGCAGGCCAGGCAGCATCTCTAGGAAGAGGTACAGTCGATGTTTCGGGCCGAGACCCTTCGTCAGGACTAACTGAAGGAAGAGCTAGTAAGAGATTTGAAATTGGGAGGGGGAGGGGGAGATCCGAAATGATGGGAGAAGACAGGAGGGGGAGGGATGGAGCCAAGAGCTGGACAGGTGATTGGCAAAAGGGATATGAGAGGATCATGGGACAGGAGGCCCAGGGAGAAGGTAAAGGGGGAGGGGAACCCAGGGGATGGGCAAGGGGTATAGTGAAGGGGACAGAGGGAGAAAAAAGAGAGAGAGAAAAAGAATGTGTGTATATAAATAAATAAAGGATGGGGTATGAGGGGGAGGTGGGAAAAGTTAGAGAAGTCAATGTTCATGCCATCAGGTTGGAGGCTACCCAGACGGAATATAAGGTGTTGTTCCTCCAACCTGAGTGTGGCTTCATCTTTACAATAGAGGAGGCCGTGGATAGACATATCAGAATGGGAATGGGATGTGGAATTAAATGTGTGGCCACTGGGAGATCCTGCTTTCTCTGGCGGACAGAGTGTAGGTGTTCAGCAAAACGATCTCCCAGTCTGCATCGGGTCTCGCCAATGCATAGAAGGCCACATCGGGAGCACCGGCCGTGTTTGCGTTTTTAAAACCTCACTATATTATTTCCTTTCTTGCACTACTTACTTAATTCAACTATTTTATATATAATATATATATATACTCACTGCAATTCCCGGTTTTTTTTTTCTCCCTCTGTTGCATCGTACAACTGTCGCAACGTAAGCCGGTGATATTAAACCTGATTCTGGTGAATTGTATGTCTTTTGATAATGAAATATACTTTAAACTTTAGATAATGTGGACAGCCCTATCGTCTCTCATTATGGCATTGCATATAGTCTATCAGGTGTTAGCAACTGGACAGAGTGGACTGTATTGGCGTGTTTTCTGCCCTTCTTTCTCAATGTACACACTTGCTTGATAGCACGCCGGTGAACGACACCAGATCCTTTCGTATCTGAAGTCCGCTGTTGCAATTCTTAACTAGGACTGTACCAGTCACGAATGGAGGGGTGAACAGATGCAATAACATACGCTATAAAAATCAGTCTGATAATTAAAAAAACAATTACAGCGTTCGATTGTATTTAAAAGCATTCAAGTTAAGTTTGGGAGATTGTATTGTCTGGAGGTAGAAATATGGTTTTCAGGGAGATGGGAACACCCAACTGCGCCTTTTTCTTTCTCTCCCTCCCCCTTCCCATCGGGCCGCTCGCTGTTATTTATGATGTTGAAACGTTCAGTTTTTAGGTTAGTTTGGTGCTGGTTGCAGAGCTACCCAGATCAGCTCGTAATTCGCAGAGGGCGGTCGCAGCGCTACGCTGCCGCAAACATGGTTCTCCAGATTGAAGTATCGTACTGGTAAGATCTTAATGGCGCAGTGTAATATTCTTCCCCCACTCCTCAAGTCATCACTAAGTCCAGGAGTTCTTCATCCCAGCACCGCAGACCCCCAAATCCCAATTCTATCGGCTTTTTTTTCCTGCGTTTCTTATGTCTTTATAGATTTAGAACGCCTCTTTTTATTTCTTGTAAACTCCTGGTCAGTTTGCTGCCAGGTTCCTTCGGCTGGACGCATTCTATTTTAGTGGGGGTATATTTCACTGGTTGTGGTTGAATGAACCTTGGAAAGCTTTGGATAGCTCGGAATCCAATGAACTGCGTTGTTTACGCGAAGAGTGCGTTTGTATTTGAGTTAACATTTGTGATACAGTGCTGTTACACAACGCGCAACACACACAAAATGCTGGAGGAATTCAGCATCTATGGACAAGAGTACAGTCGACGTTTCGGGCCGAGATCCTTCATCAGGACAAGAGGGGGGAAAAAAGATGTGTGTTAGAAGGTGGGGGGAGGAAGGAAGAAACACAAGGCGATAGGTGGAACCGGGAGGGGTGAAGTCAAGAGCCGGGAAGTTGGTGAAAGAGATACAGGGCTGAAGAACGGGAATCTGATAGGAGAGGGTAGAAGACTATGGAAAAAGAGAAGGGGAGGTGTACCAGAGGGAGGTGAGAAGATACGGTGAGAGAGGGAAAAGAGGAATGGTGAAGGTGTGGGGGGGGGGGCATACCGGAAGTTCGAGAAATCGATGTTCATGCCGTCAGGTTGGAGGCTACCCAGACGGAAAGTAGGTTAGGAGACCGCTTCGCTGAACATCTACACTCCGTCCAGTGGCCACCCATTTTAATTCCACTTCCTATTCCCATTCTGACATGCCTGTCCTTTATTGTCGCAATGAGGCCACACCTTGGAGGAGCAACACGTTTTCCTTCTGGTTGGGTTGCTTCCGACCTAATGGCACGATCATCGATTTCTGGACCTTCCGGTGATGCCCCCCCCCCTTAGTTAAATTACTGTTTTCATCAGAATGTTTTCGTCAGAAGTCAACATAAAATGCAAAGCAAGACACACAGAAGGCTGAAGGAACTCAGCAGCTCAAAGCGGTCTCAGCCCGAAACGTCAACTGTTTATTCTCCTTCATAGATGCTGCCTGACGGCTGAGTTCCTCTAGCATTGTGTGTGTGTTGCTCAGGATTTCCAGCATCTGCAGAATCTCTTGTGTTTGTTGTACACATAAAATGCAGCCAGGCTGGATACTTTGTGACAACGCCATATTTCAATTGACGCGGGTCCTTTCTCCCCCCATTACTACCTTTCTCAAGCAAAGGCAGTGACTTCAGAATTGATTTAAGGAGGACAATCTTTCAATAGTTCAAGGCGTTTCTTTGGGAACTGTCTTCTCTTTCTCGGGGAGGTCAATTCTGTTTTGTTGTGTTGAGAGAAGGTTTAAGTAATTATGAACTAATTCGAGTTTCCCAGTGCGGCAGTACAGTATGCCATCAACAAGCGTTACCGAGTTGATCGTAACCTTCACAGCACAACAACAATAACGAAAATAAAGACTCTACATATACAGTAGTTTTAGAGAACTGTATTGAATCGGAACGTATTCTGTGGCCTTCAGTTTCTGCATCATTGCTTGCACGTTTATATTGGGATTTGAAACTTTAAAGAGTTTGCTCATAATATGGGGCACCATGGGCGCGTAGCGGTTAAAGCGACGCTATTACAGCTCAGGGGGCGTCGGAGTTCAATTCCGAGGCCGTCTGTACGTCCTTCCTGAGTCCGCTGGTTTCCTCCCACATTCTAAAGGTAGGTTAATTGGTCACTCTAAATTGTCCAGTGATTAGACTAGGGTTAAATGGATGGGTTGCTGGGCGGCGCTGCCCATTGATCTGGAAGAATCTGTTCCCAGCTGTATTTCTAAAAATAAACTTTGCTTTCACTTTGATGAGTTTATTTCTAACATGGCATGACCGAGTGAAGTGTTGAATGGTCAGTCTCCTATCTATAGCGATACAGCTTGGAATAGGCTCCTCCAGCCCTTTGAGCAATCCCTCGATTTAATCCTAGCCTAATTACGGGACAATTTACAGTGACCAATTAACCTACTGACCGGTACATCTTGGACTGTGGGAGGAGACCCACACGGTCACCAGGAGAACGTACAAACTCCCTGCAGACAGCTGCAGGAATTGAACTCGGGTAGCCTTTACTATAAAGCGCTGTGCTAACCACTACGTTGCCATCCTGCCCTCTGAAGCAACAGTGCTAGGGAACCAAAGATAATTTGATGGTGTGATGCTGTAGTGAAGTGTCAAGTACTAATTTATTAAATGTACTAATCCCCTTTTTCTTTTACCTTTAGTTCTTCCTGAGGTTACCGGAGCCGGGTAAGCAAAAATGGTTGCATTAATATTGTTCTTTTCACTCCAGAGTCTAAACCAGGCAGATATTTAGATGTATATACTATCTGGAGAGGCTAGATAAACTGGGGTTGTTTTCTCTGGAGCGTCATAGGCTGAGGAGAGATCTGATGGGGGTTTATAAGAGGTGTAGGTAGACTAGACAAAGTATCCGTTTCCCAGGGTTGAACTGACAAATACCAGAGGGCATGCATTGAAGGTGAGAGGGTAAAGTTTTTCACTCAGAGAGTGGTGGATGCCTGGAATGTGCTGCCCGGTATGGTGGTAGAGGCAAATACATTAGCGGTTTTTAAGAGACGGGCACATGGATGTGAGGAAGATGGAGGGATATAGACATGGTGTAGGGAGGAGGGAATAGTATTTAGGTGTTTTTGATCTGCTTTTTAGCTGGTTCAGCACAATATTGTGGGCCAAATGGCCTGTTCCTGTACTGTACTCTTCTATGTTATATTTGTTAAAGGTCCTTTGGAAGTCAAAGAATGAGGCAATACAACTTACTGCTTACAGCCATTTCATTAAATATTACAAGAGCGGAAAGCAAATGGGAGGAGCTCAGAGAACAAAGAAAAAGGGAAAAGCAGTCTTGTACCAGACCAGTGATAACAAAATTCCAGTGATAAGAATTAACCAATAAAATGGCCAGGTCGAAGCAGTGCGACACCTGCTACTAGAATTTAAGAAGTTTCTAGAAGTAACTGTACTGTAATTGCCGGAAAATTCACTGAGCAATTGCATATAGGTGACTGTCAGAATTGGGTTTAATACCACCAGCATATGTCATGAAATTTATTGTAATTGTGGCAGCGGTGCAATGCAATACATAATAGTAGTGAGAAGAAAAACTGAATGAAGTAAGTTTATTAAATAGTTAAATAAGTAGTGTAAAAAAAAAAGAAATCAAATAGTGAGGTAGTGCTTATAAAATATATGCATAGCAAAGTTAAATTACAAGAAAAATAATAATTTTAAACCCCAGTCCGACAATGAAATGTTTTGCTAGTGTTCATCATTGTGGTACATTTAGAAATGTGACAATCAATTTGTAGCGTGCTTCTACAGAAGCTATGGCCCAAGGATACCAGGAAGAGCTCTTTGCTGTTATTGCTACAGGGACTTGGCCTGGGGTCCCTTGAGAAGAAGCAGCAGAGAGTCTCATCCAAAGGACAGCATCTCTGAGCAAACAATACTGGCATGCTGGCCTGGATTTTTGTCATTTAATAACCATATAACAATTACAGCACAGAAACAAGCCATCTCAGCCCTTCTAGTCCATGCCGAACTCTTACTTTCACCTAGTCCCACCGACCTGCACTCAGCCCATAACCCTCCATTCCTTTCCTGTCCATAGAGCTATCCAATTTAACTTTAAATGACAACATCGAACCTTCCTCAACCACTTCTGCTGGAAGCTCGTTCCACACAGCTACCACTCTCTGAGTAAAGTTCCCCCTCATGTTACCCCTAAACTTTTGCCCTTTAACTCTCAACTCATGTCCTCTTGTTTGAATCTCCCCAACTCTCAATAGAAAAATCCTATCCACATCAACTCTATCTATCCCTTTCATAATTTTAAATACCTCTATCAAGTCCCCCCTCAATTTTATCCTTCACTATCCTTTTGCTATTAATATAATTGTAGAAACCCTTTGGATTTATTTTCACCTTACTTGCCAAAGCAACCTCATATCTTCTTTTAGCTTTTCTAATTTCTTTCTTAAGATTCTTTTTACATTCTTAATATTCCTCGAACACCTCATTTACTCCAAGCTGCCTATATTTATTGTAGGTCTCTCTCTTTTTCCGAACCAAATTTCCAATATCACTTGAAAACCATGGCTCTCTCAAACTTTTAACCTTTCCTTTCAACCTAACAGGAACATAAAGATTCTGTACCCTCAAAATTTCACCTTTAAATTACCTCCATTTCTCTATTACATCCTTCCCATAAAACAAATTGTCCCAATCCACTCCTTCTAAATCCTTTTGCATCTCCTTAAAGTTAGCCTTCCTCCAATCAAAAATCTCAACCCTGGGTCCAGTCCTATCCTTCTCCATAATTATATTGAATCTAACGGTATTGTGATCACTGGACCCGAAATGCTCCCCAACACATACCTCTGTCACCTGCCCTGTCTCATTCCCTAACAGGAGATCCAACACTGCCCCTTCTCTAGTTGGTACCTCTATGTATTGCTGCAAAAAACCATCTTGCACACATTTTACAAACTCCAAACCATCCAGCTCTTTTACAGAATGGGATTCCCAGTCTATGTGTGGAAAATTAAAATCTCCCACAATCACAACCTTGTGCTTACTACAAATATCAGCTATCTCCTTACAAATTTGCTCCTCCAATTCTCGCTCCCCATCAGGTGGTCTATAATACACCCCTATAAGCATTACTACATCTTTCCCATTCCTCAATTCCACCCAAATAACCTCCCTAGACGAGTCCTCTAATCTATCCTGCCAGAGCACCGCTGTAATATTTTCTCTGACAAGCAACGCAACACCTCCCCCTCTTGCTCCTCCGATTCTATCACACCTGAAGCAACGAAACCCAGGAATATTTAGTTGCCAATCAAACCCCTCCTGCAACCATGTTTCACTAATAGCTACAACATCATATTTCCAGGTATCAATCCATGCTCTAAGCTCATCCACCTTTCTTACAATGCTCCTAGCATTAAAATAGATGCATTTAAGAAACTCTCCACCTCTTACTCTCTGGTCATCCCTAATGGAGCAAACAACTTTGTTATCTTTTTCTTCCTTCTCCCCTACATCTTCGGTCTGAGCGCTCCTGTTCTCTGTCCCCTAACTATCCTCCTTCACATACTGTCTACTAGCTTTCTCTATTTGTGGACTAACCTCCTCTCTCCTAGTCTCTTCAATTTGATTCCCACCCCCAACCATTCTAGTTTAAAGTCTCCTCAGTAGCCTTCGCAAATCTCCCCGCAGGATATTGGTCCCCCTAGGATTCAAGTGCAACCCGTCCTTTTTGTACAGGTCACACCTGCGCCAAAAGAGGTCCCAATAATCCAGAAACTTGAATCCCTGCCCCCTGCGCTAATCCCTCAGTAACACATTTATCCTCCACCTCATTCCATTCCTACTCTCACTGTCGCATGGCACAGGCAGTAATCCCGAGATCACTACCTTTGCGGTCCTTCTTCTCAACTCCCTTCCTCACTCCCTATATTCTCCTTTCAGGACCTCTTCCCTTTTCCTACCTATGTCATTGCTACCCATATGTACCACGACCTCTGGCTCCTCGCCCTCCTACTTCAGAATATCTTGGACGCGATCAGAAACATCCCAGACCCTGGCACCAGGGAGGCAAATTACCATCCGGGTCTCCTGACTGCATCCACAGAATCGCCTATTTGACCCCCTAACTATTGAGTCCCCTATTACTACTGCCCTCCTCTTTCTTTCCCTATCCTTCTGAGCTACAGGGCCGGACTCTGAGCCGGAGGCACGGCCACTGTTGCTTCCCCCAGGTAAGCTGTTCCTCCCAACAGTACTCGAACAGGATTACCTATTGGCAAGGGGCACAGCCACCAGGGTACTCTCTATTACCTGACTCTTCCCCTTCCCCCTCCTAACCGTGACCCACTTGTCTGCCTCCCGTGGCCCCGGTGTGACCACCTACCTGTAACTCCTCTCTATCAACTCCTCACTCTCCTTGACCAGATGAAGGTCATCAAGCTGCAGCTCCAGTCCCCTAACACAGTCCCTTAGGAGCTGCATCTCGGCGCACCTGGCGCAGATGTGTACGTCCGGGAGGCTAGGAGACTCCAGGACCTCCCACATCTGACACCAAGAACAGCAAGCTGCCCTCACACTCATACTTCCCCCCCCCCCCTTTCCTCAAATAACAGGGAAAATTGAAAACCAAACCTACTTTACCTCGCCCGTTTCCACCTCAGCCCGTTGAGCCAAAGCCCTTAAGCCTTCACTCTACTCCCAGCTCACTCCGCAACCCGCAAAACATGCTGCCCGCTGTATACAGCTGTGTTCGTTTTAAATCTTCCGCGCTTCACTGCCCGACGTCACGCGCCTATGCAGTCCCGCCTCTCTTAACTCCGATGATGAGAAGAAAAAAATCAAAATGGCTCCCGCCGCACTCCCGCTCCGATTCTCAGACTTGCTTCTCCGAATCTGGTGGGTCCAGTATTGCATCATTGCAGTTGCCCCTGCAGCATGCAATACAAGTTTGTGGGATGAAGGGCCTGTACTGTGCTGTACTATTCTATGTTCTATCTAAGTGGTTTATGCACATCATGACAATTTAATAGTAGAATATTCTAATACAAGAGTAGGTATTCAGGGATTCATCCCTGTTCCCAACCTACTGATGCATCTATGAAGTTACTAAAACACTCATCAGGAAGGGGGTACAGAAACCTGAAGGCACACACTCAGTGATTCAGGAACACTTCTTTCAATATGTACATTTAATTCAGACAAATGTATACAATATACATCCTGAAGTTCGTTTTCTTTTTCTTTCCCTCTGCCATCTGATTTCTGACTGGCCATTGAAACTTTGAACACTATCTCACTACTTTCCTTAGTTCTGTTTTTGCACTAATTTAGTTTAACAACTTGATTTGTTTTTTTTTTCTTGCCCCTTATGGGTGGTGTGATTGTGTATTTTCCCTACCAGAGGCCTGGGAGCTTCAGGGTTCAGTGCAGTATGCTTGCTGTTCCCAGTGGTGTGTTTTTCTGGACCTGGATCTCAGGTGTTGTTCCCAGGATTTGTTAGAGCTGCTCTCCCAGTCCAGATGTAATAGCCCAAGGTGCTCCTATCACTATCGGGATTACTCTGGCTTTAACTTTCTGTACCCTTTCCATCTTCTCTTTCAAGCCCTGATATTTCTCCAGCTTCTTGTTCTTTCTTCCTGATGTTACTGTCATTTGGGATTGACGTGTCCATTACTACTGCTTTCTTCTTGTTCCTTGTCTGGTTGGTTGGCCAGTAACTGCTTGTCAGTCTGTATTTGGAAGCCCCACAGGATCGTGGCTCTGTCATTCTCCACGACCTTCTCGGGTGTTTCCCATTTCGACTTGGGAGTGTCCAATCCATTGTCAGTGCAGATGTTCCTGTACACGATTCCTACAACTTGGTTGTGCCGTTCAGTGTGTCTGTCCCTGCCTGTATCTTGTACCCTGCTACTATGTGCAAGATGGTTTCAGCTGATCCTTTGCACAGTCTGCATCCTGGGTCTTGTCTGGTGTGATAGACCCCTGCTTTTACTGCTCAGCACCTGTTCTGGTGCAGCCATGAGCAGCACTTCTGCTGTTCCTCAGCCCTGCCATTTCCAGCCACTAGTAGGGTTTTCTTATGTCAGCCGCCTCTGATATCTGGTGGTGGGACATCCCATGCAGTGTATTGTCCTGCCATGGCCTCTGATCCTCTCACAGTTTCACTCACTTCCATTTCCATATCCACTGCCTGCTATCTGAGGTATTCTCCTAGCAGGTCATCCTTGGAGGGGGGGGGGGGCCATTTTCCTGATGTTTTACATTTCTTCCAGGACTGTGGCCTTGACACTTCCAAGTCCTCATCCTCCTTTATTCTGATGGGTGTATAGTCACTCGACATTGGACTTTGGATGAAATCCTCCATTTATTGCTAGTAATTTCCGGGTCTTGATGTCAGCAGCTTCCAGTTCATTCCTCGGCCACTGCACTATTGTGGCTGGGTATCTGATGACTGGTAGGGCGAATGTGTTGATGGCTCTGATCTTGTTCTTCCCATTCAGCTGGCTTTTTAGGACCTGTCTCACTCTTGGGAGGTACTTAGATGTTGCAGCCTTCCTTGTGTCCTCATTGTGGCTTCCATGCGCCTGCTGGATCCCCAGGTATGTATAGATGTCCTGTACATCTGATAATGTGGCCTTCAGGTAACTCGACTCTTTCAGTCCTGATGAGTTTGCCTCTTTTCACTACCATCCAGCTGCACTTTTCCAGTTCAAATGACACCCTGATGTCTCTGCTGTACACCCTTGTCAGGTGGATTAGTGAGTCAATAGCTTTCATTTCTGCATACAACGTGATGTCATCCATATACAGGAGGTGGCTGATGAGGTCATCCCATTCTTGAACCTGTACCCATATCTGCTCTGAGATGATCTGGCTTACGTGCCCATGAAAACCTCCAGGTGAGAGTGACAAGAACAGAAGAGTCATGCAGCCTGGATTAACAAGGTCCACGCCAAAGTTTGGGGAACCAGGACAATCTGGTGAGAAATTGGCCACTGGAGCAACAATAAGTGGATGAGACTAGACATGGGGTTTGTGTGTATGTATGTGTGTATTTTGATAACATATGCTGGTAGTATTAAACTTGATTTTTATTTCCATGTGGTAGTTCCTGTTGGGTGGTGCCTGAAGATAGCCTAATAGAACTTAATGTATGGTATTAAAGGACAAATGTAACTTTTTTTGTATTACGCTGAGATGTAATTGGGTGAAAGGTAATTACTTTTTCTGTTTCTGCTGTTTATGACCCGTCTTTTTTTCTTTCTTTTCTAGTTTAATAGCCTCAAGCAGAAACTTGAAGATGTGTTTCCTAACGAACTAGGCATCGTAAGTGGTTGCTACTATGATGCTTCTTACAGTCAACATCCATGTCATTTGGTGTCCTTGAATTAGGGGAAAAAGTTGTTTGTATAATGTTTTTCCTGGCCAATTCATAAAACGTGCAACAAAGTTCACTTATAATGTTTTTTTTTCTTCTTGCTTTGAGATTTAGCCTAATAGCTAAGCCTCAAAACATAATCAATTCCCAAATGGTTAAGTAAAACCTAATAACAAGATCTAAAATGCCTTAAACCTCGAAATGACACTCTTTTCATTATCTTGGTCCATGGGAAAAACACAAGCTGGACTGGATCGTTCCCGGCTGGGTTGCCTAGGCAAGGGTGTCTAACATTGAAAAACCCAAAACACCCGAAGACCTCAGGGTTGATGATGCGTCCCAGTGCACACCAGGTTAATAAAGCCAAGTAGTGTTGGACCAAATCAAAGTGGCAGCATCAAGTGACACTGAATATTCCATAACGAGATCTAGAAATGAGGGACAACTCTCCCACTGCTCACCTAACCAAAACCTGACTTTACGCCCCTCCCCCTCTTGGTCACCTTGTACTACTTCCTCCCCTCCTCTCACTTCTCTTCCTTTCAGTCCTGATGAAAAGTTTTGGGCCAAAACCTGACTCTTTTCCATGGATGCTGCCGAGTTCCTCCAGCATTTTGTGTTACTTTTTATTTTTCTGTTGTTGCATTAGCCTGAGAGCAGAACCTTCAGATAGTCCCTCAGTACTAAGATGTCACCTGAGATTTTGAACTCGTTTCTGGAGTGGCACCCTACAACCTATTTACCAGGGTGAGAGTATCACTTTATCAGCTGTGAATGAGACGAAGAGAAATTACCGGAGTTCTTGGGAAAGGCTTACTAGGTTAGCACTAGAGCATAGGAGAATGAGGGGAGATCTGATAGAGGGATACAAAATTGAGGGGTAAATACAGGTAGACTTTTTGCACTGAGATTGGGTGAGACTAGAACTACGTAGGTGCAATTATGAAGAAAGACTAGCAGGAGTTTCCTCAGGAGTTTGTGGCAAGTCAGCGCGACATCAAAAACTGACGCATTTCTGCAGACGTGTAGTGGAGAGTATATTGACTGGCTGCATCACAGCCTGGTACGGAAACATCTGAATGGAAAATCTTATGTAACGCTCAGTTATATTGGCTCGTATATGTTGAGGGGAAATCCCGCCCAGCACCTATCTGAACGCTTCTCACGGAGTCGCTGGCTGCACCACTGCCGCCCGAATCAGTCCCAAACATCAATCACCAGCCAGCCCACACAGTACGTTTTACCAAATACACCTTATAGATATTACTAAGTCTATGAAATTAATATAAATTCAATACAGAAAAGGAAGTCATGGAAAAAAAAGGCGCCAGACTTATCAAAGTCGAAGTTCTTCGTGCACAACAGTTGGAGCTCAATAGGTTCCTGACGACCACCCGGATCCTGACTCACGGCTCGGGACCACCCGAAGTGATAGACCGGAGCCTCTCTGCACGTCCACCGTCCTCCCCGTCTCTCCTCCGTCTCCCCGTCTCTCCACTGACTCCCTGTCTCTCCACCATCCTCCTTGTCTCTCCTCCGACTCCCCCCAAAAACTCCCACACGTCCACCGTCCTCCTCGTCTCTCCTCCGACTCCTCCCAAAAACCCCCGCACGTCCACTGTCATATGATACAGCATTATCATCCGAAAAACAAAAAGCGATACGTGACCACCCATTGGCTAATAGCACCCTGCTGTCTGTATTAACCCAAGCAAATGTTCTCAGCATTTAACATAACAATGAAGCATTCCCCAGTATAACATAACAAAGAAGCCATTTTAAATTTAACATACAAAAAAAGACCCCGTACACTTACAAAAAGTAGTGGTTACAGCCCAGTCCATCACGGGTAAAGCCCTCTCCACCGTTGATCACATTTGCATGAAAAGGCTGTCACAGGAAAGTAGCATCCATCATCAGGGATGTGTACCAACCTGGACATGCTCTCTTTTTGCTACTGCCATAAGGAAGGAGGTACAGGAGCTGCAGGATCCAAACCACCAGGTTCAGGAAGTGTTATCACCCCTCCACCCTCAGGCTGTTCAACTAAAGGGGATAACTTCACTCAACTTCACTTGCCCCATCATTGAACTGGACTCACTTTCAAGGACTTCATCTCATGTTCTTGATATTTATTACTTATTATTTCTCTTTGTATTTGCAGTTTGTTGTCTTCTGCACTCTGGTTGAATGCCCTAGTTGGGTGGTCTTTCACTGGTTGTGTTAAAGTTATTCTATAGATTTATTGAGTAAGCCCACAGGAAAATGAATCTTAGGGTTGTAAATGGTGACATGCAGTATATGTATTTCAATAATATAATTTACTTTGAGCTAGAGGTCATGAGTTAAGTGCAAAAGGCAAAATGTTTAGGGGGAGCATGATGGAGAAGTTCATTCATGATAGTGACAGTGTGGAATGAGCTACAGGTAGAAGTGATGGATGTAGGTTGGAGAAGTTTGGATAGGTACATGGATGGAAGGGGTATGGAGGGCAATGGTCCCGGGAGTAGACATGGGCTGAAGGGTCTGGTTCTGCTCCATAGTGCTCTGACTCTAAAGGAAAAGAACCCAATCTTGTAGTTTTGATTTTCTGTAATGTCACAGCTCAGAAATAAACAGTGCACACTAAAGCTTTTTCTGTCAAGGCATATTTGTACTTTACCTTCAGGTGTAGAATGACCATGGAGATTTTGATAGAGCCTGTTATGGGTTAAGTTGTGGGTCACATTACTGAAAAGGTGTGGTGAGAGGAGATGCGTGGATCGAAAATTGTGGTTGAGGAAAGATCGTAAAGTTCAATGTTTTTTATCTGCGTGTATATATGTATATTGAATAGTTTAATAAGTAGTGCAAAAACAGAAATAAAGTAAGTAGGGAGCTAGTGTTCATGGGTTCAATGTCCATTCAGAAATTGGATGGCACAGGGGACAAGGTTGTTCCTGAATTGTTGAGCATGTGCCTTCAGGCTTCAGATATTCACAGTAGAACAAAGAAATGCAATAGAATCAATGGGAAAAACTATGCACAAAAGCTGACAGTTCAAATAGGGAAAAAACTAATCATAAGTAAGTAAATAAATAATATTGAGAAGATGAGTTGTAGAGTCCTTGATAGTGAGTCTGGATAGTTGTGGAATCAGTTTAGTGTTGTGGTGAGTGAAGTTATCCACACTGGTTCAGGAGGCTGATGGTTGTAGGGTAATAACTGTTCCTGAACCTGGTGGTAATATAATAATTCAGTGACAAAGGTCACATGAGAATGCATATGCTTAGATATGAAGGAAAAACCAAGATTCTGGAGCAGTTCAAGCAGTATCTGCGGAGGTTAAGATACCCCATGTTCACTCTCTATTCCTCTCATAATCATGTAAACCTCTATCAGATCTCCCCTCAGCCCCCACTGCTCCAGAGAAAACAACCCAAGTTTATCCAGCATCTCATGATAGGCAGCATCCTGGTGAATCTCTTCTGCACCCTCTCCAAAGCCTCCACATCCTTCCTATGGTGGGATGACCAAATAATTGTAGGATTTAAGGGGAGATGATTTTGTCATGAAGGATATCAATGGTTTGGAATTAACCATCTGAGAAAATTGAGACAACCTCTTGTAGGCATTAAAATGAGCGTGTATTTGTACTGTCTTCTGAAGAACTGGAAGATTGGATTGGGCTGTTTGACCAGAAGAGAGGCAGTGGACTGAATATTAATAGCCTATTGTAAATTTTCTAAGCTTATTGGGTAATGTGTCACAGTTGCGTAGGGCTTAGCATGATGATATTACAGCTTGGGGCATCAGAGTTCACTTCTGGCGTCATCCGTGAGGAGTCTGAACGTCCTCCCTCCCTGTGGAATGCTCCAGGTGCTCTGGTTTCTTCCCACAGTCCAAAGACGTACCGGGTAGATTAATTGGTCATTGTAAATTGTCCATGATTAGATTAGGGTTAAATCAGGGGCTGCCGGGCGGTGCTGCTCAAAGGATCAATTCCATTTCCAGACAAGCACCGTCTATGTCAGTGAGGCTTGATGCTTCGTCCTCTCACATACAAGTCAATAATCCTATATAGAATATCAGTAAAAAAAATACAATGAGGCAGAATGTGCATGTATGTAGTCCAGCACCCCCTCCCCACCCCCAAACGTCCGCTAGGCAGTACTGTGGCTTAGAGGCCTTGCAGGCACATAGAGTATTATAAAACACAACCAGACAAATGTGTATGTATCCTGTGCTATACCTTAATTAATAAATAAATAAATCCATAAGTTTCTGCTGACCGACTGGCAGGTTCCTTTTTGTTCTACGACACATTAATTTACCTTTTTTTTCTTCTTCAGTTCGGGACACCAGTTTCTGGAAACACTGGCTGCTTTGAGGTTACAATAAAGAAGTCGGGCAAACTTCTTCATTCTAAGCTGGTTAGTAATGACTGTGCTGTAACCTGTCTCTGTGGGTGGCTGGTGGACAGATTTACCATGCTGACTTTCCAAACGACTGATTTCAAGCTTGGTGTTGTATTTAACTTTGCATCTGGAACAAACTTAGACACTGTGTGCTCCACATATGTGGCAATGCTTCAGTAGTCTGCCTGGTTACCTTGCTTGATACAAGAACGTGACAACGAATGGCCCTAGAAATTATATTCCAACATGTCTGCCTATCTTGGTTAGAACTGCAATTGTTATTCCATTCCAGACATGGATCAAGCCATGCCTTGTTGACTTCAAAGGGTAATTTGGTTTGGAGTGGGTTACCTGGAAAAGGAGTAAATGTTTTGCCAAGTTTGATCACGTTTTAAGCAAACCTTTTTTCTTGATTTTACACTCGGAGGAGAAAGGGATTTCCATACTGCACAAAATTCAGCCAGTGAAGATGAACACTTCCCATCTCTTCTCACCTGTTTATCACCTCCCCCGCTGACCCTCCTCTTTCCTTCTCTCCCATCAAGATTGCTTCTTCTCCAGCCTTTTACCTTTCCCACTTTTCATCTCCCAGCTTCTTACTTCATCCCTCCCCCTCCCACCCCTCCAGTGAAGACAAATGCATTCCACCTCACCTCCTGATGCCCCTCCTCCTTCCCTTTCTCTCACAGTCCACTCTCCCATCAGATTACTGCTTTCCCAGCCTTTTACCTTTTCCACCTATTGCTTCTTGGCTTCTCATTTCACCCCCCCTCCCTCCCCCATCCACCTGGCTTCACCTATCACCTAGCTTGTGTATCTTCCCCCCCACCCCACCCATCCACCTGTTTACTCTGGCTTCTTCCCCCTTCCTTTCCAGTCCTGAAGACTGGTCTCAGCCCGAAATGTTGACTGTTTATATGTTTCCATAGATGCCGCCTGATCTTGCTGAGTTTCTCCAGCACTTTGTGTTTCTCCACACTCTAGTAAATGTGAGAAGAACATGGCTCCCGTAACGTGTTGCTGGCATTTCCTTATACTCTTTTTGAGTGCTATTTCTTCAAATTTAGTGTGGTGCTAGAATTTCTGACATGCAATCAAATATACATTAGATACAAGCTTCTTTCCTCAGTATTACCTCCACAGATGCTAGCTGACCTACTTTATTTTCAGCTTTTTGTCTTTGAACAATGGTATATCCCCACTGAAGTAAATGGATTTCAAGGTCGTTTCTGAAGGCTGACAATTGCCTAGTATGTGTTACTACCCAGATCCACATTGAAAATGAAATGACCTTTAATGCTATTTTTAAGATGTTTCTTTAACCAGTGAAACTGCAACTACCAGAAAAACATGACCATGCCTTCATTTATTCTCAAACAGGGTGGTGAGGGCCATGTTGAAGAAATACATCTTAAGAAGATAATCAAAGGAATCGAAGCAGCCCTTGGAAAGTAACAATATGATTCTCAAGCAATTCTCAAGGTGAGATGCTGACCTAATGTGAAACCTGTAGGTTTGGTAACCAGTCTGCAGGGAGTTGACTACAGTGTCTAACTCTGAAACTATATTCACTTGAGATGCAAGATTCTGTTTCTGGTTTATTGAATAGACCTAGCACTTCCTTGGTCCCTAAACTTTAATTCCATCCAATCTTCAAAGTTCAAGGTCACCATATACAACCCTGAGATTCATTTTCCTGTGGGTATACTCAGCAAATCTATAACAGGATAACTATAACTGCAACCAGAGTGCAGAAGACAACAAACTATGCAAATATAAATACATAATGAGAACTTGAAATAATGAAGTAGTCCTTAAACTGAGATTATTGGTTGTGGGAACATCTCAATGGATGGGCAAGTGAGTGTAGTTATCTGCTTTTGTTCAAGAGCCTGATGGTTGAGGGTTAGTAACTGTTATTGAACCTGGTGGTGAGTTCTGAGGATCTTGTACCTTCCATCTGATGGCAGCAGGGAATAAAGAGCATGACCTGGGTGGGGGTCTCTGATGGATGCTGTTTTCCTACAACAGTGTTTCATGTAGATGTACTCAATGGTTGGGAGGCCTTTACCTGCGATGTACTGGACTGAAACCGCTACTTTTAGTCTGATTTTCTGTTCAAAGGCTTTGGTGTTTCCAATCAACCCAATCCCCATGGCATAAAGGTTAGCACCCCGAAGATAGAGGGTTCACAAAGTATAAAACATGCTGATGGACTGATGGCCTTGAATAAGTGGAATGTGGAAAGCCTGGAATTGATCTACAAGATTGAGGGCCATGGATAGGATAGTCAATGTCTTTTTATTTCTCCAAGATCAGTGAGCATGAAATTGGAGGGCATATAAGCACCCATCAACAATAATTCCTTTTTATTGTCACACATCCTCTAACCCAGGGTTCCCAACCTAGGGTCCACAGACCCCTTGGTTAATGGTAGGGGTCCTGGCATATATTTGGAAAAAAAGGTGGGGAACCCCTGCCCAATCCCTTAGATTCTATCACTTGCTACATGCTAGAGGAAGTTTATGGTACCAGTTGAATTACCAACCTAGAATAATTGGCACTTTCATATTTTTTTTAAAAAAAATCTCACATTCACAAGGACAATGCATAAACTTCACGTCTAGTATCATTGGTCAGGATTAAGAGAGAGCAGATCCTATCACTGCCCCTCTCCACTCTTCATTGCTGGGTCAAAAGGAGTGTCACATCTATGAACTGGACCAGAGGTTTTGTTGAACTGGTGATTCTTGCTTAGAAGAAGCCAAGACCTTCCTGACTATTACCTATCCTTCCTTTTCTATCTTTAAACCATGTGGTTTTCTCTTTCAATATTTTATTAATATTATATAAATTGCATAAATATACAAAATTCATAAGGATACAAATAATAAATGCATTACATTTAAATCACAGTAATATGATCACAGTATCCCATAGTCCAGATCAATCATGTAGAAACAAAACTGAATTATGAAATGAAATAATATAAGATCATTGTATTTTATTTAAAAAAAATCTACCCCCACTACCAAAATGAGCTGGTTGGTGAAAAAAAAGAAATACCTTACCATATAATAATATTATAATAATAATGGCTCAGGTCCATACTTTAATAACAGTTCAAAGATTATGAAAATAACTCAAAGGGTCCCCATAACATTAGAAAATCATGTTTAGAATCAGAAATCGAACAATGAATCTTCTCTAGATCAAGGCACAACATAACATCAGATCGCCATTGAACATGAGTGGGCGGGGCAGCCTCCTTCCACTTGAGCAAGGTCGCCCTCCTGGCCATAAGAGACATAAAGGCCAATATAGGCAAATTAGATGGCTTCAGTTTTGTTGCGCTACCCTCGACAATACCAAACATGGCAGTCAAGGATTGGGCTTAAAACTAATATTGAAGAGTTCTGAGAAAGTTTGAAATACATCTTTCCAAAATTTTTCAAGGCTCGGACATGTCCAAAACACATGAATTAGTGTGGCCACTCCATTACTAAGTCTATCACAGTAAGGGGAAATATCTGCGTAGAAACGGGAAAGTTTATCTTTAGCATATGAACTCTATGTACCACTTTGAATTGTAATAAAGAATGATGAGCACATAATGATGAAAAATTAATCAATTTTAAAATAATCTTCCAGCTCTCTACAGATATGAAAATCTATAAATCCTTTTCCCAGTCTCCTTTTTGTCTAAAGAGGCCTTTTTCCAGTCCCAGCAGCAGACCATAAATGTAAGATATTGAACTGTTGTCAAAGGATTTCAAATTAAAAATTGTATCTATTATATTCTTATCTGGACTCATAGGAAATGTTTGTAATTGAGATCTTAAAAAATCTCTAATCTGTAAAAATCAAAAAAATTAAAAAGATGGGGTTTGAGAGGGAGAATCTTAATAAACCAAAATGTTTTCTAAACTGTAACCAAATCCTCGAAGTATGTTTGACCAGCACATTGTCAGTTAGTTTATCTAAAGATAAAGGAAGTGTGGATCCAAGTAAAGAAATAATGGAAAATTTCGTAATAGAGTTGACTTCTAAAGAAACCCATATAGGGCAATTCTCACGGTTAATGTAATATATCCAGAATGTAATATTTCGTATATTAACTGCCCAATAGTATAACCTAAAATTGGGTAAGGCAAAGCCTCTATTCTGTTTGGTTTTTTTGAAGGTGAACTTTAATTATATGAGGTTTTTTATTCTTCCATGTATAAGAAGGAAAAATTGAATCCAAAGAGTCAAAAAAGATTTAGGAATAAAAACAGGCACAGCTTGAAAGAGATATATAAATTTAGATAAGATATTCATTTTAATAGAATTAATTCGGCCAATCAGTGATAAAGAGAGAGACAGCCAACTAGAAAGTGTATTTTTTGATATAATTCAATAAAGTTAAAAAAATTTTCCTTAAATAAATCTTAATAATTCTTAGTAATTGTTACTCTTAAATACGTAAACTGTTTTCTCAAAATTTTAAAAGGAAGGTTAACATCAGTTGGTATTAAATTGTTTAAAGGAAACAGTTCACTTTTATGTAAATTTAATTTATATCCTGAGAACTGACTAAAATTAGTCATTAAACGGGGCGCAAATGGTAAAAAGGTTGTAACATTAGATATAAAAAGCAATAAGTCATCTGCATAAAATGAAACTTTATGGATAGTACCGCTCCTTAAAATACCAGTACAGTAATCTCTTTAGACTCTCGAAAAGCAATTGCTAAGGGTTCTAATACCAAATCAAAAAGCAGAGGGCTCAAAGGACAACCTTGTCTAGTTCCACGTTGGAGTTTAGAGGGTTTAGAATTCTAAAGATTTGTAAGAACCTGAGCGGAGGGAGATAAAAAAGGAATTTAATCCTATGAATAAAATTGGGTCCAAAATTAAATTTTTCTAAGGATGTAAATAGATAATTCCATTCAACTCTGTCAAAGACCTTCTCCACATCCAAAGATATCACACATTCCGATATTTCCTTAGATGGAGAATGCATAACATTTAACAAACACCTTATATTAAAATCGGAATATCAATTTTTTTTTAGAAAATAAATCCTGTCTGATAATCTGAAACTATAGAAGATATAATATTTTCAAGTCTGCGAGCCAACACTTTAGATAAAATTTTAGTATCAAAATTGAGTAAAGAGATAGGTCTATATGAAGAATATTCGGTAGGATTCTTATTCTTTTTGAGAATAAACGAAATGGAAGCTTCGTAAAAAGACTGCGGTAGTCTTCCTACCTTAAAGGAATCTGTAAGGGTAGAACATAAGTGTAGTATAAGCAAGAAGGAAAAAGCCTTATAAACTCTCCAGAGAATCCATTGGGTTTTGCAAAGAATTGAGCATTTATAAAGTTGAGGGATAAAACAAGGGCTTGTCCTGTCAATTGCATTCATCATATTCTTGAACTAAAGCCAGGGGGTTAATGGTAGGGTTCCATGGCATCAAGTTTGGGAACCCCTCAACTAGAGTATCTCAATGGTTCAATTTAATATCAATGAATGTATACGACCTAAAATGCTTACTCTTCACAGACATCCATGAAACAGGATGAATGATAGAAAACAAACTCCGAAGTCCCCCCTCCCATGTGCAGATAGCAACAGGAACATCAACCCTTCCCCTCTTGATCCAGCAAAAGCATCAACCTTCCACCAGCCACTATGCAAGCAATAGCAAGCCCCCCCCCACCAGAAACCATAATCTAGAGTCTATGCTTAAAGAAAAATTCCTGAAATGAATAAACCATTTCTTGCGGATGAACTGGAGCAAGTTGCCTGGGTCTTCAAAAACCTCTGGTGCCTGAAACTGACTCCTAAACTAATATACAGCTACATTATTTATGGTTGCTTAAAGTCTTACGAAATGTAATATTCATAAGTACATCATTGATGGGACAATCAATAATGGATACTGCAGCCTGTAGATCTTAAGCTGATCCTATTTAAGGTTGTTCTCAAACAAATCTCCATTACCATTTGTGCAGTTTTCTATAATTGCCTGGAGTAGGGGTTCCCAACCTTGGGTCCACGGATCCCTTGTTTAATGGTATTGGACCATGGCATTAAAAAGGTTGGGAACCCACTGGGTTAGAGAAACAATGTCCATCTAGTCCATGCTGATCTTCATAAAGAACAATTCCCCAATGCCAGTGATGGGGTGTGACAAGCAAATATTCAGCAAGTAAGTGCTGTTTTCTCTTCTGCCCCCACTCCCACCCCCATTCGACCGATTTCAACCAATCGGAGAAAACTGATGCTATTCAAATCGTGTTGTGGAGCACTTCTCAATTTGGAAAATATCCATATTAAATTTCAAGTTCAAAGTTCATTTTATTTTACAATACAACTCTGATTCGCCCTTTCTAGATGGCCATGAAATACAAAGGAAAACCACGGGATGAAAGACATCAAACCCCCCCCCAAAGAAAGGAAAAAGAAACAAAACTTGCAAACACCAAGCCCCCCGCAACCCCTCCCTCGCACAAAAAAACTAAGATTGCCCACATAGAAAATGGCAGCTGGAACATCAAAAACCCCAAACCCCAACCCTCTCCCTTGCAAAAGAAAAGCAGCAATAACATTAAACCCCCAACCCCCTCTTTCACACACAAAAACAGATCGGCCATATAGAAAAACACCAACAAGAACATCAGACACTAAATCCCCAAACCTTCCCTCACACAAAAAGTAACATATTGCTCACCCACCAACTGGCAACAAGAAAAAACAGTAAACTGATGTGGACCAAAGTAAACAACAGTCCAATAATCACATAAATCTCAGAATTTAGAAGACATCCTCCTGGTAGCATGGAGGAGAGTGCCCACACAAACTCAGTCCTTCTGTGAAGAGTGACAGCCATGCCAGGTCTGAACACTGCCAACCTGGCTACTGACTGCTGCAACCCCATGGCCTCCGTAGAGAGTGACTGCTGACCTCCTCTGCCTTTGCATTGATGCTTCCAAATGGAGTCTATCATGTGCCCCCCCCAACTCCACCTGGGCTCTGATCTTCTCCACGAGGCAGCTCATGCTCTCAGTCTTCTCCAGGGACAGCAGCGCTAGATCATTCGACCAAATTCCAAACTGCACGTCGCAGGCTCCAACGATTTCCAAGAAGCAATCAAGACAAAAAGAACAAGCAGAAAATGTAGAGAAAGTGAAATAATTAAAGAGATTGGCTATCTGGCAGGTGTTGCCCAAAGCGCCAGCAAACAGTGGTTCCACCTTCAGTTTGTGTTTATTGCAAGATCTGCAATACACGTAACTTGAAATTTTAAAACGCAAACACGAGGAAATCTGCAGATGCTGGTAATTCAAGCAACTGTACCTCTTCCTAGAGATACTGCCTGGCCTGCTGCATTCACCAGCAACTTTGATGTGTGTAATTTGAAATTTTAATGTGTGGATGCCTCGGGCAGAATCATTTACTGCCTATCATGGAACCCAGCAAAAGTGTAAGAGGCAACTGATTCAAAAAAAAACTATTTTGTAACCCCTTGCATATTCTTCTAGTTCCTGAAAGGATGGAGTATCCCTTTTTAAAATCTATATTTTCACATTTCCTTAGAGGACCTGAATGTGACATTGTGACTAGTCGGTAGGCAGAATTTACAGGTGACTGACATTGTGTGATGTTCAATTGCTCCAGACAATATTGTAGCGAATAAGTAATCTGTTTTTTTTTTGTCCATTCCAGTTAAACATGCATTTAATTTGTCTGCTGTGGCTGAACACTTAATGACGGAAACAGCTGCAATGTCTGTGAAGGCACGGCTGTTACCAGATGTCCACGTGAAAGGCTCCAGTGACCAGGTTTTATGGAGTTTTGACTTGAGCGAATTTTCATCAAGCAAGTCCTTTTGTTTTTACTCCTCTTCCTTGTGCCCCCCCCCACCCCCTCCAGGGCTTCTAAGTAACTTCTTCCTACAGTGCTGCATTGCAAGAATGCACAACGCTAACCAATGGAAAGGTTGCATATTTTCTGCAACCTTGTGGTATTTGATTAGGGCTCCCTTCTCCACTATGCAACTGGTCAATGTTTGCACTCTAGATCTATCTACCAGCTGTCCACCTTAAACTATACGGCAGTGTACTCACATTCTGGCAAAGAGGTAATATACAAGATCTGTCCTAACGAATCTAACTTCAGCTTGGTGGTGCATGGCATAGACAAATTAAGAACAGAAATATTTAAGTTAGTAAAACACCAAGCCTGTTGTTTTAAGTGAACCTACCTTGTATTGGCAAAATTAAATGGTATGATTATGTTCCTCCTTAATGATTACATCAGTTTTGACCATCGTAAAATAAAGGAGCTAAATTAGCCCATTTGATGAGATAAGTGAAAACAGTAACATTACTTCCCCTTGTAACAGATGCAGATTGCACACTTGCTTATAAACTATTATTCCAAAAGAAATGCTGCGTATATTGGAAAATTCTTAATGACAAGCTACTAAGCAGGTCTGACATGATGTTTCAGATTGCAGACTTGTTATTTTGAAATTTTAATGGTATTACCTTGCCTCCTGAGTATTTCTGCCATTTGAATTCATCTTATCCTGGGAGATCTTAAATGTATCAATTTTACTGATGTAGTACTGCAATAAAATCAATGACAATCTGCGTGGGACTGTCTTAATTTTAAATACCTCTGTTCTCCAATGCAATTGCAAAGGTGATGCTGGAAGAACTTGGATCACGTAGCATCTGTGGAGCAAAATGAACTGTCAACGTTTCAGGCTGAGACCCTTTCAGGCCCAAAACATTGATTGTTCATCCCTTCTGTAGATGCTTCCTGACCTGCAGAGTTCCACCAGGCCCAAAATATCAACTGTTCATTCCCTTCCTGGCTTGCAGAGTTCCTGCAGCTTTTGCAGAATCTCTTGTGGCTCTCATGGAGCTGTCTGATATAACTTGTGTTTCTTGCAGTGAAGTCACATTTACCACAAGGAACCACTTGTATACCTGTCTATGATGCTACACTCTCAGCCTGCACATCATGTATTCTGCTCTTTGAATAACCTGTACTGTTTAATATTATACTCCACCACTTTGGCAGAAATTCACATGCTCATTTGTGACGGCATAGGAGCGCCATTGGTAGATTATTCTGAATATTCAGAGGGAACCTGTGAGGTAAATTTTCATTCATCCCCATTTTAGAGTTTGGAATTAACAACATTTTGTTCAAACTTGCACTCAGTATTCTTGGCCCACAGTAATGTATCACTGGATTGCGTTAAATAGACCCAAATCAAATACAGGTTGATGGAGGAGCACAGAAGGATCTTGCTGGGCCCTGCAATCTGAATTCCTACCATGAGCTACCTTCCTATAACAACACCACCGCTCCTCCCCAGACAACATTTTTGAGAATGTTGTATACTAATTGTCATATATTTGGTTAAACCTGGCACCTGAAGGATGGTGGCTGCAATCCTAATTCACTTGGCAGCAGAGAAATGTACCTTCTGAAGAAAGTTCACTGCTACAGCGCTGCTTAATAGCCAAGTAGCAAATACTCACCTCCACCAGTCTCACACCCTTGTTGTAGGGTATAAAGGCTTGTGTTTGCTGAAGGCATGGCTTTATACTTTGGCTCTTGGTAGGGTCACCCATGTCGAAGGGTAGAGGCCAGACTGAGAATGGTCCACCAGTCCTCCAGGTTTGGGGGTTCAGCTCAGGGCTATTAACGCTGACGGGTAAAACAAAATTGTTACAGAGACAGCAATGAAGAATCCTACAACTGAGCATCATGAGTCTCGGGAATTGCATGATTGACAGTAGTGAAAACAGAGAAGCTCCGAACACTGCCAGAGTTGGAGGACCTTCATTGCTGCCATAAATGCCAGCAGTGAGTGAATAGTTCACCTAAGGATCAAGGCAACAATGTTTCTTAATTGCACATATGATTTTTTTTTTTGTGTTCTATCGCTGAGCAGCAGTGAACCATCTGATTGGCCTGTCAGAGTTCTCTCTGGGAATTAGTTGACTTGATCAGCATTTCTGATCTGGCTATTGTTTACGATTGCACTTAATTAAAATTAAATTTAAAAAATTAATTCCAAAAGAAGCATGATTGGCACAGAGAATTATTGTACCATGGCTAGCCAGAAAGTCTTGTTTGGAAACTGACCAAGTTGATTTTTAACCTGCATGAATTGTGCATCACAGCTTCTAAATGAAGACTAATGTGCCAATACAACAGTGCAATTGTTAATCCAGAAGCCTCAATTATCAGGAAATTAAAGTTGAAATGCAACCAATGGCAGTTGTGCAGTTTTAGTCAAAGTAAAATGATGGTATATAGGTATTTGCATGAAAATAAATACAACAGCTAATTCAATAAATATTGAATAAAAAAAAGTCAGACCCAGTTATGCTAATTATCAACATACCTGATTGTAAAAAGCCACTTGTATCCTTTCCTAAAGTGTGTTCATGAACATGGCCGTACAGTATACCCTTTGTCCTGCCTGTTAGTGACTCACTAAAATGCTGGACGTGCCTCTGTTGCTCACGTGCTATGAATAAACAAAAATGAGGCTAATCAGCAAAACACCCAACTGCCATCAAAAAAAGCAGCTAAATCCAAGCAAGAGGGAAAATAAAACATTTGACATTTTGAATGGTGGGTCCTTTACTTCAACAATGAGTTTAAAATTCTGCATTGGTATTTCTTTTGAACAATAAACCTATAGATTACTGTCTCTCTTTTGCCTGGTATGCTGCTGGCACTTAGGACAGCAATGAAGGTCTTCCATCTCAAGGCTTCAGATGTAGAAGTACTCTTCATTGCTGTTTCTGTAACAGTTCTGTTTTACCAGTCAGGGTTGTTAGCCCTGAGGTGAACACCCAAACCTGGAGGATGGGTGGTCCATTTTTAGTCCTGCCTCTACCCTTTGACCTGTTTGGTATGGCTGATCTTATCAAGAGCCAAAGCATAAAGTCCTGACTCCAGCCTACATAACTCTCCAGGTCAGTGAGGAGCGCGAGCCCCCAAACCCTATGACAAGGTTGTGGTCCTCTTGGAGGAATAGATTGATGTATGAAGGGGAAAATTACATCCACACTAGACCGGATAACTTTGAAAACGCCAGTTTTGCGTATAAACGATAGACGTCCACACTAGGGGTTTTTGAAAATATCTCCGCCCACATTAAAACGGGTATTTGGGCGAATCTCTTCCCACTGGGCATGCGCAGGACACACAGAAAACATGCGAAGAGGAAACGGTATACTTGGTGCACGTTTGTCCAGTTACAGACATAGTTCCCTCTAAGCCGTGCATGCACGCACACACGTTTTTCAACTAGCACACAAAGGAAATTAATGTGAGCATAAAAGGTTAGTTACCTAAAATAATGTAGTAGTTAATAATTACACTTATTGAAAATAATCTTTTAGCTGTTTCTGTTAACTAGTTAGTCAGTTTTTCAAATACCACAACGCACATGACTAATTTACGTCACCTCATCTATCCTGTTCCGGTTTGTACAGCCGCATCACAGCGGCAGCTATGTTTGGCGGACAGTGTTCATATCATAAAGTTTACACAGATCTGTTTCAAATCCTGTAGATAGCTTACTAAGTTTTTATTGGAAAAAATATTGATTCACTATGTGGAATTCAAAAGAAGTGAAGGGCGTGAAGCACAAAAGAACAGCAAATTTGTTTAAGGTTGAATGGCTTAACAAAATAGTAGAAACTGTTACACCGAAAGCTCATGAGGTCATGAACGTTCAGCTACAAGAAATATTTATGTATGATTCGGAAACTGCAGTCATCTGTTTGTATTGTCGTGATGCGAAAGTTGCTGGCGAATTTGCTAGTGGAAAGAAGTGGGATGATATTTGAAAACTTGACTTTTTGAAGCATCATTTGGCAAGTAAATTGCATTTGGACGGTGTACAAAAGCTCAGGCAACAGAACCCATCATTACCTGTTACAGGAGTACGCATGTTACAGTTGAGTGCAAATGAGCGAGAGCGGAAATGATCAAACCCAGAGGAGATCAAAGTTGAGGTACAAGAATGGTCAGCTTTTGATTTCTCCGCAATTACAGATTGTGACTTCACATTTGGCGATGAACAAGTTAATGCCTTATGTCTAAAATATCATGATTTTCTAGCTGAAAATATTGTAATAGTTAGACTGTTTAATGAGTTCAAATTTTCCGTGCAAGAAAAAATTAAAGCCAAACTGATTTCAAACTTTGCTCAAATGGTGGCATTTGTACTTCAAAATGAACAGTTTTGCAACCTTGCACAGTTGATGGACATTGAGGGAACCTTTCTTGCGTCTATTGCGGACTGTGAGCGAGGTTTTAGCCCAATGAATCAACTCAAAAACAAGCTGAGAAACGGTTTAGGTGAACATCATTTGGATATGTTAATGAGAATCAAAAGCTATCAATGGGGTGGAAGTTCTATTAGTTGAGATAGAGTTTACAAGGAATGGATAAATGCCAAAGACAGGAAAGAGAAAAAATAACTGAGTGACTTTAATATGATAAAAATTAAATATCTCCAACCTGATGGCATGAACATTGACTTCTCTAACTTCCGTTAATGCCCCTCCTCCCCTTCGTACCCCATCCCTTATTTATTTATTATTATTATAATGATTTTTTTCTTTCCCCCTTTTTTTCTGTCTCTTTTCTCCCTCTGTCCCTCTCACTATAACTCCTTGCCCATCGTCTGAGCTTCCCCAACCCTTTCTTTCTCCCTAGGCTTCCCATCCCATGATCTTCTCCCTTCTCCAGCCTCGTATCCCTTTTGCCAATCAACTTTCCAGCTCTTAGCTCCATCCCTCCCCCTCCTGTCTTCTTCTATCATTTCATATCTCCCCCTTCCACTTTCAAATCTCTTACTGTCTCTTCTTTCAGTTAGTCCTGACGAAGGGTCTCGGCCTGAAATGTTGACTATACCTCTTCCTATAGATGCTGCCTTGCCTGCTGTGTTCACCAGCTTTTTTTGTGTCTGTGATTTAAATATGTATGTTATTTTGTTGTTATTCTGTGCAGTTTTATGTCAAATATTTTGTAAACCTACATAATCTGTCCCATGTGTGCATTCAGTGCGTACATACTTTTGTCAGAGGAAAAAAATTTGCACAACATAAGAGTTTTGCACACACTGACTACTAAAAATTAGGGGGAACATTGGTTACAGACTAGGAAACTTAAAAGGAAATTGCCAAACGACGGATAGCTCTCATGCAGGAGGACTTAAAACTTAAAAAGAAACAAATAGTGGAACGTAAGGAGGCAACTGACAGGGAGTTCACGGACAGTATGATCTGGCTGACGACGAACACTGAAAAACTGACTAACTCTGTTGTAGAGGGATTTGCAATGATGAGGAATATGATGGCTCCCCGCCCAGTACTTTTCACCGCCACAATACCAGCCTCACAACCACTACAATAGCTACACATACGGACACACAGATGCCCGGGTGACCCCACCAACATCTTCCCCACTCCCACAGAGGGGTCACCCTGGAAACATTTCCTACAGCCATAGTCTCTTCACCGATGAAAGGGATGACAGGTTTTTTAAAACCTCCGGTTACCCCGTACACAGTACAATGCCCAACCAGCGTTTTCAGATTTAAACACTCTGGAGAGCGTTTTAGAAAAGCTTCGTTTTCAGGGGAGGAAAACACCGTTTCAGTGTGAACGGAGGGTCAAAATGAAGAGAAAAAGCTTCGGTTACGGATTTATCCGGTCTAGTGTGGACGTGCATGCCGGTTTTTGGTCAGACTCTAAAATCTTCAGACTTACTCAGTTACCTTCATACTTGGTGACAGAAAAATCAGACCTGAGGCAATGTTGATCTCAAAATTAGGAAGCAACTCCTTCAAATAATTACTTTTCTAAATGTCATCCATAACACGGTATTAGTAGTGTGTAAAGCAAAAAGATTGGGATAAATAAACCTGTTGATTCATTGTTTCAACATACTACCAAATTGAAACACAAACAAGCAACCAAGACCATTATTGTACTAGTTCTTCAAAGTGGATTCCTATTCAATTATTTATCGCACATACATCAAAACACAATGAAATGTCCTGAAGGGTCTCAGCCTGAAACATCAATGGTTTATTCTTTTCCCTAGATGCTGCCTAACTGACTGAGTTCCGCCAGTGTGTGTTGCTCGTGAAATGTATTGTTTGCGTTAACAGACAATTTAAAGATGTGCTGATGGCAGCTCACAAGTGATGCCACACATTCTGTCAGCAATAGAGCAAGCCCACAATGTTCAGCAGAACAACACAGAAAATAACAAGCCGTTTACCACTCACCCACTCACATACACACAGCATCCAATGCCAGGTCAACCCACATCCGAAGTTCTTGGTTCCAGATTTTCAGACATCAAGCCTCAAGTCTCTGGACAGGGGCTTCAACCTCCAGGAAGTTTTGAGAAATCAATGTTCATGCCATCAGGTTGGAATATAAGCTGTTTCTCCTCCAACCTGACTGTGGCCTCATTGTGGCAGTAGAGGAGGCCATGGACTGACATGTTGGAATGGGAAGTAGAACTGAGATGGGTGGACACTGGGATATCCCACTTTTTGTGGTGGATGGAGTGAAGGTGCTCGATGAAACTGGGTTTCGATCTTTGTTGGATATCAGTGATATACAAGAGGCCTCACCAGGAGCACTAGATACAGTAGATGACCCCAAGAGCCCACCATCACCAACTCAAGGGCCTTGCCAATGACATCCCTAAATTATGTCAAGATAGCTGTGGCTGTCATGACATCACAATATGTCAACGGGATGAGGTGCCTCAGTGCTATACGCGATCCAATTGAGGAACAATTCTCGACATCCAGCAGAATTGTAAATGGTAGCTCTTCACTCAAGGCATGGACACTTTAATTATGTAAATACAATCTTTTTGGTTGTATGTACCAACCCAGGAAGATTCCAAAGCTAAAATCAGCTGGAGGAATGTGGTGGGTTGATCAGTATTTGTTGGAGGGAAAGGGAGGCAGGCAATTGCCAACATTTCAGATTCCAGCATGCACAACCTCCATTTTCCAAGATTCTGAAGTTGTTTTCAAAGGAATATTTTGCACAATCTAAAACACTCCCACAGTTTTGAGGTGGAAATTAACAATCTGTCCTCAGTACAGAAACAAGCCATGCTCAAGTGTGATTTCTACTCCCACACACCTTCCTAGAAAGATTAGGGAGATAACTGAAGGTTTGATAAAAGTAGGACTTACCTAGATCTAACGTGGTTAAGAATACGGCTGCAATATCTAGAGAATCAGACAAGGGAATAACAGCCGATCAATATTGAAGCATGATGTCTAAAAGCTAGTGCTGGTTATCATTGGTGATGTACTATGGATTGCAGACAATAGTTCCAAATATCTTTTTAAATATACCTCTTCTGAATTATTTTCACAGAGTGTCTTCTACACACTGGTTGAATGTCCAAGTTGGGCAGTCATTCACTGATTCTGTTATGGTTATTATCCTATAGATTTATTGCTAATGCCCACAAGAAAATAAACTTCCGGGTTGTATATGGTGACATAAAACCTTGATAATAAAATTTATCTTGAACAGGTGAGGAAGAGATTACAGGGCAATGGGTATGCTATAGAAAAAAATTTAAATCGTGTTAATGTAATTTCTATGAATTAGGAGGTGAATAACACTATCTGATAAACACAGAACATCAAACATTACCGCACAGTACAGGTCTTTTCGCCCACAATGCTGTGCCGACCTTTTAACTTGCACTCTGATCAGCTTAACCCTTCCCTTCTACATAACCGCCCATTTTTCTATCATCCATGCACCTAAGAGTTTCTTAAATGCCCTGATGTATGTTTCCCTACCAGCAACCCTGACAGAGTGTTTACAGGTGTGATAATGGAGATTTCAATGAAGATGCGTGTTGTCACATGAGCAAAGTCAGAGACATGCAGTTGGTAGATACTTAAAGTTAGTATTTTTGTTTGATACACATTCACAAATAGCTTTTCGGATTGGGGAGATGGGAGAAGTGCTTTACTTGAACTACATGTAACAGTTTCAGATGCCTGAATCTTCCCACCGTCATACCTCCCGGTTTGCACCTATATTACAGACACCTAAATACACACAAGTAATGAATTTAAATCTCAAACACGAGGAAATCTGCGGGTGCTGGAATTTCAAGCAACACACATCAAAGTTGCTGGTGAATGCAGCAGGCCAGGCAGCATCTCTAGGAAGAGGTACAGTCAATGTTTCAGGCTGAGACCCCACTTTCAAATCTCTTGCTAGCTCTTCTTTCAGTGAGTCCTGACGAAGGGTCTCGGCCCAAAACGTTGACTGTACCTCTTCCTAGAGATGCTGCCTGGCCTGCTGCGTTCACCAGCAACTTTGATGTGTGTTGCATGAATTTAAATCTGTCTGTTCTTCATGCTTGGTTCATGGTTCTTAGGAACTCATTGTTCAGAGCTGCATTTTAGATTTAATCCATAATCCATATTTGAATCTGAAGGCTGGAGGCAATTAGCTATTTGCTGCATGTGCTAACCCTAAAAATGACTCTTACAATGTCTATACTCAATCTTAAAGAGATGAGAGGAAGAAAATGATGAAGAGACCGGAAATCTTTTCCCTTTACTGAGGACGATGCTAAACAAAGGAATACTGTTCTGTGACCTGGTGTTCAAATTTCAAGCAAATTAGGTACCAGATTTGGGGTGTGATATGTGCTTATGAAATAGCAGATGTGTAAAACTACTGTGGGCTGTGAATATGAAATCAAGGAAACTATTGAGAAAACTCACCAAACCAATAACATAGGGGCAGGTTGGCAACCTTGAGAAGGATGTTGGAAGGACAGTGCAAGCTCGCATCTGATTGGGAAGTCACTTCAAAGTTCAGAGTAAAATTTATTATCAGATTGCATACACGTCACCACACACAACGCTGAGATTCTTTTTTTCTGAGGGCATACTCAACAAATGTAAACATAAATAGCAATAAATAAAGAGAGCATAAAATGACAAGATAAAATATCCTTAAAGCGAGTCCATCGGTTGTGGGAACACCAGAAATTGAGTAGGTGTAGTTTTCCCTTGTTCAAGAGTCTGATGTTTGAGGGGTAGTAACTGTTCTTGAATCTGAGTGGTGCAATTCAGGGCTCTTAAGATGATGGATGCTCCTTTTCTAAGGCAACATTTCACGTACATGTGCTCAATGCTTGGGAGTGCTTTACACGTGGTGCACTGGACCGAACCCACTACCTTTTTTGGATTTTCTGCTCACACATGACTGTGGCTAGGCATAGCTCAAAAACAATCTATAAATTTACTGATAATACAACCATTGTTGGTAGAATCTCAGGTGGTGATGAGAGGGCGTACAGGATTGAGATATGCCAACTAGAGGAATGGTGGTGCAGCAACAACCTGGCACTCAACGTCAGTAAGATGAAAGAGCTGATTGTGGACTTCAGTAAGGGTGAGACAAAGGAGCACATACCAATCCTCATAGAGGGATCAGAAGTGGAGAGAGTGAGCAGTTTCAAGTTCCTCACTGTCAAGATCTCTGAGGATCTAACCTGGTCCCAACATATCGATAGAACATAGAACAAAGAACAGTACAACACAGTATAGGCCCTTCGGCCCACAATGTTGTGCTGACCCTTAGACCCTGCCTCCCATATAACCCCCCACCTTAAATTCCTCCATATACCTGTCTAGTAGTCTCTTAAACTTCACTAGTGTATCTGTCTCCACCACTGACTCAGGCAGTGCATTCCACGCACCAACCACTCTCTGAGTTAAAAACCTTCCTCTAATATCCCCCTTGAACTTCCCACCCCTTACCTTAAAGCCATGTCCTCTTGTATTGAGCAGTGGTGCCCTGGGGAAGAGGCGCTGGCTGTCCACTCTATCTATTACTCTTAATATCTTGCATACTGTACCTCTATCATGTCTCCTCTCATCCTCCTTCTCTCCAGAGTGTAAAGTCCTAGCTCCCTCAATCTCTGATCATAATGCACACTCTCCAAACCAGGCAGCATCCTGGTAAATCTCCTCTGCACCCTTTCCAATGCTTCCACATCCTTCCTATAGTGAGGCGACTAGAACTGGATAAAGTACTCCAAGTGTGGCCTAACCAGAGTTTTATATAGCTGCATCATTACCTCGCGACTCTTAAACTCTATCCCTCGGCGTATGAAAGCTAACACCCCATAAGCTTTCTTAACTACCCTATCTACCTGTGAGGCAACTTTCAGGGATCTGTGGACATGTACCCCCAGATCCCTCTGCTCCTCCACACTACCAAGTATTCTGCCATTTACTTTGTACTCTGCCTTGGAGTTTGTCCTTCCAAAGTGTACCACCTCACACTTGGTGTAACTAGTAGAGTGGATAGGGGAGAACCAGTGGATGTGGTATATTTGGATTTTCAAAAGGCTTTTGACAAGGTCCCACACAGGAGATTAGTGTGCAAACTTAAAGCACATGGTATTGGGGGTAAGGTATTGGTGTGGGTGGAGAATTGGTTAGCAGACAGGAAGCAAAGAGTGGGAATAAATGGGACCTTTTCAGAATGGCAGGCGGTGACTAGTGGGGTACCGCAAGGCTCAGTGCTGGGACCCCAGTTGTTTACAATATATATTAATGACTTGGATGAGGGAATTAAATGCAGCATCTCCAAGTTTGCGGATGACACGAAGCTGGGTGGCAGTGTTAGCTGTGAGGAGGATGCTAAGAGGATGCAGGGTGACTTGGATAGGTTGGGTGATTGGGCAAATTCATGGCAGATGCAATTTAATGTGGATAAATGTGAAGTTATCCACTTTGGTGGCAAAAATAGGAAAACAGATTATTATCTGAATGGTGGCCGATTAGGAAAAGGGGAGGTGCAACGAGACCTGGGTGTCATTATACACCAGTCATTGAAAGTGGGCATGCAGGTACAGCAGGTGGTGAAAAAGGCAAATGGTATGCTGGCATTTATAGCAAGAGGATTCGAGTACAGGAGCAGGGAGGTACTACTGCAGTTGTACAAGGCCTTGGTGAGACCACACCTAGAGTATTGTGTGCAGTTTTGGTCCCCTAATCTGAGGAAAGACATCCTTGCCATAGAGGGAGTACAAAGAAGGTTCACCAGATTGATTCCTGGGATGGCAGGACTTTCATATGAAGAAAGACTGGATGAACTGGGCTTGTACTCGTTGGAATTTAGAAGATTGAGGGGGGATCTGATTGAAACGTATAAAATCCTAAAGGGATTGGACAGGCTAGATGCAGGAAGATTGTTCCCGATGTTGGGGAAGTCCAGAACGAGGGGCCACAGTTTGAGGATAGAGGGGAAGCCTTTTAGGACCGAGATTAGGAAAAACTTCTTCACACAGAGAGTGGTGAATCTGTGGAAGTCTCTGCCACAGGAAACAGTTGAGGCCAGTTCATTGGCTATATTTAAGAGGGAGTTAGATATGGCCCTAGTGGCTACGGGGATCAGGGGGTATGGAGGGAAGGCTGGGGCGGGGTTCTGAGTTGGATGATCAGCCATGATCATAATAAATGGCGGTGCAGGCTCAAAGGGCCAAATGGCCTACTCCTGCACCTATTTTCTATGTTTCTCCGGGTTGAACTCCAACTGCCACTTCTCAGTCCACTTCTGCATCCTATCAATGTCCCTCTGCAATCTTCTACAATCCTCTACACTATCCACAACACCACCAACCTTTGTGTTGTCTGCAAACTTGCCAACCCACCCTTCTACCCCCACATCCAAGTTGTTAATAAATATCACGAAAAGTAGAGGTCCCAGAACTGATCCTTGTGGGACACCACAACCCTCCAATCTGAATGTACTCCCTCCACCACGACCCTCAGCTTTCTGCAGGCAAGCCAATTCTGAATCCACCTGGCCAAACTTCCCTGGATCCCATGCCTTCTGACTTTCTGAATAAGCCTACCATTGTGGAACCTTGTCAAATGCCTTACTAAAATCCATGTAGATCACATCCACTGCACTACCCTCATCTATATGCCTGGTCACCTCCTCAAAGAACTCTATCAGGCTTGTTAGACACGATCTGCCCTTCACAAAGCCATGCTGACTGTCCCTGATCAGACCATAATTCTCTAAGTGCCCATAGATCCTATCTCTAAGAATCTTTTCCAACAGCTTTCCCACCACAGACGTAAGGCTCACTGGTCTATAATTACCCAGACTATCCTTACTACCTTTTTTTGAACAAGGGGACAACACTCACCTCCTTCTAGTCCTCTGGTACCATTCCCGTGGACAACAAGGACATAAAGATCCTAGCCAGAGGCTCAGCAATCTCTCCCCTCGCCTCGTGGAACAGCCTGGGGAATATTCCGTCAGGCCCCAGGGACTTATCCGTCCTAATGTATTTTAACAACTCCAACACTTCCTCTCCCTTAATATCAACATGCTCCAGAACATCAACCTCACTCATACAGTCCTCACCGTCATCAAGTTCCCTCTCACTGGTGAATACTGAAGAGAAGTATTCATTGAGGACCTCGCTCACTTCCACGGCCTCCAGGCATATCTTCCCACCTTTATCTCTAATCGGTCCTATCTTCACTCCTGTCATCCCTTTTGTTCTTCACATAATTGAAGAATGCCTTGGGGTTTTTCTTTACCCTACTCGCCAAGGCCACCTCATGCCCCCTTCTTGCTCTCCTCAACTCCTTCTTAAGCTCCTTTATTGCTGCCCTATATTCCTCAAAAGACCTATCTGATCATTGTTTCCTAAACCTCATGTATGCTGCCTTCTTCTACCTGACTAAATTCTTCACCTCACTTGTCACCCATAGTTCCTTCACCTTACCATTCTTTATCTTCCTCACCGGGACAAATTTATCCCTAACATCCTGCAAGAGATCTCTAAACATGGACCACATGTCCATAGTACATTTTCCTGCAAAAACATCATCCCAATTCACACCCACAAGTTCTAGCCTCATAGCTCATAATTTGTCCTTCCCCAATTAAAAATTTTCCTGTCCTTTCTGATTCTATTCTTTTCCATGATAATGTTAAAGGCCAGGGAGCAGTGATCACTGTCCCCTAGATGCTCACCCACTGAGAGATCTGTGACCTGACCTGGTTCGTTACCTAATATTTGATCTAGTATGGTATTCCCCCAGTCGGCCTGTCAATATACTGTGACAAGAATCTGTCCTGGACACACTTAACAAACTCTGCTCCGCCTAAACCATTGGAACTAATCAGGTGCCAATCAATATTAGGAAAGTTAAAGTCACCCATGAATAACAACCCTGTTATTTTGGCACCTTTCCAAAATCTGCCTCCCAATCTGCTCCTTGGTATCTCTGCTGCAACCGGGGGGGGGGCCTATAGAATACTCCCAATAGAGTAACTGCTCCCTTTCTGTTCCTGACTTCTACCCATACTGACTCAAAAGAAGATCCTGCTACATTACCCACCCTTTCTGTAGCTGTAATAATATCCGTGACTAGTAACGCCACCCCTCCTCCCCTCCCCCTCCATCCCTTTTAAAGCACTGAAATCCAGGAATATTGAGAATCCATTCCTGCCCTGGTGCCAGCCAAGTCTCTGTAATGGCCACTACATCATAATTCCATGTATGTATCCAAGCTCACAGTTCATCACCTTTGTCCTGATGCTTCTTGCATTGAAGTACACACATTTTAGCCCTTCTACCTTACTGCCTTTACACCCTTTATTCTGCTTCTTTTTCCTCAAAGCCTCTTCATATTTTAGGTCTAGCTTTACTCCATGCACTATACTTTTAGTTCTCGCATGACCTTCATCCTCCTCCACCTCACTATCTGCTCTAACACTCTGGTTCCCCTCCCCCTGCAAATTTAGTTTAAACCCCCCCCCACCTTCCCTGGAACAAGGCCCAATTGTCCAGAAACATAAAGCCCTCCCTCCTGCACCAACTCCTTAGCCACGTATTTAGCTGCATTATCTTCCTATTTCTAGCCTCACTAGCACGTGGCACGGGTAGCAATCCTGAGGCTGCAACCCTGGAGGTTGTAGTCATAAAGAAGACAAGATAGCAGCTATACTTCATTAAGAGTTTGAAGAGATTTGGCATGTCAACAAATACACTCAAAAAGTTCTATAGTTGAACCGTGGAGAGCATTCTGACAGGCTGCATCACTGTCTGGTATGGAAGGGCTACTTGCACAGGACCGAAAGAAGCTGCAGAGGGTTTGTAAATTTAGTTGACTCCATCTTGGTACTAGCCTACAAAGTACCCAGGATATCTTCAAGGAGCTGAATCACAGAAAGGCAGCATCCGTTATTAAGGACCTCCAGGACCTAGGGCATGCCCTTTTCTCACTGTTACCATCAGGTAGGAGGTACAGAAGCCTGAAGGCACACACTCAGCGATTCAGGAACAGCTTCTTCTTCTCTGCCATCCGATTCCTAAATGGACATAGAAGTTTTGAACATTACCTCACTTTTTTTAATATACAGTATTTCTGTTTTTGCACATTTTAAAAAATCTATTCAATATACGTAACTGATTTACTTGTTTATTTAGTATTTTTTTCTCTCTCTCTCTGCTAGATTATGTACTGCATTGAACTGCTGCTGCTAAGTTAACAAATTTCATGTCACATGCTGGTGATAATAATAAACCTGATTCTGAAGGCAGCTGTGTTCCCATACCAGGCCATAAAGCAGCCAGTCAGCACACTTTCTACCACGCATCTATAGAAGCTTGCTATGGTTTTTGATGATATGCCCAATCTCCACAGACTCCTGAGGAAGTAGAGGCACTGACGTGCTTTCTTTGCAAATATATTTATATGAGCAGTCCAGGCCAGGTCCTCTAAGATAGGCATCCACCCTCTCAGCCTCTTATTCTCCAATGAGTACTGGCTCACGAACATCTGGTTTCCCTCTCCTGAAGTCTGCACTCTGTTCCTTGGTCTTATTGACACCTGAGTGAGTGGTTGTAGTTGTGGCCACCACTCAACTAAACTTTCAATCACCATTCTGAATGCTGATTTATCGATTTATCACCATCTTTACAACAGCCCACCAGAGTGGTGTCATCAGCAAGCTTGTATGTGGCGCAGGAGCTGTACTTAGGCTCACAGTCATAGGCGTAAAGTGAATGGAGCAGTCGGCAAAGTACACTTCCCTGTGGTGCTCCTGTGCTGATGGAGATTGTAGAAGAGATGCTTTTGCCAATCTGAACTGATTGGAGTCTGTAAGTGAGGAAATCCAGGAGGTATCACTTGGAGGTTATGACAGTAAAGTTTTTAAATGCCCAGTGAGATGCAGTTGTTAGAGCAGAAATGACAAGAACCTTACTTAGTATTCAAGTTCCCAGCTATGCCATGTGATGTGTGTCTCTGTTTAAATGTGCAATTTATACTAATTTATAATAAATAGTATATATAACAGGGCAGTCAATATAACATAGAAATACAATTGTGTCAGCATGAATTAATCAATCTGATGGCCTGGATGGAAGAAGCTGTCCTGGAGCCTGTTGGTCCTGGCTTTTATGCTGCTGCACTGTTCCCAGATGGTAGGAGCTGGAAAAGTTCATGGCTGGGGTGACTCAGGTCCTCAATGATCACTGACCTTCAAAAGTCACAAAGGGGTGAATGGATTCAACACTACTTATGTCTCGTCTTCATCGTTAACCATCAATCCTTGTCCTTTCTGCACTTGGTAAATTTCATCAGTCAGTTATGAAACAATAAACACAAGAGATTCTGCAAATGCAATGTGACACACAAAAATTGAAAACACAAGCACAAAATGCTGAAGGAACTCAGCAGATCAGCCCTGATGGCCTGAGTCAGACTGTGGTCAGGCATGGCAGGGAGAGTTTTTCTTCCTTCTCCCGCCTGCGTGAGATGTGGGACATTTGAGAGAATTTGAACTTTTTACTGTGCTCATGGACTGTTCTTCATCAAGTTATGGTACTGTTGCACTGTTGTAACTATATGTTCTAATTATGCGGTTTTGTTAGCTTTTTCCAGTCTTGGTCTGCCCTGTGTTTTGTGGTATCACACCAGAGGAAATATTGTATCATTTCTTAATGCATGCATTACTAAATGACAATAAAAGAGGACTGCGTGTCTTCATAATCTAATCTAAACTTCGACTTTTTAATCGTTTCCATAGAATCCTTTTGAACGAGGTTGTTGGTAACTCTGGCAGGGTTTGCAAGACTTTACTTCCTACAAAGCAAAACCCAATAGCATGAATGGCAGTGATGCTTCACTACCAGATGAACTCAACGCCTTCTATGCCCACTTTGAAAGGGAGAATATAACTACAGCTGTGAAGGTCCCTGCTGCACCTGATGACCCTGTGATCTCTGTCTCAGAGGTCGATGTTAGGCTGTCTTTAAAGAGATTGAACCTTCGCAAGGTGGAAGGTCCCGATGGAGTACTTGGTCTGAAAACCTGTATTCAAGGATATTTTCAACCTCTCACTGTTACGGGCGGAAGTTCCCACTTGCTTCAAAAAGGCAACAATTATATCAGTGCCTAAGAAGAATAATGTGAGCTGCCTTAATGACTATCACATGGTAGCACTCACATCTACAGTGACCTCTACAGAGGTTGGTTGTGACTAGACTGAACTCCTGCCTCAGCAAGGACCTAGGTCCACTGCAATTTGCCTATCACCACAATAGGTCAATGACAGATGCAATCTCAATGGCTCCTCACGCAGCTTTAGACTACCAGGACAACACAAACACCTATTTCAGGATGCTGTTCATCAACTATAGCTCAGCATTTAATACCATCATTCCCACAATCCTGATTAAGAAGTTGCAGAACCTGGGCCTCTGTACCTCCCTCTGCAATTGGACCTTCGACTTCCTAACCAGAAGACCACAGTCTGTGTGGATTGATGATAACATCCCCTCCTCCTTGACAATCAAAACTGGTGCACTTTGGGGTCTGTGCTTAGCCCACTGCTCTACTCTCTATATACCCATGACTGTGTGGCTAGGCATAGCTCAAATACCATCTATAAATTTGATTGTTGGTAGAATCAAAGAGGGTCTACACCAGTGAGATATGCCAACTAGTGCAGTAGTGTTGCAGCAGCAACTTGGCACTCAATGTCAGTAAGACAAAGGAACACATACCAATCCTCATAGAGGGATCAGAAGTGGAGAGAGTGAGCAGTTTCAAGTTCCTGGGTGTCAAGATCTCTGAGGATCTAACCTGGTCCCAACATATAGATGCAGTTATAAAGAAGGCAAGACAGTGGCTATACTTCCATTAAGAGTTTGAAGAAATTTGGTTACGTTGACAAATACTTAAAAACTTCTATAGATGTACCATGGAGAGCATTCTGACAGGCTGCATCACTGTCTGGTATGGTGGGGGGGGGTGGGGGGAGGGGGAGCTACAGCACAGGACCGAAAGAAGCTGCAAAGGGTTGTAAATTTAGTCGGCTCCATCTTGGTACTAGCCTACAAAGTACCCAGGACATCTTCAAGGAGTGGTGTCTCAGAAAGGCAGTGTCTGTTACTAAGGACATCCAGGACCCAGGGCATGCCCTTTTCTCACTGTTACCATTAAGTAGGAGGTACAGAAGCCTGAAGGCACACACTCAGTGATTCAGGAACAGCTTCTTCCCCTCTTGTCACCCGACTCCTAAATGGACATAGAAGCTTTGGACATTACCTCATTTTTTAAAATATATATTATTTCTGTTTTTGCACGATGATTAATCTATTCAATATACATATACTTTAATTGATTTACTTATTTATTATTATTACTTTGTGTTTTTTTTTCTTCTATATTATGCATTGCATTGAACTGTTGCTGCTAAGTTAACAAATTTCACGTCACACGCCGGTGATAATAAACCTGATTCTGCTTCTAAGATGCTGCCGACCTGCTGAGTTCCTCCATTATTTTAATTATGAAACAGTTATAATTATCTCCCACTACTTTCTCAATCACGATAAATACAATATTCAATCATGTTTGTTGTGGGGCAGAATAGATGGTGATGAGTTTAACAATTTAGCAAAATTCTGAACGCAGAAAATACACTAATGACTCATTATGTAGCCTATCCACCATTACCACCTGTTACTGTGTTTTCACTTTTGTCAACATTGCCCTAAGGCAGGCTTACTGACAAATGCTGAGACATGGAAGGTACTGGCTGGCTCAATATTTTAAGAAGTTATTCAAGAACAAGGACTAACAATGGAAACTCGTTGAGATTCAGAATGATTTCAGACACTGGCCCTCATTCAAGTTATTCTAACTTGGTATCAACATTAGGAGCATGGAATTTGCATGAAAATATCGAGTGACTGCTTGAACAAAAAACATTAAACACTGGCACATGTCATTTCACATTTATTACTTTGCACAATGACTCAGATTTCCAAAGCAGAATTGGGTACCTACATGAATTTTATCAAAATGTATTATTCAAATATTTAGTCTACATTGTAATACATTTCAATTCATACGTTAGAAAAACTCATCACTGTAACAGCAGCATTATGGAATCAACATGTGGTATACTGTACAGGAAGGACGACTCACAGTTGGAATCCACATCTCAACTGAAACATACAAATCTTACCAGCACGAATTATCTGTACAAAGGGGCTTGTTGAAGCAAAGGTCTTACACTGATACCCACAGATTGGAAGTCCAAAAGTAATCCTATTCATCTTGAGTCTTTCGAATACAGTTGAATATAGAAACATATAAAATAGGTGCAGGAGTAGGCCATTTGGCCCTTCGAGCCTGCATCGCCATTTATTATGATCATGGCTGATCATCCAACTCAGAACCCCGCCCCAGTCTTCCCTCCATACCCCCTGACCCCCGTAGCCACAAGGGCCATATCTAACTCCCTCTTAAATATAGCCAATGAACTGGCCTCAACTGTTTCCTGTGGCAGAGAATTCCACAGATTCACCACTCTCTGTGTGAAGAAGTTTTTCCTAATCTCGGTCCTAAAAGGCTTCCCCTTTATCCTCAAACTGTGACCCCTTGTTCTGGACTTCCCCAACATCGGGAACAATCTTCCTGCATCTAGCCTGTCCAATCCCTTTAGGATTTTATACGTTTCAATCAGATCCCCCCTCAATCTTCTAAATTCCAACGAGTACAAGCCCAGTTCATCCAGTCTTTCTTCATATGAAAGTCCTGTCATCCCAGGAATCAATCTGGTGAACCTTCTCTGTACTCCCTCTATGGCAAGGATGTCTTTCCTCAGATTAGGGGACCAAAACTGCACACAATACTCCAGGTGTGGTCTCACCAAGGCCTTGTACAACTGCAGTAGTACCTCCCTGCTCCTGTACTCAAATCCTCTCGCTATAAATGCCAGCATACCATTTGCCTTTTTCACCGCCTGCTGTACCTGCATGCCCACTTTCAATGACTGGTGTATAATGACACCCAGGTCTCCTTGCACCTCCCCTTTTCCTAATCGGCCACCATTCAGATAATAATCTGTTTTCCTATTTTTGCCACCAAAGTGGATAACTTCACATTTATCCACATTAAATTGCATTTGCCATGAATTTGCCCACTCACCCAACCTATCCAAGTCACTCTGCATCCTCTTAGCATCCTCCTCACAGCTAACACTGCCACCCAGCTTCGTGTCATCCGCAAACTTGGTGATGCTGCATTTAATTCCCTCATCCAAGTCATTAATATATTGTAAACAACTGGGGTCCCAGCACTGAGCCTTGCGGTACCCCACTAGTCACCACCTGCCATTCTGAAAAGGTCCCATTTATTCCTACTCTTTGCTTCCTGTCTGCTAACCAACTCTCCACCCACACCAATACCTTACCCCCAATACCGTGTGCTTTAAGTTTGCACACTAATTTCCTGTGTGGGACCTTGTCAAAAGCCTTCTGAAAATCCAAATATACCACATCCACTGGTTCTCCCCTATCCACTCTACTAGTTACATCCTCAAAAAATTCTATGAGATTCGTCAGACATGATTTTCCTTTCACAAATCCATGCTGACTTTGTCCGATCATTTCACCGCTTTCCAAATGTGCTGTTATCACATCCTTGATAACTGACTCCAGCAGTTTCCCCACCACCGACGTTAGGCTAACCGGTCTATAATTCCCCGGTTTCTCGCTCCCTCCTTTTTTAAAAAGTGGAGTTACATTAGCCACCCTCCAATCCTCAGGAACTAGTCCAGAATCTAACGAGTTTTGAAAAATTATCACTAATGCATCCACTATTTCTTGGGCTACTTCCTTAAGCACTCTAGGATGCAGACCATCTGGCCCTGGGGATTTATCTGCCTTCAATCCCTTCAATTTACCTAACACCACTTCCCTACTAACATGTATTTCCCTCAGTTCCTCCATATCACTGGACCCTCTGTCCCCTACTATTTCTGGAAGATTATTTATGTCCTCCTTAGTGAAGACAGAACCAAAGTAATTATTCAATTGGTCTGCCATGTCCTTGCTCCCCATAATCAATATGGCAGTCAACTCACAGGACAGGGAGAAGGATCAAGGATTTGAATTTTTAAAAGATTATACTTGCTCCCAAATCTCTCCATAACACTTTTGCCCATATTTAATGGGAATTATGCATTAAATCATGCAATGCTGCAACTGTAGCCTCCAGCCAGTGATGCAACTGCTACAAACCCCATTTTCAGAAAAGTTGGGATATTTTCCAAAATGCAATAAAAACAAAAATCTGTGATGTTAATTCACGTGAACCTTTATTTAACTGACAAAAGTACAAAGAAAAGATTTTCGATAGTTTTACTGACCAACTTAATTGTATTTTGTAAACATACACAAATTTAGAATTTGATGGCTGCAACACACTCAAAAGTTGGGACAGAGGCATGTTTACCATTGTGTTACATCACCTGTCCTTTTAATAACACTTTTTAATCGTTTTTGAACTGAGGATATAATTGTAGTAGATTTACAATTGGAAATTTTGTCCACTCTTGCTTGATATATAAGACTTCAGCTGCTCAACAGTCCGTGGTCTCCATTGTCTGATTCTCCTCTTCATGATGCGCCATACATTTTCAATAGGAGATAGATCTGGACTGGCAGCAGGCCAGTCAAGCACACGCACTCTGTGTCAACAAAGCCACGCTGTTGTAGCCCGTGCAGAATGTGGTCTGGCATTGTTCTGCTGAAATAAGCATGGACGTCCCGGGAAGAGTCGTCGCCTTGATGGCAACATATGTCTGTCTAAAATCCTAATATATACGCCTCAGAGTCAATGGTACTTTCACATACATGCAACTCACCCATGCCATGGGCACTGATGCATACCATCACAGATGCTGGCTTTTACACCTTTCGCTGATAACAATCTGGATGGTCGGTTTCATCTTTGGCACGGAGAACTCGACGCCCGTTTTTTCCGTAAACTAGCTGAAATGTGGACTCATCTGACCACAGCACACGGTTCCACAGTCTTTCGGTCCATCTGAGATGAGCTCGGGCCCAGAGAACTCGCCGGCGTTTCTGCATACAGTTGATGTATGGCTTCCTCCTTGCGTAATATAATTTCAAGTTGCATTTTTGGATGCAGCGACGGACTGTGTTGAGTGACAATGGTTTTCCGAAGTACTCCTGAGCCCAGGTGGCTATAATTATCACATTAGCATGACTTTTCTGTGCACTTTTCAATCTTATTTTAACTCTGTCCCAACTTTTGTTGTGTGTTGCAGCCACCAAATTCTAAATTTGTGTATATTTACAAAATACAATTAAGTTGGTCAGTAAAACTATTGAAAATCTTTTCTTTGTACTTCTGTCAGTTAAATAAAGGTTCACGTGAATTAACATATCACAGATTTTTGTTTTTATTGCATTTTGGAAAATATCCCAACTTTTCTGGAAATGGGGTTTGTAGTTCATGTCATAACAGTCAAGTATAGTGAATGGCTTTTCCACTTTAAAAACTCTCCTGCACAGGTCTCCTGTCATCATCAGACACAAGGGACAACCACCGTACAGAGAAAGCTCCCGTTATAGATGAGTTTATGACTTACAAGTTTAACATCAAAAATTGTGACGGGGGAAGAGAAGTGTGGTGGGAAAAATCAATGGGTCAACCTTGCCTGTGGAAAGTTTTAGTCTAAAGGTGAAAACAAAGGACCAAAAATAAACTGTGGGGTGCAGTGGTCAGTTGGAGTTTAAAGAAATAAATAAGCCAAAAGGCAAGTTGAGTCAATGAGCTTCCCTAGCCATGGGTGGCTCCCACTACCTACTAAGTGCTCCCAATGGAATGTGTCTCAGCCTCCAACAACAAAGTCTAGCTCCTGGCCTTCACGTGTGGCTTAGCTACTAAACCTGGCAGAACAGTTTCTACTGACAGGAGAAGGGGGCAAATGCAGGTTAGTTCCGGCAGACGGGGCTCGTCAGCTGTAGTTGGCAGCTCATCTAGGAACAGGAAAACTCTGACCTCAAAGTTCTGCTGCCTTGTGGCTATACCCCGTCATGGGAAAGGTTTTGGGAGTAAATCAGTGAGAGAAAAATCCAGAGTTGGTGTCCTACATTGAGTTCTATGCTGACTGGCAGCTCCTGCAATGCCGCTGGTGCCAAACTGTATTGGTCTCTGCTGTTTGTTTAGGTTCATCAGCTGTGACGAGAGGAGGTGCTTTCTACACGGGTCTGCTCTCCATAATGTACTGCCTTGGCTTGCGAATCTAGACAGCTGGTACACGACACCCACGGTCAACCTGACCAAAGGAGGCTTTATCATCAAATGTGAAATTGACTAAGTTGTGGTTAAAGAAAAGGTTGATTTAGAAGTTCACTAACAAAAACAAGGATAGAACTTCAAAGAATCAGTATAGGTAAAATTTCCCAAGAGACGGCCACAAAGATAAACTATTTAATTAGGTGATGAGTACAAAATAATGAGGATGGAAACCTAATTGGATATTATGTTGGTAAAGCTGGCAAAGTCAGTGCAAGGAAACAGTTTTTCTAGGTGATTAATATATTAATAGGGACTCAAAAAATTGGAAGTAGCTTAATATTGGTAAAGTGATTTAGAAGCAAAATCAACTTTACTGGAAGATAATTAAAAAATTTAAAAGTAGGTCAATATAGGTAAAACTTATCAACATGCATTCAGAAAGGGAAATCAGCATTACCAGGTCTATTAAGACAACAAATATTTGAATTAACCTCAATATTTTTAAAACTTAACTTGCATTCAGGAGAAATCAGCATTACCAGGATTAGAGTATTGAGAGCAGTTTTGGGCCTCTTATCTTAGAAAGGACATTCTGAAACCGGAAAGGTTTCAAGGAGCTTCACAAAAATGATTCCAGGATTGAAAGGCTGTGGAGCGTTTGATGGCTTTGGGCCTGTACTCACAGGAATTCAGAAGAATTGGGGGGGGGGGGGGACCGACCTCATTGAAACCTATTGAATGTTGGAAGGCTTGGACAGAGTGGATGTGGAAAGGATGTGTCCTATGGTGGGAGAATCCAAGACCAGAGGAGGCAGCCTCAGAATAGAGGGACATCCATTTAAAACAGAGATACAGTGGAATTTCTTTAGCCAAAGAGTAGTGAATCTGTGGAATTTGTTGCCACAGGTTGCTCTGGAGGTCAAGTCATTGAGTATATTTGAGGCAGAGGTTGATACATCCTTGATTGTTCAGAGCATGAAAGGATATGGGGCAAAGGTAGGAGATTGAGGCTGAGAAAAAAGAAGTATCACGATGAAATGGCCTAATTCTGCTCCTATAATTTTATAGTTTAAGACTCAAAAAGTAGCTCAATATAGTTAAAAGCCTACCAACTTACATCCAGAAAATCAACTAATTTAGGAAATGAACAGGGTGGGTAAAGGTAAAATGACCCAACTTTGGTAGGATTGGTGTAAAGAGGAGAAACTGGAGGTGTTTGAGGAGTGGAGGGTTAAAAAGAAACAATTTGGTAGAATTGGTGTAAGGATAAGCTGGAGGTGCTTGAGGAGCTGGAGGGTTAAAATGGCCCAACTTTAGTGGAGGAGAAACTGGAGGTGTTTGAAGAGTGAAAAGATAAATAAAACGTGAAGAAGATGGAAAAAGGCAGGGAATGTCAGTGGAGACGGGGGTAGTGTGGTCAAGTTGGCCAAGTTTGGAGCTCTTGGCTCCATTGATGCCCTGGGCGCGCGCGGTGCACGCTGGGATTGTCGCCCCGCCGCCGCCATTTTGTCAGTCCCACAGACCGACGGCCCTTTTGTCTGTGTCGGACCCCACTCGCTCGTCTTCGGGCTCTCCCTCCGACAAAGGTAAGCTTTTCCTCGGCCCCGGTCTGCCCGCTTCGCGCCTGGACCCTCCGCTTACCTCTCGCGCCCCACCTCTGCCGCTTTTTAGGACTCTGACTCTGCCCCGGAGGGGGGAACTGTCGAGAAAATTCCAGAAGATGCGAGAGAGAGGAGGGAAAAATCGCCTCGTTCGAATAAAAACAAGAGGCCTTCGGTGACTGGAAGATGGGGGGTGTGAATAAATAAGCTAAACTGGTAGGAAAATAGCCTGAATTGGCGCGGGATACATCTTCAGTAACTTTAAAGCGCCTCTTGTGCTGTTTCTGAGGTGAACGGATAGTTATTTAAGGGCTCTGTGGTTTTTATTCGCCGTTTCTTCCCCCTTGACATGGCTTCGCTTTCGCGGCGCCTTCATGTTTCTCGTCCTCGCCTGCGCGCCGGCCAACCGAACTTGAGAAGGAAAACAAACCGTGCCCCACCCCCAACTTGCGACTATTCCCCGCCCTCTTTCTTCTCCCATTGGCTCCTGCGCCTTCGCTGTCCCTGCGCCGGTTGGACGGAATAATCTGTCCGTTAGCACTGCTCGGTCCGATTGGAAAAGCAGCGCCGTCAATTAATGGGAAAGCGTGCGCACGCGCGATGTCGCCGTGTACCATGGGAGTTGTAGTGCTATTTTGCGGGACGGTCATTACGCGCAGGCGCCGATACTGCTGTGTTTTCTGGGAGTTGTAGTTTGCGTTTGGTCTGCGAAATTTGGGAAGCGCTTCAAAGAACTACAAATTGGATTTAGCTGTCATGAGTAATTCCTGCTCCCTATTTGAATTAGCAACAATAAATAAGTAATACAATGTTATTATTAGCTTGTTATTTCATTAGGTCATGTTATTTTGATTATGCATTTTGATATCATTATGGAAATATATACGATCATTCAGTGCGATTGGAAGAACATGATGTGGTTGAAACAACACACATCAAAGTTGCTGGTGAACGCAGCAGGCCAGGCAGCATCTCTAGGAAGAGGTGCAGTCGACGTTTCAGGTCGAGACCCTTCCTCAGGACTAACTGAAGGAAGAGTGAGTAAGAGATTTGAAGGTTGGAGAGGGAGGGGGCTTTCACCAGCAACTTTGATGTGTGTTGCTTGAATTTCCAGCATCTGCAGAATTCCTGTTGTTTACGTGATTGAAACTGTGGAATTAGTCCTCTAAGAGCCGAATGAATGATTTTTGCACCCGAAAGTCCTGAAACAAATCAATCTTTTCCAGCAAACGTGTTGGAGTGACATGTGCCAAGTTTGCATGCCCTTTCTTACCAGTTTGGCAAGTTGTTTGTAAACTACGGTCAGAGAACGTGTCCTCAAACCATTTACCTCTGATGAGACTTTTTATGCCTGATGCAAGTCAGTGAAATTCAGTAGGTTTCCAAAACTGGGCTGCAAATATAAATTTAAATATAATTAACATTGTTGTGCATTTAAACCCTGTTGTATGTTATTAAAACGCGGGTTCATCAGTATACGTCATTAGATGTTTCTACCGCGTTTGGATCAGTCTGATAGTAGTAAAACCTTCATTTGTTGGGACTCCCCATTTTGAAACCTTTACAGTCTTTTCCTGAACCGGAAGGTTGTTTCAACGCTCCACTTGATTAATTGACTGATTTTGCCTTAATTCCCATTAGTTTTACAAGTGTATATTGTAAGCATTGTACATTATACACTGTAAGCAATGCAAGAGAGGATATCAATTTTAGGAAATAGTTCTGTCATATTTTTCTTCATATCACACCCGGAATGTCGCAAAGGTTTTTTTTGTGTGTGTCTATTAGACACCGAAAAGACAAACTAAACCAGTGTTTACTAAAAAGGGCAAACTCTTTGCTCAACATCACAAATACTGAACAAATTAACCATTGCCAGCGAGTCAAAGGGGTGGTTTTCATTCCAGTGACCCAGGGCGCCGTCTACTGGTTGATCCTTCAATTGTTGAATCTGACACGATACAAGTTTCGCAATTTTCCATTTAAAGTTTTGTTTTAACCGATGAGCCACCCTTAACCCAGATTTATAAATCTCGAGTTAGTTCCACTTTCATGTCGCAGTTTCTTCCGACAACGTTGATACTTTCTCAACCTGCCCGGGAGTTTTGATCGTCCTAATCAAGTTGCCCATTTGCTTTCCTCCGTCACAGCAACTTGTGTGAAAGCTCTTCGAAATGGCTCGTACAAAGCAGACAGCTCGCAAATCCACTGGAGGCAAGGCCCCCCGGAAGCAGCTTGCGACCAAAGCCGCCCGCAAGAGCGCGCCTTCCACTGGTGGAGTCAAGAAACCACATCGTTACAGGCAGGTCCTTGCATTCTTTCCGGATCTTATGCAAATACAACGATTAGATTATGAATATGGACGTGGTAAAGATCAGCCACCTCTCTCAGACCTTCATACGGATATCAGAATCACGTTTAATATCACTGGCATGTGTTGTGAAATGTGTTTACTTTGTTGCAGCAGTACAGTGCAATACATGACAACTATAAAAAAAACAGAATTATAGTAGATATGTGTTAAATAAAAAAAGTAGTGAGGTAGTGTCCAAGGGTTCAGTGTCCATTCAGAAATCAGATGGCAGAGGGGAAGAAGCTGTTCCTGAATCGCTGAGTATGTGTCTTCAGCCTCCTGTACCTCCTCCCTGATGGTAGCAATGAGAAGAGGGTGAAGGGGGCCATTAATGATGGATGCTGCCTTTCTGCAGCATCGCTACTTGAAGATGTCCTGGATGCCAGGGAGGCTAGTACCCATAATGGAGCTGACTGAGTTTACAACTCTGCAGCTTACTACAATCCAATGCAGCAGCCCACCGCCACCCTTCCCCCATTCCAGACGGTGATGCCGCCAGCGAGAATGGCCTCCATTGTACATCTTCAGAAATTTTCATGTGTTTTAGGTGACAAACCAAATCTCCTCAAACTCCTAATGAAATATAGCCACCAACTTGCCTTCTTTGTAGCTGCATCAATATGTTGGGACCAGGTTAGGTCCTCAGAGATATTGACACCCAGGAACTTGAAATTGCTCACTCTTTCCACGTCTGATCCATCTATAAGGACTGGTGTGTGTTCCCTCATCTTACCCTTTCTGAAGTCCATAATCGCCTCTTTGGTCTTGTAATGTTAAGGGAGTAACATTAGGGCACTAACTATAACTTTAAACTTAGATGCATGGATTGTCAGATTATCACCTTCCTTTTTTTTAGATGTTTATGTGTTCAGTGTTGTGTCTGCTTCTGAATGCTAGATCCACAAATCGTCAACATTCTTTAGTGCAGCAAGTGGAGGGTAGGGAGGCACAATAATGTAGTGGTTAGCATACCATTTCATCAGCAGGGGTCAATGTAAGGAATTTATATGTAAGGAGTTTGTATGTTCTCCCCGTGACTGCATAGTTCTCCTCTTGGTGTTCAAGTTTCCACCCACAGTACAAATATGTATGGTCAGGGTTTGTAAGTTGTGGGTGTGCTATGTTGGTGACACTTGGTGGGCTGCATCCAGCACATCCTTGAATCTGTGTTGGTCATTGATGCAGATGACACATTTCATTGTATGTTTTGATGTACATGTAAGAGTACCAGTTAGCCTAACATCGGTGGTGGGGAAACTGCTGGAGTCAGTTATCAAGGATATGATAACAACACATTTGGAAAGCGGTGAAATCATCGGACAAAGTCAGCATAGATTTGTGAAAGGAAAATCATGTCTGACGAATCTCATAGAATTTTTTGAGGATGTAACTAGTAGAGTGGATAGGGGAGAACCAGTGGATGTGGTATATTTGGATTTTCAAAAGGCTTTTGACAAGGTCCCACACAGGAGATTGGTGTGCAAACTTAAAGCACACGGTATTGGGGGTAAGGTATTGATGTGGATAGAGAATTGGTTAGCAGACAGGAAGCAAAGAGTGGGAATAAACGGGACCTTTTCAGAATGGCAGGCAGTGACTAGTGGGGTACCGCAAGGCTCAGTGCTGGGACCCCAGTTGTTTACAATATATATTAATGACTTGGATGAGGGAATTAAATGCAGCATCTCCAAGTTTGCGGATGACACGAAGCTGGGTGGCAGTGTTAGCTGTGAGGAGGATGCTAAGAGGATGCAGGGTGACTTGGATAGGTTGGGTGAGTGGGCAAATTCATGGCAGATGCAATTTAATGTGGATAAATGTGAAGTTATCCACTTTGGTGGCAAAAATAGGAAAACAGATTATTATCTGAATGGTGGCTGATTAGGAAAAGGGGAGGTGCAAGGAGACCTGGGTGTCATTATACACCAGTCATTGAAAGTGGGCATGCAGGTACAGCAGGTGGTGAAAAAGGCGAATGGTATGCTGGCATTTATAGCAAGAGGATTTGAGTACAGGAGCAGGGAGGTACTACTGCAGTTGTACAAGGCCTTGGTGAGACCACACCTGGAGTATTGTGTGCAGTTTTGGTCCCCTAATCTGAGGAAAGACATCCTTGCTATAGAGGGAGTACAAAGAAGGTTCGCCAGATTGATTCCTGGGATGGCAGGACTTTCATATGAAGAAAGACTGGATGAACTGGGCTTGTACTCGTTGGAATTTAGAAGATTGAGGGGGGTTCTGATTGAAACGTATAAAATCCTAAAGGGATTGGACAGGCTAGATGCAGGAAGATTGTTCCCGATGTTGGGGAAGTCCAGAACGAGGGGCTACAGTTTGAGGATAAAGGGGAAGCCTTTTAGGACCGAGATTAGGAAAAACTTCTTCACACAGAGAGTGGTGAATCTGTGGAATTCTCTGCCACAGGAAACAGTTGAGGCCAGTTCATTGGCTATATTTAAGAGGGAGTTAGATATGGCCCTTGTGGCTACGGGGGTCAGGGGGTATGGAGGGAAGGCTGGGGCAGGGTTCTGAGTTGGATGATCAGCCATGATCATAATAAATGGCAGTGCAGGCTCGAAGGGCCGAATGACCTACTCCTGCACCTATTTTCTATGTTTCTATGTTTCTATAAAGCTAATCTTAATCTCTTCTCTGCATTGGGTGATTTGTGACCTATTGTGAGTTCCATTCAGGCATTGAAACTTGGTGGGAAGGCACAGTGTCACTTTGTCACCAAGCCAGTAAATATTGTCAGACTTGGAGAGGTCAGAGTGTCCAGAGTTACTACTAGAACTACACTATGCTAGAGACGATAGGGCCAGCACTGTGTATCCGAGTATGAATCATTTCAGCAAAAATGCTCTATCAGTAATACTGATTCACTGGTCCAGTGATTTGATTTACTCGCCTTTGACTCAAACAGAAATTGGAACCTGACTTTAAAATTCCCTGTGGGAATTCTGCCACCATTTTTTAAAAAACTAATATGATGTCGTCGTTGGAAAATCTTTCAGGATTCCTTTTAGTTTATTGTTTTCTGTTCTCTTTCTCCCTCATTAGTGAGAGACAGCCTGTTCAGATGTCAAGGTGTTGGAATGGACAGTAGTTTTTGATGGACTATAGATCATGGTCTCTTTGGGGGCTTTGCTATTGCTTGCATGGTGGGGTGAGGACTGATGTTTTTTGCTGGAACAGATGGGGGAGGGGAAGTTGATGCTTCGCTGCTGCTTATGCATGGCAGGGGAGGAGGGCTTTGGGGTTCTATAGTTTTTTGTCATTCATTCTTTGGGTTTTTTCCTCTGTGGATCTCTATGAAGAGTAAGGATTTCAAGTCGTATACTATATACTTTCCCTGTCATTAAATTGAACCATTGTTGGATTATGGTACCAGGACACTGGTGATCTTTTGATTTTGATGAGTGTTAGTGGCTAATTGACCAACAGGTCACAGCTCATGTCTAAACTGCTAAAGGCTGACTTCCTACAGTTGCCTTATGATTAGCAATAGGAGTCCTGGCTAACCTGAGCTGTTGTAAAACCCTCCGTGTCTGTTAGATCCCCACCTAGCTATTCTAATGCACAGGGTCAGGAAAAGCTGCAGAGGCTTGAAAGCTCAGCCAGCTTCATAGTGTGCACTGCCTCCTCACCGTCAAGGACATCTTCAAAAGGCATTGCCTCAAAAAGGAAGGTCCATCATTAGGGACCTCCACCACCCAAGACATGCCCTCTTCTCATTGCTACTGTCACAGGAGCCTGAAGATTCACACTCAGTGTTTTAGGAACAGCTTTTTCCCCTTCACTGAATGGACAATTAACCCATGAACACTACCTCACCATTTATCTTTTTTGCCTACTTTTTGCACTACTTACTCAATATATGACCTGGCTGGTGGCGTAGTGGCATCAGCGTTACACTTCCGGACGAAAGGTCCTGAGTTCGAATCCAGCCGGCTCCCCTGCACGCTTTCCATCCGTGCTGGGTTACGAGCTGGTGATCTCTTTGGAAAGTCACCCGGCAGAAGGCAATGGCAAACCACTGCTGTAACTTGTCTCGTACGTGGTTCCCCACTACGTCTGAGAAGCGTCCGCTAACTGGAGAAACTCCGGATGCAACGTACCTTTCCTTTTTTCACTCAATATGTATCTCTTATCATTTATAGTTTTTTATATATGCAATGTACTGTTGCTGCAAAACAATATGTTTCACAAATATGCCAATGATATTAATCCTGATTCTGATTCTAATACATTGCTGGCCAGTCTGTCACTTTCCCATGAATAAATCTATTATCAATTATCTAAGAAAGAAAGTGCTGGCATTGGAAGGAGTCCAGAGGAGGTTCATGAGAATGATCCCGGGAATGAAAGGGTTAATGTGTGAGGAGCTTTTGATGGCGCTGGGCCTGTACTTACTGAAGTTTATAGGAGTGAGGGGGCGTGTCTTTGAAACTTGGTAAATATTGAAAGGCTTAGATAGAGTGGATGTGGAGAGGATGTTTCCTATAGGGGGTGAGTCTAGGACCAGAGGACGCGGCCTCAGAATACAAGGACATTCTTTTAGAACAGAGTAAGGGGGATTTTTTTTTTAGCCAGAGAGTGGAATTCATTGCTATAGACGGCTGCAGAGGCCATGTTCTGGGTATATTTCAGGCAGTTAATTGATTCTTGATCAGAAACATAGAAAATTTACAGCACATTACTTTGGCTCACAATGTTGTGCCGACCATGTAACCTACTCTAGAATCTGCCTGGATTTTCCCAGCCGCATAGCCCTCTATTTTTTTAAGCTCCATGTACCTATCTAAGAGTCTCTTAAGAGACTTTATTGTATCTGCCTCCACCACCATTGTTGGCAGTGCATTCCATGCACCCACCACTCTCTTTGAGGATTCAGAGTAGATCAAAGAAATACAATAGAATCAATGAAAACTTGCACACAAAGCCTGACAAACAACCAAAATATGTTTAAGTAACAACATAAATATTCTGATGAAGAGTTGCAAACTCAAAATGTTTGCTGTACTTTTTACTCTAGAAGCTATTTGAGCTGGTGAGATTTTCCAGCATTTTCTATTAGCAACATGCAAAAAATGTTAGAGGAACTCAGCAGGTCTCGGAGCATCTGTGGAAATCAATAAAGAATGGATGTTTCAGGCTGGTACCCTTCTTCAGGGCTGGAAAGGAAGAAGGCAGAATAAAGAGGTGGACGAGGGAGGGAGGGAAAGGAGAATAGCTGGACGGTGGTAGGTGAAGTCAGTTGGGTGGGAAAGGTAAAAGGAATCCGCTAGGAGAGGACAGTATCCACAAAAGAAAAGGAAGAAGGAGGGGCATCAAGCAGCGGTGATAGGCAGGTGACAAAAAGAGGTAAGAGGCTAGAGTGCAAATAGAAGAGAGAAGGGATAGGATTAGTAAGAGCGTCAAAGGTTATGGGGCAAAGGCAGGAGAGTGGGGTTGAGAGGGATGATAAATCAGCCCTGATGGAATGGTGGAGCCAAATGTCCTAATTCTGCTCCTATGTCTATGGTATAAAAAGTGAGCTCTTTCAAAACTTTGCTACCTGTGTTCTAAGTCACATCAGGTCACCTTCACCCATGAGTCAAGAGTGAGTAGATGAATGTTGGCTCCCAGAAAAACAACATTTCAGTTTTGTATTGGATCTCTTCTCCAATTCTCTCCAACTATTCTCCTCTATCATAACTCCCAACCATTGAGTGCATCACAAGAAACACTGTCGCAGGAAAGCAGCATCCATCATCAGGAATCCCTACCATCAACTCTCTTCTTACTGCTGCCATCAGGAAAGATGGACAGGAGCCTTAGAACCCACACCAGATTCAGGAACAATTATTACCCCTCAACCATCAAGGTCTTGAACCAGAGTGGATAACTTCACTCACCCCATTATTAAAATGTTCCCATAGCACAATGGACTGGAATTGAAGGACTCTTCGTCTCCTGTTCTCATTATTGATTGCTTCTTTATTTATTATTGTCCTTTCTTGTTTTTGTCTTTGTTGTCTTCTACACTCTGGTTGAATGCCCTTGTTAGGCGGTCTTTCATTGATCCTGTTAGGGTTATTATTCTATAGATTTGTTGAGTATTGCCACAAGAAAATGAATCTCAGGGTTGTATGGTAAAGTAAGGAAATTTACTTTGAGCTTTGTTTTTTTTTAACTTCATCCTGCTTTGCAACTGCTCCCTTCAAATCTGGCTTCAAAGTAAATTTATTATCAAAGTACATATATGTCACCATTTACAGCCCTGAGATTTATTTGCTTACGGGCATACACAGTAAATCTAAGAAACACAATAGAATCAATGAAAGACCACAGCCAACAGGACAGACAAAGGAGCAAATACAAAATGAAAGAAATAATAATAAATAAGCAATAAACAATAATTTTTATTATTTATTTTTAATATTTAAAATTTTAATATTTACTATTGATTTGTAATCCAGGGAGCGCGAAGTGCAGAATCAAATATCGCTGTGATGATTGTACGCTCTAGTATCAATTGTTTGGCGACAATAAAGTATAAAGTATAAATATTGAGAACATGAGATGAAGATTCCTTGAAAGTGAATCCACTGGATGTGGGAACAATTCAGTGATTTTAACCCCTGTACGATTGTTGATTGTGCTCTCAACTGCTCAGTTGAAACTACAGGGAGAATTTTGTTGCACTGGAGAGGTTGCAGAAGAAATTCAGGATGTTGTTGTCTAGTTAGGAGGACTTGAGTTGTGAGTCATAGAAAAGTACAGCACGGAAACAGGCCCATTGGCCCATCTAGTCCATGCTGAACTATTTAAATTACCTACTCCCATTGACTTGCACCCAGACCTCAGCCCTTCATAACCCTAAAATCCATGCACCCAGGTATTTGTAATCCTCCACCATGTCCACACTGATCTATACCCCTCATGATCTTGTATACCTCTATCAAATCTCCCCTCAATCTTCTACATTCCAAGGAATAAAGTCACAGCAACATCCTTTTCTCTGTATTCTTTCAACCTCGTTTTTATCTTTCCTGTAGGTCGGTGCCCAAAACTGCAGTTACCCTTTAGGGGAGAGAGAGTGATATATATATATATATATATCTCAATCAACAATATATATATTTATATTGAGTGATGGATTGGATAAGTAGGTGCTGTTGGCCTTGGAGCGAAGGAGGACAAATAGTGGAGACATAGGAAAGGCAAATGAGATTAGTGTAGATGGGCAAAATGGTGGAAGTGGAAATGGTCAGGCAGATGGGCCCGTTTCTGTGCTTTGTGTACCAACTTCTTCACACTTCAATCCCACAAACCATTCAAAGTTAAAGAATTTGAAGGAAATTTGTTTTCAAAGTTTTCTTGCGTTGCGTTCACAGTAGAATAAAGAAACAATAGAATCAATGAAAAGCTGCACACAGGACTGACGGAACAACTAATTTGCAAATACAAAAACAAACAATAATAAATAAATGCATTAATGAATTAATGCCACAACATGAGTTGTCAGGTCCTTGAAAGTGAGTCTGTCGGTTGTGGAGTCAGTTCAGAGTTGAGGTGAGTGAAGTTATCCACGCTGGTTCAGGAGCCTGATGGTTGAAGGGTAATAACTGTTCCTGAACCTGGTGGAGTGGGACTCAAGGCTCCTGCACCTTCTTCCTGATGGCAGCGGCAAGAAGAGAGCATGGCCTGACTGGTAGGTGTCCTTCATGATGGATGCTGCTTTCTTGTGGTAGCACTTCATGTAGATGTGCTCAATACTGGGGAGTGTTAGCTTTTTGACCAAGATTCTGGCCATCTGTCTTAAATTTCCTCATGTGCCTTGTCATTTTTTAAAATGAAAATCTTGTGAATTGTTGTGGGTTGTTGTTGCTACATTAAAGTTGCTGTTAACGTTACTCTCTCTATGAATCCTTGTTGATAGTCTTTGGAATATGTCGTGAAATGTGTTTTGTGGCAGCAGTACAGTGCAATACATAAAACACTATAAATTACAATATGTAATATATATTTTTTATATATATAAATTAAATAAGAAGTGCAAAAAGAGGGGGGAAAATAGGGAGGTAGTGTACATAGATTCATAGCTCATTCAGAAATCTGATGATGGAGGAGAAGAAGCTGTTCCTAAAACATTTAGTGTGTGTCTGTTCAGGTTCCTTTACCTTGCCCTGATGGTAGTGAAGAGAAGAGGGCATGTCTTGGGTAATAGAGGCCCTTAATGATGGTGGCCACCTTTTTGAGGCAGCTCCTTTTGTAGAACACAAAACAGTATAAGCACAGCAGCAGGCTGTTCGGCCCACAATGCTTGTGTCTACCAGTTAAAAAGCAAATCAAAAACATCCAAACACTAATATCTCCTACCTTCACAATGTCCATATCCCTCCCATCTTTCATGTGTTTATCTCTTAAAAGCCTTTAATATATTTGACACTACCACCATACCAGGCAGTGTATTCCAGGCATTCATGACTCTAAGTAACAAAACTTACCCCTCACGTCCCTCTTGAACCTACCCACTCACACATTCAATGCATGCACTCTGATATTAGACATTTCAACACTGGGGAAAAAGGGTAGACAGGGAGTATCTAACTATGCCTCTCATAAACCAGCATTCAACACCATAATTCCATCCAGGCTTGACAGGAAGCTCAAAGACCTCGGCCTTGACCCTGCCTTGTGCAGCTAGATCCTGGACTTCCTGTCAGATTGCCGGCAGGTGCTAAGAGTGGGCTCCCTCACCTCCACCCCTCTGACTATCAACACAGGAACCCCTCAGGGCTATGTACTAAGTCCCCTCCTTTACTCCCTGTATATCCATGACTGTGTCGCCACCCACAGCTCTAAACTGCTAATTAAATTCGCTGATGACACTACATTGATTGGCCTAATCTCGAACAATAACGAGGTGGCCTACAGCGAAGATGTCATCTCCTTGACACAGTGGTGTCAAGAAAACAACCTCTCCCTCAATTTCGCAAAAACAAAGGAGCTGGTTGTGGATTACAGGAAGAATGGAGACAGGCTAACCCCGTTGACATCAATGGACCTGGGGTTTAGAGGGTAAACAGCTTTAAGTTCCTTGGCATCCACATCACCGAGGACCTCACGTGGTCTGTACACACCAGCTGTGTGGTGTAAAAGGCACAACAGCTCCTCTTTCACCTCAGATGTTCAAGGAAGTGTGGTATGGGCCCCTAAATCCTAAGAACTTTCTAAAAGGGCATAATTGAGAGCATCCTGACTGGCTGCATCACTGCCTGGTATGGGAATTGTACCACCTTTAATTGCAGGACTCTGCAGAGAGTGGTGCGGACAGCCCAGCACATCTGTAGTTGTGAACTTCCCATGATTCAGGACGTTTAGAAAGACAGGTGTGTAAAAAAGGCCCAAAAAATCATTGAGGACCTGAGTCACACCAATCACCATCTATTCCAGCTGCCACCGTCCGGGAAATGGTACCGCTGCATAAAAGCCAGGACCAGCAGACTCTGGGACAGCTTCTTCCACCGGAATATCAGACTGGTTAATTCACGCTGCTTAGAGTGTATTCCTTTGTTACATTGACTGTTCTATTTATTGTAAATTATCATAAATTACTATGATTTCACATTTAGACAGAGACGTAACGTAAAAATTTTTACTCCTCGTGTATGTGAAGGATGTAAGAAATTCAATTCAACCTCTATCATCTCTCCTTAGCCTCCGCAAGAGAAAACAGTCCAGGTTTATCCAGCCTCTTGTGATAGCACATGCCCTCTTAACCAGGCACTTTCTGGTAAACCTCTTCTGCACCATCTCCAAAGCCTGAACATCATCCTGTAGTCGAGCAACCAGAACTGTACGCAATACTTCAGATGTGACCTAACAAGAGTTCCAACATAACCTCTTGACTTTTGAACTCAGTGCCTCGACTAAAGCAAGCATTCCATAAGCTGCCTTAGCCACCCTATCAACCTGTGTAAGAGCTATGAACTTGGATCCACCTCTACATCCGTCCTATAGTGAGGTGACCAGAACTGAACACAGTATTCCAAGTAGGGTCTAACTAAGGTCTCCTATAGCTTTAACATTACCTCACTGCCCTTAAATTCATCCCATGGTTGATGAAGGCCATCACACAATATGCCTTCTTAACAACACTACCATCCTGCGCAGCAGCTTTGAGTGTCCTTTGGAGACAGAACCTAAGATCTTGCTAACCTCCATGCTGCCCAGAGTCTGACCATTAATATGATATTCTGTCTTCAAATTTGACCTACTGAAATGAACTACTTCACATTTACCTGGGTTGAACTCCATCTGCCACTTCTCAGCTCAGTACAGCATCCTATCGATGTCCCACTGTAACCTCTGACAACCCTCCAGACTATCCACAATACCCTCAGCCTTTGTGTCATCAGCAAACTTACTAACCCACCTGTCTACTTCATCCAGGTCATTTATAAAAATCACAAAGAAGAGGGGACATAAAACAGATCCCTGCAGAACGCCACTGGTCACTGACCTTCATGTAGAATACGAAACATCTACAACCACCCTTTGCCTGCTGTGGCAAGCCAATTCTGGATCTATAAAGCAAGGTCTCCTTGGATCCCATGCCTCCTTACTTTCTAAATGAGCCTTGCATGATATACTACATCCACTACTCTACTTTCATCAATGTGTTTTGTTACATCCTCAAAGAATTCAGTCAGGCTCTTAAGGCCTTGACAAAGCCATGCTGACTATCCCTAATCAGATTATGTCTCTCCAAATGCTCATAAATTTTGCCTCTCAGGATCTTCTCCAACAACTTGTCCACCACTGAAGTGAGACTTAGTGGTCTATAATTTCCTGAGTTACCTCTACTCCCTTTCTTGAACAAGGGAACAACATTTGCAACCTTCCATTTCCTCTGGTACTTCTCTCATCCCTATTGATGATGCAAAGATCATCACCAGAGGCTCAGCAATCTTTTGCCTCACTTCCCACAGTAGCCTGGGGTATATCTTGTCCGGTCCTGGTGACTTATCTAACTTAATACCTTTCAAAAGCTCCAGCACTTCCTCTATCTTAATGTCTATACGCTCAAGCACTTTATTCCACTGTAAGTCATCCCCACAATTGCCAAGGTCCTTTTCACTGGTGAATACTAAAGTAAAGTATTCATTAAGTACCTACTTGGTCCTATTCTCACATACATGTACAATGCCTTGGGGTTTTCTCCTAGCTTTCCTAATTTCATTTTTAAGCTCCTTCCTGGCACCCTTGTAATTTTCTAGAGCTCTAACATTACCTAGTTTCTTGAATTTTTCGTAAGCTTTTCTTTTCTTCATAACTAAATTTTCTACATCCTTTGTACACCATGGTTCTTTTACCTTACCATTCTTTTCCTGCATCAATGGAACATACCTATGCAGAATGCCATGCAAATGGTCCCTGAACATTTGTTACATTTCTGCCGTGCATTTCCCTGAGAGCATCTGCTCTCAATTTATGTTCCCAAGTCTTGCCTAATAGCATCATATTTCCCCCTACCCTAATTAAATGTTTTCGCAAATTGTCTGCTCCTAACCCTCTCCAGCATTATGATAGGAGATAGAGTTGTAATCACTACCTCCAAAATGCTCTCCCGTCGAGAGATATGACACCTGTCCAGGTTTATTTTCCAATACTGGATCAAGTACAGCCTCTCCTCTGGCTGGCTTATCTACATACTGCTTTAGGAAACCATCCTGAACACACCTAACAAACTCCATCCCATCTAAACCCCTTTCCAGTCAATATTAGTAAAGTTAAAATCACCCGTCGCAACAACCCAATTATTATTGCACCGTTCCAGAATCTGCTTGCGTATCTGTTCCTTGATGCCTCTGTTACTATTGGAGGGTCTGTAAAAAAAAACACCCAGTACAGTTATTACCCCCGTCCTGTTTCTGACTGCCACTTACGATGACTCAGTAGACAATCACTCCATGACTTCCTCCTTTTCTGCAGCCCTGATACAATCCCTGATTAGCGATGACATAACCCCATCTCTTTTGTCTTTCTCCCTGTCCTTTTTGAAACACTCAGCAACCATTTCTGCCCCTGAGACATCCAAGTCTCTGTAATGGCCACAACTCATTGTTCCACGATTTGATCCACACTCTTAAGTTCATCCACCTTGTTTATGATACTCCTTGCCTTAAAATAGATACATCTCAAACCATCTAGCTCTACTTGTGTGCCAACGGTCCCATCCTCTACCGCTTCACTTTCAAAGGAACAGTATGATCTCAGTCAACACACACAAAATGCTGGTGGAATGCAGCTGACCAGGCAGCATCTATAGGAAGAAGTACAGTCGACAATTCGGGTTGAGACCCTTTGTCAGGACTAACGGAAAAAAGAGATAGTAAGAGATTTGAAAGTGGGGAGGGGGAGGGGGAGACCTGAAATGATAGGAGAAGACAGGAGGGAGAGGGATGAAGCCAAGAGCTGGGAAGTTGATTTGCAAAAGGGATACAAGGCTGGAGAAGGGCAACAACACCTTCTGTTCTGTCTGTCTGGGTAGCCTCCAACCTGATGGCATGAACATTGATTTTTCTAACTGCTGTTAATGTCCCTCCTCCCCTTCTTACCCCATCCCTAATTTTTTTTCTTCTTTTCTCTCTTTCCCTCTCACAATAATTCCTTGCCTGTTCTCCATCTTCCTCTGGTGCTCCCCTCCCCCTTTCCTTCTTCCAAGGCCTTCCGTCTTATGATACTCCCCCTTCTCCAGCCTTGTATCCCTTTTGCAAATCAACTTCCCAGCTCTTGGCTTCATCCCTCCCCCTCCTGTCTCCTCCTATCATTTCGGGTCTCCCCCTCCCCCTCCCACTTTCTAATCTCTTACTATCTCTTTTCTCTGTTAGAACTGACGATGGGTCTCAACCCGAATTGTCGACTGTACTTCTTCCTATAGATGCTGTCTGGCCCGCTGCATTCCACCAGCATTTTGCGGGTGTTGCTTAAACTTCCAGCATCTGCAGATTTTCTGGTGTTTGAGTATGGTCTCAGTGTTGGGAATTGTTGCAGAAGTTTTAGTTATTAATTTTTTATTTAGAGACACAGTGCAAAGCAGTGCAATGAGCTTTCTGTCGCCCGGCAACCCACTGATTTGACCCAAGCCTAATCACGGGACAGTTTAACTATGACCTATTAACCTACTAACCGGTACGTTTCTGGACTGCGGGAGGAAACCGGAGCACCCAGAGGAAACCCACATGCTTCATGGGGAGGACGTACAAACTTTCTAACAGAGGATGCCGGAATTGAACTCCGAACTCCAATACCTGAACTGTAATAGTATCGTGCTAACCACTACACTACCGGTTTTCTTCTTTGCTTGAAAATTTGTTGGATTAGCTCCACAAGCTGGTTGTCTTTTCATGTTGTTAAGTAGCTGCAGCCAACTCAAAGTTCAAAGTAAATTTATTATCAAAGTACATATATGTCATCATATACAACCCTGAGATTCTTTTTTGCAGACATTCACTGCAGAACAAAGAAATATAATAGAATCAGTGAAAAACTACGCGCAAAGACTGACAAGCAACCAATATGCAAAAGAAGACAAACTACAAATACAAAAAAAAGTAAATAAATAATACTGAGAACATGAATTGTAAAGTCATTGAAAATGAATCCCTAGGTTGTGATCAGTGATCAGTGATCAGTCCAGTGTTGTGGTGGGTAAAGTTATCCAGCAATATTTCAGCAGTAGGTCATAACTCATGACTAATCTGATTCATTGTCCAACCATGTATATCCATCTTTCTCAGAGCACCTGATGAAGCAAAGTTTTTGTAAAATCAAAAAGGACCTGTTGGAGTTTTTAAAATTCTCGATATTATGCAAGCCATTCTGTCAGCAGAAGAACTATTTAGGCTAACTCCACTTTACAGCTCTCAATCTCTTTCCTTGTAAGTATAAAGTGTTCATGCAGGGATCTTTAATCCTCAGGTGAAAACATTATCCTCTAATCCTTCTATGAGTGATGTTAGTCTGCGCCCCCAATTATTGACCTCAGAACATTTCTCTTTGCAAATTTCAAAGTGAATTTATTTTCAAAGTACACGTATGTCACCGTATACAACCCTGAGATTCATTTTCTTGTGGGCATATGCAGTAAATCCAAGTAACAGAATAGGATTTTTGAAAGTTAAGTCCATAAATTGTAGGAACAGTTCAATAATGGGGTAAGTGAAGTTATTTGCAGTGCTTCAAAAGGCTAATGGTTGAGGGTTAATAATTGTTCCTGAGCCTGGTGGTGTGAATCCCAAGGCATCTGTACCTTCTTCCTGATGGTAGCTGTGTGCAAAGATCAGAGTCTGGCTGTTGGGGGTCCTTGATGATGGAAGCTGCTTTCCTGCAACAGCACTCTGCTTAGATGTGCCCAGCGGTGAGGAGGGCTTTACTCTTGATGGACTGGGTTGTATCCATTACTTTTTATAGGATTTTCCGTTCAAGGGATTTGGTGTTTCCATACCAGGCGGTGATGCAACCAATCAATATACTCTCCACTGTACATCTATGGAATTTTGTCGAAGTTTTAGTTGCCTTGCTGAAGCTTCATTAACTTAAGGAAGTAGAGGTGCTACCATGCTTTCTTTCTAATTGCACTTGTGTGTTGGGCCCAGGACAGGTCCTCTGAAATGATAACACTGAGGAATTTAAAGTTGCTGACCCTCTCCACCTCTGATCCCCTGATGAGGACTGGTTCGTGGACCACTATTTTCTTCCTTCTGAAGTCAATAATCAGCTCCTTGGTCTTGAAGACATTGAGTAGGAAGTTGTTGTGGCACCACTCAACCATATTTTCTATGCTAATTTGTCACCACCGTTGATTCGGACCACAACAGTGGTGTCATCAGCAAACCTGAATATGGCGTTGGAGCAGTGTTTAGTCACACAGTAGAGCGAGTAGAACAGGGGTCTAAGCACACTACCTTGTGGTACACTTGTGCTGATGAAGATTGTGGAGAAAAACTGATTGTCTTGATACTTAGCCTTGGTTGGTATTCTGTGTCTCACGTCCTCCTGTTTCTTTACACTGTTTAGACAAATAATGATGGGTTTCCATATTTCTAGATGACGTAGGAGGCCATTCCACTAATTGAGTTGATGGCAGTTCACAGGACAACCCTGTTCCCTTAGTAAATTCCTCTTCATAGATCTATCCCTCACTTATGTACTATGGATAATCTGCAGTGGCGAGTTACTTCGCAACTCGCATGTCTTTGCGATGTGAGAGGAAACTGGAGCAACCAGAAGAAAACCGTGCAGTCGATAAGACATAGGAGCAGAATTAGGCCATTTGGCTCATCGAGTCTGCTCTGCTAGTCCATCATGGCTGATTTATTATTCCTCTCAATCCCATTCTCCTGCCTTTTCCCTATAACCTTTGACACCTTTACTAATCAAGAAGCTATCAAACTCCACTTTAAATGTATCCAATGACTTGGCTTCCACAGCCATCTGTGGCAACGAATTCCAGATTCACCACCCTCTGGCTAAAGAAATCCTTCCTCATCTCTGTTCAGGACAGAGCCTGTGAAATTATAACACCACCTTTGACACACAGTGAGGACAGGCTCATGGACCTCTGGTTTCCTCCTCCTGAAGGCTACAGTCAGTTCTTTGGTTTTGCTGACATTGAGTGAGAGGTTGTAGTTGTGGCCACCACTCAGCCAGATGTTTCAGTCTCTCCCCTATATGTTGATTTGTCACCAATTTTGACAGTGACAGTGGTGTCATCAGCAAACTGAAGTATGGCATTGGAGCTGTGCTTAGCCAAGTGTAAAGAGAGTAGAGCAGGGGGCTAAACACACAGCCTTGTGGTGCATCTGTGCTGATGGAGATGTTGTTGCCAATCTAAACTGACTGGGGTCTGCAAGAGAGGAAATCGAAGATCCAGTTGCACAGGTACTGAGGCCAAGGTCATGAAGCTTATTGATTAGTTTTCACAATTTTCAAAATCAAAAGTTGATGTAGAGGCAGTATAGAAGTAGTTTTTGGTTGGTTTTGTATATGTTAAGGAAATGTGAATGATTTTAAAGCTGTTGCTAAGTGTCTGCTCAAGTTGATGGGTTAATTAATTTCCAGAATAAATTCTTAATAGAAGTCCATGCCAAAATCAGCTTGGAAACTGCAGAACAAAGCTCTAAAGTTCACCTTGCCTTTACAGGGCTTCCCAACCGGGGGTCCAAGGACCCCTTGCTTAAAGGTACTGGTCGATGGCATAAAAAAGGTTGGGAACCCCTGCTCTAAAAGCTGCTGAGACCAGTTATATACTGTGGGAGACTCTTCATGGGTAAAAATACAATGGATTGCCGAACTAATACAGCTGGGAGAGGGACCAGGTATCATCCAGTTGAATGCCAGTGCAGAATTATGATGATCAGTAGCCATTAGTTCTGAACTTTTGGACAAGTTGAATGTTTTTCTTGTCGACAGAATGTCCATACAAATCTTTTAAAGTTAATAGGTAATTTCTTTTTCAACTAGGCCTGGGACTGTGGCTTTGCGTGAAATCCGGCGATACCAGAAGTCCACAGAGTTGCTGATCAGGAAGCTTCCTTTCCAGCGTCTAGTGCGTGAAATCGCACAGGACTTCAAAACTGACCTGAGGTTCCAGAGTGCTGCCATTGGGGCTCTGCAGGTGAGCTCTTCAACTCAGTGTCCCATCCTTCTCTGCTGCACTGTCTGCTTCCATGCGTATTCTTGCTGTCCCAGTCTGAAAATCTTTCCCTTTGAATTGCACGTTATGGACACTTACCCACCCTGCAAACTGCCTTTTTCAAAATCTCCCTTCTGAAAGCGCCTTAGGGCTATTAAAACAAAAACTTCACAACAACTTAAAATTTTCTTCACCTAGGCAGTTAATCTGATCAACCATTTTAGTTAGGGCCCTCCCCGCCCCCTCTATATATTACCTCAGTTGCTGTGCTGCAGACACTTTAAACCAGCTTTTATGATGCTGCTTATACTAAATATATGCTGGTACACGTAAATGTATATGGTCAATAGAGTTGATCCTTGAGGTAGGGACTCAGGTGTGATCCCTCAGCTTTGCAGAGTGACTTTAAATTTCTAAATCATGGGTTCCCAACCTGGGGTTCACGGACTCCTCGGTTAATGGTAGGGGTTCGTGGCATAAACAAAGGTTAGAACCCCTGTTCTAAATGGGTGCATGTTGGGTAAAGTTACCCCAGGTCCCTTTGCTTCATGTCAAAATACTCAAAGGAAAGTTCAAGCATGAGGACAGGATTGGGATTAATTGTAGTCAGGTAGTTTACCAACATTTATTGAACCCAAATACAAAGATTCCTACTTTGACCTCAACGGATGGGAAGATTAGCATGTACTATCCTAATTTACAAATTGGGGGAAAAAATTACTGCAGATGCTGGAAATGTGAAGTAACAAACAGAAATCTGTTTTCTTGTTTATTTATTGATTGAGATACAGCGCAGAATAGACCCTTCTAGCCCTTTGAGCCATGCCACCCAGCAATTCCCTGATTTAATCCTAGTCTAATCACAGGACAATTTAGAATGATCAATTAACCTACTGACCGGTACGTCCTTGTGGGAGGAAACTGGAACACCCAGAAGAAACCCATGCGGTCACGGGGGGAACGTACAAGCTCCTTAGTAGTAGTGGCAGGTATTGAGCCCAGGTCGCTGGTACTGTAAAGCATTGTGCTAATCACTTCGCTGCTATGCCGGAACCATTAAACAAGTTGTGCTGCTTCTGTAGAAAGAAAAGTAGAGATAATGTTTTATGTCAGTCTTTCATTAGAACTGGGAAAGTTAGAAATGAATACACAGTTGACGTCTTGGGATGCTTGTTTAGTCTGTTCCATAGATGCTGAATGAAATGCTGTTCCTCTAGCATTTTATGTGTTTGGCTCTGGATTTCCAGCATCTGCAGAATCTCTTGAGTAAAAATGTTCCAGGCCTAAGAATGGGGTGAATTTGATGGGCCACGTGATCTTTTAGCTCATTATTATGAGTTAGACATATTAAGACATTGGAGTAGAACTTGGCCATTTGGCCCATCAAGTCTACTCCACCATTTAATCATGGCTGTTACTTTTTTTTTCTCCTTCCTCAACCCCACTCCCTTTGATGTCGTGTCCAATCAGGAACCTATCAAGCTCTGCCTTAAATACACCCAACAACCTGGCCTCCACAGCTGCCTTTGGTAATAATTTCCACAAATTCACCACCCTCTCACTAGAGAAATTACTTTGCATCTCTGTTTTAAATGGACGCCCCTCTATCCTGAGGCTGCGCCCTTTTGTCTAGACCTCTGCTCCATGGGAAACATCCTTTCCACATCTACTCTGCCCAGGCCTTCCAACATTTGAAAGGTTTCAATGAGATCCCCCCTCACCCTTCTAAATTTGGCAAGTACAGACCCAGACCCAAATGTTCCTCGTATGATGACCCTTTCATTTCCAGAATCATGCTTATGAACCTCCTCTGAACCCTTTCCAATGCCAGCTTATCTTTTCTTAGATGAGGAGCCCATAACTGTTCATGATATCCAAGGTGAGGCCTCACCAGTGCCTTATAACACCTCAGCATCACAACTCCGCTCTTATATTTTAGACCTCTTGAAATGAATGCTAGCGTTGCACTCTACCTGCAAGTTAACCTTTAGAGTGTTCTGCACAAGGACTCACAAGTCCCTTTGCATCTCAGATTTTTGGTTTTTCTCCCCGTTTAGAAAATAGTCTGCACATTTATTTCTACCATGACCATGCGTATTCCAACATTGTATTTCATTTGCCACTTTCTTGCCCATTCTTCTAATCTGTCTAAATCCTTCTGCAGCCTACCTGTTTCCTCAACACTACCTGCCCCTCCACCAATCTTCATATCATCCTTAGCTACACTGAGGTATTGTTGAATCCTGATACTTTAGTGATCCAAAGATAAAGAATGAGGCATAAAACTTGTTGCCTATAGCCATTTTATTAAATTTACAAGAATGGGAAATGAATGAGAGAGGTGAAAAGACAAAGGGGAAAAAGCAGTTGTGGTCATCTCATACAAAATTTCTGGTAATAGTTAACTTTCTGCCCATTACACTGCTGTCATTTAGGGCAGCAGTGAAAGTCCTGCATCTCGGGTGATGTTCAGGGCTTCCTTCAGCATGTCAGTAGCTTCCTCTTGGTTTTCACTACTGTCAGTCACACAAGTCCTGGGTGGAGACTCGGGAATACAGTCACACTCAGATGTCGAAGAACTCTTCACTGCTGTTTCTGAAACAGTTTTGTTTGACCAGTCAGGGTTGTTAGCCCTGAGCTGCGGGACTGACTGATGGACCACTCTTGGTCTGGGCCTCTACCCTTTGACTTCTCTACCAAGAGCCAAAGGATAAAGCCCTGACTCCAGCCAACATCGCTCTCTGGGTCATTGAGGCATGCAAGCCTTCAAACCATGACAAGGTTGTGGTCCTCTTGGAGGCCCAGTGATAACAATTAACCTGTAAAATAGCGAGATTTAAGTGGTGTGACACCTGCTACTGAAAACTAAAGTTTCTAGAAAAATACAGAAGCAACTGTACTGTAATTGCTGGAAAATTCATTGAACAGTTACATGTATATAGGTGATTACATAAAATTACGACAAACATAGGTAGGTCTACACCCCAATCCAACAGTATTAAGAGGTAACTATCCAGTGTGTGATCATGTCACACACAGTTTGGAAGATTCCTTTTTAAATAAAATAATGGATCAATTGCAGGGTTGTCTTGAAATTGTATTTGCTCCCAGATCTCTCTTTTGGTTTTAAGTGTTTTGTGAATACTTGTTCAAAAATTCAAAGTAAAATTTATTATCAAACTACATATTCAGGGGTGTATATGTAGTTTGTGAACCCTGTAGAATTTTCTCTATTTCTGCATAAATATAACCTAAAGTGTGATCAAATCTTCACGTTAAGTCGTAAAATTAGATAAAGAGAACCAAATAAATAAATAACACAAAAAACATTGCATTTGTTTATTTATTTCTTGAGAAAAATGATCCCATATTACTTGTATTTGTTGGGAAAAAGTGTGAACCTCTGTGGTAACACACAGAAAATGCTGAAGGAACTCAGCAGACCAGGCAGCATTTATAGGTAAGAGTACAGTCGACATTTTGGGCTAAGACCCTTCAGCAGGACTGGAGGGTGAAAAAGATGAAGTGGGGGAAGGTTAGAGAGAAACATAGGATGATGAGTGAAACCGGGAAAGGGAGGGATGAAGTAAAGGGCTGGGAATTTGATTGGTGAAAGAGATACAGGGCTGGAGAAGGAGGAATCTAATAGGAAAAGACAGAAGGCCATGGAGGAGCGCCAGAGGGAGGCAATGGGCAGGCAAGGAGTTGAGGTGAGAGAGGAAAAAAGGGATAGGGGATGGTGAAGGAGAGCATGGGGGCAATTACTGGAAGTTCGAGAAATTGATGTTCATGCCATCAGGTTGGAGACTACCTAGGTGGAATATAAGGTGTTCTTCCTCTAACCTGAGTGTGGGCTCATCGTGACAGTGGAGGAGGCCATGGATTGACATATTGGAATGGGAAGTGGAATTAAAATGGAGACCCCGCTTCTTTTGGCGGACAGAGCATGGGTGCTCAGTGAAGCAGTCTCCCAATCTATGTTGGGTCTTGTCGATATACAGGAGGCCACACCAGGAGCGCCGGATACAGTATATAACCCCAACAAACTCATGGGTGAAGTGGCGCCTCACCTGGAAGGACTGTTTGGAACCCTGATGGTAGTGGGGGGGGGGGGTGTAGGGGCAGGTGTAGCATTTGTTCCGCTTGCAAGGATAAGTGCCAGGTGGGAGACCAGTGGGGAGGGAACCTCTGTGGTAATGTCTTCTACAAAAGCTGGTTGGTACCTGGTGGTGTGTGGTCACTATCGTCATACCCCCCTTATAAAAGTTCAAAGTAAATGTTATTATCAAAGTACATCTATGTCACTATATTTAAAGGCATCTGTTAGTTTGCGAGACCATGGATCTGCGCCTAGAAAGTCTTCACTCTGCAGGGCGCAGGCCTGGGCAAGGTTATATGGAAGACCGGCAGTTGCCCATGCTGCAAATCTCCCCTCTCCACGACACCAATGTTGTCCAAGGGAAGGGCGTTAGGACCCATACAGCTTGGCACCAGTGTCCTTGCTGAGCAATGTGTGATTAAGTGCCTTGCTCAAGGACACAATACGCTGCCTCGGCTGGGGCTCAAACTCACGACCTTCAGATCACTATATACTACCCTAAGATTCATTTTTCTGCAGGCATACTCAACAAATCTAAGGAATAGTAACTATAACAATCGATGAAAGATCAACCAGAGTGCAGAAGACAACAAACTGTGCAAATGCAAATACAAATAAATAGCAATAAATAACAAGAACATGAGATAACAAAATAAAGAGTTCTTAAAAGTGACTTTTTTGATTGTAGGAACATTTCAAAAGATGGGGCAAGTGAGCATAGTTATCCCCTTTTGTTCAAGAGTCTGGTGGTTGAGAGGTAGTAACTGTTCTTGAACCTGGTGGTGTGGGTCCTCAGGCTCTTGTACCTTCCACCTGATGGCAGCCATTGAGAAGAGAGCACGGCCTGGGTGGTGAGGATCTCTAATGATGGTGTACTGAATTAAGTCGTGTATGTATAATTGTGGGTGGAGCTGTGGGGCTGGTTAGAGGGGTTAAACCATGTGATTAAAAACAACAGAGCATCTACTTTCCTCTCTTTGTCTCTGCAGGAAGCCAGTGAGGCATACCTGGTTGGTCTGTTTGAGGACACCAACCTGTGTGCTATCCACGCCAAACGCGTTACCATTATGCCGAAGGACATACAGCTGGCCCGCCGTATCCGAGGGGAGCGTGCTTAAAAACGAAAGAGACAAAAAGAAAAATCATGTTTTACCGTGGGTCTTCTGTATTATTAGTAAAGGCTATCTTTTTTTTTCCTTATTCATAGTAGGCTACATCATCTGAGCATATAATCTTGATTGTTTCAAAAAAGAGGTTTAGGTCTCCTGTATTTGTATGTCCCAAAAAAACTTTGTTGAAATGTTAACTAACTTTCAGTGGTGTTTTTTGTAAAATTCGTTTTTCATACCAGCAAGCAATTAAAAAAAGGGAGAATTTATACAATACAAGGTTTTGTAACAAAACCCAATTTACAACTCAGTACAGTGGGCAGGGAAGCACATGGACCTGCTTTCTATTAGCAATCTGTAAGATATTCATACAGATCACTATGCATTTTTGTGTGTGTTTTTTTCACTTATATTTGATAATTCTGCATTCTAGGGATAGGCATAATGATTTTTTTTTCCTGTTTCAATATTATGTGTCACAAAATGTTTGATTTTGATCTTTGTAATTTCAAAATTTTCCCATGAAAAATAATATTAAATAGATACAGAAAAAGAAGTCCAGGATGTGTGCTTTTCTACACTGCTTCTAGTCCAAGTTTCTGGGAGTCACCTAAACTGGCATGTGCTTTTGAGTTTACCATTCCAGATTTATGTTTTTTCAACTTCCGCTCTCTGCCTCCAAGTAGAGTCCTAAAGAGATTCCTGCCACTGTCTGTAAGGAGTTTTTAACCTTCTCCCCATGACCGCGTGTTACCTCACACATCCCAAAGACGTGTTAGTAGATTGATTGGGTGGCACGACTTGTTGGGCTGGAAGGCATGTTACTGTGCTGTATCTTTAAATAAACTAGACACATAAAGGATGTTGGATCTAATCACTATAAACCACCCACTTACACCTGTTCCACATTAATCCCATTCTTTATTCACACTTTCTCATAAACCCCTTATTCTATCCAATTTTTTTTTCATGTTTAGCTTTATTTGACACATGTATTTTGGAATATAGAGTGAAATGTGCTATTTGTGACTGCAGGTGTCATAGCATACCAATGACTCGCTTACCTTAACCCACGTACCTTTGGAATGTGTGAGGAAACCAGAGCACCTGGAAGAAACCCATGTGGTCACAGAGAACATACAACTCATCACAGACAGCGACAGGAATTTAACCCTGATCTTCTGATCTTTGTCACTGTAAAGCATTGCGCTAACCATTGTGCCATAGTGCTGTACTGTAGGAAAGCTAGAGACTGAGATGTGGGAATCATGGTGCCACAGTAGCGCAGCGGTTAGCGTTACAGCTCACATTCAGAGTTCAGTTCTGGCGTTGTTCTGTCAGAATGCACGGAATTTCTCAGAGTGCTCTGGTTTCCTCCCGCAGTCCAAAGATGTACTGGGGAGGTTGATTAGTCATTGTAAATTGCCCCGTGATTGGGTTAGGGCTAATCAGGCTTGTGGGGTTGCTGGGGCAGTGTGGCTCAAAAGGCCGGAAGGACCTACTCCATGGTGTATCACTAAATCAAATAGAGCACTGAAGGAACTCAGTGGGTCGGGCAGTACCTAGGGAGGCAATTGATATTCTATACAATGGTAGCATGGGTATACTGGCAAAATACTCCTTTTGGGTCAAACCATACTACACTACCTCAGCTCAAAGGGTCAGGATAATTAGCTTAGTATTCCTGGGCAAGGCAGCAGCTATATTTCGTGAGAAATCTGGTTTGTCACCTAAAATGCTCAGAATTCTACAGATGTACTGGGGAAAGTATTCTGACTGGGTACATCACTGTCTGCTTTGGGGGGCACTGCACAGAATTGAAGTAAGTTAGTCAGTTCCATCATGGCACTAGCCTCTGTAGTATCCAAGACCTCTTCAAAGAGTGGTGCCTCAGGAAGTTGGCCATCATTAAGGACCTCCACTACCCAGGACATGCCCTCTTCTTACGACTGTCAGGAGCCTGAAGGCACACATTCATTGATTCAGGAACAGCTTCTTCCCCTCTGCATCGATTTCTAAATGGACATTGAACCCATGAATACTACCTCGCTACTTTTTTTGATTTATTTTTGTTTTTGCAGTATGTACTTATTTTATAACTATTTAATATACATATATATACTTTCATTTAGTTTTCTGTCTATATTTACCATGTGTTGCATTGTACTGCTGCCACAAAGTTAACAAATTTCACGACATGTGCTGGTGATTTTGATTCTGATTCTCACATCTTCCGTTCCGGACCAAAGTTTAAACAGGTCAGTGGCATGTCTGAGATTGTTATATTCATGGTAATGGCTGGGCATAGAAGAAATTATAAGTATTCACACTTTGAAATCAAGTCAAGTTTATTGTCCCTTAACTATATAAATGTTATATGACATAACGTTTCTCCAGACCAGGGTGTTAAGACACATAAAATGCACAATAACTTAGGAAAGTAAGAATTAAATCTACAAATGAATTATGCATAAATATACAAGGTAAAGTGCATAAATTAAATATTGTAGGGTACAGTACAAATTACCTGGTGACACACTCAATGTGCTGCAGCAGGGAGTTCAGAAACCTAATGGCCTGAGGGAAGAAGCTGTTTCCCATACTGACTGTTCTTGTTTTTATACATTAGAGTCTCCTGCCTGAGGGTAGAAAGTCAAAGAGGATGCTGGATGGATGGGTGGGATCCTCGATAATACTAAGCGCTCCTGACAAATATCCCCAGTGGATGATAGGGAGACCCCTATGATCCTCTCAGTCATTCTCATGGACTGTAGGGTCCAATGCTCGGCTGCTCCCAGACCAGACGGAGATGCAGCTTGTCAGAACACTCCCAGTGGTGCTCCTGTAAGATGTGGGGGGGGGGGGGGGGGTGGAGGGACCCTCGCTCGCCTCAATCTCCTCAGAATGTGGAGGTGCTGCTGTGCCTTCTTGTTCAGCGAGGTGTCTCTGACCTGAAACATCTTCTCTTTCCACAGATGCTGCTTGAACTGGTGAGTGTTTCCGACA